>NC_080562.1:20153851-20785101 GCF_030253575.1 Rhododendron vialii | reverse complement strand
GAGTTTTTGGCAGATCGTCCGATTGAAGGGCCAGAGCACACAGAATTTCGATTTTCGGATGAAGATGTGATGTCGACGGTCAATGAAACGTGGGTGTTGTACTTCGATGGAGCCGCAAATCAGAAAGGATTCGGGATTGGCATACTGCTGGTCTCGCCTGAGGGGTCACATATTCCCCTCGCATTCAAGTTGAACTTCAAAGTTACGAACAACGAAGCTGAGTACGAAGCATGTATTGTGGGAATGGAAGCCGCGTTGGAGATTGGGGTCAAGGTGCTAGAAGTCGTCGGAGATTCCAACCTGGTTGTATCACAAGCAAACGGAGAATGGAAGGTCAGAGACGAGAAAATGAAGCCGTATCATCAGCAGCTCAATGAACTCCTCTCGAATTTTCAAAGGGTAACCTTCACGCATGTACCGAGGATGAAGAACCGCTTCGCAGATGCCCTGGCCACTTTGGCATCCATGCTGGAACTTCCAATTAGGGTGAAGCTAAGGCCTGTCATGATTGAGCAAAGGGGAAAACATGTGTATGACTATGTCATGAGCATCGACGAACCGGACGATGGACTCCCTTAGTTCTACGATATTCAAAATTTCGTCGAAAAGGGGGAGTTCCCTGTGGATTCAACTAGGAAAGATCGGATCGCACTGCAACGACTCGCATCTCAATACATCATCTGTGGAGGACAATTATACCGGCGATCTCCTTGCGGAGTTCACAAGCTGTGTGTTCACGGGGACGACATCAAAGCAGTAATGGAAGAAGTTCACGAAGGAGTTTGCGGACCTCATATGAATGGGATGATGATGGCTAAGAAGGTGTTAAGGCTAGGCTACTATTGGTCTACCATGGAGACAGATTGCATCGAGTACGTACGCCGGTGCCACAAGTGCCAAACTCATGCCAACCTTATCCATGTCCCGCTCTCGGAGTTACACTCGATGGCAACGCCATGGCCATTCTCCGCTTGGGGCATTGATGTCATTGGAAAAATCACGCCTGCAGCTTCTAACGGTCACAGGTTCATCTTGGTGGCAGTCGATTACTTCACTAAGTGGGTCGAAGCAGCTTCATACAAAACTTTGACGACGGTTCAAGTGGCTCATTTCATCAGGCAAAACATCGTTTATCGGTATGGGGTCCCTCAAGCATTCGTATCTGATAACGGTGTTCATTTCAAGGGAAAAGTTCTGGAACTCTTTGAGGAATTCAAGATCCAAGTACATCATTCAACCACCTATCGGCCACAAACAAACGGAGCAGTCGAAGCAGCAAACAAGACTATTAAGACGATTCTGGAAAAGACTACTCAGTCAGCAAGAAATTGGCACGAGCAGCTACCACTAGCTTTGTGGGGATACCGGACGTTTATCCGTACACCGACAGGGGCAACACCCTACTCTTTGGTGTACGGTATGGAAGCCGTTCTCCCTATCGAGCTAGAAGTGCCATCTTTGAGGGTCATGGCGGAATGCGGAGTGGACGAAGCTGAATGGATCAGCGGAAGATTCGAGGAACTCATGCTGTTTGATGAAAGAAGGCTGCGCGCGCTGTACCATATTCAGGGCTATCAGCGAAGAATCGCCCGGGCATTCAACAAAAGGGTGAAGTCAAGGGACCTACGGGAAGAGGACATGGTAGTCAAGGAAATCCATGCGCCGATTTTTGATTTACGAGGGAAGTTCAGACCTAAATGGGCAGGGCCCTACATCATCAAGACTATCCTCTCCGGAGGAGCAGCTTCAATCGTCGACCTCGATGGCAACGAATTTGCGAATCTTGTCAATTTGGATCAACTCAAACGTTATTATCCCTGAGAGAGCTCGCTGGGCCGAAAACTGCAAGGGCGGGCGGCTCCAGGCAAAAGTTAGAGCAAGCCTGCTAGGTTGAAAACCCGAAAGGGCGGCCTAGGCAAAAGTTAAGGCAAATAATTAAAGAAAAGCTCGCTAGACCGAAAACCCAAAAGGGCGGTACTAGGCAAAATTTAGAGCGCAAAAGGAGAGTGTCAATACCCGAGTGAACCCGTAGCCTAAACTACGTGCGGGCCTGATTCTCTTTTACAAGGGATACGTAGGCAATCTCATCTCGAGATTCGGTCCTAATTCCTAAAAATTAAAATCCGATCCCAAATCAAGTTCAAATTGACAAATCCAAAGCGCCTTTTAGAGCCGCATATGATCAAGTGAACCGAAAGGGGGAAACCCTTCATCAGTCAATTTTATTCAGATTACTTCTTTATTACAAGCTGAGCATGAAAATGAAAAAGCACAAAACCAAAGCACGCTTTTTATTTCAAAGTCTGGAGAAGTAAGCAGTTAACCCATCCTTGCTTTCACATCTCTCCTTAGCCATTTGCGGTACCTTCCGGTTGAAGCAATGGAAAACAGCGGGTCACTTGGCTCGGTCCTACGAGTTCCCCACGACTGAGTGTAAATCCGAAGGCCCGGAATGCTGAAAGGAGGGAGACGAAGCACTTCAGAACCCGGCGGCGGCACCTCCTGGCTAAGTCCAAGCTGACGAAAAACACGGAAGGGTGAATAGAAAGAGAAGCCTGTCAAGCCAGCCACAAACACATGCGTTGAGCCCATATTGCCAACAGTCATAGCAGGAAGCCTCAGCCAATGGCACTGCCAAGCAATGTCATCCTCCTCTGCAGAAGCAAGGAAATCAGCCCAATCGTTTTCACTACCATACATCACTTGAAAGGGACGGTTCCATCCACTTGCATGATACCACCAATCATTGGCTGGGGGTGTCAACAGACTTAATTTGTCGCAAAGCCACATCTGTCAAAAAGAGAGAAAACAAGTAAGGAGCCAGATAAAGCCTGAATCGAGTGTCAAGGGAAAATGAATGAGGGAAATAGAAAAAGGAGAGCTGAGTGAGGTCCCTCGCCTACAGCAACAGCGGGCTACCACCAAAAACCCTTGTGCACCCAGCATGGACAGCATCTAACCCCATCAAGGTTTCAGCAAGAACCAATGGCGTAACATCCTTACGAGCCTCAATCTGAGCAGCAACCCCCACCAGTAAGGAATTGGGCTGACCAACGGACGGAACCAACAAGAAGGCCGCCAGGAGGCAAATGCAACAAGCCATCATCCTGCGACCTTGGTGCTCGAAATCTGTCAAGTCCCTAGGTGGGCTGAACCTCTCGTATAACTGCACGATGTTAACGGCATTACCCCGAGTAAGAAACTTGGCGGCGTTACCACTAACACCCAGCTTTGCCTTCAGAATATTCTTCATGCTCTCCCTGATCATAGGAAACACCGGCTCAGCAGAGTCATGGCTTCCGAGATAAGCATGAAACTCCTCGACGGTGGGGCACAGTTCTTGAGAACCGAAGCGAAAGACATGCACCTCCGGATCCCAGAAGCGTGCCGCCGCGTGCAGCAAGATGGGATGAATTGCAACCTCTCGAAGATATCTTAGGGCGTGAAGCCGATGCCCTCGGAAGTTCAACCAGTCGATGCCTTCGAGATTGTCCAACCAAGGGCGAAGTAAGGCTTGGTTTAGCATGGTGATGGAAAGAATGGATTTTTGAAGGGAAATCATGAAATGAAGTGTGAATGGCTTACCAAAGAAGAGCCTGGTATTTATAGAAGCTTAAAGTGAGCAACACCAATTCCCCACCAACTTTGAAACTCATCAAATTCATCATTTTCAAAATCTTTTCAAAATTCAAACTTTGGAAACTTGCAAAATATTGGAAAAACCACAAGTCAAGCCTTGGGAAGCCATTCTGTTCTGGGGAAGCAGCTAATACGAAGCCATTTAGGTACATTGAAAACGTGCGAGCAGAAGAAAGCAACAAAGGACAGCCAACAAGTGGCATTGGGAAGCTGCAAGGGACAGTCCATGACAGAAGTCCCGAGCGCTCGGAAGTGAAGTCCCAAGCGCTCGAGACCACTCTCGAGCGCTCGAGAGTTCTGCTGTTTTGCAGCAGACTCCAATTTCCCCATCTTGGCTTCCATGCAACATTGAAAGTTTGACAATTCCCAGCAATTATCTAAGGGGTACAACAGTTCTATTCGTGTGTTTTGTCGAGTATTCAAGGATGTCACGTGTAAAGTCATAAGTTTTCCAAAGATTTTTCATTCCTTGGGAATGCCGGAATCTGTATCAGGGGCGTTTGGTCGAATCAAGCAACACGCTCGACGTGCCCCAAAGGTGTGTCGACACTCTTAATTCAAGCTTCCATCATTCGGTCTTACCAAAATCATCATTTCAAATGCGAGCGTCGAATGTCAAAAACATTTTGGGTGATTCTCCCAGTCCCCTCGAGTCACAACACTCATTGTCAATCGCGCAGCACACTCGGTTACGATCAAAAACCCTTAAGTCCAAATTTCATAATCGATCGCTCGAAAGTTTGTCCATTTGGTGTCGATGTCAAGTTTTATCCCTCACATTGAGAGTATCGGTCGAAATTCGCGTACTCTTTACGTCCTTTTAAAGCTAGACAAACATATTTCATAAAATACAATTCTGTGACAGCACTGTGAACGAATGAAAGAACAAAGTGCGAATTCTCATAAATGAACATGATGTTTACAATGAGCGAAGAAGGAGGTACAAAAACTGGGGCAAACACACGCCCAAATCCTGACTACCGGGGCACGCAGGCCCGAACAAAACTGAGGCACGCAGGCCCGAAATCTACTACTACGATGGCACGCAGGCCTATGTGCAAGGTAAAACTAGCAAAGCAAAACCCGAGGCTCAGACCCGTCGAATTCTCTTCTGTTGTGGTCCCGCGGACTCGGAACTTTCGGGCTCGTCGTCACCATCGTTGTCGGAAAGGCTAGAAGCAGTACTCGAGTCCGACGTCCCTAAGACACGTGACTCAGAGGACTCCCCCGTCCCCTCCTCTGTCCCCTCCTCCGACTCCTCCGGCTCCACGCGAGCTGGTCTCCGTTGAGACGCCTCCCGAGGCAAAACCTCGAACCGTCCCGTGCCTGCAGCAGCCCGTGGCGCACGTCCTGCACCTCGACCTCGCGTGCCGACAGGAACGGGAGGGCTCGTGGTACCTCGCGGACGCGTCCTAGCTGAACGTCGTGGCTGCACCTGCATATCACAAACATTTTCTCATTTTGTGCATATTCGAAAGTAACTTTGCTCAAATCGAAAGGTGGGATATGTGTGCATGTCGTACTTGGGCAGCAGCAGGAGAAGCAGTCGCAGGGGCAGGTCTCGTCTGAAGGACCCTCCCCTTAGCGCAATCCTTCAGCAGGTGGCGCATCCCCACCATCAACATCACGGCCTGCTCAGCCCACTCTCGCGGCACCTACAGAATAATCCAAGATTCAGAATATACAAGCAAGGAGTGATCAATATACAAAGCAAATGGAAATATCGTTTATACCTGAGTAGGAAACCGCATCGGCGGCTGTGAGAGACGTGGCACGTCGATCACCTCCCGTGCGCCCGACGAACTCGTCACGCCTATAGTCCACTTCAGCGTCGGCAACTCCGGTGGTGCTGAAGTCTCACCGGTCTTTGGGACCCTCGTACTCCCCTCTCCCCTACCTCCAACGCCTGCACCTCGCCCACCAGCGGAGGCTCTAGCACTTCGTCCTCGACCCCCTGCAGAGCAACCACCGCGGCTCGGCGCTCTGCTCTCGTCTCTCCAAGCCCCCACTCCAGCTACTCGTCTCTCGAACTCCTCCTCCACCCCCAGGCTCCTCGCCAAGTACCGGTCCGCATAAGCAGCATAGTCCAAAGAGCGTCGCAGGTGGGTCTCTAGATCCATGTCCGGCACGGTGAACAGCTCAAGCTCAGCGCGAGTATAGGACTCAGTCCTCTGCACGCGTGGAGGAAGCAGCCCGAGAACCACGAACGCTGGAAGACCGAGTGACTATCGAGTCACTCGATCCCCCAGGTACCACTGCCAGCCCAGAGGGCACTCCAGTAGGACCCTGCTCCGTGTCACCTCCCGGCTCCTCGGGAGGAAGTCAGCCCCCATCCCCACCCACCAGTCCCAGTGAACCTGCAATTCAAATTTTGGGATCCATTCATAAGTCTACTCTATGAAAAGTTTGATAGAAGAAAAGTAAGAGATGTCGATCGTACCACAACCCCTGTCAGGTTATCCAGCCAGCGCCGGAAAGTCATCACCTCCCCTCGTCGC
This sequence comes from Rhododendron vialii, assembly GCF_030253575.1. Taxonomy (NCBI): domain Eukaryota; kingdom Viridiplantae; phylum Streptophyta; class Magnoliopsida; order Ericales; family Ericaceae; genus Rhododendron; species Rhododendron vialii. Next base: position 20,778,964 of record NC_080562.1, on the reverse strand, counting down.
TCCTTCGCTCTCTGGTATGCCTTACCCCAGGCTAAGCCGCGTGGAAGTAAGTTCGAGTCGGTACAAGTATTCTCGGGCGGGAACATCCCAAGAACCTCGTAAGCCCAAAGCTGCAAGTTTCGTAATTCAAGTCGAATCAATCTCAAATGCATAATTCAAGTCAAAACGCAGTCGAAAGCAATTCAAAAGCAATAATTCAAAATCATACCTCGAACACTCGCCAATACCCTCCAACTATGTCTCCGACCCCGCGAGAAGCAGCTCTAAAGAGACAGTAGAGCGTGCACAGAGCAGCACCTCCCCAGTCGAAGCGCCCCGCCTGTCCCAGGTCCACCAAACCCGCTAGGTAGCACAGGTGCACTCGACTACGCCTGTTCAGGAACAGAGAAGCCCCGAACAAGTATAGCAGGTACGCCCGGGCCATCTGGGCCGCCTCCTCGTCAGTCATGGGCTCGTGGTCCCAATACTCCACGAACTGCCCGTAAGCTGCCATCCCTCCGCTGTGGCGTGGCACTCGCCCAAGGAACCACCTCAGAGCCGCGTCGTCCAGCACCAGGCTCGAGTCGTAGGGGATCGGGTCTCCGCCAACCCTGAGCCCTGTGATCGCCGCGAAGTCGAGAGGCGTCACCGTCACCGTCATCTCCCCGAACTGGAAGTGGAAGGTGTTGGTGGTGTCCCACCACCTCTCCGCCAGCGCTATAAGCACAGCCCGGTCTACCCTCACCACTGTCAGTGGCTGTACGAAAGGCCCGAACCCTGCTGCCTCCACCAGTGCTCGTACCCTCTCAAGCAAGGCCCTGAAGTGCGCCAGGGAGCTGGTTGAGCCCCCATGGCCGTACACGTCCGTCGTGCGCTGTTTCAACAAAGCAAGAAATAGCATTAGATCTCAAGCAGGAAATAAAATTCGAAGTAAATTGCGAAATTTGAGAAAAGATAGTGATCAGAAGCTCACCGTAGTCCACCCAGAGGAGATGTGTGAAGCTCGATCCCGGAGGAGCATCTCCTCAGGATAGTCGGCGCGGCCGGGGATGTAAGCCGTCATCCCCACAGGCTCAAAGAAGTGCAGTCGAGGAGCATAAGTAGCCAGAGTGAACTCGGGCTGCTCCCTCGCCAGGTAGGCTCGCCGCTCCTCCAGGTAGGCTTTCGCCTCGTCTACCGCGGTAACCCACACCTCAGTAGCCGCTTCGGCATCCACCCTATCCCCTCCCAACTCCTCCGCGTCTGGTACAACCGCCTCCTAGGCATCCGAGCCCGCTCCGCTCAGCAGAGCCCCCAAAAGCGACGCCGAAGCCCGGTCCTCAGGTGTGCTAGCATCCCTCAGCACCGCGGTGACCACGGAGTCGAGACCGAGTGCATCCAAGACACCCCGAGGCTCCACGCCCTCTAAGAAGTCCCCGTCCACGAAGGGAACAGGGTGTGAGGACCCAATCCCGCTATCCCCACTCCTCGACTCCAACACCGTCACCATCCTCAACACCGGCGTCTCGCTGACTGCCCAACGATAACCTCCTCGCCCCCAAGGTCAGCTGGTCCCCCGTCACTCGCCCGCTTGGCAGCCACAAGCAACTCCTCCACGGTAGGGGTGAGAGGCTTGTCCGAACCCCCGTCCCCGCTACCGGAGCCCCTTGCTGCTGCCACTCCCTGGTCACCAGCGGCCGCCACCACCGGGGCACCGACTGTGGCATCCCTGCCGCTGGGCTCCGCCCCTGTACCGCCACCTTCCCCCTCGGCTGCCACCACTGTGGCACCAACCCCGATCTCCTGACCGACGGGCTCCGCCCCTTCGCCGCCGCCGACCACCATGTCTTCATTCCCCCTCGCCATTGCAGGATCGAGAGAGAGAGAGGGTCGTGAGTGAGAGCTATGAGGGAAAGGATCGAGAGTGAGAGAGTTGAGAGGATTGAGAGGACTGAGAGAGTCGAGAGGATTGAGAGGATTGAGAGAGAGAGAGGGTCGTGAGTGAGAGCTGTGAGGGAAAAGATCGAGAGTGTAGGGGGATGAAAACAATTGATGCTTCGGATCAACTGGATTGCAACGGCTTGTTCATGCCTCTTCACCGGAACCCTAATTCGTCGTCGGAACCCTAATCTGCAAAATAGACAGGGGGTGAGCGCACCTCTGCCTCTCATGGCAAAGGCCCTCCGATGCCTTTGTTAGTATCACGTACTAGCAATCAAACCCTAATTATCAGTAGGAAAGCAAGAATGCAAAGTATTGCGTACCTTTTACCTCTAGGTTTACCTCTTATTTATAGATTTGCGTATGCTTGCTGGCCAATCATCCGTGTTGCCCTAGGATTCCAAACTCGTATAGGAATCTCAAGATATCAAGGATTCTCGTTTCCTTTATCAGTTCATTACCTTAATCCTTGTAGGACTCTTTTCCATAACAAGCCGAACATCCCATACTCATTGGGTATCTTTATTAGATCCTATATTCTCGGGATCTTATTCCTTAACAGAATACTATTGTTTCTGGACTCTTCCAGAATGTTCCTTATGCTCCAATACTTGACTGAAGTTCTTTCTTTTGTTCGGCCATCTCGTTGCCGAACAGACTTCCTGGACCAGTTACTTCACATGTAACTTGGTCCTAACATAATCAGAATGTCTCTTATCTGCCGAACAGATAGTTTACACCAGTGAGTTGTCATGTCATTGGCCTTTATTTAGCCGAATAGATTGCATGGACCAAGGACTTCCCATATCGTTGATCCATATCGCTGTTCTTCATACTGCCCGGCGATAAGTCCGGTCGTATTCACCACGTGCTCCCAAACATCACGTGTTCGGCAACTAAATGTATGTGCTCAGGAATACCTCCCTACAATTGCTCCCCAACTTCATCTATTTACCACTGTTCGGGGGCAATATATGATGCTTTAGAAACAGAATTTTATTTAGACCAAACTCTTCTGATCCCGTGCAGTCATAATTTCAATATGTCATTGATGCCTTTTGGCGCCTTTGTTATTATACCATTTCGAGGTAATGACTCCACGTGGCACGTATCGTATGCCTATCATTAAATTCGAACTGATGTTCTATGAAACGGCGTCAGAACGAACTCTGCTTTCCGTTACTTTATCCTGTAACGGTGTAAGAGGAGACGTTTCGTCTCCGTTTCTCACCCTTAAACCCCAGAAAAGGGCTCATTTTGGGTTTCTCACCCAAAACTTCATACTCGTTCCTTCTTTCTCTAGAAACCAGGTAAAAACATCCCGCCATCCGCCATCGCCGCCGTCTGCAAATTCGATTGCATTCCAGGGAATCGTCACAGTATTCTCGTAAGATTCTCGTTCTCACTCCCTTTCTTCTTCTTAGGTTTCCATCTGAGATCTCATTCTCAGATTTTGTGGGTCGTTTCTAGGGTTTCAATTCGTACCCATTTCCAGCTTTTCTTCTTTTCTGAATATACTCATGGCGGATGACAACCCTCCTAGACCCAGTAAGTTTAGGAAGCTTTGTGATACCCCTGCTGCCATGGCGGCATTTAGAGAAAAATACAATATTCTTGAAAATGTAGGGCTTGAACTCGCCCCATTAGGAGCGGATAGGGATGCTGGATCGTGGGATAGAATGTGTATCCCAATCGTGTCCATTGTCGAAGGCGGGGTCCGTTTCCCCCTTCATCCATTACTTCGCCAGATTTTAAGCTGGTACCGTCTTACACCCATGCAAGTTTCTACGAACGTTTTCAGACTGATAATGGGGACTATAGCCCTAAATGGGATTCTAGAGACCAATTTAGGAATTTGGGACATCCAGTGGTGGTATAGTATAGTACTAAACCCTGAGTACAATACTTACTACTTCAAAGTTAGGAGGGCAGAGAAGCGCTTCGTGCTCAATCTGCCAGATTCTGCTCGTGACCACGAGATCGACTTCCTCTATGTGACTGGAGCATTTGAGCCTTTAGGGGAAGATGGCCAAGTGCCGGGGCTCCATTGCCCCCACATATGGGGCTATCCACGTATGCTCTTGATTTTACCCTTTTACAATTCTTCATTTACTGCTTTCTCGTAGCTTTTTCATGTACTAAATTTGGTTTTTCGATTTGAATTTTACAGCTGAAAACGTTAATCATCGTCCCAGACGTACACCAAGCAATATTCGAACAGAGGACATTAACAAAGTCCTAAAATATACAGGCGTGCCTGGTACCCGAACAGCTGGTCGGGGTCGTGACGTTGACGTGCTTCTGGGATACGTGTGGGCATACGTGCCCTTCGGAATTTCCGGATTCCGAAACGCGAGGGCCCGGATCGAGGGAGCGCCTTTTTTAGCTGGACGTCAAGCGCTCGCAAAATACAGAGTCGCCACTCGAGTTTGAAGGTCCGACACCCAAGGAACCGTATTTCGAAGCACTTGCCGCGCTGTTTGATTCTGAAAAAGTTAAGGAACCAGTCCGTCATAACCATATCTGGGTTCGGGAGCCGGGTTACGAGAGGGGAAGGGTTTTATGGCACCCCTCTCGCCCAATCCGAAGATCGGTCTCTACTTAGGCATTTGCAAAAATGTTTGTTTGCGATTCTGTTTGATTAATCAATTCTTTAGCCATTTAGGGCGGGGGAACAGTTTAAGGGATTAAAACTGTAACAGTTTGCAAGATGTGATAGATAGCATGGAAGAGTGAGATGACGAGTAATAAATGGAATGAAGTTCAAAGCGTCGATCATACATCGAGACAGCGCTGTGTATGATTTTGGCACAAACAAACAGCCAGCTTGCATGCGTGAGTTCATCCGCATGCAAGCAAACCATCGCGCGACATAACCATATACTCGCGCGAGTGTTGACGCTTCATCAATGGTTTGAATTTCACCCCCTTCTGGGCTCTGGAAGGACCAGTGCTCACCCAGGTGCAAACCAAGCAGTTTATAGGTACTTGAAAGTAAACAATATTACAGCCAACAGATGGAAACATTATGAAAATACAACCCCTAAACAGTGGGGGTGTCTAAACAGAGGCCAAGGCCAAGCTGCTCATGCAAGGGCAGTCCCTGAAAGACAGAGAACCATCGCGGGACAGAGTGATACAGGCGCACGATTGTTCAGACTGGACTTCCATGAATTGCTTTGCATACTTAGGGCTCTGAGACATGTTCAGGAGCATCCCAAGAGCATTCCAAACCAAGAGGTGTTATAAACTAAGCTAAACAATGATTTTCAACATGCAAAACAGCAAAGCAGTGAGCCAAAGCTCCTTAAAAGACTTTAAAAAGACTACTAACACAATAATAAACTTAAAAACCAGGGTCCCTTCCCCACGTGGTCCAATCTCACGCAGACAGAATTGTCGCGCGAGTGCATGGGACCATCGCGCGAGGGTTTTCTAGGTAACGGCTCTTCAAACCTTGCCAGCTTTAGGGCCAGAACTGGTATCAATTACCAGCCTTGGCCCTGCCAGCCCCCCTCAGGGGTTCGAACAGTAAGCAAAAAGATATTATACCTTTAGCTTGAGTTCCTTGGAGATGGCTTAAATGAGGTGATGAGGCTTAGGAGGTGACTATCTAGGAGAAAGTGTTGTGTGAAGTGTTTGTGCTTGAGCTTTTTCTTCTTCTTTCTTAAGGAGAATTTTTGTAACCCTTTGCAAGAAAGCATGGGGGGGGGGGGGGGGGGTATTTATAGGAAAAGGGGTTAGTTGGTGGCTAGCCAAGGCCTTGTAACCAGCCAACAATGCTGGTTACAATTGCTTGGTGGAGGAGTGGGGTGGCAAAGGTGATGGGAGAATGGGGGGTGAGGTGGTGCAAGGGGAGCCCCCCCAGAACGCTGTTCAGCCGAGAAAACGGGGTCACATAGGCCTGTAGCCCCCTGACCACCGCGCAATCTGGGTGAAAATGACAGGTGTTGACCATCGCGCGATGAAGTGAGAGCATCGCGCGAGGATCCAGCCAACCCCGCGAGGGTCAATGGTCAAAGCTTTGACTTTGACCACCACCTGGCAAATGGACCATCGCGCGAGGGTCCTAGTGTGTCGCGCGACATTCAAACCCAAGGTCCAGGCTCTGATTCAAGGGTTTAAGGGCTAAGAATGGGTTCCTCACATGCCAAACTCAAGCCATTCCAAGTTCTCGAGACTGTTTTCGACCTGATTCATCATCGGGGAATCAAGAAGTAGTCCCTCTTTGACGGCACGCGGAGCACCATTGGCTGGTACGGGTAACGTCAAAGATTTCTAGACACCCATCCAATCCACCCAAAAGCCGATTTAAACGAAAAAGTGCTAGCAAGTATATACAAATACCGTGCACCAACGGATCGGTGGGCAGATTGATTGCTGATTCGAATTTGGACGGATAGATCGTCGTTGATTGATAATCGGACGGATGGATCGTCGCTATTTTGATAATCGGACGGATAGATCGTCGCTGGCTTGAAATTGGACGGATAGATCGTCGCTGATTGATATTGGACGGATAGATCATCGCTGTTCGAAATTGGACGGATGGATCGTCGCTGACTTGAAATTGGACGGATAGATCGTTGCTGATTGGTATTGGACGGATAGATCGTCGCTGTTTTGATAATCGGACGGATAGATCGTCGCTGACTTGATAATCGGACGGATGGATCGTCGCTGTTCGAAATTGGACGAATGGATCGTCGCTGACTTGAAATTGGACGGATGGATCGTCGCTGTTTTGCAATTGGACGGATGGATCGTCGCTGACTTGAAATTGGACGGATGGATCGTCGCTGTTTTGCAATTGGACGGATGGATCGTCGCTGACTTGAAATTGGACGGATAGATCGTCGCTGATTGATATTGGACGGATGGATCGTCGCTGTTCGAAATTGGACGGATGGATCGTCGCTGACTTGAAATTGGACAGATAGATCGTCGCTGTTTTGCAATTCGGACGGATAGATCGTCGCTGATCGATGATAAAAGACATCTCGAAGGGTTCCTGAAAGAAAACAATTGCAAGGTTCGAGCAAGACTCCTGGGCCATCCTCAAAGCGATACACATGATCGGGCCTGAACCAGAGGCTAAGCTTAGCGATCGGCCCAGTCGACTGTCGCGCGAGGATTTCAGACCATCGCGCGATGGTTTTTCGTCAGGGTCTGGGTTTGCAACCAGCCCAGACCCGGCCCATGGCGTCCTTCTTCCTTTTAATCGGCGGGGACGGTCCGAAACCGCTCATAGCAGTTTCAAACTCCCCCTAACTCTAATCTCTCTCAAGTTTTCCCTTCCAAACCCTCGAATTCGTTCTAAAAGCAAGCAAACCACCACGTATACCATCATCCATGGCGGACCACGGCACTAATCCGGGTAGTGGAGAAGTAGTTGGTTGTCCGGAGGACGAAGGAAGACCAATGGTGGTCGAAACAGAGGCTCGGCCGCCAGAGGGGGCTGTCGCGGATACCAGTGCAGAGGTAACGGGTGGTGGTGATGGCGAACGGGGTCGCGAGCAGGAGGTGGGTGGCGAAGGGGATCGTCGCGCGACGCAGTTAGACCGTCGCGCGACAGTGGAGATCGTGGCCGCGAGGACTGGAGTCATGCAACTGGACCCGAGTGAGGCCGTGAGTGGCTCGGTAGTAGTTGGTGGCACTCCCGAGGGTGTAGGCAGTGGAGGCGCTGAAGATGACGGCGCCGGGCCAAATGAGACTCCGTTAAGGGATCCGGCAAAAGGCAAGGGTGTGGCGGCCGAGGAGGAGGGCACCGCAGAGGTTCCGGAGGAGGAGGTACTGTTTCGGCCGGGGGCCACGTCATCGGGCCACAGGCCGATCATGAGACAGGATCTTGCGGAGTTTCTGAGTGACGATAGATTAGCCCGGCTTCTGGAAGAGGATCCCATGATTGGGGCTGCCGTGTTGGAGGCTCGAGAGGAGCGAGAGCGGGAGATAGCCGCTTCAGAGGCTACGGCGAGGGCCGAGAGGGCGAGGGCCGCTGAGGAGGAGGTTTTGAGGGACGCGGTGGCCGAGGAGTGGGTTGGAGCGAGGGGGCAGGGACCCAGAGTGACAGCAGTGTCAGAGGCGGAGGGCTTGACTCGCGCCCCATTTTCAGCAGTGGGATACAGGCCACCAGTTCCACACCTGTTTGTACCATCAGGTTTTGCGGCATACAGGCCACGGCAAGCGGAGTACGACTCCGAGCTTGTTCTGAGAGACCCCGATACCCACATTTCGAGCAGCTGGGCTGAGGTAAATTTCTGATAATCCCTCATTTACTTTTGTGATTGCCATTTTAATACAATGCATGCTGCTTACGTACCGACAAACATAAGATGATCCTTTGAAGTAGATACGAATAGTGACACTATAGTTTCACGTTGAATGCCATGCATGAGACATAATAACTTGAACCAACCATCTACTGCCAAGTTGTATTGATTACCTAGAACTTGAGAATGAAAGCCTCACATGCTGATATATCTCCTATTGCTTGTTTCCGTGTCTAATGCAGGAGAGAGCGAGACAGAGGGACATCTGGGGTTTCGGGGGCGCCTGTAGCTCTTTGGCGTTGTACCAGGGTTTGCCGGAGAGGGTGAGGCAGTTGGTGGACATGACAGGTTTTGGGGAGTTCATACAGACCCTGACTCGGGCCAGGAATGACCACTCAGTCTTGGTTGCACTCGCAGAGAGATGGAGAGATACCACCAACACTTTCCACCTACCGCTCGGGGAGATGACAGTGACGCCTACTGACTTTGCGGCGATTACTGGTTTGAGGGTTGGAGGCGACCCTATCCCGTTTGACTCGGGCATTCAGGAGGACGAGGCGGCCTTGGAGTGGTTCTTGGGAGAGGTGCCCAAGGTTGAGGAGGGGATGGCGAGATATGGGCAGTTTACCCAGTTCCTTGCAAAGGAGGTGGCGACGGAGCAAGAGGCGGAGCAGATGGCCGGGGCGTACCTGTTGTACCTTTTTGGTGCCACCTTGTATCCGAACAGGCGCAGCAAGGTCCACCTATCGTACTTGCCTGCACTGAGGGATCTGAGGACGGCCTCACGTTTTGACTGGGGAGGAGCTGTGCTTGGTGCGGCTTATGGTTTCATGGGGGATTCATCGAGGACTGAGATGAGCACTGTTGGCTACTGGCGGATTTGGGAGGTATGATCATAATTGAGTAAAGCACATTTTCCATTATGTACTTATCTGTTTGAATACATAAACTGCTCAAATATATTCCTGCATTGTACTAATGATTTGAACCTTGATAACTGTGCAGCTCTGGGCCTATGAAGTTCTGAACATGTGCCGTCCAGTGACAAAGAGCCTGGACTTGGGGATCCTCCCATGTGCTCATATCTGGAGCAAGAAGAATATGGGAGAGAAAAGAGGGCGAGGCGACCTGAACGGCTTCAGGGTATACCTAGACGAGCTCCGACCCTCACAGGTATGACACGACTTCATCAAATATAAATATACGTCCCTTTTATTGCTTTAATGCTGTCGCTGACCGATGTTTGCATTGCTTACTTGCGCAGGTAGAGTGGGATCCTTGGAAAGTGGCAGAGTCAGAGCCTGAGTACTTGGCCAGGAGCAGGGCCGTGACGGCGAGCAGAGTGCTGCTGGAGTCGGCTTTTGGTTGGCAGTGGTACTTGGGTGACCGAGTGACACGCCAATCACTGGGCCATGCAGGGTTCCAGGTGCCCGGACCGCTTCCACCACGGGCCTCACACACAGGGGAGTACACGTTGGCCGAGCTAGAGATCTTCACGCGGCCTGACACCGACTTGACAGGCTACCTGCGTCCCGGCATGGACTATGCAGCCTACCAGAGGGAGCGTTTGGCGGGGCCATTAAGAGTACGAGAGTTCAGGGAGGTCCGGAGTCAGGCCCACGGAGCTGCTGAGGAGAGGAGAGCCGTCACTGCGAGGCAGAGCAGTGGTGAAAGTCGTGCGAGGCGGGGTCCGAGTGGACCTGTGAGAGGTGGGCCACCAGAGTTGACATGGCGTATAGCTGTGGTGGATTCTCAGGGCAATCCGGCCGAGCTACACCTAGTTCCTGCCAGAGTTGAGCCAGCGCCTGTCACAGTACCGGTAAGACATTGTACCTTTCATTATTGTACTTCCATAAAGCCTGGAAATATTGCTCCATTGCTCATATTCAAATTATTCTTGCAGGTGCCCAATGAGTGGGCGAACGAGGCCGTTGGGCGTATGCTTGCATTGGAGAACGTGATAAGACGGGCGGCAAGCGGCCTGCCTTTGGACTTGCGATACCCACCACCGGCAGCTCAGAGATCTCAGGTATATCCTTCAGAGAAACGATACATTCCCGCATTCGATACTTGACATATGCATGCTTTGCTCGATACATAGTGTACTATAATTGCCGTCAACTTTGAAATTGATTGTACCTGCCTGCAAACATACAATACATAGAAAATATACTCAATGTGCAAAATTTTACAATGCAGACAAAGGGACGGGCGGCTCCTAGGAGAAAGAGCGCGAGAGAGCCTCCACAGAAGAAGCTAGCAAGCAGGACTCCTGCTCCTCCACCTACTACTAGACCACAGACGCGAGGCGTACAGCCACCCGCTGCGAGCGAGGAGGCGGCCCGAGAGGCCGTGGCGCGCGCAGAGGAGAGGTATCAACTGAAGATGCGCCAAAGGCCCTCGCAAGATGAGCCGGTCCGCAAGAAGCGGCTGATCCTGCCCGAGGATTCTGAGGAGGAAGAGGAAGAGGAGGGAGAAGAAGAAGAGGAGGACGAGGAGGCGCCTGACAGCAGCGGCTCGGACGACTCAGCCGACGATCTTGGTTTTAGACAGGGTCCTAGAGAGGGAGACGACGATGACAACGACGACAGAGATGGTGATTGGTTCGGAGAGGAGTGAGGGCTACTAAGAAGCCTCACTTGTCTTTCCACATCTTGATTTTGCTTTTGGGCCTGCGTGCCCGCGTAGATAGATGGGAGGCCGGAGTGCCTTAGTTGATACTTGATACATGTTTTTGGGGCCTGTGTGCCTTTTTGATTTGATGGGCGAGTGTGCCCGAGCTGACATGATGACTTTTGACTGGCCGAAGCGCCGCATGCATAGTAGTATTCCTTGTTTTGACATGGATAGATATGGATTAGCTATAAAATTTGCATTTTCAGTTCATTTTACTCTTGCAATGAACTTAGAATAAATAAACGCTCGCCACTAATACCATGCTTGCATTGATAATGTACCGAGACTGCTCACAAATGCACACATGCGCACATGCATAATTGACTCGGTGGGAAAACAGAAATGTACCCCGGGATACGATCAGGATACGAGGATACGAAATATAAGACATTCAAAAGCCAAAACCCAGAATATTCTAACTTGGGTAAAAAGAACACTTTCGTGAGGTCATGTATGTACAAAATGGCCTACGAAAGCCGGCGGATTCGAGAAACACCTCCCGAAACGCAAAAATTGCCCAAAAACCTTACGAAGGACACAAAAGGGACACGAGATGGGAAAACATGACTCTATTATGTCCCGGACTGAAACCGACACCTCCATACAGTCACAAAAGGTCACTATGACCTGTACGGCCTGAGAGAAAAGGACACGACCCTCCGGAACGAGTTTCGACCTTCCGAAACACACATTTGGCCTTGAAACGAGCCACCGAGGGTTCAAAAACTCCGTTAAACGTGATATCTCGAATCCGATGCTTGGATATGGTTGCATAAGCTCATAGTGACTTGCCTGAACCACAAAAGTTGCAAAAATACCCTTGGGATAGGACGCGACCAAAATTGGACAGTAGCTGGTGCAATCTGTCAAAATGCAGGCTGAACCATCGCGCGAGGGAGTGAGAATGTCGCGCGATGGAGTGGATGTTTCTTACTCGCGCGATGGACTGAGACCATCGCGCGATGGTTGGGTCGTGCCAGGCCACCTTATTTTGACCATCTCAGATTTTTGGACGTCCAAGCCTCGTCATCAACCTTTAACTGCTCAGAGTACTTCGGGGGGGGGGGGGGGGCAGTGCAGAGATGCCCTCACTTTGGAGAAGAAAACGCCACATGGCATGGATGTTCGTACTGGGAAGGGACGACACTCTATGCATTCTGCCTATAAAGAGGCCAATATTCTGCAAATGAAAGGCATTCCTCCCATAGTTTGAAAGTCCCACGAGGAAGCAGAATGGCAAATAATCTTCCTGCCTTAATTAGCCCCTGGCTCATGGCCTTTGTTGCTGGAGATTGGCTGTCATTCCGGTTTCGCGGGCTGGCCGCATTCCGTTTCCTGCGCAATGTGAGGGTCCGTCCTGAGTTTCTGAGGGCAGCCCTACAATTCTGGGACCCAGAGGTTCACGTGTTCAGGTTTGGGGTTAACGAGCTGTGCCCAACTGTGGAGGAATTCCAAGCATACCTCCAAGGAGTTGCCTCGAGCGTGATTGTCGTACCGCCTTATAGGAAGAGTATGCCAAAGCTGTTACAGTCAAGTCTCGATATTACTAGAGGAGCGGCCGAAAGTTTGCTAACTGGAGGGCAAATCAACATCATGCGCCTAATGGAGTGGTATGGGCCAGAAGGGGACGTAGAGAATATAGCCGTGCAGGCTCGACGTCGATTTGCCCTGGCGATCGGCGTGTTGGCTGCTTATTTACTGGTATCTCCAAATGGGCAAGTCAACCACATGCTGGTGAGCATCGCCGCTCAAATGGGCGCCCGAAGAAATGTGGTGCCACTGGTTCTGGCAGAGACACTCATAGGTTTGGATTTGGTTTCTTCCGGCCAAGCAGACGTGTTCGGCGGTAGTCCACTACTACTGCAGGTTAGCTTAGTTCTCACTCAGCTCACCTTTTTCCGGCTTTCACACGTTCTGTTTTTACCTCATCTCTCAGCTAAGGCTATATCGAAGTTCCTTACTTGTCTTTTCTCTCAAGCTTTATGTAACTTCTCACTTCTTTTTCCACTCATGCAGCTCTGGTTATCTGACAAATTGGGATTGCTCACAGCACCGGAAGCAAACTGGCCTCATTTGCCCGGCCGAATGCATCAGCGGGGTATGATCTACCCGGAAATGTCTGTGAATCAATGGTGCGCATTTATGAGAGAAATGCTGCCGAACGAGATCACATGGCGGCATGAAGCTTTAAACATTCCAGACATGGCCCTGAGTTCTGCAGGATTCGAGAGAGTAGTGATGGCTGGGCTGACCGCTTTCACATTCTACATCCCCGGACGCATCCTTCGTCAGCTAGGAATGAGCCAAGGACTCCACCGAGCTGGGACTGAAGATTTCCAAGTCCCCGCTTTCACTGCCCAGAATCTGAGAGGGTATGAGCACGACTGGGGCCTGCGGCAACTCGGAGGAGCTGACCCAGACTTTAGTATGGAACTTACGCATCGATATCAAACATGGCTAAGAAGGGAAATCGCAAGCAGGCAAAACAACAATTGACTTCTGACGAACCCTGATGATCTAGAATAAACCGTGAGCCTGTTAAGGCCTCGAGCACTTTATTCTGTTTTTATGCTTTAATCTTTTTAAGACTGCTCAGCCTGTGTAATAGAAGTTATAATTTGAATAAAAATGAAAGTTCGAGAGTTTTCCCCTTTTGATCCAAGTGTTGAACCGCCGTGTCACCCAAGTATCGGGTCAACTCCTGGTAATGGGAAACCGTGGATCAAGTTGATGGATTGTGACCGAATCTCACAGAGAGATTGCCTACGTATCCCTTTTCAGGGAATCAGGTCAGCACGTAGTTCAAGTTAAGGTTCACTCGAGTATTTTAGCTCTCCTTTTACGCTCTAAATTTTGCCTAGTGCTGCCGCTTCGGGTTTTCAGCCTAGCGAGCTTTGATTGATGCCTATTTATTTTTGCCTAAACCGCCCTCTCAGGTTTTCGGTCTAGCAGGCTTGCTCTAATTTTTACTTGGAACCGCCCACCCTTGTGGTTTTCGGCCCAACGAGCTTCTCTCAGGGATAGTATCGTTTGAGTTGATCCAGGTTAACCAGAGAGCTGAATTCGTTGCCGTCAAGATCAATGAGCTGAGCCGCTCCCCCAGAAAGGATGGTCTTGATGATGTAAGGTCTGGAACGTTTGGGTCGAAACTTGCCACGGGGGTCAAAAACTGGTGCTCGAATCTCTTTTGTAACCATGTCCCCTTCGACCAAGTCTCTAGACTTCACTTTTTTGTTGAACGCCCGGGAAATTCTCCGCTGATACCCCTGAACATGATACAGGGCCCGAAGCCTCCTTTCATCGAAAAGCATGAGTTCAACAAATCTCCCACTGAGCCATTCAGATTCCGAGAGTTCCGATTCTACCATGATCCTCAAAGATGGCACCTCAAGCTCTATAGGGAGAACTGCTTCCATCCCGTAGACCAAGGAATAGGGGGTTGCCCCCGTTGATGTTCGAATCGACGTTCGATAACCCCAAAGAGCTAAAGGCAGTTGCTCGTGCCAGTCCCTGGCGGACTCTGCAGACTTCTTGATGATTGTCTCGACATTTTTGTTGGCCGCTTCAACTGCACCATTTGTTTGGGGACGATAGATCGTTGAGTGATGGACTTGGATCTTGAATTCTTCGAAGAGCTCCAGAACCTTGCCTTTGAAATGACTCCCGTTGTCTGATACGAACGCTTGCGGAACCCCATATCGGTAGATGATGTTTTTCCTGATGAAGTGAGCGACTTGAACCGTCGTTAGGGTTTTATAAGATTCGGCCTCCACCCATTTGGTAAAATAATCTATCGCCACAAGGATAAACCTATGACCATTTGATGCAGACGGTCTAACCATGCCGATGACGTCGATACCCCATATAGAGAAAGGCCAAGGTGAAGCCATGCCAAATAGGTTAGAGGGTGGAACATGCATTAGATTAGCATGAATTTGGCATTTGTGACATCGCCGCACATAATCTGCACACTGAGATTCCAAGGTAGACCAGAAATAACCCTGGCGCAAGATTTTCCTAGCCAGCATGACGCCGCTCATGTGAGGGCCACAGACCCCCTCGTGGATTTCCTCCATGATTCTGACGGCCTCGGCCCCGTTGACACAGAGCTTGTGCATTCCGTAATGAGACCTCCTATATAACTTTCCCCCACAAATGATGTACTGGGCGGCTATCCTTCGCAATGCAGTCTGATCCTTCTTGGAGGCCTCAGCCGGATACGTGCCATTCTCGACGAAATTCCATATGTCATGGTACCAGGGTAGGCCATCATCGACATCATCGATGGCGTTGACGTATTGATAAGCGGGGCGGTCCCGCTGTTCGATTAAGACTGGGCGGAGTTTAACTCCCAAAGGTAATTCGACCATGGAAGCCAAAGTTGCGAGGGCATCGGCAAACCGGTTCTTCAAACGAGTGACATGGGTGAAAGTCACTTTGTTAAAGCGAGGAATCAGCCCCTCCAAATCCTGATGATAAGGTTTCAACCCCTCCTCACGTACTTTCCAGTCCCCATTGGCCTGAGATACAACAAGATTGGAGTCTCCGATGACTTCGAATCGTTCAACGCCGAGTGTGAGTGCAGCCTCCATACCCACAATACAGGCCTCATATTCAGCCTGGTTGTTCGTAACATCGAAGTTAAGCTTGAATGCAAGCGGAATATGAGAACCATCGGGGGCGACTAGCAAAACCCCGATCCCAAATCCTTTCTGATTGGCCGCCCCATCGAAGTACAGAGTCCAGACGTCCTCGACAACTGTTAGCACCTCCTCATCTGGGAATACGAAATCTGCATCTTCCGGTCCATCCACAGGGTGATCAGCCAAAAACTCAGTGATGGCTCGCCCCTTTACCGACTTCCTCGTGACGTATTCGAGATCGAATTCTGCCAGAAGGAGCAACCAGCGTGCTAACTTACCAGTGAGAGCCGGTTTCTCAAACAGATACTTGAGTGGATCCATTCGAGAAATCAACTTTACTGGGTAAGCCAGCATGTAGTGTCTCAACTTCTTGCAAGCCCAAACCAAAGCCCAGCACGTTTTTTCCAAGGCGGTGTAGCGCTCTTCAGACCCAACCATTTTCTTACTTAAGTAATAAACGACCTTCTCAACTCCCTGGTCACCCTCTTGAGCTAGCAAGCATCCCATGGATGTAGAACTCACAGATAAGTATAGAATCAAGGGCTTTCCGGGCACCGGTGGCATCAAGACAGGCGGGTTTTGCAGATAGCTCTGAATGGACATGAAGGCCGCCTGACATCTGTCCGACCATACGAACGGGGTGTCCTTCTTGAGTAGACGAAACATCGGCTCGCAAGTTAAGGTTAACTTGGCGATGAATCTGCTGATGAACTGAACCTTCCCCAAAAAGCTTCGCACTCCCTTTTCAGTCTCTGGTGGCTTCATTTCAAGCACCGCTTTGATCTTAGACGGATCGACCACAATCCCACGCGAAGTGATCATGAAACCGAGCATCTTACCTGCTGTGATCCCAAAGGTGCATTTCTGTGGATTGAGACGCATGCGGAACTTTCGAAGCCTCTCGAAAAACTTCCTCAGTACAAGAACATGCCCTTCCCGAGTTTTTGACTTAGCAATCATGTTGTCTACGTAGACCTCAACCTCTTTGTGCATCATGTCGTGCAGAATGGTCGTAGCGGCTCTTTGGTAGGTGGGACCAGCATTTTTCAAACCAAACGGCATGACCAAGTAACAATAAGTCCCCCATTCGGTGATGAAAGTCGTTTTCTCACGGTCTTCCGGCGCCATAAGAATCTGGTTATATCCGGAGAAACCATCCATGAATGAAAGCAAGGCATGGCCCGCCGTATTGTCCACCAGTACATCGATATGTGGCAGGGGAAAATCGTCTTTGGGGCTTGCCTTGTTCAAATCCCTAAAGTCCACGCACACTCGAATTTGTCCATTCTTTTTAGGAACTGGAACAATGTTGGCAACCCACGTAGGGTATTGAGAAACCATGAGAAAACCGTCGTCGATCTGCTTAGTGACCTCTTCCTTGATCCTCTGCACCCAATCTAGCCTCATCCGCCTCAACTTCTGCTTCACAGGTTTGGCATTTGGTAGCAAGGGGATTCGATGCTCCACTATTTCTGGGTCGATGCCGGGCATGTCTTGATGAGACCACGCGAAGATGTCACTGAATTCTGAGAGCAGCTCTTTGAAATCGTGATGTTCCTCTGGAGATAAAGTGGAGCCCACCTGAACGATTCGGGGATCATTCTCGTCTTTCAAGTTTATTAAAACTATTTCTTCTTTTAACGGCTGAGCATGCCTTTCGTCTTCCCTCTCGATGAGGGCACGGATTTCCTTGGGAATATCCCCATCTAAATCTATCCCCTCATCGTCGGGGTCGACACAGTTTATATAAAGATCATTCAAGTAGCCAGAAGAGGATTCCTTCATTTCATAAGACCCTGCAGGGTCGCCAAGTACAAGGGAATCAAACTCAAAATAAAAGCCATGACGTGGAGGGCCAAGAGGCACAAACTCCGACTCAGAGCTAGACTTAGACTCAGAAGACTCAACAGACTCAGTGTCAGACTCTGATACATCATCAATGCAAATAAGGCGCGGTTTGAAAATGCAATTTTTAAGGCTACCCTTTGCTTCTGTGATAAGGGAGAGGGGATCCTTGAGATCGTCAGAACCGAGCATGAACACCTCGGCCTCTTCAGCTTCCTTGGCCAAACCCACCTGGGAGAACTCATAAAATAGTTGCTTCAAGCTCCCTTGATCAAAAGACACCAGCCAATCAGTCTTTAGCTTGGGCTGACTAAGCTTCCTTTTGAATTCCGCCCTTGCTGGTTCTTCATCACTGGAGGACCAAGTGTCATCAGCGAAAACCTCAAACCCAGGCAGTAAATCCCCAGTGACTGAATCGATAAAAGACTCAGGCTGTCCGGTGTAGACGTCATTCCCCACTTCGCGCACAAAGTAGCTGTCGGGTTCACCATAGAGAGATCGAGGTTTTCCCGTGCATTTCCTTCTTTTGGCATCCTTGGTAGAGGAAGAGTACCCCAAACCAAAGCGGCCCTCGCAGGAAGGAAAGGCAGGGAACTCCGGGATCCCTTGTTGGTGAATCCCAAGGCCAAGACCAGGTAGATAGGACATCCTCCTCATGATGTCTAAAGCAACAGAGCTTATGATGAAGTCCCCATCCACGTTGATAGCCAAAATTGACCCAGAAGTGTCGAAAGAGAAACCCCCGAGATCAACATCTTCCTCGCCGTGTGCAATCCCCAAAATAGGCGTGCCATCTTCCTTAAGCGGGCGAATGCCCGAGTCCCCGCAGATAGTCAAAGTTCCAGTAGGCAGTCCCAACATGACCTTTTGGTGAAGAGTAGATGGTACAGCCATGATGCAAGATCGGTGAAGCCACGGCCTTCCCAGCAGAAGATTAAAGGTGGCGGGGATGTCGACCACATGGAACTCGACATCCATCTCAAACCCCTCAGCGTCAAGTTTGAGCACGAGCGTGCCTTCGACCACGCGACGAGTGCTGTCGTATGCCTTAACAGCCAGATTGGAAGGTGCGAAGTCTTTCTTGGCCAGTCCCAAACGGTAAGCCACTCTCAACGGGCAAACATTGATTGCCGATCCGTTGTCGATCAGAACAGTGGGAATCCAGAGTCCTTTACACTTAACAGTGATGTGCAAGGGGCGATTGTGATCAACCCCTTCGATCGGTAGATCCTTGTCGGTGAAGACCACGGTGTGCCTAGAAGTAGGCGGAAGAATTATAGATATCATCGCTTCAGGCGTGACATCCGGTTGGATCTCAAGGCGAGAGAGAGTGTGGCAGAACTTCTGACGATGTTCGCGGGAGGAACAGATTAGTCCCCAGAGTGATATAGCAGCAGGAATCCGCTCCAGCTGCCTCTGAATCATGTCATCATTCGGGGAGCTAGGAGGTGCCTCAAACGGTGCAGACCTTGAGAATGCAGAAGGTTCGTTCCTTTTGTTAGAAGAATTGGACGAGCTCCCAGCCTGAAGATTGGAAGGCTGAAAAATTCGTCCACTCCTCGTAACGTTGAGAACGTTCTCTAAAGAGGGTATCGCTTGAAGGTCTTGACGGTCATCCCAAAGATCAGCAGGGACTTCCCCCAATTTGCGTTTCCCTTTGTCAGAAGGCAGTGGGGCTACAGGTGCTTCCATGCCTAGATCGAGGTCTTGAGCTAAATCGTTCCACAGCAGCGACTCCCAGAAATCTGGCTCCTTAACAGCTACAGCCTCCCCAATGGGCTCCGTGTTAGCAATAAACGGGACATCCCAGAGTCCCCCATCGGCAAGAGAGCGGTTGACAGTCCAAACCTCGGACCCAACTTGGATATTAACCACATCATCAACATCCCAGAGGTCTGCTGGCGGAACAAGGTCCGTAACCATAATGTTGTGATCTTCCTCGGTCGGATAAGGCGGTGCGGGGCGCGAGAGTTCCTCACTAATGATGTAGAATGTAGGGTCGTACTCAGTGTTAGTTACGGAGCCAACCAGCCTGTCAAGAGTAGAAGGGAGAAAGCATTCCCCCAAGACGCGAGTTTCCTCCTGAACGAGACCCTCTTCTATGAATTGAATCTCGTGATCGGGCAGAGCATATCCTTGAAGAGGATTAAGGTCGAACTCTAATGGAAACTGCCACGCGGGCTCGGGATCCCAATAGTACTCCTCCTCAGGCAGAACGGGTTCAGGCTGTTGAAAAAGCATGTTCAAGGAGAATCCATCCAAAGGGTCAAGCATGCCTGCCTCATAATTAGCCATCCAGGCGTCATACCAAGCATGGTTAAAGGGGACATATTCGGGGTTCTGGGGGAAACCGTTTAACTCTAGCTCTGTCCATTCATTGATTATGGGGGCTGCATAATCATCATTATCGGCGATAGCCCATCCTACTGCTTGCATATCAACCTGCCGTTCCGGTAGAAAAGGGACAGCAGACCTAAAGCGGCTTATCAAATTCGGAGTGGAGTTTGGATCCGTCACATCAAAATATGGGCTATCCAAGGAAGAAGCAGAGTTGAGCTGCACGGAAGGAATGGACTGGTGAAACAGTTCGCTGATGGAGGCATTGAACACAAACGTTCCATTCTGCAGGCGTGCGAGAGGCACATCGGGATTGGACGACTGTCCTTCTTCTTCAAGATGGATGTAGAAAACCTCGGCTTCGGGTTGAGAAGGGATGGGCACGACCGGCCTGGGTTGGTTTGTTGAGGTTATATGGTCAGTGGGGTTGAATATAGTGGAGCTAGGGTTGATATAAGTGGAGCTGATGGATATTTGGTTGATGCGGGGAGCAGCATTGTGCTTTGGCAGGGAGTTGGAGAGGATGTTTGGTTTTTGGGTTGGTGGAGGTGGAGCGTGGAGAGTTCCTTCATCTATGAGATCCTGGATCGCATGTCGGAGACGGAAATAGGAGTCCGTAAGATGTCCGGCCCCTTGGTGGTAGGCACAATAAAGGTTAGCTTTGAAGTTGGGTGAAGGGTTCTTAGGCAGGGGAGTCGGGTCAAGGGGTTTCAGATGCCCTGACTGGATTAACTTCTCCATAACAGATGACAGTGGAGCTTCAAACGCGGAGAAACTGCGGGACTGACCGCGGGGCCGGTTATTTTGTGGGGTTTGCACCTGGTTAATCTCAGCGACGCGATTGGTTGCATTGGAAGAGGAGGCATTAGTGGCGCCGGTTGCCATGTTAGAAGATCCCCCACTGCCAAACAGTGCATTGGTGTTCCCTGAGTAGACCCGGGGCTTTGGTTTCGAAGGGTTAGAAGACTCCCCTCTTGACAGAATCCCGCTTTGTAGTGCATCCTCGATGGCCAACCCAGATTCGAAGAAAGTATCGAAGTTGGAGGAAGCTTGGACAAGGACCAAATGCCTAGCGTAATCAGGTTGAAGATTGCGAGAGATGATTCGGAGCTGATCTCTCTCGCTCGGGCGATCGGTCATCTGAGCAGCCTTCGTTCTCCATCTTTTGACAAAGTCCGCAAAGGATTCCTTAGCTTCCATTTTCGTGGACTCAAGCTCTCGGGTTGTCATCTTGAGCTGGGAGTTGTAACTATACTGCGAAATAAACGCAGCACCGATATCCTCCCACGTCCTCCTTTTAGCGATGTCGAGCGATAAAAACCAGTGAAAAACGGGTCCTGAGAGAGTCTGAGGGAACAGCTGGGACATGGCCTCGGGTTCAACAGCCAAGAGTTTCATGGCGGCATGGTAGCCATAGAGATGAGTCTTCGGGTCGCCACTCCCATCAAACTTGGCGAGATCAGGCATTTTGAACTTGTCGGGGAGCTTAGCATTAGGATACAAGCAGAGGCGATCTAAATCAATTCCCCCGGCGCTGATCTTTTCAGACTTGGACACAGATTCCTCTAGCTTGACGATCTTTGCCATGAGAGCAGTCATGTTAGGATCCAGAACGGGTCTTGCCACAGCGAGATTCAGATTCGCAGCCTCCGGGTGAGCCTCTCTCGGGTTGGGCTGAATTATGATCCGCCCCACATGGTTAGGGTCTTCAACAAAGATTGGTTCCGCATGGTCGTCCTCATCGACCTCGCCTCCCACTTCTGCAGCTGGCGGAAGACGAGTGTTGATAAGAT
This sequence comes from Rhododendron vialii, assembly GCF_030253575.1. Taxonomy (NCBI): domain Eukaryota; kingdom Viridiplantae; phylum Streptophyta; class Magnoliopsida; order Ericales; family Ericaceae; genus Rhododendron; species Rhododendron vialii. Next base: position 20,757,502 of record NC_080562.1, on the reverse strand, counting down.
CATTGAGCCTAGTGAGGTTTGCATCAGTCTGAGCACCCCTTTGCTGCATGGTGGTGATGCTGTTCTGGATGTTCATGAGCATGGTTTCGAGACTCAGTGGTTGCGGATGATCTGCCATAATGGAGGTCCTGGATGAACTTGACGAGGACGGGGAGGTTGGTGACGCCGGAGATTCAATTTCCTGGAGAACTGACGGTGATCCTGATCGTAAAGCGGCCAAAAGGGAACACGGAGAGTCTTCCGTTGTGACTGACTGAGCTTGCAACCTGACTAGCCTTTGAACGGAATTCTGATGCAGACGTTCCCAAGTGGGTTTGGCTTTCTGCCTCGATACTTTCCTTGGTGGCGCAATGGTTCAGAATTCTGCTTTTGCTTTGCTGTAAGAAAAGGTTCGATAAGGGCCCTGCAGCAACCTTACTCTAAGCAAAAGACTTTAAAGTGATAATGTAGCCATCGTCGTCAGTGTCGCCCTTAGACTCTAAGACTACGAACGAGTCTGTCTCATGATGTTCGGACGTTGCCAAAATCCTCGGATTTCATTTCGAGAGTGTATCCTTGTTTGAATTGAGTAAAACTAAGAGATGTCGAAAATAGTCTAAGCCTTTGACTCTTCCGTTCTTGAAGTTTCAACTTTGAACTTGGAATAACTCGGGGTGAATGACATGATACCTTAACCGGGGCGGCGTAGGCAACACAGTGCCATAGCCTGAGCGGTGTACGTGCTACGCACGATAACCAGGGTGGTGTGAGCATCACGACATTCTCTTCGTCGTTCCTTGTTTTCTGTTTGAGACTTCAATCGGGACATAGACAAGGACTTAGAAAGTTTTGATTTCCCAAAGTCTTGTTGATCCTAGGACTTTTGAAAATCTGACAATATGCACCGCGAAGATGCATGACTCTTCATCGGACCTAGCAGCGTCCTAATAAACATAAGACAGACTCGAAAGAGAGACAACCTAGAAGCCGCCCTAAACATGCCCCTACGCAAAACGGTATGTATGTACAGTGCATGCGATAGGGAAAGCAGTAACACGTAGACAGTATATGGGGGTTAGATGCAAGTAGATCCTACCCTGCAGGTACCTGTCCTAGTTTGGAGAGTTCTAGTGCTTTGTACGTGCAAAGGCTGGTTTTGGCTTGTAACGGGTTCCTCGGACTAGAGCCAAGATATACCTTCCGCTGCCCGCGTAATCGCTGAGCAACAGTCGAACGGTAGAATGACTCATCATCATCGAAGGTTGTTGGTCATTCGGGGTCCCCGAGCTCCGGTAAACCGTGCCGGATTGCCAAAACGATCCAACGAGGCTTTATCCCACATCGATGCAAATGAAGATGCTAAAGAAGTTGATTAATGAAAATAGAATCGCAAATTCGCAAATGCCTTTTTCAAATTCGGCTCACTTTATTTAGTCAATGCTTAGAAGAAACTACATAAGAGAACGAACGGAAAAGTTCCAGATTGATTTGGCCGGACACGAGGTCCCGTTAAATCACCACTCCAACCTTCGGCAGCGCGAAGCTCACCATTTTGACAAACTTTTGTGGGATCGTTCTTCAAGTGTATTGAAATCTAAGCATAGACAAATATTGGTTCGATCCCCAGCAGAGTCGCCTTTGTGGGCATACGTGCCCTTCGGAATTTCCGGATTCCGAAACGCGAGGGCCCGGATCGAGGGAGCGCCTTTTTTAGCTGGACGTTAAGCGCTCGCAAAATACAGAGTCGCCACTCGGGTTTGAAGGTCCGACACCCAAGGAACCGTATTTCGAAGCACTTGCCGCGCTGTTTGATTCTGAAAAAGTTAAGGAACCAGTCCGTCATAACCATATCTGGGTTCAGGAGCCGGGTTACGAGAGGGGAAGGGTTTTATGGCACCCCTCTCGCCCAATCCGAAGATCGATCTCTACTTAGGCATTTGCAAAAATGTTTGTTTGCGATTCTGTTTGATTAATCAATTCTTTAGCCATTTAGGGCGGAGGAACAGTTTAAGGGATTAAAACTGTAACAGTTTGCAAGATGTGATAGATAGCATGGACGAGTGAGATGACGAGTAATAAATGGAATGAAGTTCAAAGCGTCGATCATACATCGACACAGCGCTGTGTATGATTTTGGCACAAACGAACAGCCAGCTTGCATGCGTGAGTTCATCCGCATGCAAGCAAACCATCGCGCGACATAACCATATACTCGCGCGAGTGTTGACGCTTCATCAATGGTTTGAATTTCACCCCCTTCTGGGCTCTGGAAGGACCAGTGCTCACCCAGGTGCAAACCAAGCAGTTTATAGGTACTTGAAAGTAAACAATATTACAGCCAACAGATGGAAACATTATGAAAATACAACCCCTAAACAGTGGGGGTGTCTAAACAGAGGCCAAGGCCAAGCTGCTCATGCAAGGGCAGTCCCTGGAAGACAGAGAACCATCGCGCGACAGAGTGATACAGGCGCGCGATTGTTCAGACTGGACTTCCATGAATTGCTTTGCATACTTAGGGCTCTGAGACATGTTCAGGAGCATCCCAAGAGCATTCCAAACCAAGAGGTGTTATAAACTAAGCTAAACAATGATTTTCAACATGCAAAACAGCAAAACAGTGAGCCAAAGCTCCTTAAAAGACTTTAAAAAGACTACTAACACAATAATAAACTTAAAAACCAGGGTCCCTTCCCCACGTGGTCCAATCTCACGCAGACAGAATTGTCGCGCGAGTGCATGGGACCATCGCGCGAGGGTTTTCCAGGTAACGGCTCTTCAAACCTTGCCAGCTTTAGGGCCAGAACTGGTATCAATTACCAGCCTTGGCCCTGCCAACCCCCCTCAGGGGTTCGAACAGTAAGCAGAAAGATATTATACCTTTAGCTTGAGTTCCTTGGAGATGGCTTAAATGAGGTGATGAGGCTTAGGAGGTGACTATCTAGGAGAAAGTGTTGTGTGAAGTGTTTGTGCTTGAGCTTTTTCTTCTTCTTTTTTAAGGAGAATTTTTGTAACCCTTTGCAAGGAAGCATGGGGGGGGGGGTATTTATAGGAAAAGGGGTTAGTTGGTGGCTAGCCAAGGCCTTGTAACCAGCCAACAATGCTGGTTACAATTGCTTGGTGGAGGAGTGGGGTGGCAAAGGTGATGGGAGAATGGGGGGTGAGGTGGTGCAAGGGGAGCCCCCCCAGAACGCTGTTCAGCCGAGAAAACGGGGTCACATAGGCCTGTAGCCCCCTGACCACCGCGCAATCTGGGTGAAAATGACAGGTGTTGACCATCGCGCGATGAAGTGAGAGCATCGCGCGAGGATCCAGCCAACCCCGCGAGGGTCAATGGTCAAAGCTTTGACTTTGACCACCACCTGGCAAATGGACCATCGCGCGAGGGTCCTAGTGTGTCGCGCGACATTCAAACCCAAGGTCCAGGCTCTGATTCAAGGGTTTAAGGGCTAAGAATGGGTTCCTCACATGCCAAACTCAAGCCATTCCAAGTTCTCGAGACTGTTTTCGACCTGATTCATCATCGGGGAATCAAGAAACCGAAGAACAAAGTAAAATGATCGGGAAGTCAGATCGGGGTGTCTACAATACTATCCTGCGTACAGAGGTGTCATCGACAGGAGGCTTGCTCACCCCAGCACCAGTGCTGCCTCTACATCAACTGCTCCTCAGCCTAGGAGCACAAGAGCTAACGCAGGAGTAACTGTAGCTGGTCAACTGGGTGAAATCCCTATTTCCGAAGGAGTTCCGTTACCTCGAGTTAGAGTTCGAAGATCCAGACAGGCTATTCCTCTTCAACCCGAACAGCCCAGTATTGAATCTTGACACCAGTCAATCATCCTCTTCAGGTTACTCTCAACCTTCTCCTAACTCAAGCACCATGACACGTCAGCCTTTAAACCTCAGCTCTCTCCTCACCGTCTCTTCTCGGGGACGGGGATCTGGTCGGGTAGCTTCCACAGGGAACGCCCCTCCTGCACCCCGTCGTAACAGAGGAGGTTCGAACCGCTCCACTTCATCTCGTGAAGTGGATACTACCATAGAGGCCAATGATGCTCACAGAGACAAACGGCCTAGATCAGAAGACCCAACTGGTACTGCTTCTCAAGCAGATACCGAAACACATCACCCTGTTTCACCAACTACCCAAGTACTTCCTCAAACATGGACTCCTCTATTCACTAGAGGAGACCGTCCCGTTCACGTCGGGGACAGTGCTAGTTCGTCGGAAACAGCACTTGCTCTGGCCCAAGGGTTGCTACTCCCTGTTGACTTACAGAAAGAGTCTTCGTCTCCCCCTGATCGGCTTGTGTCCACTGGTCTCGTCAGTGGAATCAAGGTAACAAAAACTTCTCTTTTTAAAGCTCCATCTTTGTAATATTTAAGAGAAAAGTTACTCACGTTTTGGTATTTGCTATAGTTTATCCAAAAAATGGTCGTACTGTCACGCCCTCAATTTTCAGCATGAATAATAATAATTTTTAAATATTTAAAATCCTCGCAATAATAGAAATAATACCCCAAAAGATATTCAACTCCCAAATTTAGATAAACCTACTTAACAGTTACAACATTCAAAAAAATAAACGATAAAGTGCAATACGGTTTCTTTTACAATGATGTTAGAACAACTCTTGAAAATAGCTTTTGACCGCGATGTCCGCATGCACTCCAAACATTCCATGCCTGCCCTTATGTTGTACCTGAAATGATAATAGGTTTGAGCAAACACGCGCCCAGTAGAGATCTCTATGCTCAAACTATATGGAGATGTGATGAATCATGCACCATGAATGAGTGAGTATAGACAGACACGCCCAAAGCATGAACGATTACCAACGAGCTGCATGCTTTGATAAAAGGATTCTAAGCTTCACCGGAACATCACTAACCGGTTACTCCTCAGACTAGATACATCAATGAATCCATGCCAACCCACCTTAGTCTACAACCAATTTTAAATCATTTTATTACTCTTCGTATGATACTACAATCTTCCTCGTGTCTACAGTCATCATTGTCAAATCCCTTCATTACAAAATCTTTCCTTTTAATCAGATATTTCCCATCAATAATCATTAGGGTCACCTCGGGTCTAGTTCCCTCGAGCGTAGGGTCACCCGAGTCTATTCCCTCAATAACAATAATCAGTGGGGTCACCTCGGGTCTAGTTCCCTCGAGCGCAGGGTCACCCCGAGTCTATTCCCTCAATAACAATAATAAGTGGGGTCACCTCGGGTCTAGTTCCCTCGTGCGCAGGGTCACCCCGAGTCTATTCCCTCAATAACGATCACTTGGATCACTTATCACACTTTTTATAATCGTCATCGTTTCATAATCAATTTCATCATCACTCCATCGATTGTACCACAAAACTTCGAATAACCATTACGTAATTCCACAAATATACATGTTCATGCCTTTTCATTAGTTTACAAACTCGCATCCTGCATAATGTACTATGCCCATATATATATAATCCTACAATACTCTATCCATTTGTTATCCACATTCATTCCACTTCTCTTTCATAAACATCAAATCATTCAATCGAATACATAAGCCATTTAATCAGTCACATGGCATTACGAGGCCAACAATCTACCGTATCGCATATAAGGAATTACATATCTCAAAGTAACTTACCAACCCATAGTAGATATAAGACATACGACTCGCCTATATTGACACTTAAACCTTAAATGACGAACACCATTGAGAGCTAACAGCTCAACGAATCAATAGGACAAGAGGTCCTATCAGACATGCTCACGTCCATCCATAATACTCACTACGGCACCTCAGATAGCCCACGGTACTCTAAACAAGGTTTAGGGTACATTTCCCATCTACAACAAACCTAATATGACACTTAACGATTGTTTAGAGAGTGGAAATGATCAACGAACCATCAAAGGATGAGTAACCAAGCTTAGAAATGGTTTAAAGGTGTTTTAGAGGCATTAGAAGTGATCGGAGGTCAAAAAGATGGAGTTGGAACAAAACTGAAAAAAACTGTCCTTAAGCCAAAGGTATCGATACCTAGACAAATGGTATCGATACCATTTGACCAAGATTCTTTCCAGACGCAAGGGTATCGATACCTAAGACAAATGGTATCGATAACATATAATTTTCTGGACTTTGAAATACAAAGGTATCGATACCTGAGCAAATGGTATCGATAACAAACCAGTTCGAACAGATTTTCTGCAGATTTTCGAAACTATTCCCGACAATCAAACCAACAATTTCAAGCACGATCAAAGCACACATTCAACTCATAGGCATATAGGAAGAGCTAGAAATCCCTACCTCAAAGTTGGAGAGCAAACACGCAAAGAGATCGGGCCACGCGAACCCTTGAACTCAAGCTTTAAAATACGCCCACAATACTCCGAGCCGAGCCGAACCAGACAAGCTACAAGCTCAATGGCGTGTGAGTAATGTGGAATGGAGGTTGGTTTGAGTGGGTTTTGGTTTGGAGCAAGAGAGAGAGAGAGTGAGAGAGAAGTCGGGAGGGAGAGGGAAGCGGACGGGAGGAAGAGAGAGAGGAGATGATTTCTATCCTCTACACACACACACTCTCCATATACATACTAACATATACACCAATCACACTTGCACTCCTTCAATTTCCAATTCCTTCATTCAAACCCCAAATCATATAAACACATATTTCATAGTTTCCTCGTTTACGATATCGAATATACCTTTTAATAATTTCCGAAAATTATGGGTCTCTACACGTACTGGGCCAAAAATTCCAGGAAGCTGAAGCCGAGAGGATCAGGCTTTTAAATGACAACACCAGGCTGATCCGAACAGTCACGAGATTAGAGATGGAGAGAGATAAAGCTAAAGCTGATTGTCTGAGACAAAGGGCAAGCTTGAGACCACGGAGGAGAGCCTTCATCAAGTTTTGGCCGAGATGGACAGCACCAAAAAGGCATCTTTTGAAGATGGTTATCAGAAGGGTTTTGACGCCACAACATCAAGTTATGTCGAACAGATGCCTGATATTCAAGATCAAATCTGGATCGCATGCTGGGAGGCATGCCTTACAAAGGCAGGAGTTGCTGAGGATTCTCCCCTATGGGTTGAGAATGATCTACCAAGTCGCCAAGTTGCAGCTCCAGCAGATGATGTTGATCAACAGATTGACGACTTTGCAGATGTTGATGAAGAAATACAAGTTGAATCACAAAATGACGTTGTGCAATCATCTGTTCTGGAAGTGACCAATGAGATTGTTATCCCAGAGGTACAAACTGCTGCTGCTGTTGCTGAGGCTGATGTCCCTCCTGAGGTTCAGAACCTGGATTAAGATAGTAAACAGGTAGTTTTTAAAAATCATCCGGCTGGTCTTGCATGACCATAGCTTTCTTTAACCTGCGTGGTACCAGTACTATCAATACTTTATTTTAAAATAGGTATTTGGCCCTTCGTGGCATAACTTTTATGTTTGTTCGGCTTCCATGTTTGCTGCATCTGTTCGTATGCAATTTCAATCTAAGTATTTCGTACTGTTAATCATCATTTGTTTGCATAAGTATTGCGTACTTTAGCAAATCTTTCACACATGATTTCCTGTTTCTGAATTTTAAGTTTCACGTACTTAAAAGCGTTCCACCTTAAATGGTTCTCATACTTGAATGTTCCTAAGTTTCTCGTACTCAACTGTTGTAAGTTTCACGTACTTTAAACAAAACAAGACATGTTTTAAGTTTCACATACTTTAAACAAATTCTAAGTGTTTCGTACTTAAAGAATAGTTGCAACAAACTGTTTTCAAACAATCATACAAGCGTTAAGTTTCACGTACTTGAATTAGTGTGGCTTAACATATATTCGTTTATGCTTTAAGCAAGTTAATAAACTTTGTACAAGTGTCTCGTATTTTAAAGTCCATACAAGTGTTTTCATACTTGTATTCGTTAAGTTTCACGTACTTAAAGAATCACACACTTGTTTAAGTTTCACGTACTTTAAACAAGGCATACAAGTGTGCTCATACTTAATCACACAAGTGTTTCATACTTGTGTTTAAGTGTCACGTACTTAACTGTTTGAAAATCACACAAGTGTTTCATACTTGTGTTTAAGTGTCACGTACTTAACTGTTTGAAAATCACACAAGTGTTTCATACTTGTGTTTAAGTGTCACATACTTAACTGTTTGAAAATCACACAAGTGTTTCATACTTGTGTTTAAGTGTCACGTACTTAACTGTATACCCTGCTCCCCAATACGAATGAGGGAAACCAAACTCGTAGTTCGTATTTTAAAACAAATACCAACAGTTATACTAGAACAGGACTTTATTCAGAATCTATAAAACTCAAGAGGGTGGTATTCGTACCCCTTGCAACTAAAATAATCAAAACTCTAGGACAAGGGAATTATATTCGTAATTCCCACACAATCACGTAGTGCAAGTCTAAGACAGACTTGAATACTTCTAAACAAAGAACTTTCGTAGATTATGAACATTCCAAGGCCTTGGAATTGGATCACCATCCAAATCTGCCAATCGATAGGCTCCTATGCCTACAATCTCAGTTACTCTATACGGGCCTTCCCAGTTGGCCCCCAGCTTGCCTTCGTTAGCCACCTTGGTGTTGCCGAGCACTTTTCGTAGCACGAGGTCCCCAACACCAAATTCTCGAGGATGAACATGCTTGTTGTAGCTTTTCATCAGCTGTTCTTGATAAGAAGCAAGATGTACCAAGGCTTTTTCTCTCCTCTCCTCGGCGAGGTCAAGCTCGATTTGAAGGGCCCTGTCATTGCCTCCACTTTCAACCAAAACGGTCCTATTGGTCGGCAAACCCACCTCCAAAGGTATGACAGCCTCTGTTCCATAGGCCAATGAATAGGGGGTCTCTCCCGTAGACCTCCTAGGCGTTGTTCGGTGAGCCCACAGAACTAATGGTAACTCATCAGGCCACTTACCCTTTGCTTTGTCCAGTCTTTTCTTAATTCCATCAAGGATAGTTTTATTAGACGCCTCTGCTTGCCCATTACTCTGAGGGTAGGCTGGGGTGGAATAATAATTTCTTATTCCATACTGGGCACAAAAAGCCTTGAATTTCTTCTGAAATTGGGATCCATTGTCTGTGATCAATGAATAAACCCCAAAGCGAGTGATGATGCTTTTCCACACGAACCTTTCTATCATAGGTTCAGTGATTTTGGCCAGTGGTTCTGCCTCAATCCACTTTGTAAAATAGTCAGTTGCTACAAGCAGGAATTTTCGATTCCCAGTTGCTTTGTGCAATGGACCCACGATATCCATCCCCCATTGAGCAAAAGGCCAGGGACTTGTCAAAGGTACCAGATCTTCGGCGGGTGTTTGAATCATTGGTGAGAATTTTTGACACTTCTCACAAATCTTCACATACACCTTTGCATCTTTTTGCATGTGTGGCCACCAGTATCCTTGAGTAATTGCTCTGTGGGCAATTGATCTGCCTCCAGCATGGCTGCCACATGTTCCCTCGTGAATTTCATGAAGGAACTTTTGTACCATCTCAGGATGTACACATAGTAAATATGGGCCTGTAAAGGATTTCCTGTATAACTTACCCTCTGGAGACAACCAAAACCTAGCAGATTTGACCCTTATTTTGTGGGCCTCCTTTTTGTCAGATGGTAGTATCTCGTCTCGTAAGAACTCCATGATTGGGTCCATCCAACTTGGTCCTTGGTTCACGTCCAAGACTAAGTCTTCACTCCTCCAAATGCTCGGCTTATTCAGATATTCGACTGACACCTTTCTTTTGAACTCGGTTGGTACAGCTGCAGCCAGCCAAGCTAAAGAATCTGCATGAGCATTCTGTCCAGAACTAATTTGCTCGATATATACCCTCTCGAAGGTATCAAGCAAGTCCTTGGCTACCTGCACGTAAGCCAACATCTTTTCAATTCGAGTTTCATACTCGCTGGACAGCTGATTTACCACAAACTGGGAATCACAATACACCCTAACCCATTCTGCTTTAAGGGTTTTTGCACTCCTCAATCCAGCCAGGAGTGCCTCATATTCAGCTACATTATTCGTTGCACTGAATCCAAGCCGAACAGATAGTTCAATCAGAACTCCTTGAGGAGGAAACAAGACTACCCCAATTCCTGAACCAGTATTACATGCTGATCCGTCCACGAATAGCTTCCACTCCGTGGGATCCTGTTCGGCTGAAGGTTGATCCTTCATGGATGATGTCTCAGTCACCTGTTCCTTTCTCGTAGGAGGTAGAGGAGCCACAGTGGGTGAAAATTCTGCCACAAAATCAGCCAACACTTGGCCTTTGATTGCTGTGCGTGGTTGATATTCGAGATCGTACTGGCTTAACTCCACGGATCATGTCGAGATCCTTCCCGAAAAGTCTGCCTTTCGTAGCAACGATTTTAATGGAAACTCAGTATAAACCACAACCTTATGGCTTTGGAAGTAGTGTGGCAATTTCCTTGTGGCTGTCTTAAGTGCCAGGACAAGTTTTTCTAAAGGCAGATATTTCGTTTCTGCATCCAACAATGTCTTGCTAACATAATAAATTGGGATTTGTTCGATCCCCAAATCCCTCAACAGGACTGCACTTACTGCATGCTCGGAAACAGCTAAGTACAGAATTAAAGACTCACCTGGCTGTGGAGTTGACAACAGTGGGGGCTTGGCCAGGTACTTCTTCAGGTCCTGGAAAGCTTGCTCACATTCTGCTCCCCATTCAAATCCCTCCCTCTTTTTCAATAGCCAAAAAAAGGGTCTGCACTTGTCGCTTGACCTGCTGATGAATCTGTTAAGTGTCGCTGCCATTCCAGTCAGCCTCTGGACTTCCTTGGTAGTTTTGGGACTCTGTAGTCTCTGTAAGGCATCAATCTGATCGGGATTTGCCTCTATCCCTCTCATAGTTACCAAATGGCCCAGGAACTTTCCTGAACCAACTCCAAACGCACACTTCGAGGCGTTGAGTTTTAGTTTATACTTCCTCAGGATTTCGAACACTTCTTTTAAATCAGTAATATGCCCTCCTCTTTCTCGACTCTTTACCACCATATCATCTATGTAAACTTCCAAAGTCTTACCAATGAGCTTCTTGAACATAATGGTTGCAAGTCTTTGGTATGTAGCCCCAGCATTCTTCAGCCCAAACGGCATGACACTGTAGCAGTATAACCCTCGTGGTGTGATGAACGAAGTCTTCTCTTGATCAGGTTCAAACATAGCAATCTGATGATATCCTCGATATGCATCGAGAAAACTCATTCGTTCGTAACCAGAGGTTGCATCAACCAATTGGTCAATCCTGGGCAAAGGAAAACTATCCTTAAGGCACGCTTTGTTTAGGTCTGTGAAGTCCACACAGACACGCCACTTCCCATTCTTCTTTTTCACCACAACAGTGTTGGATAACCACTCTGGGTAATAGACTTCACGTATTGCCTTGGCCTCCAGTAAACGATCGACCTCCTCAATCACTGCATCTACATGCTGCACGGCTGCCCTTCGTTTTTTTCTGAATGATCGGCTTGTGCTGAGGGTCAATGTTTAAATGGTGACAGATCACATCTGCATCCACCCCGGGCATTTCCTCTGGCACCCATGCAAAAACATCAATATATTCCTTTAGAAATCTTATCAACTCAGCCTTTTCGTTTGCTGGTAGTGATTCCCCAATTAAAAAATATCTTTCAGGATCAGTCTCATTGATCTGAATCTTCTCCAATCCTTCAACCACTTTTTCAGCCGGGCTTCTTCCAACATCCTCGATGGTTGGTTGATCTGGTACTTCTAATGTATGAACATGGAGGGCCTTTGGAGCTGTTTTGATGATGGAAATCAAACATTGTTGTGCCACCTTCTGGTTGCCTTTAAGGACTTCAATCCCATTTGAACTTGGGAATTTCACCATCTGGTGATAAGTCGAGGAGACTGCTCTCATCTTGTGCAACCACGTCCTCCCTATAATCGCGTTATAGGAAGATGGGACATCGACCACCAGAAAATCTGTTCTCAACACAACTGACCCAGCCCGAACAGGTAATGTTACCTTCCCAAGGGGCGAGACTGCTCGTGCACCAAACCCAATGAAAGGCGTTGTAGACTGCTCTAAGTCTGATTGGGCCAGGCCCAGCTTCTTGAATGCATCATAGTACAATACCTCTGTACAACTCCCCGAGTCCACTAGAATTCTTTCGATGTCATATTCCCCAACTCGTAGGGTTACGACCAATGCATCGTTATGGGGTATTTGGACCTCCCCCAAGTCATCATCACTGAATGCCAAGCTCTCATTGCATACATCAGTCTCTCGCCCTCTCTTGTTTCCCAATCGCATCACGTGCTGATCGTGTTTGACCTGTCTTTGCAACAGCCTCACCTCACTCCTCGTATAAGGTGCAGCCAACCCATGTATCATATGGATCACGCCTTTAGGGTTTTGCTCGTAACCCAGCTCCATAGCCTTCCCTTTCTCTTTAGGGTCCTCCTGGATAAACTCCTTGAGATAGCCCCGAGAGACCAAATCATCAAGGTGCCTCTTGTACATCTCAAAGTCCTCAGTCATATGGCCCCAATCTTTGTGATAACTGCAGTGCTGATTCGTAGCACGTTTTGCATCTTTGTCTCCGCCTAGACTTGGGGGCCATTTAAAATATGGCTGATTCTTTATTCGATAAAGAATCCTGTAAATTGGCTCCTTCCAAACCGTAGTGATAGAAAAGAAGGACTTGGGGTCAGGAGCTTGCTTGTCCTTGTATGGCTCTTTCTTAGCCTGCCCGTACTCCCTTCTGTCTTTGTAAGTCTTAGGCTCTGGCTTATCCACTTTTTTGGCAGGTGCCTTCGGCTGTTCAGCAACCGTCCTGCCATCCTCACGGAGTATGCCATCCTCCATTCTGGCGTGTTGCTCTATCCGTTCCATCAATTTAGCCAAGGTGGCTACCGGATGTTTATTTAATGAATGGCGCAGCTCTCCCCGAACAGGCAAACCAGTTTTGAACGTAGCAATTGCATACTCTTCACTGCAACTTTCAATCTCGTTGAAAGTTTCCCAGTACTTCTTTGCATAATCTCTGATTTGCTCGTTCTCCTCCTGTTTCATGGTGGAAAGACTCTCAAATGTCTTTGGGGCCTTTCTGCTCGTCAAGAACCGAGCAGTGAATTCCTCGGCCAACTGCCTCCATCCTCGTATGGATCGTGGGGCCAACTTATGAAACCAGGATAAAGCCACCGTGCCAAGACTAAAGGGAAACATCTTGCACAAGATGGAATCATCCCCTTCATGCATAAACATGGCCTGTAGATAATGCTGTATGTGAGCCACGGGATCCGTATTTGTCTCATAAAGTACGAACGCACCGTGCTTCACTCTGCTCAGCAATCTCGCTTTTTGTAGCCTTTTTGTAAAGGGGGAGGCTGCAATATTACTCAGGGCCTTGCGTGCTGCTTCTCGTGCAGTTACTGTCCCATCCTCTTGCTCCTTTGACTTGTGGGACGAAGCCTTAACCCAATCAGCATCAGGTCTCTCGTACCTGTCTCGATGATGCTTTCTCGTGTCCTCTTCCTCGGGGGTAGAACTTCGGTCTCTACTCCTCCTTTTTCGTGAAGAAGTCCTTCTCTCTGGTGTTCGGCTTCTACTTCTTCTTTCCCTTTTTTGTGGTGAAGCCTCATGACGCCCTATAACAGGACTTCTGCTCCTTCTTCTACGTGAATGAGTCTGCTTATGAACCACCAGAGCCCGTCCGTCTCTCTGGGAATTCCTTCAAGAGAGTCCAGAATCTTCTGGGTGCTCTCGTACCTGCTGCAGCTCCCGTATCTCGTACTCGCATTTTCTAATTAAACGAGCATACTCCTCAATTTCTCTTCTCTTTTTATCAAGGACATCATCATCATTGTGTATACTCTTCGAATGAGTAATTGACTCCTCTCTTCGATGAGACCTACTCCTTCTCGTGGAGCCAGTAGCTGTTTTGTCTCCTTTTTCTTTGGAGTTATCTCTGTCATGTCTTCTAGTGGGCTTTCTCGGAGCGCCTGGTGGGGATTTATCCCCTCCCCCACCCAACTGGTCCTTTGGACTAAACGGAGTGACTGGATTCTCTTCCGTCATGATTACTTTTTCAGAAAAGTTTGTTCGTTTCCCACAGACGGCGCCAATTGTAGGGGGATGAAAACAATTGATGCTTCGGATCAACTGGATTGCAACGGCTTGTTCGTGCCTCTTCACCGGAACCCTAATTCGTCGTCGGAACCCTAATCTGCAAAATAGACAGGGGGTGAGCGCACCTCTGCCTCTCGTGGCAAAGGCCCTCCGATGCCTTTGTTAGTATAACGTACTAGCAATCAAACCCTAATTATCAGTAGGAAAGCAAGAATGCAAAGTATTGCGTACCTTTTACCTCTAGGTTTACCTCTTATTTATAGATTTGCGTATGCTTGCTGGCCAAGCATCCGTGTTGCCCTAGGATTCCTAACTCGTATAGGAATCTCAGGATATCAAGGATTCTCGTTTCCTTTATCAGTTCATTACCTTAATCCTTGTAGGACTCTTTTCCATAACAAGCCGAACATCCCATACTCATTGGGTATCTTTATTAGATCCTATATTCTCGGGATCTTATTCCTTAACGGAATACTATTGTTTCTGGACTCTTCCAGAATGTTCCTTATGCTCCAATACTTGACTGAAGTTCTTTCTTTTGTTCGGCCATCTCGTTGCCGAACAGACTTCCTGGACCAGTTACTTCACGTGTAACTTGGTCCTAACATAATCAGAATGTCTCTTATCTGCCGAACAGATAGTTTACACCATTGAGTTGTCATGTCATTGGCCTTTATTTAGCCGAACAGATTGCATGGACCAAGGACTTCCCATATCGTTGATCCATATCGCTGTTCTTCATACTGCCCGGCGATAAGTCCGGTCGTATTCACCACGTGCTCCCAAACATCACGTGTTCGGCAACTAAATGTATGTGCTCGGGAATACCTCCCTACAGAGAGTGAGAGAGTTGAGAGAGTGAGAGCAGTCGAGAAGGTAAGAGCGGCCGTCGGTCTGGTTCTCGAGCGCTCGAGAACCAGAGTTTTAACCCCCAAATCAAAGAAGAAGATGAAGGGTCGGTGGTCCCCAGCGACGGTCCCCAGCGCTCGAGACCATTCCCAAGCGCTCGGGAGTGGGTCCCCAGTGCTTGACTCTTTTTGTTACTCTTTGTAAGCTCATGCATAGCACCTTGATTAATGATCATTGTCCTTCAAGAATTTTTACAAAATCAATCTCAGTCCTGTTTAAATCCGAGTCGAGACAGAGTAATCGATGGCGGATTTTGTTTCATGATCTATTCTGGATCATCCTCATTTGCCCAAAAGTTTTGCTTGGAGGTCGATAAAAGTTTTCTAAATTCCACAATTGTCGATGTACTCGCAAGAAGTTTTACCCAGCGCGTGATACTTCTTTCATCATTTTGTCCACCGAACAGAGTAACGGATGGGCCCCAGTTCTTGTCTCTATCATTGTCAAGGCATTCGTCGATCTCTTTCCAATGCACGCATCACACGTGTTTGCATTTGCCCCAAAGAACCACGCTGGTCTGATCCCTACAAACGGGGTACGTAGGCAGTCTGAGGAGACACGACCTCATGCATTGAGTGCTTATATGCTTTTTATCTACATTTGATTCGTAAATTGAGGATTTGATTTGGCTCGAATTGGGTTGTCTCGATCTTTGGGCGACACTCGCATCCAAACATGATGCCGAGCGCCGTCCAAAGAGGGGCAACTGTAGACACTCCAATTTGGACTTGTCAAATTTCCTTAATTTGTGGCCCTGAGGCTCCCCGATGATGAATATGGGTCAGAACAAGCCTTGTACCAATTGAGACGTTGCTCCTTGAAAGAAATGGCCAAAATCAATCCCAAGCGCTCAGAAGTAGTCCCAAGCGCTAAAAACTGTTTTCCAAAAACCACTGGCATGGCTCACTCCCAAGCGCTCGAGAATGATGTCCCCAGCGCTCAAGACTACTCCCAAGCGCTCGAGACCTCTCCCAGTGCCCAATGGGTGAAGAAGATTCCCACTATCCATGCAAGCCATCATTGCTCCGACTGAGGTGAGTCAACACTCAACCTCAGTCAGAGAAGAGATCAGCTGAAGATTTCTTTCTTTAAAAAAAAAAGGATTTATTTCAAAAATCACTTGATTTTTCAAGACCATGGGTTATATCCCCTATATATATACCATGTCTTGCAGCTGAAAAGAGGGGCTCTCTCTCTCTCTAAAAAAAAACTCCCTCTCTCATCTTTTTCCTGTCCAAAAGGAAAACATTTTCAAAAACAAAAACTTCCTTCCCAATCTCAAGGGTGTTCTTCAAAATCATCAAAGAAAAGGGCAAGAGACTCAGAGTACTTTTGGTTTCTGATCTCCACATTCACCTTTCACAACCATCCAAGGAGCAAAGTGTCAAGCAAAGGTAGAAAACATTTCTATCTTTGGTTCAAATCAAGAGGTTGTTCTTCTCTCTGAGGAGGAGGGTCTCTCAGCCGGTCCCAGTCTTTAATACTGGTGTATGGTTGGGAGACCTTAGTGAAAAAGCAAGAACAAAGAGTCTACAAACAATGTTTTCCCAAAACCCCCTACTGGAAATACTCCAGAGTACTCCAGAGCGCTCGGGACTGTTTCCAGAACTATGCATGGCATTCCGTTAAGCAGCAGGCTGGGAGGAGATGCACTCTTAAACAAAATGGTTTTATTTTGGCATGCAGACAGGGAAGATCATTCTTCCTAAAACACAAATATTCCTTACAAATTTCAAGTAAGAATAAAGTTTTCCTAAGTTAAAAATAAGATCTTCCCTTGTTAAAAACTCAGATAAGGTTGTTTGCATGGTGAAGCAGTGCCATTTTCTATCTGAGAGTAGGCTGGTATGCGGCTCACTCCTAAGCGCTTGAATCCATTCCCAAGTG
The DNA here is from genome assembly GCF_030253575.1 of Rhododendron vialii. Taxonomy (NCBI): domain Eukaryota; kingdom Viridiplantae; phylum Streptophyta; class Magnoliopsida; order Ericales; family Ericaceae; genus Rhododendron; species Rhododendron vialii. The sequence continues at coordinate 20,740,573 of NC_080562.1, read as the reverse complement.
CTCAGGAGTACATGCATGCCATTGCATTTCACTTTCCCTGTCTTTTGTGTTTTCCGAGCTTCTGCATGCATAGATGCTTACATTTGCTCCTTTAAAATTGTAGACCCGTTCGTGTAATGGCAAGGATACATGACTTGAAAACTTGAGGTCCCATCTCTGTTTTTCAAGTCCTCTGCTGAGCCAGTGGTCTGTGTAATGGTATTCCATTTTGTAGTCTTTATATTGTGTTGTGTTAGTGCTAACAGAAAGTGCAGGTGGGGATTCAGACACTCCAAAGCGCTCGAGAATTCTCTTGAGCGCTTGAGAGTGAAGCCAGTGAGGAGTGTTTCTTTCCCTGTTGTTTTGCTGTCTTTCATCGCACCATTACTCTCCCATGCACATACACCAGTATACACCATTATTTGGCATCCTGTTTGTGACTAACTAACTCTGCAGGATTTGGTCAGCAATACTCCCAAGCGCTCGAGTGTACTCTCAAGCGCTCGAGAGTTGATCCAGTGGCAGTTTATACTACTTTGCCATCATGCATGTGTCCATCATCATTCCATCATTCCTTGTACACAAGCACCTGCATACACCACCTATTTGCCATACCTGCGGATACCTGCTACGTGTTTAATGAAACAAAATCCATTTGAAAAATCCCACAAACGTTTAGTAGAGACCAACATTGCGTCGGGCGAGGGGGGTGCCGTAAAAACCATCCCCCCTCGTAACGTGGCTTCCGAACTCTTGAATGATCTCTGGTTTTCAATTCAAATCAATCAATTTTTTTTAAATCAAAAAACGGTTTCTCGGGTGGCGAACCACAAATCCGGGTGGCGACTCTTCAAAATTTTTCAAATCAATTAGCCAGAGCGGTGTGTGTTTTTCGGGCCGCCCCGATCTCACACGGGGCTGTGGTAGCCCACAACAGCCCTTTTCCTTATATCGGCACACCCTACAAAAATCTTGAATTTTTAGCACGCGATCCGAACTCCTATTAATTGAACCCTTTACCATTTTTTCACACCCTACCAAAGAAATAGACCTAGAAACACTCCCTCTCACCTACCCTCTTCAAATCTCACTCAAATCTCTTGATTTCTACCTCAAATCTTCAAGATCAAAGTGTTTCCCGCCTCAAACACACTTGGTTTTCGAGTTTGGTGAACAAGGGGTAAGTTCTATGTTCTTGCTCTCACTCCTTAACTCTAAATCATGTCTTTCTTTCTCTCCTCTCAACCACTTATTGATCCACACTTGTTTATTTTGTTTTGGGGTTGTATCTACTCTAGATCTTGTAGCAAAGCTTGGGAGGAGCGTATTCGATCTTGGTTGATTTGAGCTTGATCCACTTAGGGTTTTGCTCAAAACCCACTTTGGTAGGGATTTCTCTCTTTCTCTTCATGTTATGTGGTGATTTCGTGTGATGTTAGTATTTGATTGCCATACTTGGGTTGGATGGGACACCTTAGGGCTTAAAACTCATTATTTTGTTGGAAAGATGCATTTTCTTTTCACTTTGATTGCTGCAATTAGGAGTGCACATGGTCCGGATTGGTCTGGTTCTCTAGAACACCAGTAACCGGACCATTTCAAATAGTTCTAGAAAATTGGGAACCAGAATCTAACCAATATATGTGTGGAACCTAACCGGAATCAAATTGCAAGACCGGTCCGGTTTTGGTTCGATTCCGATTCTATCCAATTAACATCCAAACACTTATTCACAATCTTTAAGGGATGAAACTTAATGAAACTTGTCACCTGTGTGTGAGAAAGAGAGGTTTGAAATTGAAATTAAGACTACTTCCTGTTAAATAAGGTTGCAAAGAATTAAAATAATAGGAAGGTAATATGCTAGAATAGGAAAGGAATGAAGAAAATAAAAACTTTCCTAACAAATGAAATTTCATCTCTAAATAACTTAAGTATAGCAAGGAAAAGATTAACCTACCAAATTCAAATGCATATTCAATTCCACACATATATGTATTTATATATAGATATATTCCAAACGGTCCGGTTCTAACCACGCTTCTTTAATTGAGAATCAGTAACCGAACCAAAATTAACGGTTCATATTTTTTTGGAACCATAACATGACCGTTGAACCGTAGAATATATCGGACCAAATAAGACAGTTCGGTCCAAATCAGACCGATTTTGCGGTTCGGGTGATTTTCTTGAGCACCCCTAGTTGCGATCCATGAGTTGCTGGTTGACGTGTTAATTGTTGTTGGCCAAGATGCATGAAATGAATACATGATTTCAATGTTGATTATTGAGACTATGTGATTATTGTTGAGAAGTATTAGTTTGCGGGTTTACTGTAACTCAAGGGGTGAAAATGCAGAAGCCCAAATGGAGAGAATTAAACTGTAACGCAAGGGGTGGTAATACAGAATCACAAGGGGTGAGAATACAGTGGGAGGTGTGTGAGACAATGTTTTAAAAATCGGACCGGGCGATTCAACTAGTTCGCCTGTCGACCAATCGGTGTTCCGGTCCGGATCAAACAGAAAACCGCCATTATTCAAGAACCGGTCTAGTTTTAGAAAAGTGGCTGAATATACGAGTTGAACCGTTCAACCCGTAGACGGTTCAATCGAACCGGACCGTGCGGTAAATCTTTAAACTAATTACTTTGAACCCCTCTCTGCTAGCATTTATTACTTCTAAAAACAACCAAATGCAGCCTCGTTGAGAGAGCATTATTAGCCGCGTACAGCTCACGGGCTATTGTTGTTCACCGAGCACTATTTAGCCTTTTATGGATGCTTCAAGTCTACCGTATGCCTTAGTTCCTCGATGTGACCACAACACCCCAATCCCATCTCTTTCACTTCGTACAATGAGAAATGCACATACATTCAGACAATTTTTTTGTCCATGTCATTTTATATTCATATTTTAGTTACTTTTATATTACTAATATATTTTTTAATATATATATATAACACAACGGTTTGTTTTCGGTTCGACCACGGTTGAACCGGTGACCCATCCACCCGGTCCCTTCTCTGAATCGTCGACCGGTCCGGGTTTCAAAATATTGGTGTGAGTGCTTTAATTCTTGTAAATGGTGTGGTACATGTTGTTCCTTGATTTATACTTGTGTGCTAATTCTTTGAATCAGAATGGTTTAGAATGGTTGTTAATTCATTCCTTGTTATATTATTTTTCATTTAGCATGATTCACTATCTCCACACTTATCATCTCATCAACATATACGTTAGTTGAGATTTTTCTACAAGGCTAGTGTAACTCAACCATTTATTTTCAGGTAGTACTCAAGGACTGTAGTATGGAGTGCTTGCATGCATGGAGTAACCTACCCTTTTGAAAGCTGACATTGAAGGATTACTTTGGCATCTTTAGTAAACTTCCTTTTGAAGATGTAATTGTAATCTCTGTAGAAATTCTTGATATTTGATAACTATATAACTTTTGACTCTCCTTGTACTTTCTAGTACTTTTGGCAAAATTGGGCCTGTGTGCCGTTGGTGTAACCTTTTGAGATGCTTGGTATTTGCATTATCATACGGTAAAATGTGTATAGAAAATCTTTTCATGGGTATTATGTATGGAATTATGAGTATTTTATCAGCAAAAGTATTTATTATTTATGTTAAAAATTAAGGACGTGACAGTAGTGTGCTGCAATAGCATCCATTGAGATATCATTATCACCATCCGAACCGTTCATCTTTATTGAGCTTGCCTAGTTCTTAACTTGTACAAGGAATTTGATTAACTGAATGTTTCTGAAATTTGATTAACTGAATGTTTCTGACTACATATTTAGGAGGAGATTTGTTTAATTACTAATTATCTATTTATTTCTTTTAAAGATTTTGTTGTCTAATCACGTCTCTAGAAAAATTCAATCAACCTTTTTTTTCCAAACAAATAATGTGCTCATTGAATACTATAACATCAATGGCTCAAATCGCGACAATGATATCTTGAAGAGTTCTACCAATATGCACTGTAATCTTGTGATGCATTAGTGCACAGACCCCAATCCGAACTTAATTGGAGTCCCTGTAGTGCACACACTATGGGAATCGTAGTGTGTGTGACCCGTGACCTCCAATCTGAGTCCTTCCTCCGCTGATTTAGTGGTTGCCTAGCCTCCTCGACCTGACTTGCACCACGAAGCACGACTAAAGACTACATCGGAGGAGCCTCGGAATGGCCCTCCGGCGCAAGGATGAGAATGATGCAGAGAAAAAGAAAGAGAATTAGGGTTTTGAGTATGGATAGTCTGTACCTCTCAAGGTTGTCATCCTTTGGTATTTATAGAATCTCCCTAGCTTGCTCTCCAAGTACGAACATGTGCTTTGCTCGCGATGAGTGACGCCATCATGACATACTGGATAGATCTAATAACCATTTTGGCGTGAGCTGGCCTCTTTCATGTGCGCTCTTTGTTATCCTTTGGTATAACTGCTCCAGCGCGTGGGAGTGCATGTGACTGGTCGATCTCTGAGCTTAGCAGGCGACCCATGAAGAGAACCCATCGATGGAGCTACATTCCCGAATGTGGCCGAGCCTGCATATCTCCCACCTGGCGCTGGGTGCAAGGTATGGGTCACCGCATGGCCTTGGCGCGAAACGAATCATCTCATTCGTCGGTGGCCGAACCCAGAAGATATCTTGCTGGGTTGGGTGACAGTTCGGAGGCAACGTAGTTCATTCCCGAACCTTAGTTGTAATTGAACGTAAAACTCCATGCGGCCATCATTCTTGATCTAGGCCTCGGTCCAAGCGCACTTGTCAGTGGGCTCGGACCGTTTGGTTTGGTCTACTACAATAGCCCCTCAACATCTACCGACGCCGAACACGTGGTGGATGTTGATGAAAAACTTTGACCAAACCCCACCGATCGCCGAACGTGAACCAGTGTTGAGAATTGGCCAAGCCCCGTTCATCCCTATCCCCGAAGTAGCAGCAACTGCCTAGATTGAGTACCAATGATAGAGCGCCAGGTGTCCCTTATTGTTTGGGTACGGCAGATGAAAGGACGTTGGTTCCCCACGTGGTCCAATCTCGTGCAAACAGAACTGTCGCGCGAATGAGTGGGACCATTGCGCGAGGGACTGATTGGCCACGGCTCCTGAAACCCTGCTAGCTTTAGGGCCAGAACTGGTATTGATTACCAGCCTTGACCCTGCCAGCCCCCCTCAGGCGTCTAAACAATAAACAGAAAGGTGTTATACCTTTGCTAGAGTATCTTGTGAATGGCTTGGATGAGGTGGTGTGGCTTGGACGGTGATTATGTGGGAATGAGTGCAGTATGAGTGCTTGTGCTTGGGTTTCCTTCTTCTTTCTTGAGAATTTTTTTGGTAACCCCTCTAGATGAACCATGGGGGGGGGGGGTATTTATAGAGGGAAAGGTTGGTTGGTGGCTAAGCAAGGCAATGCATCCAGCCAACAAGGCTGGTTGCAATTACTTGGTGGAGAAGTGGGGTGCCAAAGGTGATGGGAGAGTGGGGAAGAGGTGGTGCAAAGGGAGCCCCCCAGAACGCTGTTCAGTCGACGAAACGAGGTTACATAGGCCTGTAGCCCCCTAATCACCACGCAATCTAGCTGGAAATTGGTGAAAATGACAGGTGTTGACCATCGCGCGAGGTACTGGATGCATCGCGCGAGTGTCAAACTAACCTCGCGAGGGTCAACAGTCAAAACTTTGACTTTGACCACCACCTGGCAAATGAATCATCGCGTGAGGGACCTTGTGCATCGCGCGACTGTCAAACCTAAGGTCCAGGTTTTGGATTCAAGGGTTTCAGGGCTAATGATGGGTTTCACACACGCCAAACTCAAGCCATTTCATGTTCTCAAGACTGTTTTCGACTTGATTCATCATCGGGGAAACAAGAAATCGAAAAACGAAGTAAAACGATCAGGAAATCAGATTGGGGTGTCTACAGTAGTCCCTCTTTGATGGCACGCGGAGCATTATTGGCTGGTACGGGTAACGTCAAAGATTTCTAGACACCAATCCAATTTACCCAAAAACTGTTTAAATGAAAAGTGCAAGCAAGTATATACAAATACCGTGCACCAAGAGATCGGAGAGCAGATCGGTCGCTGATTTGAAATCGGACGGATAGATCGTCGCTGATTTGAGATTGGACGGACAGATCGTCGCTGATTTGAGATTGGACGGACAGATCGTCGCTGATTTGAGATTGGACGGATAGATCGTCGCTGATTTGAAATGGACAGATGGATCGTCGCTGATTTGAAATTGGACAGATGGATCGTCGCTGATTTGAAATGGACGGATGGATCGTCGCTGATCGTCGCTGATTTGAAATTGGACGAATGGATCGTCGCTGATTTGAAATGGACGGATGGATCGTCGATGATTTGAAGTGGACGGATGGATCGTCGCTGATTTGAAATTGGACGGATCGATCGTCGCTGATTTGAAATTGACGGATGGATCGTCGTTGATTTGAAATGGACGTCGCTGATTAGAAATTGACAGATGGATCGTCGTTGATTTGAAATGGACAGATGGATCGTCGCTGATTTGAAATGGACGGATGGATCGTCGCTGATTTGAAATGGGACGGATGGATCGTCGCTGATTTGAAATGGACGGATGGATCGTCGATGATTTGAAATGGACAGATGGATCGTCCCTGATTTGAAATGGACGGATGGATCGTCGTTGATTTGAAATGGACGGATGGATCATCGCTGATTTGAAATGGACTGATGGATCGTCGCTGATTTGAAATGGACGGATAGATCGTCGCTGATTTGAAATGGACGGATGGACGGATAGATCGTCGCTGGGATATAAAGGATATCACGAAAGGATCCTAAAGTCAGTTGCATGGCCTGAGTAAGACTCCTGGGCCATCATTAAAGCGATACATATGATCGGGCCTGAACCAGAGGCTGAACTTGGTGAACGGCCCAGTCGGACTATCGCGCGCAGAAGCCATACCATCGCGCGATGGTTTCTTGTTAGGGCTTGGGTCTGAAACCAGCCCAGACCCGGCCCATGGCTGCCTTCTTCCTTTTAATCGACGGGGACGTTCCAAAACCGCTCACAGCAGTTTCGAACTCCCCCTGACTCTATTCTCTCTCAAACTCCCCCTCTCCTAACCCTTCATTTTACCCCAAAGCCAAGAAATCCATACGCGTACCAACATCCATGGCGGACCACGGCGTCAACCGGAGTAGCGGAGAAGTAGTTGATTGTCCGGAGGACGAGGGAGGACCAATGGAAGTCGAAACAGAGGATCAGCCGCCAGCGGGGGCTGTCGCAGATACCAGTGCAGAGGTAATGGGCGGCGGCGATGGCGAACAGGGCCGCATGCAGGAGGTTTGTGGTGGCGTCGAGCATCGCGCGACGGAGTCAGATTATTGCGCAACAGAGGAGGTTGGGGCCGTGTGGGCTGAAGTCGAAGTCGAGCAACTGGACCCGAGCGAGGCCGTGAGTGGCTCGGTGGTAGTTAGTGGTAGTTCCGAGGGTGCGGGCAGCAGAGGTGCCGATGGTAGGGATGCCGGGCCGAGTGAGATTCCATTGAGGGATCCGGCGAAAGGCAAGAGCGTGGCAAGTGAGGAAGAGGGCGCCACCGAGGTTCCGGAGGAGGAGGTTCTGTTTCGGCCAGCAGCAACGTCATCGGGCCACAGACTGATCACGAGACAGGATCTCGCAGAGTTTCTGAGTGAGGAGAGACTAGCCCGGCTCCTCGAGGAGGATCCCATGATTGGGGCTGCTGTTTTGGAGGCTCGAGAGGAGCGAGAACGGGTGATAGCAGCCTCAGAGGTCGCGGCGAGGGCCGAGAGCCGCTGAAGAGGAGGCACTGAGGGACGCAGAGACCGAGGAGAGGATTGGAGCTAGGGTACATGGGCCCAGGGTGACAGCGGTGTCTGAGGCGGAGAGTTTGACTCGTGCTCCGTTTTCAACAGAGGGGTACAAGCCACCTGTTCCACACTTGTTCGTACCATCGGGTCTTGCAGCTTACAGGCCACGGCAGGCGGAGTACTACCCCGAGCTCGTTCTGAGAGACCCCGATACCCATATTTCGAGCAGCTGGGCTGAGGTAAACTTCTGAGAGTCCCTCATTTCCTTTTGTGATTGCAAATTTAAATACAATGTATGTGCTTAAATACCGAGAAGTGTAGAGTAATCCTTTGAAATATATTCGAATGGTGATACCATGGTTTCACGTTGAATGCCATGTACAAGACATAATAACTTGAACCAACCATCTACTGCCAGGTTACATTGATTACCTAGAACTTGAGGATGAAAGCTTTACATACTGATATATCTCTTGTTGCTTATTTCCGTGTCTAATGCAGGAGAGAGCGAGACAGAGAGACATTCGAGGTTTTGGGGGCGTATGCAGCTCCTTGGCGTTGTACGAGGGTTTGCCTGAGAGGGTGAGGCAGTTGGTGGATGAGGCAGGCTTCGGGGAGTTCATACAGACCCTTACCCCGGCCAGAAATGACCATGCTGTCTTGGTTGCACTTGCAGAGAGGTGGAGGGATACCACCAACACCTTCCACCTACCGCTCGGGGAGATGACGGTGATGCCTACTGACTTTGTGGCGATCACCGGTTTGAGGGTTGGAGGTGATCCTATCCCGTTTGATTCGGGCATTCAGGAGGACGAGGCGGCCCTGGAATGGTTCTTGGGAGAGGTGCCCAAGGTTGAAGAGGGGATGGCGAGATATGGACAGTTTACGAAATACCTGACAAAGGAGGTGGCGACTGAGCAGGAGGCGGAGCAGATGGCCCGGGCGTACTTGTTGTACCTTTTTGGCGCTACCCTGTACTCGAATAGGCATAGCAAGGTTCACCTATCGTACTTACCTACACTGAGAAATCTGAGGACAGCCTCTCGCTTTGACTGGGGGGGAGCTGCACTTGGCGCAGCGTATGGCTTTATGGGAGACTCGTCAAGGACAGAGATGAGCACTGCTGGGTACTGGCGGATTTGGGAGGTATGATTACAATAGAGTAAAGCACATTTCCAATGTACATTCATCTATCTGAGTACATAACCTGTTCAATAATATTTCTGCGCTGTACTAATGATTTGATTTCTTGACAACTGTGCAGCTCTGGGCCTATGAGGTTTTGAACATGTGTCGCCCAGTGACCAAGAGCCTAGACTTGGGGATCCTCCCGCGTGCTCATAGCTGGAGCAAGAAGAACATGCGAGAGAAAAGAGGGAGAGGTGACCTGAATGGCTTCAAGATATACCTAGACGAGCTCCGACCCTCACAGGTATGACATGACTTTATCAAACGGAAATATGCATCCCTTTTTATTGCTTTAATGCTGTCGCTGACTGATACTTGCGTTGCTTGCTTGCGTAGGTAGAGTGGGATCCTTGGAGGGTGGCAGAGCCAGAGCCTAAATACCTAGCCAGAAGCAGGGTTGTGACACCGAGCAGAGTGCTGCTCGAGTCGGCCTTTGGCTGGCAGTGGTACTTGGGTGACCGAGTGACACGCCAGTCACTTGGCTATGCAGGGTTCCAAGTGCCTGGACCGCTTCCACCACGGGCCTCACACACAGGGGAGTACACGCTGACCGAGTTAGAGATCTTCACGCGGCCTGACACCGACTTGACACGCTACCTGCGTCCCGGCATGGACTATGCAGTTTACCAGAGAGAGCGCTTGGCGGGGCCGCTGAGAGTGCAAGAGTTCAGGGAGGTTCGGAGTCAGGCTCGCGAAGCTGCTGAGGAGAGGAGAGCCATTACCATGAGACAGAGTAGTGGCGAGAGTCGTGTGAGACGGAGTCCGAGTGGACCTGTGAGAGGTGGGCCACCAGAGTTGACGTGGCAGATAGCAATGGTGGACTCTCAGGGCAATCCAGCTGTGCTACACCTAGCCCCTGCCAGAGTTGAGCCAGCGCCCGTTACTGTGCCGGTAAGACATTGTAGCCTTCATTATTGTACTTCCATAAAATCTTGAAACATTGCCCAATTGCTTAATTTCAAATTATTCTTGCAGGTGCCCAATGAGTGGGTGAATGAGGCTGTTCGGCGTATGCTTGCACTGGAGAATGTGATAAGGCGAGTGGCAAGTGGCCTGCCTTTGGACTTGCGCTACCCACCACCAGTAGCTCAGAGATCTCAGGTATATACTCCAGAAAAACAATACATTCCTGCATTCGATAGTTGACATATGCATGCTTTGCTCGATACGTAGTACTCTTTAATTGCCGTTGACTTTGAAATTGATCTTACCTGCTTGCAAACATATAATATATAGAATGTATACTAAATGTGCAAAAGTTTATGATGCAGACACAGGGACGGGCGGCTCCTAGGAGAAAAAGCGCCAGAGAACCTCCACAAAAGAAGCTAGCAACTACGACTCCTGCTCCTCGACCCACTACTAGACCACAGACGCAGGGCGTACAGCCACCTGCTGCGAGTGAGGAGGCGGCCCGAGAGGCCGTGGCGCGCGCTGAGGAGAGGTATCAACTGAAGATGCGCCAAAGGCCCTCGCAAGATGAGCCAGTCCACAAGAAGCAGCTGATTCTGCCTGAGGACTCCGAGGAAGAAGGGGAAGAGGAAGAAGAAGAAGACGAGGAGGTGCCCGACAGCAGCGGTTCAGACGACTCAGCGGACGATCCTGATTTTAGACAGGATCCTAGAGAGAGGGAGGACGACGATGACGACGGAGATGGTGATTGGTTCGGAGAAGATTGAGGGCTACTAAGAAGCCTCATTTCACTTTTCGCACTTTTGCTTTTTGCTTTCCGGCCTGCGTGCCCGCGTAGATAGATAGAAGGCCAGAGTGCCTTAGCTGATACTTTGACAGATGTTTTTGAGGCCTGTGTGCCCTTTTGACTTGATGGGCGAGTGTGCCCGAGTTGACATGATGACTTTTGACTGGCCGAAGCGCCGCACGCACAGTAGTCTTCTTTACTTTGACATGGATAGATTATGGCTTAGCTATAAAATTTGCATTTTCGATTTATTTTACTCTTGTAATGAATTAGAGTAAATAAGCATTTGCCACTAATACCATGCTTGCATTGATAATGTACTGAGACTGCTCACAAACGCACGCATATGCACAGACAGCACTAGCTTAGAAGGAAAACAAAAATGTACCTTAGGACACTGCCAGGACACGGGGACACAAAGGAACGGAATATTGGACATTCACAAGTCAAAACTTAAAATACTCTACCTTGCATGAAAATGTCGCTTCCGCAAGGTCACGTATATGCAAAATGACCTGCGAGAGTTGACGAAATCGAGAAACGCATCCCAAAATGCAAACTTGACCGAAAACGTTTAATAAGGACACAAAACGGACACGAGATGGAAAAACACGACTCTATTATGTCCCGGACTGAAACCGACACCTCCATTCAGTCATATTAGGTCACCATGACCTGTACGGCCTGAGAAAAAAAATATGAACCTTTGAACTGAGTTTCGAACCCCCGAAATGGTTATTTGGACTTGAAACAGGCCGCTGAGGGTTCAAAAACTTCGTTAAACGCGATATCTCAAATCTGATGCTTGGATACGGTTGCATACACTCATAGCGACTTGCCGGAATCATAAAAGTTGCAGAAAAACCCTTGGAACAGGAAGTGACCAAACTTGGACAGTAGCTGGTGTAATCTGTCAAATTGCAGGCTAAACCATCGCGCGAGACAGTGAGTCCATCGCGCGATGGAGTGGATGCTACTCACTCGTGTGGCGGAATGAGATCATCGCGTGATGATCAGACTGTGCCAGGCCACCCTTCTTTGACCATTTCAGATTTTTAGGACGACCAAGCCTTGTCATCACCCTTTAACTGCTCAGAGTACTTCAGGGGCAGTGCAGAGATGCCTTCACTTTGGAGAAGCGGATGCCATGTTGTATGGATGTTTGCCCTGGGAAAGGAGGACACTTCGTGCATTCTGTCTATAAAGAGGACAATGCTCCGCTAATGAAGAGCATTCCTCCCACAGTTTGAGAGTCCCACGAGAGGCAAAATGGCAAACAACCTTCCGGTCTTGATTAGCCCGTGGCTCACGGCCTTTGTTGCTGGAGATTGGCTGTCATTCCGGTTTCACGGGCTGGCCGCATTCCGTTTCCTCCACAATGTGAGGGTTCGTCCTGAATTTCTGAGGGCAGCCCTACAATTCTGGGACCCAGAGGTTCACGTGTTCAGGTTTGGGGTTAACGAGCTATGCCCAACTGTGGAGGAATTCCAAGCATACCTCCAAGGAGTCGCCTCGAGCGTGATTGTCGTGCCACCTTATAGGAAAAGTATACCAAAGCTCCTACAGTCAAGTCTTGACATTACCAGGGGAGCGGCCGAAAGTTTACTAACTGAAGGGCAGATCAACATCATGCGCCTGATGGAGTGGTACGGGCTAGAGGGGGACGTAGAAGATATAGCCGTGCAGGCTCGGCGCCGATTTGCTCTGGCAATCAGCGTGCTAGCTGCTTATTTGCTGGTATCTCCGAATGGGCAAGTCAACCCCATGCTGGTGAGCGTTGCAGCTCAGATGGGTGCCCGAAGAAATGTGGTGCCACTGGTCCTGGCGGAGACACTCATAGGTTTGGATTTGGTCTCTACCAGCCAAACAGACGTGTTCGGCGGTAGTCCACTCCTACTGCAGGTTAACCCTCACTTAGCTCACCTTTTTTCGGTTTTCTCACATTCTACTTTTACCTCATCTCTCGGCTAAGGTTATATCGAAGCTTCTCACTTGTCTTTTCCTCTCAAGTTTTATATGACTTCTCACTTGTTTTTCCACTCATGCAGCTCTGGCTATCTGACAAATTGGGATTGCTTACAGCACCGGAAGCAAATTGGCCTCATCTACCCGGTCGAATGCATCAGCGGAGCATGATCTATCCGGAAATGTCTGTGCATCAATGGTGCACATTTATGAGAGAAATGCTGCCGAATGAAATCATATGGCGGCATGAAGCCCTAAACATTCCAGACATGGCCCTAAGTTCTGCAGGTTTCGAGAGAGTAGTGATAGTTGGACTGACCGCTTTCACATTCTATAGCCCCGGACGCATCCTTCGCCAGTTAGGAATGAGCCAAGGACTCCACTGAGCTGGGATTGAAGACTTCCAAATCCCTGCTTTCACTGCCCGGAATTTGAGAGGATATGAGCACAACTGGGGTTTGAGGCAACTCGGAGGAGCTGACCCAAATTTCAGCACAGAACTTATGCATCGATATCAAGTATGGCTAAGAAGGGAAATTGCAAACAGGCAAAACAACAACTGACTTCTGACGGACCCTGATGATCTAGAATAAACCGTGAGCCCGTTAAGGCCTCGAGCACTTTATTCTGTTTTTATGCTTAACTCTTTTTAAGACTGCTCAGCCTGTGTAATAGAAGTTATAATTTGAATAAAAATGAAAGTTTGAGAGTTTTCCCCTTTTGATTCAAGTGTTGAACCGCTGTGTCACCCAAGTATCGAGTCAACCTCTGGTAATAGGAAACCGTGGAACAAGTTGATTGATTGTGACCGAATCTCACAGAGAGATTGCCTACGTATCCCTTTTCAGGGAATCAGGTCAACACGTAGTTCAGGCTAAGGTTCACTCGAGTATTTTAGCTCTCCTTTTACGCTCTAAATTTTGCCTAGTGTCGCCACTTCGGGTTTTCAGCCTAGCGAGCTTTGATTGATGCCTATTTATTTTTGCCTAAACCACCTTCTCAGGTTTTTGATCTAGCAGGCTTGCTCTAATTTTTGCTTGGAACCGCCCACCCTTGTGGTTTCCGGCCCAACGAGCATCTCTCAGGGATAGAATCGTTTGAGTTGATCCAGGTTAACCAGAGAGTTGAATTCATTGCCGTCGAGATCGATGAGCTGAGCTGCTCCCCCAGAAAGGATGGTCTTGATGATGTAAGGTCCGGAACGCTTGGGTCGAAATTTGCCGCGGGGGTCAAAAACTGGCGCCCGAATCTCTTTTGTGACCATGTCTCCTTCGACCAAGTCTCTAGACTTCACTTTTTTGTTGAATGCCCGGGCGATTCTCCGCTGATACCCCTGAACATGATACAGGGCCCGAAGCCTCCTTTCATCAAAAAGCATGAGCTCAACAAATCTCCCATTGAGCCATTCAGATTCCGAGAGTTTCGATTCTACCATGATCCTCAAAGATGACACCTCAAGCTCTATAGGGAGGACTGTTTCCATCCCGTAGACCAAGGAATAGGGGGTCGCCCCCGTCGACGTTCGGATCGACGTTCGATAACCCCAAAGAGCTAAAGGCAGTTGCTCGTGCCAGTCCCTGGCGGACTCTGCAGACTTTTTGATGATTGTCTCGACGTTCTTGTTGGCCGCTTCAACTGCTCCATTCGTTTGAGGGCGATAGACTGTTGAGTGATGGATTTGGATCTTGAATTCTTCGAAAAGCTCCAGGACCCTGCCTTTGAAATGACTCCCGTTGTCTGATACGAACGCTTGCGGAACCCCATATCGGTAGATGATGTTTTTCTTGATGAAATGAGCGACTTGAACCGCAGTCAGGGTTTTATAAGATTCGGCCTCCACCCATTTGGTAAAATAATCTATCGCCACGAGGATAAACCTATGACCATTTGAAGCAAACGGTCTAACCATGCCGATGATGTCGATGCCCCATACAGAGAAAGGCCAAGGCGAAGCCATGCCAAATAGGTTAGAGAGTGGAACATGCATTAGATTAGCATGGATTTGGCATTTGTGACATCGCCGCACATAATCCACACACTGAGATTCCATAGTAGACCAGAAATAGCCTTGGCACAAGATCTTCCTTGCGAGCATGATGTCGCTCATATGAGGGCCACAGACCCCCTCGTGGATTTCCTCCATCATTCTGACAGCCTCGGTTCCGTTGACACGGAGCTTGTGCATTCCGCAATGGGATCTCCTGTATAACTTTCCCCCACAAATGATGTACTGGGCAGCTATCCTCCACAACGCAGCCTGATCCTTTTTAGAGGCCTCAGCCGGATACGAGCCATTCTCGACGAAGTTCCATATGTCATGGTACCAGGGTAGGCCATCATTGACATCATCGATGGCATTGATATATTGATAAGCGGGGCGGTCCCGCTGTTCGATTAAAACTGGGCAAAGTTTGACCCCCAAAGGTAATTCGACCATGGAAGCCAAAGTCGCAAGTGCATCGGCAAACCGGTTCTTCAAACGGGTGATGTGGGTGAAAGTCACTTTGTTGAAGTGAGGAATTAGCCCACCAAATCCTGATGGTAAGGCTTCAACCCCTCTTCACGCACCTTCCAGTCCCCATTGGCTTGAGATACAACGAGATTAGAGTCCCCAATGCCTTCGAGCCTTTCTACGCCGAGCGTGAGTGCAACCTCCATACCCATAATACAGGCCTCA
Source organism: Rhododendron vialii (assembly GCF_030253575.1). NCBI lineage: Eukaryota > Viridiplantae > Streptophyta > Magnoliopsida > Ericales > Ericaceae > Rhododendron > Rhododendron vialii. Next base: position 20,725,225 of record NC_080562.1, on the reverse strand, counting down.
TATTCAGCTTGGTTGTTTGTAACATCGAAGTTAAGCTTGAATGCAAGCGGAATATGAGAACCGTCAGGGGCGACTAGCAAGACCCCGATCCCAAATCCTTTCTGATTGGCCGCCCCATCGAAGTAAAGAGTCCACACTTCTTTGACAACCGTTAGCACTTCCTCATCTGGGAACACAAAATCTGCATCCTCCGGTCCATCCACAGAGTGATCAGCCAAAAACTCAGCAATGGCTCGCCCTTTCAACGACTTTCTCGTGACGTATTTGAGATCGAATTCTGCCAAGAGGAGCAACCAACGTGCTAACTTACCAGTGAGAGCTGGTTTCTCAAACAGATACTTGAGAGGGTCCATCCAAGAAATCAACTTCACTGGGTAAGCCAGCATGTAGTGTCTCAACTTCTTAGAGGCCCAAACCAGAGCCCAGCACATTTTTTCAAAGGCGGTGTAGCGCTCTTCAGACCCAACCATTTTCTTACTCAAGTAGTAAATGGCCTTCTCAACTCCCTGGTCCCCTTCTTGAGCTAGCAAGCATCCCATGGATGTAGAATTCACAGACAAGTATAGAATCAAGGGCTTCCCAGGCACTGGCAGCATTAAAACAGGCGGATTCTGTAGATAGTTCTGAATTGACATGAAGGCCGCCTCGCATCTGTCTGACCACACGAACGGGGTATCCTTCTTGAGTAGACGAAACATCGGCTTGCAAGTTAAAGTTAACTTGGCGATGAATCTGCTGATAAACTGAACCTTCCCCAAAAAGCTCCGCACTCCCTTTTCAGTCTCAGGTGGCTTCATTTCAAGCACCGCCTTGATCTTTGATGGATCGACCTCAATCCCACGCGAAGTGATCATGAAACCGAGCATCTTGCCTGCTGTGACCCCGAAAGTGCACTTCTGTGGATTAAGACGCATGCGGAACTTACGGAGCCTCTAGAAAAACTTCCTCAATACAAGAACGTGCCCCTCTCGAGTTTTTGATTTAGCAATCATGTCGTCCACGTAGACCTCAACCTCTTTGTGCATCATGTCGTGCAAAATGGTTGTAGCAGCTCTCTGATAGGTAGGACCAGCATTCTTCAAACCAAATGGCATGACCAAATAACAATAAGTCCCCCATTCAGTGAAGAAAGTCGTCTTCTCACGGTCTTCCGGCGCCATGAGAATCTCGTTATATCCAGAGAATCCATCCATAAACGAGAGCATGGCATGGTCTGCCGTATTGTCCACCAATACATCAATATGTGGCAGGGGAAAATCGTCCTTGGGGCTTGCCTTGTTCAAATCTCTGAAATCCACACACACTCGAATTTGTCCATTCTTTTTAGGAACCGGGACAATGTTGGCAACCCAGGTGGGGTATTGAGAAACCATAAGAAAACCGGCGTCGATCTGCTTAGTGACCTCCTCCTTGATCTTCTGCACCCAATCCGGCCTCATTCGCCTCAATTTCTGCTTCACAGGTTTGGCATTCGGTAGCAAGGGGATTCGATGCTCCACTATCTCTGGGTCAATGCCAGGCATGTCTTGATGGGACCACGCAAAAATGTCACTGAACTCTGAGAGCAGTTCTTTGAAACCATGATGTTCTTCTGGAGATAAAGTGGAGCCCACCTGAACCATTCGGGGATCGTTCTCATCTTTCAAGTTTATTAAGATTATTTCTTCTTTTAACGGCTGAGCATGCCTTTCATCTTCCCTTTCGATGAGGGCACGGATTTCCTTGGGAATGTCCCCATCAAAATCTATCCCTTCATCGTCGGGGTCGACACAGTTTATGTAAAGATCATTCAAGTAGTCGGAAGAGGATTCCTTCATTTCATAAGACCCTACAGGGTCGCAAAGTACAAGGGAATCGAACTCAAAGTAGAAGCCATGACGTGGAGGGCCAAGAGGCACAAACTCCGACTCAGAGCTAGACTTAGACTCGGACGACTCAACAGACTCAGTGTTAGACTCTGATACATCATCAATGCAAGTAAGGCGTGGCTTGAAAATGCAATTTTTGAGGCTACCCTTGGCTTTCGTGATGAGGGAGACAGGATCCTTGAGATCGTCGGACCCGAGCATGAACACCTCGGCCTCTTCAGCTTCCTTGGCCAAACCCACTTGGGAGAACAGCTGCTCCAAGCTTCCCTGATCAAAAGACATCAGCCAATCGGCCTTCAGCTTGGGCTGACTAAGCTTCCTCTTGAATCCTGCCCTTGCTGGTTCTTCATCACTAGAGGACCAAGTGTCATCAGCGAAGACCTCAAATCCAGGTAGCAACTCCCCAGTGATTGAATCGACAAAAGGCTCAGGCTGCCCGATGTAGACATCATTCCCTACCTCGCGCACAAAGTAGCTGTCGGGCTCACCATAGAGAGATCGAGGTTTTCCCGTGCATTTCCTTCTTTTGGCAATCCTTGGTAGAGGAGGTGTACCCCAGACCAAAGCGGCCCTCGCAGGAAGGAAAGGCAGGGAACTCCGGGATCCCTTGTTGGTGAATCCCCAAACCAAGGCCCGGTAGATAGGACATCCTCCTCATGATGTCTAAAGCAACAGAGCTTATGATGAAGTCCCCATCCACGTTGATGGCCAAAACCAAACCAGAAGTGTCAAAAGAGAAACCCCCGAGATCAACATCTTCGTCACCGTGTGCAATCCCCAGAACAGGCGTGCCATCTTCCTTAAGCGGGCGAATGCCCGAGTCCCCGCAGATAGTCAAAGTACCGGTAGGGAGCCCTAACATAACCTTCTGATGAAGAGTAGATGGTACAGCCATGATGTCAGATCTGTGAAGCCACGGCCTTCCTAGCAGGAGATTGAAGGTGGCAGGGATGTCAACTACATGAAACTCGACGTCCATTTCAAAACCCTCAGCATCGAGCTTGAGCACGAGTGTGCCCTCGACCACGCGACGAGTACTGTCGTACGCCTTAACAGCCAGATTGGAAGGTGCAAAGTCCTTCTTGGCTAGCCCCAAGCGGTAAGCCACTCTCAAAGGGCAAACATTGATCGCCGATCCATTGTCGATAAAAACAGTTGGAATCCAAAGTCCTTTACATTTAACAGTGATGTGTAAGGGGCGATTGTGATCAACCCCTTCGATCGGTAGATCCTTGTCAGTGAAAATCACGGTGTGCTTAGAAGTAAGCAGGAGGATTATAGATATCATTGCTTCAGGTGTGACATCCAGTTGAATCTCAAGACGAGAGAGAGTGTGGCAGAACTTCCGACGATGCTCACGGGAGGAACAAATTAGTCCCCAGAGTGATATAGCAGCAGGAATCCGCTCTAGCTGCCTTTGAATCATGTCATCATTCGGGGAGCTAGGAGGTACCTCAAATGGTGCAGACCTTGAGAAAGCAGAAGGTTCGTTCCTTTGGTTAGAAGAATTGGACGAGCTCCCAGCTTGCAGACTAGTAGGCTGAAAAACCCATCCACTCCTCGTAACGTTGAGAACGTTCTCTAGAGAGGGCACTACTTGAGGGTCTTGACTATCATCCCAAAGGTCAGCAGGGACTTCCCCCAATTTGCGTTTCCCTTTGTCAGAGGGCGGCAGGGCTACAGGTACCTCCATGCCCAAGCCTAGGTCTTCAGCCAAATCGTTCAACAGCAGTGACTCCCAGAAGTCTGGATCCTTAACAGCTACAACCTCCCTGATAGGCTCTGTATTAGTAACAAATGGGACGTCCCAAAGTCCCCCATCGGCGAAAGAGCGGTTGACGGTCCAAACCTCGGACCCAACTTGGATTTGACTACATCATCAACGTCCCAGAGGTCAGCTGGCGGAACAAGGTCTGTAACCATAATGCTGCAATCCTCCTCGGTTAGATGAGGCGGTGTGGGGCACGAGTGTTCTTCGTTGACAATGTAAAATGTAGGGTCATACTCGATGTTAGTTACAGAGTCAACCAGCCTGTTGAGAGTAGAAGGGAGGAAGCATTCTCCCAAGACACGAGTTTCTTCCTAAATGAGACCATCTTCTATAAACTGAATCTCATGATTGGGCAGAGCATATCCTTGAAAAGGGTTAGGGTCAAATTCCAACGAAAACTGCCACGCGGGCTCGGGATCCCAATAGTACTCCTCCTCAGGCAGAACAGGCTCAGGCTATTGAAATAACATGTTCAAAGAGAACCCATCTAAAGGATCAAGCATGTTTGCCTCATAATTAGCCATCCAGGCGTCATACCAAACATGGTTAAAAGGGACATACTCAGGGTTCTGGGGGAAGCCGTCTAATTCTAGCTCTGTCCATTCATTGATTATGGGGGCTGCATAGTCGTCATTATCAGCTATGGCCCATCCCACTGCTTGCATATCAATCTACTATTTCGATAGAGGAGGGACAGCGGACCTAAAACGGCTCATCAAATTCGGAGAGGGGTTTGGATCCGTCACATCGAAGTACGGGCTGTCCAAAGAAGAGGCAGAGTTGAGCTGTACGGAAGGGATGGACTGGTGAAACAGGTCGCTGATAGAAGCGTTGAACACAAACATTCCATTCTGCAGGCGTGCAAAGGGCACATTGGAATTGGACGACTGTCCTTCTTCAAGATGAATATAGAAGATTTCGACTTCGGGCTGAGAAGGTATGGGCATGACTGGCTTGGGTTGGTCCGTGGAGGCTATATGGTCGGTAGGGTTAAATATAGTGGAGTTAGGGTTGACATTAGTGGAGCTGAGGGATATCTGGTTAATGTGGGGAGCAGCATTGTGCTTTGGCATGGAGTTGGAAAGGATGTTTGGCTTTTGGGTTGGTGGCCGTGGAGCATGGAGAGTCCCTTCATCTATGAGATCCTGAATCGCATGTCAGAGACGGAAGCAGGAGTCCGTGAGATGACCAGCCCCTTGGTGGTAGGCACAATAAGGATTGGCCTTGAAGTTGGGTGAAGGGTTCTTAGGCAGAGGAGTCGGGTCGAGGGGTTTCAGATGCCCTGACTGGATTAACTTCTCCATAACAGATGACAATGGAGCTTCAAACGCGGAGAAACTGTGGGGTTGATTGCGGGGCCGGCTATTTTGAGGGGTTTGCACCTGATTAACTTCAACAATATGATTGGCTGCATAGGAAGAAGAGGCGTTAGTGCCGCTGGTCGCTGTGTTGGAGAATGTCCCACTGCCAAACAATGCATTGGTGTTTCCTGAGTAAACCCGAGGCTTTGATTTCGGAGGGTTAGAAGATTACCCTCTTGACAGAATCCCACTTTGTAGCGCATCCTCGATAGCCAACCCAGACTCGAAGAAGGTGTCAAAGTTTGAAGAGGCTTGGACAAGAACCAAATGCCTAGCATAATCTGGCTGGAGATTACGGGAGATGATTCGGAGCTGATCTCTCTCGCTCGGACGGTCGGTCATCTGAGCAGCCTTTGTCCTCCATCTCTTGACAAAATCAGCGAAGGATTCCTTAGCTTCCATTTTGGTGGACTCAAGCTCTTGGGTTGTCATTCTGAGTTGGGAGTTGTAACTATACTGCGAAATAAACGCAGCACCGATGTCTTCCCAAGTCCTCCTTTTGGCGATGTCGAGGGACAAAAACCAGTGAAAAGCAGGTCCCGAAAGAGTTTGAGGGAATAACTGGGACATGGCCTCAGGCTCAACAACCAACAGTTTCATGGCAGCATGATAGCCATAAAGATGAGTCTTTGGGTCACCACTTCCATCAAACTTGGCGAGATCAGGCATCTTGAACTTGTCGGGAAGCTTGGCATTGGGATACAAGCAGAGGTGATCTAGGTCAATTCCCCCGACACTGATCTTCTCGGACTTGGAAACGGATTCCTCCAGCTTGACGATTTTCGCCATGAGAGCAATCATGTTAGGGTCTAGAACGAGTCTTGCAACTGCAAGGTTCAGGTTTGCTGCTTCTGGGCGAGCCTCTCTCGGGTTGGGCTGAATTATAATCCGCCCTGCATGGTTGAGGTCTTCAACAAAGATCGGCTCCGCATGGTCATCCTCATCGACCTCGCCCCCCGCTTCTGCAGCTGGCGGAAGACGAGTGTTGATAAGGTCATTGAGCCTAATGAGATTTGCATCGGTCTGAGCAGCCCTTTGTTGCATGGTGGCGATGCTGTTCTGAATGTTCATGAGCATGGTTTCGAGACTTAATGGTTGCGGATGATCTGCCATAGTGGAGGTCCCGGATGAGCTTGACGAGGATGAAGAGGTAGGTGACGCCGGAGATTCTATTTCCTGGATAACCGACGGTGACTCTGACTGTAAAGCGGCCAACAGGGAACACGGGGAGTCTTCCGTTGTGACTGACTGAGCTTGCAACCTGACTAGCCTTTGAACCGGATCCCGATGCAGACGTTCCCAAGTGGGTTTGGGTTTCTGCCTCGATACTTTCCTTGGCTTTGCTTCGCTTTGCCTTTAAGTAAGAAAAGGTTCCATAAGGGCCCTGCAGCAATTTTATTCTAAATAAAAGACTAAAACGATAACACAACCGTCGTCGTCAGTGTCGCCCATAGACTTTAAGACTATAGACGAGTCTGTCTCATGATGTTCGGACGCTGCCAAAACCCTCGGATTTCTTTTCGAGAGTGTATCCTTGCTTGAATCGACTAACACTAAGAGATGTCAAAAATAGTCTAAAGCCTTGCCCATTCCGTTCTTGAAGTTTCAACTTTGGAATTTGGAACAACTTGGAGTAGATGACGTGATACCTTATCCGGGGCGGCGTAGGCGACATGGCGCCATAGCCCCTGCGATGTACGTGCCGCGCACAATAACCAGGGTGGTATAAGCATCACAGCATCCTCTTCGTTGTTCTTGGTTTTCCGTTTGAAACTTCAATTGGGTATGTAGACGAGGACTTAGAAAGTCTTGATTTCCCAAAGTTTTGTTGATCTAAAGACTTTGAAAATTGACAACGTGCACCATCGAGATGCACGACTCTTCATTGGGCCATGGCATCGTCCTAATGATCATAAGACAGACTCGAAGGAGAGACAACCTAGAAGCCGCCCTAAACATGCTCCTACGCAAAACGACATGTATGTACAGTGCATGCAATAGGGAAAGCAGTAACACATAAACAGTATATGGGGTTAGATGCAAATAATCTTACCCTGTGGGTACCTGTCCTAGTTTGGAGAGTTCTAGTGCTTTGTATATGCAAAGGCTAGTTTTGGTTTGTAACAGGTTCCTCGGACTAGGGCCAAAGATATACCTCCCATTGCCCGCGTAACCGCAGAGCAACAGTCGAACGGTAGAATGACCCATCATCGTCGGAGGTTGTTAGTCATTCGAGGTCCCCGGGCTCCAGTAAACCGTGCCGGATTGCCAAAACGATCCAACGAGGCTTATCCCACATCGATGCAAATGAGAATGCCAAAAAGTTGATTATTGAAACAGAATCACAAATTCGCAAACGCCCTTTTCAAATTTGGCTCTCTTTATTTAGTCAATACTTAGAAGAAACTACACGAGAGAATAATCGGAAAAGCCCCAGTCAGGATGGCCAGACACAAGGTCCTGTTAAATCACCAATCCTTTCTTTAGCAGCGCGAAGCTCACTATTTTGAAAGACTTTTGTGGGATTATTCTCAAGCGTATTAAAATCTAAGTATAGACAAATGAACATGACCAGAAACTTGAAGACCAGCATCCCTTCCCCACGTGGTCCAATCTCGTGCAAACAGAACTGTCGCGCGAGTGAGTGGGACCATCGCGCGAGGGACTGATTAGCCATGGCTCCTGAAACCCTGCTAGCTTTAGGGCCAGAACTGGTATTGATTACCAGCCTTGACCCTGCCAGCCCCCCTCAGGGGTCTAAACAGTAAACAGAAATGTGTTATACCTTTGCCAGAGTATCTTGTGAATGGCTTGGATGAGGTGGTGTGGCTTGGACGGTGATTATGTGGGAATGAGTGCAGTAGGGAGTGCTTGTGCTTGGGTTTCTTTCTTCTTTCTTGAGAATTTTTTTGGTAACCCCTCTAGATGAACCCGGGGGGGGGGGGGGTATTTATAGAGGGAAAGGTTGATTGGTGGCTAAGCAAGGCAATGCATCCAGCCAACAAGGCTGGTTGCAATTACTTGGTGGAGAAGTGGGGTGCCAAAGGTGATGGGAAAGTGGGGGAGAGGTGGTGCAAAGGGAGCCCCTCAGAACGCTGTTCAATCGACGAAACGGGGTTACATAGGCCTGTAGCCCCCTGATCACCACACAATCCAGTTGGAAATTGGTGAAAATGACAGGTGTTGACCATCGCACGAGGTACTGGATGCATCGCGCGAGTGTCAAACTAACCCCGCGAGGGTCAACAGTCAAAACTTTGACTTTAACCACCACCTGGCAAATGAATCATCGCACGAGGGACCCAGTGCATCGCGCGACTGTCAAACCTAAGGTCCAGGTTTTGGATTCAAGGGTTTCAGGGCTAAGGATGGGTTCCACACACGCCAAACTCAAGCCATTTCATGTTCTCAAGACTGTTTTCGACTTGATTCATCATCGGGGAAATAAGAAACCGAAAAACGAAGTAAAACAATCGGGAAATCAAATTGGGGTGTCTACAATCTGGCTTGAAGGTTTTGATTCGAACACTTTGGTTGTATCCCTTGGCCACTTGCTGCTGGTATTCGGCGAGCTTTAGGCGAGCGTCATCACTCTTTTCTTCGGCCAAAATCAACTCCTGTTCCACGGCTTTGTCATTGGTTTTTGGGTCAAAATTCTCTGTTCTCAAAGTAGGGAACCTGGACTATAGTGGGATTACGGCCTCCATGCCGAATACCATTGAAAAGGGAGTTTGGCCTGTGGAGCACCTTGGTGTAGAACGGTAAGCCCATAGAACGCATGGCAGTTCCTCAGCCCATTTGCCTATTTTGGAGTTTAGCCTTCGTTTGATCCCGGCACATACTATCTTGTTCGTAGCATCGGCTTGGCCGTTTCCTTGGGGTATGCTGGGGGAGAGATGAAAAAACGTATCCCAAATTCTTTGCAGAGGTTGGTGAGGTCTTTGCCGATGAATTGGGTCCTGTTGTTGGATACGATGGCATAAGGGACACCAAACCTTGTAACAATGCTTCTCCAGACAAATCGCCGAACGTCAGTCTCGGTTGTGGTGACAAGCGGTTCGGCCTCCACCCATTTGGAAAAGTAATCTGTTGTTGTGATAAGGAACTTGAAGATGCCTGGTGCAGTTGGCAGCTTGCCCACGATGTCGAGCCCCCATTGTGCAAAAGGCCAAGGGCTCGTGATTAGGGAGAGGTTCTGGGCAGGTTGCTTCGGGATAGGAGAAAATAGTTGGCACGGGTTGCACTTGCAGACGACTTCTTTGCATGCAATCTTTCTTCATGTTCTTCCAAAAATAACCCTAACTTATTGCCCGTTGGCAGAGTGACGGCCACCAGAGTGGCAGCCGCAGCTTCCTGAGTGAAGCTCGACGAGAATCTCAAATACTTAGGTTGGGTGGACAACAAGGAGATAAGAGCCGAAGATAGATTTCCTGTAGAGTTGGCCGCTTTCTGAGAGCCAATAGTAAGCGGCTTTATTCCGAATGTGATAAGCTTCCTTCTTGGCTGCTGGTAGAGTATCATGCTTGAGGAACGCAACAATCTCGTCCATCCAGCTTGGATCGAGTTCAACATTGAGCACTTCTGGAGTGGTGTCATGGCTGGGGTGGTAAATGCTGCCAAAGTTGATGGTTCTGAAGTCAGAGGCTTTGGAAGCCGAGGCGAGACAGACGAGTGCGTCTACATGCGCGTTGTGCTCCCGGTTGATCTGTTCAATCGTAAAATTCTTGAGTGCTTAATTAGTTCGGCCGCTGTTGCTTGGAATTTCAACATCCTTGGGTCCCGAGCCTCATAGTCTCCAAGTACTTGATTAACTATGAGTTGAGAGTCACAGTAGACAACAAGGTCGACGGCCTTCAGTGCTATTGCGGAGCGTAAGCCAGCAAGGAAGGCTTCGTATTTGGCTTCGTTGTTGGTAGCGGGGAAGTCGATGCTGATAGAACTTTCATGAAGTGTCCCACAAGGTGAAACTATACAACCCTTGCTCCGACTCCATTGTTGTTGGATGCTCCATCAACCTATAGGAGCCAAATATCTCTTTGAAAAAGGTGCCATGGCTTTGTTGCTGAGTTTTGTTCAGCTACGAGTTGAGGTGGTGGAGGAGTGTTGAGAGTCTCTGTATCGTCTGAAGTCAGCTCAGCGATGAAGTCGGCAAGAATCTACCCCTTGATTACCGTACGTGGCTCGAAACGAATGTCAAAGTTTGGTAGCTCAATTGCCCATTTAGAGCCCCTGTTGGAGAGATCAGCCTTCCGAAAAAGGCTCTTGAAAGGGTGCTCCATTAAGATGGTTATGGTGTGTGATTGGAAGTAAGGAACCTTGCTGCCAAGACCAGAGCCAGAGCTAACTTCTCGAGGGGGAGATAGCGTGTTTGCGCGGGTAGGAGCGTCTTGTTGGTAAAGTAAATAGGCAAGTCGTCAGCGCCTTCTCGCCGAACAAGAGCTAAACTAACGGCATGAGCCGAGACTGCGAGGTACAAGTTGAGAGTTTCGAATTCCTTCGGTTTCACCAATAGTGGGGCCAAACTTAAGTATTCTTTTAGTTCGGCCAAGGCAGAGTCGCAATCCGGAGTCCACTCAAAATTGCATCGACTCTTGCCCTTTAAGGCATGGAAGAATGCGTGGCACTTGTCCGAGGATTTGCTGATAAACCGGTTTCAAGCCGCTGCCATCCCGGTGAGCCTTTGTACTTCCTTGATTGTTCTTGGTGGGTGCAAGTCTTTAATGGCCTTGATCTGGTTGGGGTCAGCTTCAATACCACGTCGAGTGACCAAGTGTCTAAAGAATTTCCCTGCGCTCACGCCGAACGCACACTATTCAAGATTTAGGCGGAGCTTGTGGAGTTTGAGGATTTCAAAGACTTCAACCAACTCTTGGAGGTGGTTGTATTCCTTCTGGCTTTTGACAACGAGGTCGTCGATGTAGGCTTCCACAGTGTGGCCAATTTTGGCGTGCAGCATCTTGAATATAGCTCGGTTGAATGTGGCGCCTGAGTTCTTGAGCCCAAAGGGCATGACTCGGTAGCAAAAGATGCCATATGGTATGATAAAAGCGGTTTTTTCCATGTCGTCCGGGTCCACGGCTATTTAGTGGTAGCCATGGTAGGCGTCGAGGAAGCTTAACCGAGCGTGGCTTGCTGTAGGGGGATGAAAACAATTGATGCTTCGGATCACCTTGGATTGCAACGGCTTATTCGTGCCTCTTCACCGGAACCCTAATTTGTCGTCTGAACCCTAATCTGCAAAATAGACATGGGGTGAGTGCACCTTTGCCTCTCGTGGCAAAGGCCCTCCGAAGCCTTAGTTAGTATCACGTACTGGCAATCAAACCCTAATTATCAGTAGGAAAGCAATAAGAATGCAGTGTATTGCGTACCTTTTACCTCTAGGTTTACTCTGTTTATATAGACATTCGTATGCTTGGCGCCCAAGCATCCCTATTGCCATAGGATTCCCAATTCGTATAGGAAACCCAGGATATCAAGGATTCTCGTTTCCTTTATCAGCTCATTAGAAAAGAGTCCTTTTAGGATTCTTTTCCATTACTGACCGAACATCCCATTCTCATTGGGTATCTTTCTCATACCCTATATTCTCGGGATCTTATTCCTTAACGGAATACCACTGTTTTCTGGATTCTTCCAGAATGTTCCCTATGCTCCAATACTTGACTGAGGTTCTTTCTTTTGTTCGGCCATCTCGTTGCCGAACAGAATTCCTGGACCAGATACTTCACATGTAACTTGGTCCTAACATAATCAGAATGTCTCTAACTGCCGAACAGTTTAGTTTACACCACTGACTTCTCATGTCAATGGCCTTTAATTAGCCGTACAGACTGCATGGATCAACGACTTCCCATATCATTGGTCCATATCGCTGTTCACCGAACTGCTTGGCGGTAAGTCCTATCGTACTTACCATGTGCTCCCAAATATCACGTGTTCGGCAACTAAATGTATGTGCTCGGGAATACCTCCCTACACCTGCCATTGCTTCTACAAGTTGATCAATCTTGGGGAAGGGGAACCAATCCTTTGGACAAGCATCGTTAAGATTGGTATAATCAAAGCAAACTTGCCATTTGCCGTTTTTCTTCTTAACGACCACTGCGTTGGACAGCCAAGTTGGGTATTGTACTTCTTGGATGGCGTTGGCTTCCAGTAAATGGTTGACTTCTTCCATGACGGCATCGGCGTGTTCAACTGCTGAACGCCGCGCCTTCTGACGACGGGCTTGGCGTCTTTCTTTATGTTGAGAGAGTGACTGATAAAGTTGGGGTCGAACCCCGGCATCTCGTTAGGGGTCCAAGCAAAAACTTCTATGTTATTCTTGAGGAATTGGAACATTTCTTCTCGTTCGGCGTCACTGATGGAAGAGCCAAGTAAGAAGAAACGAGAGCCATCCTCGTTGATGGGCATTTGGACGTGGTCCTTTTGTGCTTTGTCCTCAGCCTTTTCGCCGATGTTGTCAATAATTGCCATGTTTGGGACCTCAACCCATTGAACTTGCTTGGCTTTGGTGGATTTGTGGACAGCTGAAACGTAACACTTCTTGGAGGCGACCTGATCGCCGTATAGGTCTTCCTATCTTCCATTTGCGCCAATGAACCGGACGACCTGGTGGTAAGTGGAAGCGATTGCTTGCATGCCGTGTAGCCAGGTTCGGTCGAGAATTGCGTTATATGGGCTTGGCACGTTGATGACAATGAATTCAATGCTCAATGTTTTCAAGCCGACAGTGACTGGTAGGAAGATTTGACCGAGTGGCCAAACAGGTGCTCCGTTGAATCCGATGAGAGGTACTTCGGCGTGTTGCAATGCCGATTCTAGTAGATCAAGTTTTTTTAATAGATCATAGTACATGACCTCTGCCGAGCTTCCCTGATCGATGAGGACGCGCTTGACATCATGGACTCCAATTTGGACAGTCAGAACGAGGGCATCGGAGTGTGGGGTTTGCACAAGCTCGAGGTCACACTCGGTGAAAGTTATTGTCCACTTAGGCAATTCTTCTGGACGTGGACGTTTGGATCCAGGTCCTACCGCGAGTACCTGTTTGGAAGTGGAGGTGCGATCAAGGTCAGCACGAAGTCTTGTTTCAGATTCCTTTGTCACGTGGCCGTGGACAACGTGTATCGTTGGCCGCGGCTCATTTGGGTTGGGATTTCCGGCAGGTTGACGGGTGGGTGTTTTGGTTCGATCAATGTACTGGTAGAGATGGCCTTGGGCCGCCAAACGCTCTAGCAGAGCCTTGTACAGAGCTCATGCTGTTGTGTAATGGCCGAGCTTGTTATGACACAAGCACTTTTTCCTTGGGTTCTGATCTTCTTTGCCAGTGTCTGTGCCGAGCTTCCCTTTTGGCCACTCGAACCATGGTTGCCTCATTATCCCTTTTAGGAAAGACCAGATGGGCTCTTTGAAGTACGTGGTTTCAGCCACGTAGTCGTGCACCTTCGACAGACATTTCTTTCCTTCCCTGATGTTGTTGACGTGTTTCTTTTGCTGGGACTGTTGGGTTATGATTGGCGCTGGCAACGGGGACGTGATCGTTGGAAGTAGGGTAGTTGGGTTCGGTATTCCCTGAGCCGCTCGATCCGCGTAAAATTCTTCAAGAGCGCAGAATTGCTCTACGATGCGCATCAACTCGCCCATGCCATGGGGTGAGCGGATAGCAAGTTCGTCCAGAATCTTGCTGCCAGTTTCCAAGCCATTTTTAAAGGTTCGTGCAGCCCAGTACTCGTCGATTCCAGGGACTTCGTTGAACAATTGTCAGTATCGTTTGGCATACTGTCTGAGTGTTTCAGATGGGAGCTTCCTCATTTGGGATAATGACTCAGGCTCCTTAGCGATCTTGTTGCTTGTGGTAAAGTGAGTGTTGAAGGCGCGTTCAAGGTCGACCAAGTTCCATATGGATCCAGCGAGCAATTTGTTGAACCACTGGAGTCCAAAGGAGCCAAGGCTGGACGGGAATGCCTTGCATTTGATTTTGTCTTTTGTGGTGCATTGTTCAATTGTTTGACGAAAGTGAATCAGGTGAGTGTAAGCTTCACAAGTGGTTGGGTCAAACTTTGTGAACTTTGGCAAGTGGACGTTGGATTCGGCGGTTGTGTTGATTATGTGGGATGTGAAGGGCAAGACGCCGAGATCTTTTAGCTGCCGCTCAAAGCCTGGGCGCGGCGGTTTGCCAAGCCCATCACCGCGACCGCTTTGAGTCCCTTTCTTTGGACTCATTTTCTAAGGGTTTCTCCCGATCTTGTTGCCGAAGTTTATTTCTCAAATCTGTGGTCGTTCGGTGGGGTCCTTCGATGGACTTCTCTCATTCACGACGAGTTTTGGGGTCGTCGTTTGGCCCTTCAATGCGTATGCCCTTCCCACTTCTTCGAGACCGATTTTCATTTTCTAGGTTTTCTGGTGGGATTTCCCCGAGACGTTCGGAGACATGGCGCTTGGTCTCTATGGAATCTAGGCTACGGTGGGAAACTGTTGTGTGAGAGAACTCCGCGCGACCAGTCGAGTATGTGCTCGTGAATGACTCGGTATCCCTTATGTTGGTTCGATCATGGTGGCTCTTTGAGCGATGTGTTCCAGATGTTATAGGCCACTTTTAAAGGATTATCTCCCTTGCATCGCCCGTGTCTGGTGTGAAACCAAGGGGATCCTTGACGAAGCCACTGTGGCCTGTTTCGTGAGGACGTTCCAGTGGTGGTGGTTGGGGTGGTGGAGGTGGTGTTTGCCTCCGTCGCCTCCTGCCTCCAGCAGATCTAGATGTGGCAGGAGAGGTGTCTTGCTGCATTTGATGTTTCATTTGGGCCACCTCCACCCTCAGAGCTGCCAGCTCGTTGTCTCTCTCAGCGTCGCGACACTATAACAAGTAGATGTAGGCCGTCGTCACGTCGTCCGCTGCCGGGGAGAGTCCGGAGCTAGGGGGACTGAAATGGACATGTGCCTCTCCAAGAACGGTGGAAGAATCGTGTTTCCACTGGCGTCTTTTGCCCCTGAGATAGTGACATGCATCCATCAGATCTCCGCCCATAGTGGTTGAAACTGTGGTCGTTTTTAGGAGGAGGAAGGTGGATTGAAGGAGATTGGAGCCGTTTGAATCAGAAGTTTGGGTTCACGTCGGGTTCACCAATTGTGTGGCCCATGACCTCCGATCTGAGTCCTTCCTCCGCTGATTTAGTGGTTGCCTAGCCTCCTCGACCTGACCTGCAACACAAAGCACGACTAAAGACCACACCGGAGGAGCCTCGGAATGGCCCTCCGGCGCGAGGATGAGAATGGTGCAGAGAAAAAGAAAGAGAGTATGGATAGTCTGTACCTCTCAAGGTTGTCATCCTTTGGTGTTTATAGAATCTCCCTAGTTTGGTCTCCAAGTACGAACGTGTGCTTTGCACGAGCTGAGTGACACCATCATGACATCACTAGATAGATCTGATAACCATTTTGGCGTGAGCTAGCATCTCTCATGTGCGCTCTTTGTTATACTTTGGTGTAACCACTCCAGCGCGTGGGAGTGCATGTGACTGGTCGATCCCCTTATTTGGCCGAGCCTAACAGCTGACCCATGAAAAGAACCCATCGATGGAGCTACATTCCCAAATGTGGCCGAGCCTGAATATCTCCCACCTGGTGCTGGGTGCAAGGTATAGGTCACCGCGTGGCCTCGGCGCGAAACGAATCATCTCGACCGCAGGTGGCCTAACCCAGAAGATATCTTGCTGGGTTGGGTGACAGTTCAGAGGCAACGTAGTTCATTCCCGAACCTTAGTTGTAGCTGAACGTAAAACTCCATGCGGCCATCATTCTTGATCTTGGCCTCGGTCCAAGCGCACTTGTCAGTGGGCTCGAACCGTTTGGTTTGGTCTACTACATAGTGTATCTTGAAAAGGCCCTGCGAGATATTAGCATCAAGATCTAGACTAATTATTCCATAGAATTCATCGAGCATTGTTGTATAATACAAGTTGATCAGATGTCAAGAACTACATGATAGGACAACATGGGATTATTCTCCAGGTAAGTCGAAGTGCTGGTAAGTTGCCTCCAAACATGATGACACCTAAGTTATCATAAAAATATGTGTTCCCAAAAAATGAGTACATGTAATTCAAAAAAGGAAATACTATAAGACAAAATCTCTCCCCATCATGCTTTTACAATGTTCTGAGTAATCTGATTTTTTGCTCCCGTACAGTACTAAGCAAATTCTATGAATGACCAATTCAGCTCCTCATGAAAATGATATCGTGAGAGGCTTCACCTAAACGCACTACAACTCCGTAGAGCATTTGCCGCGCTGCAGGGAAACCCAAAAATAAACCAACATAAAATAACGAGGCAGGCAGCATCAATTTTACTTCCAGAAAGGAGCCAAGCCAACCTACCTCAGCTAAAGCCATTTAAGTTACGTGTTCAAGATCGAAATGGTCGGCTCATCAAACCAAGGGAAACACGTGGCCACATGTTTGACTATCCACGATTACTCACCTATAACCACTCTAAATTTGGTTCTTTTAATCGTTTTATATCCTCCTCTCCGATTTTTTTTCTCCTATATAAAAAGAAAGGGTTTTCCGGAGGACAATTTTGAATTTGGGACAATTTTGCCCTTTAATTTTGGGCATTTTACATATTGCCCAGGCCAATGGGATGTCCTTTTTTCTCCCATTTTCCCAATTTACCCCCCTCCCCTCAATTCTGCGATGATAATTTGGCTGCTCCACAGATGCAGTGGGTTACCTGGCTTGATCTGGGGGTTCCGCGGGATGCGTGGTGCATCCAATCCATCCGTTTGGGGTCCCCCCCCCCCCCCTTCATGTACCTTCTCACTGCAACATCAGTCTCTGGTTCTTTGCAAGCTCTCCTTCTCCGTGCTCCGAGGTAAGTATTTCGCCCTTGTTCTCCCCCTGCCTCCCCGAGCATGCACACACACGCCTGTCTCTCTTCTACTGTGAGTTTTGTGTTTCTTGGGTTCTGTGTTGTTTTCCCAGTTTGTGTTTGTGGTTTTTTTTTAAAGGCCTCGATGTTGTTTTCCGTTCGTTGGGTGTCGTTGGGGCGATGCAATAACGGGGGTTTTTTTGGCCTGTGCGCTCTGCTCTGTGATTATCTTATCTTAACTGCAGATGTCTGATCTCTTTTATTGCTTGGTGCTTCTGTGACTTCTGACTATGGAGACTGTGGTTTGGTGCTAGAGATTTTCCCCTTTTCTTAGTAAGTAAAACTTTGTATATTGAGCCATGGAATAACGGAGTATTTTTTAGGTCTGTGCGCTCTGCTCTATGATAATGGTATCTCTTAACTGCAAATGTCTGTTGCCTTTTTATTGTTTAGTGCTTTTGTGATTTCTGACTATGGAGGTTGTGTTTTACTGCTAGAGATCTTCTCCTTTTTTTGGTCAGTAAAGCTCTGCATTTTTTGGTGGTTCAACGATGTGAATTTTTCGAATATTTTGGTTCTTTGTGCTATGTGATCACATTATGTTTTTTTGGGTTGGGTCTGCTTTTCGGCGTTTGTTGTGTTTTGGTGTTTGCTGATTCTGATGCTGTCTGTAGAATGGTGGTCCATGCTCCATTCCTCCGCTGGGATATTATTTGGAACCCTTCTGTCATATCTAATAGAAGGGCACTTTATTATCTGGAAATTGCTCGAGGTGAATAGGTGGTTGCTGCTCTTCAAGTACGTGGTGACAACAATCGATTGGTTTACAAGCCGTTTGCCCAGTTTCTTGAGGACTATCAGGGTCTTTTGAATTTAGGTGATGTCACTGTGTGGAGTTATGGTTTCCAGTTGAATGCATAGTTAGATGATATTGTGTACCATTCATTTGTGCGGTATAGTGAATATCAACATTCAGATGCGCACTGTATGTTATGCTTCCCTTTTTTCCCTGCCGTTTTACAAAGAATATCAAGATTCAGAATCCAGGACCTTTACGCTGCTGAACGTGTTTTCTTTTGCAAGAAATTGAAACTTGGCTTAGGCATGTCTTCAAAATACTCGCGCTTGAACAGATGGTTGTCAAAATGGCATATCGTACTTGGATTGTACCAATTCAGGATCTGCGCCTGAATGTCGATGCCTTCAACCAATTGGCTACTTCGCTCTATGTGCAGTTTCTTAATCACATCATGGTTGTGATGTTACCTACCGTTGAATTCCGAGTGATAGTCTTTGATGGTCGCTACGACACTGATAGAATCTATGACTGGTTCTAGGCCAGTCATTAAGGGGTTATTCAGTACATTTTATGATCCTATGTCTCGCTCCATATCTTCTGTGCATGCTTTTTTGAAGGCTAACAGTTGTATCTAACTTGTTTCTATTACTATGTGCCGTCGAACTTTCTCTTTTGCCTCCTTTAAAACTTGAACATAGGCCTTGTTGATACTTTATTGTAGATATACAGTTTGTAGTCGTTGCTCACTATGTATGTGTGTATCCAATATTAAGTTGCTGCCTTTTACCATGGCCTTTGTGTATGCCTTTGTTTTACCTCCCTAAATACAAAGACGTGCCATGTGCATTTTGTGATCATAAGCAGTACATTGTTTAAATCATGACTATCTATGTATGTAGGGAGGTATTCCCAGAGAGGCAAAAAATAATACCCAAACACGTGGTACGTAGGACCATGGTTTGATTAAGACAGGATAAGTCACCGTGCAATACGGTGGTCAGCAATGATGACCGGCAACATGAGAAGTTGTTGGATCAAGAGATTAATATAGGTGCAGTGACATGAGAAGTTACTGGTCCAAAGTAGTCTGTTTAGTAACGAGAAGGCCAAACAAAAGGAGAGCTCCTGAGAAGATATTGGTCCAAGTAGTTGATAAAGGACCAGTTACATATGAAGTGACTGGTCTAGGCAGACTGTTCGGCCATGAGATAGCCGAACGAGGGAAGAACTCCAATCAAGTGTTGGAGCAGAATACTCTAGAAGGTTCCAAGACAGTGGTGTTCCATAAAGGGATGGGATCTTGAGAATGTAGGATCTGGGGAAGAAACCCAACGGGAATAGGATGTTCGGCCAGTTATAGAAAATAGTCCTAAAAGGACTAAGGTAATGAACTGATAAGGGAACGAGAATCCAAGATATCATGGGTTTCTTATATGAGATAGGAATCCTAGGGCAACAGGGATACTTGGGCAGCAAGCATCTATGATTCTATAAATACAAGGTAAACCTAGTGTAAAAAGTACGCAATACGAGGCATTTATACTGTTTTCCTATTGATAATTAGGGTTTTTCTGCTAGTACGTGATACTAACTTAGGCATCGAAGGGCCTTTGCCACGAGAGGCAAAGGTGCGCTCACCCCTTGTTTGTTTTGCAGATTAGGGTTCCAACGACGAACTAGGGTTCCGGTGAAGAGGTACGAGTAGCCGTTACCAATTAGTGCTGTCTTAAGCACCAATTGTTTTCATCCCCCTACAATTGGCGCTGTCTATGGGGAACGATAGAGTTCTCTTAAAAATACGACCATGGTGGAAGAAAATCAAACAACACCACTCAATCCAAAGAATCTGCTAGATGGAGGAGGGAACAAATCTCCACCAGGGGCTCCGAGAAAGCCCGAAGGCGGACATAGGAGGACCACGAGTAGGGGCCACCACCTTACAGGTCATAACAACTCCAGGAGTAGGGAGGGAAGGACAGCCTCAAGGTCCACAAGAAGGAGTAATTCTCACCGAAGGGAAGAGTCGGTTGCACACTTAAAAAGTGTGCACTACAGCGAAGATGTCCTCGATAAAAAAGAGACAGGAAATCGAGGAGTATGCTCGTTTGATCAAGAAACAAGAGCACGAGATCCGGGAGTTAGAGAGGATCCTAGAACACCTGGAGGACTCTGGACTTTCACGAAGAAATTCCAGGGGAGACGGGTATGCTATGGTGAAATACAGAAAGACCCTTTCACGAGGAAGAATGAGCAAAAGCAGAAGTCCCGCCCCAAGGCGACATAGGGCTTCTCCATGAGAAATGAGGACCAGGAGTAAGAGCCGAACACCGAAACGGCGAGGGGCTTCTTCAAGAAGAAGAAGGAGTAGGGGCCGAAGTTCTACCCCTGAGGAGGAAGGGACCAAAAAACACCATAGGAACAGGTACGAGAGACCTGATTCCGATTGGAAAAAAACTAGACCCAACAAGTCAAAGGGACAAGAAGATGAAACCATGACTGCACGAGAAGCAGCACGGAAAGCACTCAAGAATATTGCATCCTCCCCTTTCGCAAAAAAGTTACAAGAGGCTAGGTTGCCAAGCAAAGTGAAACACGAAACGTTCATCCTCTACGAGACAGATGCTGATCTCATGGCACATATACAGCACTACCAGCAGGCAATGTTTATGCATGAAGGGGATGATGCGATTATGTGCAAGATGTTCCCTTCGAGTTTAGGAAAGGTAGCTTTGTCTTGGTTCCATAAGTTGGATCCACGTTCCATCCGAACATGGGTGCAATTGGCCGAAGAATTCATTGCTCGGTTCTTGATGAGCAGAAGAGCACCAAAAACTTTGAGAGCCTTCCTTTATGAAACAAGGAGAGGATGAGCCGATCAGGAACCATGCGAAGAAGTAGTGGGAGACTTTCAACAAGATTGAAGGTTACAGTAAGGAGTACGCAATAGCCATATTCAAGACCGGATTGCCTATTCAGGGGGAGCTGCATAAATCATTGAACATGAGTCCAGTAGGAACACTGGCAAAGTTAATGGAACGGATAGAGCAGCATGCCAGGAATGACGATGACATACTTCGAAAAGACGGCAAGGTGGTTGCAGAGCAAGTCAAGGCGCCTGCGAAGAAAGCAGATAAGCCAAAGCCCAAAACCTACCGAGAGAGGAAAGACTTTGGACAGGCTAAAAAAGAGCCATACAAAGATAAACAAGCTTCTGATCCCAAATCTTTCTTTTTTATTACCATGGTTTGGAAAGAGCCCATTTATAGGATTCTTTATCGAATAAAGAATCAGCCTTATTTCAAATGGCCCCCAACTCTAGGTGGAGATAAAAATACAAAACGCGCTACGAATCAACACTGCAGCTACCACAAGGATTGGGGCCATATGACTGAAGACTGTGAGATGTTTAAAAGGCACCTTGACGATCTGGTCTCTCGAGGCTATCTCAAGGAATTCATTCAGGAGGACCCCAAAGATAAGGGGCAAGTCATGGAGATGGATTACAAGCAGAATCCTAAAGGGGTAATCCATATGATACATGGATTGGCCACGCCTTATACGAGGAATGAGCTTAGACTACTCCAAAGACAAGTCAAACATGACCAGCATGTTATGCGGTTAGGAAAAAAGAGAGGGTGAGAAAACAACACATGCAACGAAGGCATAGTTTTTACAAACGAGGATATGGGAGAAGTTCAAGTGCCCCATAACGATGCTCTAGTCATAACCGTACAAATTGGGGAGTACGACATTGAAAGGATCCTGGTGGATTCAGGGAGTTGTACAGAGGTTCTCTATTATGACGCCTTCAAGAAGTTGGGACTAGCGCAGATAGATTTAGAGCAATCAATGACACCTTTGGTTGGGTTTGGTGCAAGAGCAGTGTGGCCCCTTGGAAAAGTGACACTACCTATTCCGGCGGGGTCAGTAGTACTAAGGACTAACTTTCTGGTTGTAGATGTTTCTTCCTCCTATAACGCTATTATAGGGAGGACCTAGTTACATAAGATGAGAGCAGTTTCCTCGACTTATCACCAGATGGTAAAATTTTCGGGATCCAATGGGATTGAAAAGATCAAGGGTAACCAGAAGGTGGCTCAACAGTGCTTGATTTGCATCGTCAAGAAAATCCAAAAGGCCCACCAGGTTCACACAGTAGAAGTACTAGATCAACCCACTGTTGAGGATGTCGGGAAAAGACCAACATAAAAAGTGGTTGAAGGCCTAAAAAAATACAGATCAACGAGACTGATCCTGAAAGGTATTTTCTGTTGGGGAATCACTACCGGCCGAGAAAGAAGTCGAATTGATGGGTTTCTTAAAAAAACATGTTGATGTGTTTGCATGGGTACCAGAGGAGATACCCGGAGTAGATGCAGATGTAATCTGCCACCATTTAAACGTACATCCTCAACATAAGCCTGTGATTCAGAAAAAGCGAAAGGCAGCCGTACAGCATGTTGATGCTGTTATCGAAGAAGTCGATCGTTTGCTATAAGCTAAAGCAATATGAGAGGTTTACTATCCAGAGTGGCTATCCAACACTGTAGTAGTAAAAAAGAAGAATGGAAAATGGCGTATCTGTGTAGATTTCACAGACTTAAACAAGGCATGTCCAAAAGATAGCTTCCCTCTTCCCAGGATTGACCAATTGATTGATGCAACTGCTGGATCTGAGCGGATGAGTTTTCTCGATGCATATCGAGGATATCATCAGATTGCTATGTTTGGGCCTGATCAGGAGAATACCTCTTTCATTACACCACGAGGGTTGTACTGTTATAGTGTCATGCCCTTTGGACTGAGGAACGCAGCGGCAACATATCAAAGACTGGCAACCATCATGTTCAAAAAACTCTTAGGCAAAACTATGGAGGTTTATATAGACGATATGGTAGTGAAAAGTAAGACCAGACAAGGACACATGGCAGATTTAAAGGAGGCTTTTGAAATCCTGAGGAAGTACAAACTAAAACTCAACGCCTCGAAGTGTGCGTTTGGAGTTGGTTTTGGGAAATTCTTGGGCCACCTCGTAACCATAAGAGGGATTGAGGTGAACCCTGATCAAATAACGGCCCTACAGAGTCTACAGAGCCCAAGGACAATGAAAGAGGTCCAAAGATTAACTGGAATGGTAGCGGCCCTCAATAGATTCATTAGCCGGTCAACTGACAAATGCAAACCTTTCTTTCAATTGTTAAAGAAAAAGGAAGGATTTGAATGGGGAGCAAAGTGCGAGCAGGCCTTCTAGGACCTGAAGAAGTATTTGGCTAAGGCCCCACTCTTGTCAACTCCAGAGCCAGGTGAGTCTTTAGTTTTGTATCTAGCTATTTCTGAACATGCTGTAAGTGCAGTGTTGTTAAGGGATAAGGGATCCGAGCAAATCCATGTCTACTATTTGAGCAAAACAGGGCTAGATGCAGAAACGAGATATCTGCCACTCGAGAAATTGGTCCTAGCGTTAAGGACAACAACTAGAAAATTGCCACATTATTTCCAGAGCCATAGGGTTGTGGTGTATACTGAGTTCCCGTTGAAATCACTACTACGAAAAGCAGACTTCTCGGGAAGAATTTCAACTTGGTCTGTAGAGTTAAGCCAATATGACATTGATTATCAGCCGTGCACAACAATCAAAGACCAAGTGTTGGCTGACTTTGTGGCAAAGTTCTCACCGGCAATAGCACCCTTGCCTCCTACGAGAAAGGAGCAGGTAACTGGATCACCATCTAAGAAGGAGAAAGCACGAGCCGAACAGAATCCCCATGAATGAAAGCTATTTGTTGACGGATCAGCATGTAATACTGGTTTAGGAATTGGGGTTGTACTTTTTCCACCTGAAGGAGTAATGTTGGAGCTATCTGTTCGGCTTGGTTTCAGTGCATCGAATAACGTAGCAAAGTACAAGGCACTCTTAGCTGGATTAAGAAGTGCAAAAACCCTGAAGGTAACACAAGTTAGGGTATATTATGATTCACAACTTGTGGTGAATCAACTATCCGAAGAGTATGAAGCCCGGAGTGAGAAGATGGCAGCCTACGTGGAAGCAGCCAAAGATCTGCTTGATACTTTCGAAAAGGTATACGTCAAGCAAATAAGCTCTGGACAGAACGCCCATGTAGATTCACTAGCCTGGCTGGCTGCAGCTGTACCAATAGAGCTCAAGAGGAAGGTGGCCGTAGACTATCTTAGTGAGCCTAGCATTGGAAGAAGTGTGGAATTGGTCCTGGACGTGAGCCAAGAACCAAGTTGGATGGATCCAATTGTGGAGTTTTTACGAGATGAAACACTTCCCTCAGATAAGAAAGAAGCTCACAAAATTAAAACCAAATCTGCACGGTTTTGGCTCTCACCAAAGGGAAAGTTGTATAGGAAATCCATTACTGGACCATATTTGCTATGTGTGTACCTTCACGAAATTCATGAAGGGACTTGTGGGAGTCATGCCGAGGGCCCATCGAGCAATAACCCAGGGATATTGGTGGCCTCATATGCAGGAAGATGCCAAAGTTTACGTGAAAATTTGTGAAAAGTGTCAGAAGTTTTCACCAATGATTAGAACACCAGCTGAGGATCTGGTACCTTTGACTAGCCCTTGGCCATTCGCTCAATGGGGAATGGACATCGTGGGTCCACTCCATAAAACAATTGGAACAGGAAATTTCTGCTGGTTGCAACAAATTATTTTACGAAGTGGATCGAGGCAGAGCCTCTGGCCAAGATAATAGAGCCTATGATAGAAAGGTTCATTTGGAAGAGTATAATTACTTGTTTTAGGGTACCCTATTCTTTGATTACAAATAATGGGATACAGTTTCAAAAGAAATTCAAAGCATTCTATTCCCAGTATGGGATAAGAAACTACTATTCGACTCCAGCTTACCCTCAGAGTAATGGGCAAGGAAAAGCATCCAATAAAACCATTCTTGATGGGATCAAGAAAAGGTTGGATAAAGCAAAGGGAAAGTGGCCCGACGAGCTGCACCTGGTCTTGTGGGCTCACCGAACAACTCCTATGAGGTCTAAGGAGAGACCCCCTATTCATTGGCATATGGTACAGAGGCAGTTATACCATTGGAAGTCAGTCTGCCAACCAATAGGACCATTTTGGTTGAAAGTGGAGGCAATGACAGAGCCCTAGAGATCGAGTTGGATCT
The DNA here is from genome assembly GCF_030253575.1 of Rhododendron vialii. Classification (NCBI taxonomy): domain Eukaryota; kingdom Viridiplantae; phylum Streptophyta; class Magnoliopsida; order Ericales; family Ericaceae; genus Rhododendron; species Rhododendron vialii. The sequence continues at coordinate 20,700,395 of NC_080562.1, read as the reverse complement.
GGCCGAGGAACGGAGGGAGAGAGCTCTGGTGCATTTGGCCTCATACCAAGAGCAGCTGATGAAAAGCTACAACAAAAATGTCCACCCACGAGAGTTTGGTGTTGGAGACCTTGTGCTTCGAAAGGTGCTCGGCAACACCAAGGTGGCCAATGAGGGCAAATTGGGGGCCAATTGGAAAGGCCCATATCGAGTTACTGAAATTGTGGGCATAGGGGCTTACAGATTGGCAGACCTAGATGGGAACCCGGTGCCAAGGCCTTGGAATGTCCATAATTTAAGGAAGTTCTTTGTTTAAAAGACTTCAGTTTATTTTTTATTCTACATTAGGATCCACATTGTGATTGTGTTGGACTTATGAATATATTTCTCTTGTTTTTTATTAGTTGCAAGGGGTACAAATAATGCCCCCTTGAGTTATCAGATCATGAATAATAAATTTGATTATGAATTTTTTTCAAAATTTTTTGGTCTTTTATTTCAATACGAAGCTAGCAAATTATACACCGCCTTTCCTTGCTTCGTATTGGGGAGCAGAGGAGTGTAGTAGTATGAATTACGAGCAAATTCAAAACAAACTTCACAAAGTACGAATATACTTGGCTATAATTTCGAGTACGATTACTTGAGTATTTTTTCCATAAAGTACGAGTACGCTTAATGAGTGTTTATTCAAGTACGTGATACTTGGGAAAACTATCTAAGTATGGGAAACTTAGATTTGCATACGCACATATGCACAGGATTGCTAAGTACGACAAACACTTAACTTTCTGTTCAAGTACGAGACACTTACAAGTAAGTATAAAATAAATACTTCTTCTCTAGGTATGAAATACCTGGCTAAAACATAACGAGCATATGTTCAGGAGTAACTGACTAAGTATGAAAACACTTGGGCACAAACATAATGAGACATGTCTTGTAAATTGGACTAAAGTATGAGAACTTAGATAACACACATGCATACAAACAATTGCATTTAAAGCAAAAACAAAGTATACGAAATGGTATGAGGTACCAGGCAAACATTTCAAAACAAGAGTTTATGGCCATGAGGGGCCGAGCAAAACGTGTTGTCATGCCACAAGGGGCTGAATACCTGTGTTACGAAAAGTATAAACGTATTGATACCATGCAGGGCTGAAACAACTATGGTCACGCAGGACCTGCAAAACTGACTTAAAGTACTTGAGGGGTTACACCATGAACTTACCATTCAGTCCAAGTTCTGGACTTCTAGAGGAGTTTCAGATGCAACCTCCATATTGATTTCAGTCGTGGAATCACCTCCAGCAGCATTCTCCTCCAGATTGGTAGGTTGATTAGTTGTTTCTCCAAAAGGTGATTGAACATGATGAGCATCATGAGATCCAGTTTGTGTATCCTCTTCGGCATCAGCAAAATCATCAATTTGTTGCTCCATGTCATCCTCATGCTGCCCCATGGAATCTTGAGTGCTAGGAAGCCGACTACTCGGAAGATCATTCTCCACCAAGAAGGGAGAATCTTCTGGAACTCCAAGTTTTGTCAAACGCGCCTCCTAGCTAGCCCCCCAGATTTGATCTTGAATTGTTGGCATTTGATCAACATTGCTGGCTATTGCAGCATCAAAACCTTTCTTATAGCCTTCTTCATGAGCAGCTTTTTTGGTGCTGTCAATCTCTAACAAAGCCTGATTTAGGCTGTCTTCAGCTGTCCCAAGTTTGACCTTTGCCTCATCACAGTCGGACTTTGCTTTGTCTCTCTCTCCAATCTTGCGACTGTTCGGAGAAGCCTAGTGTTTTCATTCAAAAGTCTAATCCTTTTAGACTCAGCTTTTTAAAACTTTTGTCCCAGTGTGATCATCTTTTGGATAAATTGTGAGATTTCGAGTTTAGATTACAATCAAAAATCAAATCATTTTGAGTTAAGTTTACTTAGGATACGAGTAAAACAAATTACCTTAATTCCACTGACGAGTCCAATGGACACCAGCCTATCAAGGGGAGATGTGGACTCCTTCTTATATCCACTAGCAGTAATAAGCCTTGAGCAAGGGCCAGCGCAGTCTTCGAAGAGCTCGCACTGTCACCAATGTTGATGGGTCGGTCTCCTCTAATGAGCTGAGGGGTCCAGGCTCCTTGAAGTACTTGGGAACTCGGAGAGACAGGAGGTTGGTTGGGAGTGTCGGCCTCTACAGCAGCACTGGTTAGGTCTTCAAATCTGGGACGTTTGTCTCAATGAGCATCACTGCCATCAAGGGCAGTGTCTGCTGCTTGAGGAGACAAGGAAGAGCAGGTAGAACCCCCTCTGTTATGATGAGGTGCAGGGGGAGCATGCCCGGTCGATGCTACCCGGCCAGCACCACGCCCCTGAGCAGAGACGATAAGTAGAGAGCTCAAATTCAAGGGTTTTCGAGACATCGTACCTAAATGTGGAGGGGACAGGGAATACCCAGACGAAGAAGATTGGCTGGTATCACGATCTGGAGCCTGTTGCTCGGCTTGATGCTGTGCAAATCTTCTGACAATCAGACGGGGAAGTGGAATACCTTCGAAAATAGGTACATCACCTAGCTGACCAGCGATTGTAACCCCAGCACTAGACCGTTGATTACCGGATTGGGGAGCAGATGAAGTTGAGGCTGCACTAGTACTAAGGTTACTGAGTCTCTTGTCTATGAAACCTCTGTAAGTAGGATTGTAGCCCAGTAAGACGTTTACTTCGCGACCCCGACCAGCTGTCGAAGTACCGGGCTCACCAGTGTACTTTAGGATCCTGTTGATCTCAGTTGTTCGGATATAACTAGGCTCTCATCTGGGACGCTTGTTAGCATTATCCGCTATGGATTAAAACATAAGCAGGAGTTAAAAAACATGCAAGAAAGCAAGCAAATAGAAACTATAAGAAGCAAAAAGTAAATCAAGAGCATACGTGGGTAGCCCCAAATGTGGGGGCAATGAAGGCCCACTACTTGACCATCCTCCCCCAGTGGCTCGAAGCCTCCAGTGACGTAGAGGATATCGATTTCATGATCACGAGCAGAATCTGGCAGGTTTAGCACGAGACGCTTTTCTGCCTTTCTGACTTTGAAGTAATAGGTGTTGTATTCAGGTTCAATACAATACTATACCACCATTGGATATCCCAAATTCCAAGTTGAGTTCCCAAGATCCTGTTTAGAGCTATTACTCCCATTATAAGCCTAAATACGTTCATTGAAACTTGCATGGGGGTAAGACGATACCTGTTCAGGACCTGGCGAAGCAGTGGGTGAAGGGGAAATCAGATACCACCCTCAACAATGGCAACGATTGGAATACATATTCTATCCCAAGTACCAGCGTCCCAATCTGCTCCTAATGGGGCGAGTTCAAGCCCAACATTCTCAAGAATGTTGTATTCAGCCCTAAACGCCGCCATAGTAGTAAGAGTCTCACAAAGTTTCCTAAATTTACTAGGTTTAGGGCCATTATCACCATCATCCGCCATGGATGTACTCGAAGTAGAACAAAGAAAATGGAAATGGGTATGATCAAAACCCTAGGAGCAACACACAGTCTGAGAACGAGATCTCGGAATGGAAAGAAAAATGAAGTAAGAATGAGAATCTTACAAGGATGTTGTGAAGATTCCCTGGGATGCAATCGAGTTTGCAGACGGCGGCAATGGCGGACGTGAGGTGGGCATATTTTTGCCTGGTTTTAGAAAGAGAAAGAGATGAGATTCGAGTTTTTAGGTGAAAAACCCAAAAAAGATCCCTTTTTGGGGTTTAAAGGTGAGAGACGGAGACGAAACGTCTCCTCTCACACCGTTACTTAAAAGGTAACAAGAAACAGGGATTGAAAGGATGCCGTTCTAACGCCGTTTAAACAGAACGTCAGACGAAATTTAATGCAAAGTGTACGAAACACACCACATGAGGTCATTACCTCGAGAAAAGTAATGACCAAGCCGCCAAAAAATATCAATAGCTTTACCAATTACCCCCGAACAGTGGTAAAAGGCAAAAATTGGGGAGCAATTGTAGGGAGGTATTCCCGGAGAGACAAAAAATAATACCCGAACACGTGGTACGTAGGACCATGGTTTGATTAAGACAGGATAAGTCGCCGTGCAATACGGTGGTCGGCAATGATGACCAGCGACATGAGAAGTTGTTGGATCAAGAGATTGATATAGGTGCAGTGACATGAGAAGTTACTGGTCCAAAGTAGTGTGTTCGGTAACGAGAGGGCTGAACAGAAGGAGAGCTCCTGAGAAGATATTGGTCCAAGTAGTTGATAAAGGACCAGTTACATATAAAGTGACTGATCCAAGCAGACTGTTCGGCCATGAGATAGCCGAACGAGGAAAGAACTCCAATCAAGTGTTGGAGCAGAAGGAATACTCTAGAAGGTTCCAGGACAGTGGTGTTCCGTAAAGGAATGGGATCCCGAGAATGTAAGATCTGGGGAAGAAACCCAACGGGAATAGGATGTTCAGCCAGTTATAGAAAAGAGTCCTAAAAGGACTAAGGTAATGAACTGATAAAGGAACGAGAATCCAAGATATCATGGGTTTCCTATACGAGATAGGAATCCTAGGGCAACAGGGATAGTTGGGCAGCAAGCATCTATGATTCTATAAATACGAGGTAAACCTAGTGTAAAAGGTACGCAATACGAGGCATTTATACTGTTTTCTTAGGGTTTTTCTGCTAGTATGTGATACTAACTTAGACATCGGATGGCCTTTGCCACGAGAGGCAAAAGTGCATTCACTCCTTGTCTGTTTTGCAGATTAGGGTTCCAACGATGAACTAGGGTTCCGGTGAAGATGGTACGAGTAGCCATTACCGATCAGTGCTGTTCTAAGCACCAATTGTTTTTATCCCCCTACAATATTACTACCTTTGTGTATGATGGTTTTTGGCCCATGTTTGTTGTGTTGTTCTTTTACCTACCATTGTGTGCCATGGGCTACTACCTGTGTGATTTTTGCAGGGTGTATACAGTATTGTTATGTGTGTCCTCAACATTTTACAACTTATTAACTATATATAGGAAATTATTGGTGTTGTAGTGTGGGACATGCACATCGTGTCCGCATTCTTCGGCTTCCCAACCTTCTTATGGATAATGCTTCTTGCTTTTGCAAAAGCAGAAAAAAGATTCTCTGTTGGTGATTCACTTATAAATTTAATTACATAACATTTTATCAGTGTTGCGGTTTTTTCATTGTAAGAAAATCCTGACTCTTTTGTTAGTTAGGCACCCATGTTGGCCACCTCAGGTATGCTTTGCTCTATACTCTATATTTTGTATGATGATTAATTCGCCGCTGCCCATATTCTTGCTACCATCATCCATTTTCATATATGTAGTTGGGATATCAAAATATTTATACAAAAAATTCTTCATACCAAAGACCATTTTGATTGTTTAAAAACAAGTAAATACTGATCTGTGCGAAATTATTAGTCCATTGTTATCCGAGGTAATGCATATGTTGGTTTATGCTATGTAGTGTCTGCTTGCATGGCGACAATGGTCGACTCATGAATTTTATATAGCAGCATTTCATTCTTACCTTCTTACCTTAGAGTTATCAGAAGATTTTTACGTTATTCTATTTTTAAGTGGGCAGCTCTTCACTTCCACCTATTTCTTGAAACCATTGTGTTTAGGAAATTTAAGGTGCAAGACATTTATTGAACACTCGACATGATTACAAGTAAAATCAAGCTAAATAATAGTTATTAAAGCGACAGTCTTCCCTGAAATTGCTAAACAAATCTATGGCATAAACCGGGGACAACATTATAATAGGTGCACCTGATGTAAGAACTTTATTCCCATTTACATCCACCTAACATTCAAAGACTACATAGACAAACAAAAGAAAATAATTTCTTCGTCGTATGATACAGGAGCCGCTTGCCCCCGAACACCTCAACAAGCTTGCTCAACCCAAAAAATGCAGCATCACCCTCAAAGCTTACATGTACAACTATGCTGGAATTAGCCAATGCAAGTTCAATGTGCATGCAATGACCAGTGAACCAACACCAGAGGACACCCAAAATCCACAGCAATCCCTGGCATTACCTCCAACCACACCAAACAAAGGAGACAAGCTCAGCACAGCATCACCATCAGAGCATCCAAAAGAACCAAATCCAGCTAAGAAACCCAGGCTCAATTGAGACCAAACAGACCTCCATGAAAAAATATTTTGCTTTGTAGGATTTCCCTTTTGAGTGGCTTTCAACCTATCTATCTATCTATCTTAGTAAACTTTGTACATAAGTTTCCATGGTGACGTATGTCATAAAACTTTTGCTAGCTACTGCTTCCCAGCTTAACCGTAGGACCAGCTGTAGACTTAATTTAGATATGTCATCTCTGTCACCCAATATCAATGTATGTATACCCAAAATGTTCTAGCTATTGTCTTTTTAAATGCACTCCACCTATTAACTCTGCACAATACTTTCTTATGCACCTTTACATGCTAGCGTATTGCAAAACCAAAAGGCCAATTTATCCACATATTAGGCAAAATTGTTGTCTTCATACCACGACACAATGTGCAATGAGTATTGAGGTTAATTATTCTTCTTCTTGTCTAGACCCTGCACTTAATACCAACAAAACACTACCCCAAACCATAAATTATTCTCTTCAACAAGCACAACATTCGTGCCTTGCACGAACAAGAACCTAGCTTCTTGAAATAAAATGTTGGTTCTCTAATCCTTGTCAGGGTCGGCCCAAAGCATAGGCCCACAGGGCGACCGCCTAGAGCCTCCACTTTTCGGCCAAAAAATTTGTAGAGACCCGTAAATTTTTTCTATTTTCTTTAATCATTTAATATGTGAAAGATCGTATTTACATTAACTTATATGTTTATTAATGAGGTTATACGGATACGTCTACCGTTGTGTACCGGACACTCGGAGAATAGTAAAATGTGAGTTTTGATATTGTAATGGTGTTTGGAAGTGTTCGTAGCAAGTAGGGTTTGATTTGATGACCGTTGCCAAGATTTCATTTTTTCTGTCCAGCCAGTAAAGGTACTGCATTTTCCTAGTACAGGTACCCGGTGTCTAGAGCTGGGACAATTTGAATTTTGAAGGTTCCAGTACAGGTACTTAATTTTTCAGTACCGGTACCCACTGTCGTTTTTCAGAAAATTCAGCACGCTTTTTGGACCACTATAAATAGACCCCTTATGATATTTTCTTACTCCAAGACCACGAACCCAACCCTAAAATCGCCCATCTCCCTTCTCTCTTCAATCTCTCACCCAAATCCTTGGATTTGTACATCAAACACCTCAAAATCTTCAAGATCTATGGGTTGTTCATCCTAACCTCATTCGAAATCAAGGTTATTGCACTCAAAGAGGTAAGAGCTCCATCATTTTCGAATTTCTCTCTCTCTCCTCTCAATCACTTGTTGAACCTCACTTATTCCTCTTGATCTTGGGGAATCTTGGACCTAGGTCTCGTATTGTAGCTTGGGAGGAGCTAGATCTTGGTGGTTTCAAGCTTGGGTCACTTAGCGTTTTGATCAAAACCCATTGTGGTAGGGAAATCTAACTACTTTTATGTGTTTATGTGTTTATGAGTTGATATAGTGTTTGAGACTTGCTATTGATCATTGTATTGAGATTTGTTGTTCAATTCCTTCGAAATCCCCAAAATTTTCTTGGTGTCCCGTTTTTCTGCTGCTGTCCATTTTTCAGAGATTTTTCCCAACTTCAAATAGTCATAACTTCCTCGTACGATATCGAAAACTTGCAAATTATATACCGAATTTGAGGTCTTGAAGTTAGCTTTCCAGGGCCACCGGAATCACCTTAAGACTCTAAGCACACAGAAAGTTATGATCATTGGAGTGAAGGTGTGTCAGCTGCCTCGTTTTCTGCTGTTGCAGTCATTTTCTGGGTTTTTGCCCAACTTCGACTGGTCATAACTTCCTCATCTAAAGTCCAATTCAAGCATATGATATATTGATTTCGAGGTTTTGAAGTCGTCTTTTAACGGCCACCAAAATTACTTTGACAAGTTAAGTTTACAAAAAGTTAGGACTATAGGAGTGGAGGGTGGTTAGTTGCCACAACCTAAGAATGAGCTAGTTTGATAGACCTTAAATATTGCTCAAAGGTTGAGTTATGAATTTATGATGAGTGTTGGTTGAAATTAGGCCTGTCAATGGACCGGATTCGATCCGGATCCGATCCGAAAAATCCGATCCGGATCCGGATCCGAATCCGATAACATCGATCCGATAATCCGATAATCCGGATCCGGTAATTCAATACGGATCCGGGTCAGATCCGGATCGGATCGGATCGGATTAAATCCGTTATCAATCCGAATCCGAACTTTATTTTTTTTAAAAATTTTAATTTTTTTTAAAAAAAATAGTAAAATTTTTATTTTGAAAAAAAAAATGTTTAAGAAGTTGTATTTTTATTTTTTTTTTTATTTTAATTTTTTTAATTTTTTTTTCTGAAAATAATTTTTTTTTGAAAAAAAAAATTGTATTTTTTTGAAAAAAATATTTTTTTTTGGCTAAAATTTTTGAAGTAAAAAAAGTTTCCGGATCGGATTCGGATTTTCGGATCGGATCCGGATTTTTCGGATCCGGATTCTCACTATCGGATTTGAGTCTTATCGGATCCGGATCGGATTGTGTCTTATCGGATTCGGATCCGGATCCGGATCTGTCGGATCCGGATCGGATCCGGCCCATTGACAGGCCTAGTTGAAATGATGATGATCGTGGAAAATGCGAGATGGGCGTGATTGTTATACTCGTTGGTATGTGGGTGTTGCCTCCTTAATGATTGTAGTATATTAGACCCTGTTATGAAATCGTAACGACAAGTTTACATCGTGAGTAATTGGGATTATGGGAATAGACCTGGGTAAAGCTACAGTGACCCAAGTGCCTCGTGAATGCAGAATAGACCAGGGTAAAGCCGTGGTGACCCAACTACTCTCCGGATTTGAGAATAGACCTGGGTAAAGCCACGGTGACTCTCTTCCGGTTCAACTTAGGGAAAAGACCCGAGGAAAGCCATGGTGACTCTAAGGGCGATGTTGAATGTATTGTACTAAGAATTTGAGGTATCATTGTAGTGTGTGGTGACTTGTGGTAACGGGTTTCGTGTGGGATTTTAACTACACTATTCTTATTATAATTTGTCATTCGATTTTTCATTTGGCAGAGTGTTTGCCAAAGAGGCATAGATGACCTGCCGTAGTGTGACACGTTGAGGAAGACCGGTACAGGCATTCGCAGGTAAGGCTATAAACGGAATCTGATTGTAGGGATATGATAGTTGACGATACGTGACATAAGAGTGAGAAGATTGCCACGAGGGAGTCCTCTGAGTTCTTAAACGTCTTGACTATGTAGTATGCTCATGGTTGGTTCAAATTGCCAATTTCTAACGATGTTTCTTCCTTTACACTTGTCTTCTCATATATACATAATGTTAGAATAGATTTTTCTATTGGGCTAGTGTAGCTCAATCTATCATTTTCAGGTACATTGCAAGTCACTATCATCAGGTGTGTGGAGTGCATGCCGATATCACCATCAAAAGCTATTTTCAGAAGTTATCCTAGTATCATTGTAAAGAAAACCGTACTGCACTGTATCGTTTATTTTTAGAATGTTGTAATTGCTAATCAAGTTTATCCGAATTTGGGAATTTTAATTTCTTTTGGGATATTACCTATATTATCGCGAGGATTTCAATTATCTAAATTTATTATTAATTATGTTAAATATCGGGGGCGTGACAAATTGGTATCAAAGCATAGGTTTAGAACACCTAGAGACCGTGGGGAGACTTTAGTCTCATGGGTTCAAAGTGTCAAGACTTTTTACAAAGACATGTGCATGATTATGTGAGTGACATTTATGAGACTATGTGACATTGCATTTACGATAACGTAGCTTGTTATGGTGTTGTTGACCCATGTTGGTAAAGTTGGAGACTTGATCTCTCGATGGAGCTGTAGTTGTTGTCGTTGATTGTTTTATGTTTTAAATTCTTATAGCGCAATGCCTCCAAGACACGAAAATAGGCGGGGTAGGATTGGGAATCCGAGAATGGAGGCAGGACAGAATCAACTTGCTAGAGAAATTGTAACGGCACTTGCAGAGTCGAACCCTCTGAATCCAGCACTTAGGACTAACATGAATGATCGTGCCATGGAGGCAATGAAAGAGTTCTGTTGTATGAAACCACCTCAATTCGATGGGGAGAGTAGTGATCCTCTTGTGGCCGATCATTGGCTCTCATAAATTCGTAAAATCTTTAACGCTCTTAAGATTACGGAAGATGATCTTCGGGTGAGTATAGTAGCTTGTCAACTTATCGGTGAGGCGAATGAGTGGTGGGAATCCATGTTAGGAGCAAGAAGAGACGCAAGGAGGGCGGCTAGAGCGGTGAATCAAGGAAGTGAGCCAGATGAGGAAAACCTAACTTGGGCCGAGTTCGAGGAGCTCTTTAAAAACCAATATTTTCCAGAAACGTGTCGTGAGAAACTTAGAGGACAGTTCGAGAAGTAGAGCAAGGAAATATGACCGTTTCTGATTATGCTATAAAATTTCAATCTTTATCACGTTTTGCACCAGAATTGGTGGCGACGGAGGAAAGGAAGTGTAGGCGCTTTGAAAAGGGGTTGCATTCGTCTGTCAAGCTGTTAGTAGTAAGTCAGCGTATTGGGAGGTTTTCTGAGATTGTCGAATGTGCAAGGAGCGTTGAGAATCCAGTGGGTGCGTTGGAAAATATGGAGGTGTGGAAACCAAGGCAACTGACAGTTAGTGTGAGTATGCCATCTGGGAGTTTTGGGAGCCAAAAGAGGAAAAGGCAAAAAGAACCGAATCAGAATTTGCAAAACCAGTCAAATCTTAGGCTGCCTACTTCATCCGGGAATCAGGGAGACAGGGAGTTCCATTGCTTAATAGGTCTTGTTATACTTGTGGCAAACCTGGCCATATTGCGAGAAATTGTCCTCAGGAATCAGGAGTACATGGTGAGTCAGGCTCAATACAACAGCATAAACGTACGTCAAAACAGCAACAGACACAGTTCTATCAAGCTACCTCGGGTCGAGGGTCGCGTGTTGGGCAGAGAGCCTTTACGATTAACGCAGCTAATTCACCACCTCCTACCACTTTCTAGCCTTCAAAGACATCACTTGTGTGGGGTATTTTTCCTCTCCTATTTGTTAAATTTCCTTGTGGTAGTTCTTTTGACTTAGGAGCATTTTGTTCGTTCATAACAATGTCTTTGTTTGTGATTTGAAATCTGAAACCAAGGATCATAGCCTACTTTGTTTGTGGAGTCATACCTCAAGGTTATGTTTACCAAGGTTGTGAGTTATTCATTCCTAAGTACTGTGTAGTAATTGACTGTCTCATTCAGCATATGGCGAGGTTTGATCTGATTTGGAAAGGGATAGATGGTATCCATAGCAATATATGATATTTTGAATGTGAATTCGTAAGAATTGCTTCATTGTTTGTCTTGTTTCGTTGGCCTAGCTAAAACCTAATTGGAATTGTATCGAAACCAATTTTCCGTAAGTCTATCGTACAGTTGACTTGTTGTAGTTCTTGACATTTGAGTTAACTATCACAAAATCGTTCTTAGCGTTTCTTCATAACAATCAAATTCTTGTGACAATGTGTTCTATGACTCAATAGCTATTGATGATGATGAATGATCCTCGTTTTCCCATTCGAAGTTTTATTGGTAACATTACCCTGCTTGAAGATAAAGTTTTCGTTGGTAAATTAGTTCCTCCTGTTGTGACTACCAGTTTTGTCCTTTGCTTGTAACTGTTAACCTATGCAAAATTCTTCTGTTATAGCTTAGACCTATAAAACCCAATCTATGGTCACATACTTTATGATATACAACTTCTTAGGTACTGTTAAATTCAGACTTGCTGCTATTGTTGTATGCTTTGGTGTCACCATTTATTCTAACTTCTTAGAAATGAAGTCACATGATTAGAACTTGCTTTCGTTTTGTTTCCATATGTTTGCCTAGATCTATCCGGTTGATTTGGATATCAGTATTGCAGTTACAAGTCTATTTGTTGGAAATTGTTACCCTACTAAATTTCTCATGTTGTAATTGGAGTCAAATCTTGTGGTAGCATATCTACCGATACCCATTTGTTGGTGCCGTTCAATTCGAATTCACTTGCTGTAGCTACTCTTAATAGCATTCGACTCTGTTGTGATTCCTCACTCCTAGAGGTACATGATGGTTCGTTCGGTAACGCTCGGCCTCAACTTGTTGGAAGTTTTACTCATTTCTAGAATTGGACAAAACTTTGACTCTCGATCAATCAGTTTAGAAGGGATCTGTCTTGTCACACCCTCGATTTTTAACATAAATATAAATGATTTCCATAAATAAAACCTCGCCATAATCCGTACGATAACCAAAATAATGTAGCATTCCCAAAATATTACATCTTTGGCTCCGAGGTCCAAATTAACACAAGTACTGAATATTCAAGAGTTAAGGATTACAATATTCCATAGTCAAAAGATTTACAAATAAAGTTACAAATACATCTTCAAAAGAGATTTACAAAGATGCCTAAGTAACTCCTCAATCGTTAGCTTTCAAAAATAATTCCACCTCCAAGCATTTCAACCATGCACGCTATTGACATGTGTTAGTACCTGAAAATGATAATAGGCTTGAGCTACACTAGCCCAATAGGAAATTCTACGCTAACATTATATGCAAGAAAGATACAAGGATGATCACAAGGCAAGAACGGGATAGAGACCCAACAATAGGCAATGACCAAAGTTCAACAATCCAATATACTTGATACGAAATCTAGTAAACACCTCAACCTTCATTCATCTCAACTTCCCATGTGTCCGGTGTCACTTCACGTTATGTGTCATGAGCCGAAGCTCCTGCCGGGCTAATTATGGGACCCCGATATCCCCTGCCAAGCGTCCGCCTATAAGGTTGGGCCTTGAGTGTTCAATATGAGCATTCGCTCCTGTCGGGCTAATTATGGGACCCCGATATCCCCTGCCAGGCACCCACCCGTCGATGGGCCCCGAATGTTCTCATTGTGTCGATAAGTGTCCAAGAATCTCGTACTCACATAACATGTCATTTCAATTTAATCAAAGTTCATATGGAAATCAACGTCCAATTATACCAAACAAGGGGCGAAGGATGCAAAGATACTCCACGAACTCAACGAATATGAATTACAATGTTATGGAATGATTTGGTGATGATTAGAACAAGTTAGAAGTGATCGGGGGTCAAAACAATGGAGTTCGAAACAAGGAACGAAACCTGGCCTTAGGCACTGTTGTATAAATACTACGAATTTTAGTATCTATACAGCCATGCTTAAAAACGTTCCAGAGACTATTAAATCAGTATCGATACAACAGTAACTAAATTCATTCCAGAGATTCCTGTATCGATATTGAACAGATCAGTATCGATACAGATGGGTGTTCGACCAGATTTTCTGCAAATTTTGACGATTTCAACTACAACAACAACAACAACCATAAAAAACACGATTTAAGGCTAGAAGGCACTTCTATTACATACATTGAGAGGTAGAATCCCTACCTCAAGGCCGAAGAACGAAACCTACGAAAATACGAGCCCTAGCTTTCCGAAATCAAAACCAAGAGTGATACGACTCCACCGAGCTCCAACCGGCAAAATATGGACCACAATACGCATAGAGGGTGAATGATTGAAGGTTGTTTTGAGTGGGTTTTGGGTTATTTTGGTGAAATTTGGAGAGAGAGCAAGAGAGAGGGAGAGAGCCGAGAGAGGGAGGAGAGAGCCGGTGAGGAAGATGAGAGGGAAAATGATTCCATGCTCTCCCACCCTCCTATATATACTCCCATATTCACAAATCACACCTTAAACCCTTTCACAATCAATTCTATCACTTTGACCCCAAATCACATAAACACCATTATTCCATACTTCTTTCTCAATAAATTAAAATTAATTAAAATAAATACTGGTCTCTACATTCTACCATCCTTAAAGAAATTTCGTTCTCAAAATTTTTTCCAAGCCAAGACTAGCTAACATATACATCATAAATGCATGCAACAATCATAGTCATCAATATTATGCAACAAATCTAACATCATGATACTTAAATCTTAACACTTACATTCGTTCATTCAGGAAATAGGTGGGAATACTTCTCTCTAACTTCGTCCCCCCTTTTCCATGTCGACTCTTCTCCACCCTAATTACTCCACAAGACTCGTACTAACGGTATCGTCTTACCCCTTAGTACTTGATCGTGCGAATCTAGGATACGTATCGATTCCTCTCTATAAGACACGTCGGCCTCCAACTCAAGTTCGGACCATTCTAGCACATGCGACGGATCCGGTTCATATTTCCTCAACATAGACACGTGGAACACGTCATGTACACCCCGATAGCTTCGGTGGCAACACCAAACGATACGCGACCTCCCCAATCTTCTCAATGATATCAAACGGCCCAATATAACGTGGCGAAAGCTTCCCTTTCTTTCCAAACGCGACAAACCCCTACGAGGCGATACTTTAAGGAATATGTGGTCCCCTTCTTCAAATGACAATGGGCGACGACGACGATCAGCATAGTTCTTTTGTCTACTTTGAGCGGTTAACAATCTTTGGCGAATCACCTTGACTTGTTCGGTTGTTCTTTCTTGTGCTTTCTTAAGGCGTTGGCGAATAGCTTTCATACTCTTGGAGGTCTCCTTAATCATATCCGGCCCCACTAATGTAGCCTCACCTAATTCGGTCCAAAACACAGGCGATCGACACGGTCTCCCATACAAAGCCGCATAAGTTGCCATTTCGATACTAGATTGATAACTATTATTGTACGCGAATTCGACTAACGGCAAGTGATCCTCCCAACTACCCCGAAAATCCAAGACACAAGCCCGAAGCATGTCTTCCAAAATCTGAATCGTTCTCTCGGATTGCCCATCGGTTTGAGGGTGATACGCGGTACTAAACAAAAGATTCGTGCCTAAAGCGGCTTGCAAGCTTTGCAAAAAACGCGCGGTAAATCTCGGATCTCGATTGGACACGATAGATACGGGAATCCCATAAAGTCGGATAATCTCCCGAATATACAAACGGCTAAGCGCATCCACGGAATCGGTAACCTGAATAGGTAAGAAATGTGCGATTTTTGTCAAACGGTCCACGATTATCCAAAGAGCGTCATGCCTCCTCGGTGACCTCGGTAAACTCATAACGAAGTCCATTGTCATGTCCTCCCACTTCCATTCGGCCACTGGCAATGATTGTAACTCCCCCGCGGGTCGTTGATGTTCGGCTTTCACTTGTTGACACGTAAGACACTTGGATACAAAAATCACAACGTCCCTTTTCATTCCGAACCACCAAAATTGCCTATGTAAGTCATGATACATTTTCGTTCCCCCGGGATGAACAGCTAACGGAGAATGATGAAACTCTCGCAAGATTTCTTCCCGACACGAAACGGGTAGGAACAACTTTCCTTGATAGCGTAAGCTTTGATCGGCGTGTATCATCCACCCCTCTTGAGCGTTTCCACTAAGGAATTTAGCACGAAGTTCCTCCGCTTCCTCATCATGTTGTTGTGCCTCAATCACTCAAGTCGATAAAGTTGATTGCACGGTCAAGTTGCATAACGTAACCCCTTCCCGAACTTCCTTGAAATGCGAAGCACAAAAGCCCAAATTGTTCATCATTTTCCACTCGTGGATAGCTAGACTCGCAAAGTGTATCGATTTTCTACTCAATGCATCCGCCACAACGTTCGCTTTCCCCGAGTGATATTGCAATTCGAAATCGTAGTCCTCCAAATGCTCCATCCAATGGTTTTGTCGAAGGTTAAGTTCCTTTTGAGAAAACAAATATTTCAAACTTTTGTGGTCGGAAAAGACTTCAAATTTTTCACCGTACAAATAATGGTGCCAACTTTTCAAAGCAAAAACGACGGCCGCAAGTTCTAGATCATGTGTAGGGTAATTTCGCTCGTGAGTTTTCAACTGTCGCGATCCATACGCTACTACTCGCCCCGCTTGCATCAACACGCATCCCAACCCCTCCTTAGACGCATCACAATATACGGAGTAACCAACTCCACATTCGGGCACAATCAAATCGGCGCGGTAGTCAATCTTTTCTTCAATTCTTCAAAGGCCATCTCACATGCGTCACTCCAAACAAAACGAGTCCCCTTACGAGGTTAATCTAGTCATTGGTGCCGCTAAACGAGAGAAATCAAGAACAAAACGGCGGTAGTACCTGGCCAAACCCAAGAAACTACGGATTTCAAACACGTTCTTCGGTCGTTGCCAATTCATAACGGACTCTATCTTTCCCGAATCAACGGACACGCCACCCTTCGAAATCACGTGACCAAAAAATTTGACTTCGGATAACCAAAACTCACACTTACTAAGCTTGGCGTACAATTGGTGCTCCCTTAAGATTTCAAGAACAATGGTGAGATGCGATTGGTGTTCCTCCTCCGTTGGCGAATAGATAAGAATATCATCAACGAATACAACCACAAAACGATCAAGGTACGCACGAAAGATACGATTCATTAAGTCCATGAATGTAGCTGGAGCGTTCGTCAATCTGAAAGGCATAACAACAAATTCGTAATGACCATAGCGAGTACGGAATGTGATCTTAGGAATATCCTCTCTCCGAACCCTCAACTGGTGGTAACCGGACCTCAAATCAATTTTGGAAAAACAGGTCGCACCTCGAAGTTGATCAAACAAATCATCGATTCTAGGCATGGGATACTTATTCTTAATGGTGACTCGGTTTAGTTTACGATAATCGATACACAAGCGGAGTGAACCATCCTTCTTTTGCGCAAAAAGAGCCGGTGCTCCCCACGGTGACGTACTCGGACGAATGAATCCTAAGTTCTCCAATTCCTGCAACTGAGTCTTTAACTCTCTCAATTGGGCGGGCGCAAAACGATACAGAGGTACGGAGATAGGAGCGGTACCGAGAAGTAAATCGATAGTGAACTCAATCTCTCTCTCCGGAGGTAAACCAGGTAACTCTTCCGGAAACACGTCCGGAAAATTGCAAACCACCAAGGGTACCCCACTCATGGAAACATCCTCATCTAATGTCAAACTCGCTAACAAGGAATAAATTGACTCTCGCTCTCGAGACCCACATAGATACGGTTCCAATGGCTCCCGACGCTCCCCAAAGAATTGGAAACAAGGACCCTCAAGAGGACAAATATGAACCCGACGCTTGAAAGAATCTATGGTAGCATGAAAGGTAGATAGCCAATCCATTTCCAAGATAAGATCAAACCCCGACATTCCCAAAACAATGTAGTCGAATACAAAACGACGGTCACAAATGACCAACTCACAATCTCGACAAATACGATCAAGAGGCGTTCTACCCCCTAAAGGTTTCTCAACAAACAAAGGAGGACTAAGACTCTCCGTTTCCAATTCCCAGGCACACACAAATGATGCAGCAATGAATGAATGCGATGCTCCAGAATCAAATAGTACTTTAGCAAAGGAGTTGAACAAAAGAAATGTACCCCTCACAATGGATGCCTCTGGAGCCTGAGGAACAGAAGGTGAAGCATTCGAGTTGATGTTGAAAACATGCCCATGGGTACTCTGACCTTGTACAAAACCTCCCCTCTGACCAGAACCCTAAGTAGGCACGGAAGAACTCGCTCCCTTATCACCCCCGGAACTCTGAACCGACGTAGTCTAGCGGAAGTGAGGCTGCTGCTGCCTCTAAGTGCCCCTAAACTGTTGGCCCACATTATACCCCGTTCCCGGCTGTTGCACGGAACCCAACTCACTATGCATTCCCGACCCTGGAGGACAACTCCTAGCAAGATGATCCGCTTTACCACAAACGTAACAAGCCTTCTCGAGGTGTGGACACTGAGCACGAATGTGTCCAGGTTGATTATACTTGTAGCACATAGGCGGAGGTCTAGACAAAGCGCCTTGAGTCCCTGAAGAAGAAGGTACCCTAAAGTTGGATTGATTAGATGGTTACTGAGATGGTTCCCTCTGTCTCTTCCATCCTTGACTCCCAAAGCCTCCCAACGACGAACTCACACTCATAATTTGTTGCCTCGGTTCCTGTAGACACCCCATTCTGGACCATCCAGATAACGCCATTTTACAGTCTTTGTTGCCCCAATGATGATTAAAAGTCGAGAATAGCCTGAGGGCGATAATATGTTTGAGCTTTGAGCATTCTGAACCTCATTCAAACCCCATTTCAAACCCTTCAAGCCAGAACCAAACGGCCCCAGCAAAACCCAAACTGGCTTACACCAGTACTGTGCTGACGTACGCCAGTTAACTGCCACGTGTCAGTCATCGACCGTTGACTCAATTATTACTGGCGCACATAGGTCAAAGAATGGCGCATGCCAGTCAAGCCCAGTCAAATCAACTTTATTCAGCCATATGGATGAGACTTTTGTGCCACCCTAACGTGGGCTACAGTCCCCCTGATGATTATATCGTCTAGGGCCGTTCCCCTTTCCCTCCTACAAGATCCATCTCCTTGTCCCATGCATGGGAGGCTCATCTCCTTAACTCAACCAGCCCTTAACCCCAGCTGATCAGCCCTGATCTCAGTCTCTCTCTCCTCTATAAATACCCCCCTTGCATTCATTTGCAAGGGGTTAACCACATTAAGGAGTCCAACCCCTTTCCTCTCCTCTTTTGCTCTTTGTCTCTCCTTCTCCATTCAAAGAGAAAGAAGAGGAGTCCACCCCCATACACCTCACTGTCATCCAGTCACCATCCAACCTCCATCTTCAACCTTTAAGCTCAATACCACCTTTGCGTGGCTTTCTGTTTTCGATTCTTGAGGGAAGCCAGTAAGGCCCAGGCTAGTAAGAAATACTAGTCCTGGCCTTAAACTGGTAAAATATAGCAACCGTGTGAGATGAAACGTGGCGTACGCCAGTACAGTGATGCCGTACGCCGGTCATGGCAGTATGTGCACTACTGGCGTAGGGATCATCGATCGTCCATTTTTTTTTATCTGTTTACATTTCTGTCATCACCTCAGCATGCTAATAACCAGCTTTACTGCTTTCTATATTTAGAGTTATTTAGCTGTAATAGTTAAATGCTTACTCCTTATCTGTTTAAAAGGCCTCTGGGATCCTTCTGGTCATGTTCTAGAGCCCAGATGATGCAAAGCCAGGCAGTGGGTAAGGGAAATAACTGGCGTATGGTGTCCTTTGACTGGCGTACGGCAGTCTTTTCCAAGATCCAGTGGATGGCCCTTGCATCTTAGCTTAGTCTTGGCCTCTTTTATGTCCCCACACTGTTTTTGAGGTATTCTGTTGTCTTTTGTGGCTTCAAGCCATTTCATCTGTCTGTAATCTGTTCATATGCTGCTATTTAACTGCGTGGTTTGTCCTGGGTGTGCGCTGGTCCCATTCCAGAGCCCAGAGGATTACAAACAAAGACTGTGAGATTAAATAAGAGGAGTACGCCAGTTTAGTTGTGGCGTGCGCAGGTCTCATCAGCATGCAGTGGTTCGGCCAATGCATGCTGGTGCAGGGCCTGCTCACGTCCCTCGGGGCAGCGTACTCCAACTTATTCAGGTAACTCTCGGTGTTTGTTCTCAATCTATGTTTACTATTGCAAGTAAATCATCCATAAACATTTTGTCACATAAAAGGCAACTTGTTACAGTATTTAATCCCTATTAACTGTTCCCCCGCCCTAATTGGCTAAAAAGTGATCAATGAGAGAAAAATGCAAACGTTTTACCAAAAATGCCCGAGTAGAGACCGATCTCCGAATTGGGCGAGAGGGGTGCCATAAAACCCTTCCCCTCTCATAACCTGGCTCCCGAACCTCAGATATCGAAGGTGACGACGGACCAGTCTACGCCTTTTCATAAATCAAAACAAACGTAGCAAACGTTTTCGAGTTCGGTTCCTTGGGTGTTTTCACCGCTAAAACCCGAGTGGCGACTCTGAATCGAAGCGTTTTTGCCGCGCTTTTCCAAAGATGGCCGCACCCAATTTTACAAATAAAATTTTTCCGGGGCGTGTGCCCACAGTTCCCAAACTCCCCTATTCCTCTGCGCTTCCTTTGGTATCTCAATACTTCTCGCACACTCAACAACCTCGACGTATTTTGTCTTACGTTGCACCATTACCATTCTCCTCACGGTATTATGAAGCCCCTTCTTAAAACGTCTATATTTTCTCTCCTCCGTCGCCACCAACTTTGGCGCAAATCAAGATAAAGACTGAAACTTTTGAGCGTACTCCGACACGGTCATACTCCCCTGCTCCAACTTCTCAAACTGATCTCTCAACTGCTCACGACTAGTCTCTGGAAAGTATTGCTCCTCAAATAATGTCTCAAACTCGGCCCACATCAAATTCTCAACATCCGGTTCATTTACTTGAGCCGCGGTTCTTGCCGCTCTCCTCGCATCCTTTCTAGATTCTAAGACAGATTCCCACCACTCATTTGCTTCCCCGGTAAGTTGAACAGCCACAATATTCACTCGTAAGTCATCTTCGGTAATCTTGAGAGCGCTGAAAAGTTTACGGATTTGTGCTAACCAATGATCAGCCACAAGAGGGTCACTACTTGTCCCATCAAACGTCGGTGGATTTCTACGGCTAAATTCTCGCATTGCCGATAAGGCTCGGTTGTCTGCATTCTCCCTAGGAGTTTGGTTTTACAAATTTGTAGCTGTAAGTGCTGCGACGAGACCCCTAGCAAATTAAGTCTGAACGTGAGGTACTCATGCACCTCGACCAACCCCTGCCCTCGGATTCCCACCTGGGTTCTCCCCATGCTAACTAACCTCATCCTCCGGTGGCACCCCACGGCCACGACCTCCCCGGTTGCCTGCCGCACCCCGTCTAACACGCGATTTCGGAGGCATCTTACTACATGATATAAGAAAGGAAAACTATTAATCACAACATCACAACTATAAGGTCTAAGCCCCCAAATTCCCAACACGGATTAATAATAACTCCTCGATACTCTACTATATTGAAAAAGTAATGTCAAGTAGTCATATGAATGTTAGTCACACAAGCATGCACAAGTCATGTTAAGAAATGCAAAATTTTGAACCCATGAGACGAAACGTCTCCCCATGGTCGCTAGGTGTTCTAAACCTAACGCTTTGATACCAAGTTGTCACACCCTCGATTTTTAACATAAATATAAATGATTTCCATAAATAAAACCTCGTCATAATCCGTACGATAACCAAAATAATGTAGCATTCCCAAAATATTACATCTTTGGCTCCGAGGCCCAAATTAACACAAGTACTGAATATTCAAGAGTTAAGGATTACAATATTCCATAGTCAAAAGATTTACAAATAAAGTTACAAATACATCTTCAAAAGAGATTTACAAAGATGCCTAAGTAACTCCTCAATCGTTAGCTTTCAAAAATAATTCCACCTCCAAGCATTTCAACCATGTGCGCTATTGACATGTGTTAGTACCTGAAAATGATAATAGGCTTGAGCTACACTAGCCCAGTAGGAAATTCTACGCTAACATTATATGCAAGAGAGATATAAGGATGATCACAAGGCAAGAACGGGATGGAGACCCAATAATAGGCAATGACCAAAGTTCAACAATCCAATATACTCGATAGGAAATCTAGTAAACACCTTAACCTTCATTCATCTCAACTTCCCATGTGTCCGGTGTCACTTCGCGTTATGTGTCATGAGCCGAAGCTCCTGCCGGGCTAATTATGGGACCCCGATATCCCCTGCCAAGCGCCCGCCTATAAGGTTGGGCCTTGAGTGTTCAATATGAGCATTCGCTCCTGCCGGGCTAATTATGGGACCCCAATATCCCCTGCCAGGCACCCACCTGTTGATGGGCCTCGAATGTTCTCGTTATGTCGATAAGTGTCCAAGAATCTCGTACTCACATAACGAGTCATTTCAATTTAATCAAAGTCTATATGGAAATCAACGTCCAATTTTATCAAACAAGGGGCGAGGGATGCAAAGATACTCCAAGAACTCAACGAATATGATTTACAATGTTGTGGAATGATTTGGTGATGATTAGAATAAGTTAGAAGTGATCGGGGGTCAAAACAATGGAGTTCGAAACAAGGAACGAAATCTGGCCTTAGGCACTACGAATTTCAGTATCTATACAACCATGCTTAAAAACGTTCCAGAGACTATTGTATCGATACTGATTTAATCAGTATCGATACTACAGTAACTGAATTCGTTCCAGAGATTCCTGTATCGATACTGAACAGATCAGTATCGATACAGATGGGTGTTTGACCAGATTTTCTGCAGATTTCGACGATTTCAACTACAACAACAACAACAACCATAAAGAACATGATTTAAGGCTAGAAAGCACTTCTATTACATATATTGAGAGGTAGAATCCCTACCTCGAGGCCGAAGAACGAAACCCACGAAAATACGAGCCCTAGCCTTCCGAAATCAAAACCAAGAGCGATACGACTCCACCGAGCTCCAACCAGCGAAATATGGACCACAATACGCATAGAGGGTGAATGATTGAAGGTTGTTTTGAGTGGGTTTTGGGTTATTTTGGTGAAATTTGGAGAAAGAGCAAGAGAGAGGGAGGAGAGAGCCGGTGAGGGAGATGAGAGGGAAAATGATTCCATGCTCTCCCACCCTCCTATATGTACTCCCATATTCACAAATCACACCTTAAACCCTTTCACAATCAATTATATCACTTTGACCCCAAATCACATAAACACCATTATTCCATACTTCTTTCTCAATAAACATTTAAAATTAATTAAAATAAATACAGGTCTCTACATGTCTCATTACTCTATGCTTGTCCTTAGTATCGAAATATTTCATTTGTTGTAGAGCAAGGTTAATTTGTTAAAGATTGCCACTCACGCGAGGCCAACCAAAGGATTACACCTACTACCATCATCAACCATAGTCATTCAGAAGGGAAATCGGGTGTCTCATAGAGTGTTACCGTGTTGGAGTTTATCTCATTTTGGGCAGAAAGGGAAGCATTTACAGCTAGAAAGATAGGGTGAGTGTCAAGTATCGTGTGTGTCTTTCGGCTACCCAGGCAACAACCGATGACATCCAGTTAGAAGAGGCGCTTGATCACCACTCCTTCTAGATGGAAGTCTCGAAGAGTCAATTGGACTATCGGGTTACATTTAGAGCAAGATCATTATGCACGGATAGATAATCGTATATAGGAATTTCGTAATCACGGGAAGCTTTGAAATAGCGTACCGTTTGGAAGTGGCGCCGAAACTTTTGAGTATTTGTGATGCGTATACGGATATTAAGTATGTATGAGCCGAATCTATTGCATGAGTTAGAAAGGTCCGAACTTGAGTTAGAAGCCGACATGTCCCATGGTGAGAGTCCGATTTGTATCCTAAATTTGCGTAGTCAAGTGTTGAAAGGTAAATCGATGTTGTTAGTGCGAGTTTGCATGAGAAATGGGGAATGAAGTTAGAAAGATGTACTCGTGTTTGTTGTGGTTGATTGATATGAATATTTGACATAGACTTTGATGGTTGTTGAATTATTGTATAATGGATAGCAATACGATTATAGTATGTTAATATGTTGCTTGGAATGACAGGACTTGGTTCATTAAATTTCGAGGATGAAATTTTTTTTTAAAGAGGATAGA
This sequence comes from Rhododendron vialii, assembly GCF_030253575.1. Lineage (NCBI taxonomy): Eukaryota > Viridiplantae > Streptophyta > Magnoliopsida > Ericales > Ericaceae > Rhododendron > Rhododendron vialii. The sequence continues at coordinate 20,676,656 of NC_080562.1, read as the reverse complement.
ATGTAAGGACCCGCAAATTTTTTCTATTTTCTTTAATCGTTTAATATATGAAAGATCGTATTTACATTAAATTACATGTTTATTAATGAGGTTATACGGATATGTCTACCATTGTGTACCGGACACTCGGAGAATAGTAAAATGTGAGTTTTGATGTTGTAATGGTATTTGGAAGTATTGGTAGCGAGTAGGGTTTGAATTGATGACCGTTGCCAAGATTTCATTTTTTCTGTCCAGCCAGTACAGGTACTGCATTTTTCCAGTACCAGTACCAAGTGTACAGGTACTGCATTTTCCCAGTACAGGTACCCAGTGTCCAGAGTAGAGACAATTTGAATTTTGAAGGTTCCAGTACAGGTACAGGTACTGCATTTTCCCAGTACAGGTACCCAGTGTCCAGAGTAGGGACAATTTGAATTTTGAAGGTTCCAGTACAGGTACTTAATTTTTCAGTACCAGTACCCACTGTCGTTTTTCAGAAAATTCAGCACGCTTTTTGGACCAATATAAATAGACCCCTTATGTTATTTTCTTACTTCAAGACCACGAACCCAACCCTAAAATCGCCCATCTCCCTTCTCTCTTCAATCTCCCACCCAAATCCTTGGATTTGTACATCAAACACCTCAAAATCTTCAAGATCTATGGGTTGTTCATCCTAACCCCATTCGAAATCAAGGTTATTGCACTCAAAGAGGTAAGAGCTCCATCATTTTTGAATTTCTCTCTCTCTCCTCTCAATCACTTGTTGAACCTCACTAGCTTATTCCTCTTGACCTTGGGGAATCTTGGACCTAGGTCTCGTATTGTAGCTTGGGAGGAGCTAGATCTTGGTGGTTTTAAGCTTAGGTCACTTAGGGTTTTGCTCAAAACCCATTATGGTAGGGAAATCTAACTACTTTTATATGTTTATGAGTTGATATAGTATTTGAGACTTGCTATTGATCATTGTATTGAGATTTGTTGTTCAATTCCTTCAAAATCCCCAAAATTTTCTTGGTGTCCCGTTTTTCTGCTGCAGTCCGTTTTTCTGAGATTTTTCCTAACTTCAAACAGTCATAACTTTCTCATACGATATCAAAAACATGCAAATTATATACCGAATTTGAGGTCTTGAAGTTAGATTTTCAGAGCCATCAGAATAACCTTAAGACTATATGCACACAGAAAGTTATTATCATTGGAGTGAAGGTGTGTCAGCTGCCTCGTTTTCTGCTGTTGCAGTCATTTTCTGGGTTTTTGCCAAACTTTGATTGGTCATAACTTCGTCATCCGAAGTCCAATTCAAGCATATGATATATCGATTTCGAGGTTTTGAAGTCATCTTTTAACGGCCACCAAAATTACATTGACAGGTTAAGTATACAAAAAGTTAGGACTATAGGAGTGGAGGGTGGTTAGTTGCCACAACCTAAGAATGAGTTTGATAGACCCTAAATATTGCTCAAAGGTTGAGTTATGAATTTATGATGAGTGTTGGTTGAAATGATGACGATCTTGGAAAATGCGAGATGGGCATGATTGTTATACTCATTGGTATGTGGGTGTTGCCTCCTTAATGATTGTAGTTTATTAGACCCTGTTATGAAATCATAATGACAAGTTTACATCGTGAGTAATTGGGACCCAACTACTCTCTGGATTTGAGAATAGACATGGATAAAGCCACGGTGACTCTCTTCCGGATCAACTTAGGGAAAAGACCCTGGGAAAGCCGTGGTGACTCTAAGGGCGATGTTGAATGTATTGTACTAAGAATTTGAGATATCATTGTAGTGTGTGGTGACTTGTGGTAACGGGTTTTGTGTGGAATTTTAACTACACTATTCTTATTATTATCTGTCATTCGATTTTTCATTTGGTAGAGTGTTTGCCAAAGAGGCATAGATGACCTGCCGTAGTGTGACACGTTGAGGATGACCGGTACAGGCATTCGCACATAAGGCTATAAACGGAATCTGATTGTAGGGATATGATAGTTGACGATACGTAACATAAGAGTGAGAAAGACTGCCACGAGGGAGTCCTTTGAGTTCTTAAACGTCTTGACTATGTAGTATGCTCATGGTTGGTACAAATTGCCATTTTCTAACGATGTTTCTTCCTTTTCACTTGTCTTCTCATATATACATAATGTTAGAATAGATTTTCCTACTTGGCTAGTGTAGCTCAACCTATCATTTTCAGGTACATTGCATGTCACTGTCATGGGGTGTGTAGAGTGCATGCCAATATCACCATCAAAAGCTATTTTCAGAAGTTATCCTAGTATCATTGTAAAGAAAACCGTACTGCACTGTATCGTTTATTTTTAGAATGTCGTAATTGTAGGGGGATGAAAACAATTGATGCTTCGGATCACCTTGGATTGCAACGGCTTATTCATGCCTTTTCACCGGAACCCTAATTCGTCGTCTGAACCCTAATCTGCAAAATAGACAGGAGGTGAGTGCACCTTTGCCTCTCGTGACAAAGGCCCTCCGATGCCAAAGTTAGTATCACGTATTAGCAATCAAACCCTAATTATTAGTAGGAAAGCAATAAGAATGCGGAGTATTGCGTACCTTTTGCCTCTAGGTTTACCTCATATTTATAGATTTTCATATGCTTGTTGCCCAAGCATCCCTGTTGCCATCGGATTCCCATCTCGTATAGGAAACCCAGGATACCAAGGATTCTCGTTTCCTTTATCAGTTTATTAGAAAAGAGTCCTTTTTAGGATTCTTTTCCATTACTGGCCGAACATCCCATTCTCATTGGATATCTTTCTTCAGACCCTATATTCTCGGGATCTTATTCCTTAACGGAATACCACTGTTTCTGGATTCTTCCAGAATGTTCCCTATGCTCCAATTACTTGACTGAAGTTCTTTCTTTTGTTCGGCCATCTCGTTGCCGAACAGACTTCCTGGACCAGATAGTTCACGTGTAACTAGGTCCAAACGTAATCAGAATGTCTCTATCTGCCGAACAGTTTAGTTTACACCACTGACTTCTCATGTCATTGGCCTTTAATTAGCCGAACAGACTGCATGGATCAATGACTTTCCATATCATTGGTCCATATCGCTGTTCACCATACTGCCCGGCGATAAGTCCTGTCGTACTTACCACGTGCTCCCAAATATCACGTGTTCGGCAACTAAATGTATCTGCTCGGAAATACCTCCCTACAGTAATTGCTAATCAAGTTTATCCGAATTTGGGAATTGTAATGTCTTTTGGGGTATTACCTATATTATCGCGAGGATTTCAATTATCTAAAGTTATTAATTATGTTAAAAATCGAGGGCGTGACAAAATCGGACCCCCAAATAGAGTTATATATTAAATACTTTATACGTAAATTATTTTACAACTAGCAAATGTGTCACGGTGGTAAGCTGCTTGTTTAGGGAGCATGGGATTGTGAGTTTGATTTATGTCCCATTCAATTTTTTAACGCAAAATTTTGATTCATATACCAAAACTGGGTTTTGAAACAAAGCTCTAGAGTGTCAAACTCATGACCCTTAGGGTTCTAAAGAGAGCATTGACGCTTTGCCACCAAACTACAAGGCTAATTTGTTTCTTCCATTGAAAAAGTAATAAATATATTATAAAATAAAATGCCCCATTTTCAAATCTCACCTAAGGTTTTGAAAATCTCAAGGCCGGACCTGATCCTTGCCTCCACGGAAATCCACATTAGATAGGTAATCTACTCCTAAACCTATCATTTTTCCAAATTAATTATACCCCAAATGCTGTAAAAACCCAATCTTTGATGCGTCAAATAAAAAATAGAAAAAACAAATAAAGGTCCTATAAAAGGTTTATTAAAGGATAAAGTGACAGAAAGGGAAAAGAGGAAAAAATTATTCAATCCTCTGAGGCAATGCTCTGAGGCACTACCACATGATGTCTCAGGTCCTCCCTTAATCATACATTTTTGTAAGTGTGAGTACTCCACAATAATTATGTGTGGTGAGAAGAAGCTTGAGACACCGTCACAGAGTACCCCAAGGATACTGAATAATCTATTAAAAAGAGTGGTTGAATGGAATGTAAGAGGAAATTTAGGAATATAGCACAGAAACGTGTTAAGCCAAGGTTTCATTATTTCCTCTTAAATTTATAACGAAGAGTCCAGCTATTAGTCCCATGTTGTAAGAAGATATTTCTTGGGGCCACGAGCAAAAGTGAGGACCTTATGCTTTGATGACCCATGTCATCATGTACTAAAGTATTTGTCAATTGGCATGTGACTATAGAATAAGATACTCATGTCTTAAGTTCTTTTTTCTTCTTTTTAAATGTCATTTCGGGTAGAAAAGCTTGTTTCTTAAAGCGAAAGGGTAACTCATAGATAGAGTTAGGGATGTGAATCTCGCTCAAACTGATGGTTATTTGAACCGTACCGAATTTATTAGTGAAGTATATAATTAACTCACTTTTAACCGTGATTTTGGTTTAGTTTTGATTTAGAAAAACCGGCTGGTTTGGTTCTGATTTCGATTCAATAATATGATACCCACACCGAAAACTGAACCAAATCGTAACTATAACCGAATCGTAAGATAATTACGTAAATACTCTTAACTCTAAAGAGTCGCTTGGTGGTCAAGAATTGTGATTAAGATATGTATTTCCTTAACTTAATGTTCGAAACTTTCCACTTTTAACTGTGACTTTGGTTTTAGTTTTCCTCTTTGCTGAATTCTTGTGTCCACCAATGCATTATACTTTATCCAAAAAGTAAATTAATGTTTCAATCTCCCATTCTTTTTCTATTTCCAAAGGTAATTATGTTCAAGCGATTGACGTTCGTGGACAACATTTTCAAAGTTTAGGGCTTCCATCAGCTTTTGCTGTTCCTATTTGGTGCTGCTTTGATTGAGATTTTCTCTATCTAATTGAGCACTTGGTAATTGTGTATGGGTTTTTTTCTGGCGATTAGGCCTCATTTGTGGTTGTTTTATTCCCTCCTATAGGATGGCTACCTTTCGACGTATTTTGTAACGCCCCGAATTTTGGGAACGTTAAAGAAGGCAATTTCATTGAAAATCTAAATAGAGTCTGGCTCTTTATTACATCATAACTCTCACAAGAGTACTTTTATTACACAAGGGAGGGAAACTAGGGTCCCTAACTACAGCTCCACCTGCTCCTCCATCCTCCTCAACTCCAAAAGCCTCCAAGGTGTACTGTTTTCCCTGTTCATCTATAAAATCTAACACATTATACCGGCGTCGCCACCAATATAATATGTCAGGGTCACCAAAGGTAACACCGTGAGCTACAAAAGCTCAATAGAATAATCCATGCCCTCTAACCCTTAACTTACAAACAATATCAACAATTTCCACATAGTGCAAGCTTAACAAGCCAAAATAGTTAACAATGACACATCCGCATTCAATATTCAATCAACATTGGTGTCCATGATTTTCTTCTGTGTTTCTCCTACGCGACTCATCGTAGATCGTGTCTCCATTTTCACTTTTCATATCCAAATCAACATTTTCAAAATCCGTTTTTAACACACCCAACCTCGGTTCCGCCGTTCTGGGTTCCCGAGTATCCTCACAATGGTTCCGCCGCACCGAATTCCCATTGGCACACAAAACTTGCATTGGCTCCTCTCCACGGATAACCAAGCCACATTACCAACGAGGCTACCACGTCCGGCCCCATTGGCAATCTTCACAATGGGCTACCAAGTCCGGCCACATTGAGGTTTTCATGAATCCACGCAATGGGCTACCAAGTCCGGCCACGTTGCGGTTTTCACAATCCACATGATGGGCTACCAAGTCCAGCCTCATCGCGGGTTTTCATACACACAATGGGCTACCAAGTCCGGCCACACTGCGGTTTCAAAACACATCTCATCATTATCCACACCCTAGGTATTATGTTTTTATTTTCTCGATTTTCGTGTCTCGTTCTCATGCATAGACTCCGCGGTAGGACTTTTTACAAACCTAAATCATTCATTGTAATCTTGAAACTAAACTAGCAAGATCATCCAATTCTATATTAATAATCATGCTCATAACCATTCAAAGATCAAAATATGAATACTTCAAGTCAAGCGTAAAATCATATCTTTCGAGATTCGTTCTATCTTACTTTTTGAGAAATTCTAAACAACATATGTTTATTCGGAGTTAATAGTCGAGTATTCCAACATGCCATTAGCGAAAATAAGTTCGTTAACCATCATGCATTCCAATGTTATAAACAATAGATAACCTTATCTACTCTAGAGAAAACGATTAAGAAAGTTATATTTTGAACTTACGGACATTTTACTTTCCAACATACGATTTTGTACGTAGAGTTAGTAGACTAGGGATTCTACTTATACTTAGGGAAGTGAGTAGAGAAAATCTACCTTGATCCGAAACTAGTCGGGGCCGAATAAGCTAGTTGGAAGTTTTCTACGGGCGGTGAAACTCGCAAATCTGGACCGAACTTTGGATGGCAGTAACTTGGTCAATATTTGGCTGAATATGATCGTTCTTGGGTCGAAATCGAAGCTCTCGAAGTGCTCTACAACTTTTGTGAAGGAAGTTGATCCTAGAAACTAATTTAGGTAGGAGAAAAATGGTGATAAAGGAAGAGACAGTGTGCTGTCAGAAAATGGAAATCCGAGATTTTTACTGAACTTCGGATGCCAATATCTTTGTCATTTCTTCACCGATTGGGGTGGTTCTTGGGTCTAACTAGAAGGTTTCGAAGTGCTCTACAACTTTTCCGAAGGGAGTTGGTTCTAAAAACTACTTTAAGCAGGAGAAAAATAAAGATTTGTGAAGGGCAGTAAGCTGTCTGGAAAATGGAAATGGCCAATGAGTGAAGGTGTGAGTTGAATAGAAGGCATGGGGTGCTATTTATAGCCAACACTTGAGCTCCTTCTCCCTCCATATGGCCGGCCATATCTCTCTCTCTCTCTCCCATGGATTTTGCCCCATTGTCTTGTCATTTCAAGCCTTTCAATCAAGTCATAGCCTTCCATGACTTGTCATTTCCATTCTAGGCCAAATCTAGGTTGATCATGAAGGGTTTTTGACTTGTCAAGTCTATGGGAAGGTTGCTTGTAAGAAAGAATAAAATCATTGGCTAACTTTGTACTTTGAAAGACTAGAAATGGGTTGGCAAGTGGTCAAAAATAGGCTTAAGGCTATAAATGTTGCTTGTGTAAGTAATCAAAACTCATGCACACACTCCACCCCACTCGCTCACTCTCGGCCTCTCTCTCCCTCGTAGGTACATATGTCTAGGAAAGTAAGTCTAGAATTATTAGGTTTAAGTCTAGAACATAGGTGTGCATGCATGGCAAAGCTAGCTTTGCTTCCTTTGGAAGCAAAATGATGAGATTCCAAGTATGACTTGTCTTGTCATGCATATTGGCAAGTCAAAGGTCTATTAACCAAAGGATAAAAATTCCCCTAACAATTATGGTCCAAGGGGTAAAGGAATATTGGTCATAATTAGGGTTTGAAATGACTAAACATAGGAATAAAATGATTACTCCTATGGCCTAATGGTTCAATAGGGTTCGGAGGGTTTCATAAGGCTCAAAGATGGTCAAAAAGGTCTATCTAGGGTTAGGGAATTGTAACTAGGTGAATCGGTTGTCCGGTTCCTCCAACTAATCGGTTGGAAACTAACCTTACTTGCCCAGTAGGATTTCTAGCCAAGAAATATAATTTAAAGATTTTATCTAACTCGTTAGGAAAATATACAAGTGCTTTTATAAGCATACTTGTTTTTAGAAAATGACTAGATTGCTCGGCGTGAAAGATATAATTTTATAAGTATCAAATCTAATTATGACGGATTATAAAAATTAAAAAGAAAGTTTTAGTAGCAAATCCAAGTAATTAAAATAAAATTTAAATATTTAACGAAATTTTTATTTACCAAAAATCAGGGTCGTTACATATTTGCCCATCACCAATGAATTATATCATTTTGACGACAAAAAAAAGAAAGAAATAGCTCATCTAATAAACCAAATCATCATTTGGCGAAGAAGCAACTAGTATCAATTTTAATTGTTATAGATATAAAGACATTAAGCGGACATATGTCAATTTTAATTGCTATAGGGACCGATTGTCTCTACCGAAAATATACAGATCTGAGTTGGCATGGAAGGGACCCACGAACTGACGCAATCCCATTCTCTCTCACTCCTCTCCCCCGCAAACAAAATTGGTGGGCACAATTTGGAAAAATTCAAAAAAAAATTGGGTTTTCGGAAAATTTGGGCCCACAAATTCATTTTGGTTGAAAAGTTTCTCTCTTTCTTCTAAAATGTTTCTCTCTCTCTCTCTCTGGAAATATGGAGACATTTCTTCTCCAAAATAGGTTCTGTATCTTCCTCTTCTTCACACCCACCACCGACGCCGCCTTCCCCCAACTAACCTACGCCGGTTCGACACAACCATCACCTCAGTTCCATCGTTGCAACCAGTGTCTCGCACCACCACGACGCCTCCCCCAACTCACCAACGCTGATCCAACGCAACCATCATCGCTGTCCCACGTTGCTGCCTTCCTCTTCCCGTCCCACCGTCGGTGTCGTCCTGCTGGTAAGGAAAGTCCCAACCAACTTGTTCCTATTTTTTTGAAAATCCCCAAATCTCATTATATATTAGGGCTTGTGAAGGTAAAAGGGAGATTTACCGTGCACTCTTATGTTCCAAATTCACGGACAAATGTTTCTCAAGTATAGATTTTTGGTGAGATCTCCACTAAACTATCTTCGGATTTTTTTTTTCCTTGAGAAAGACGAGAATAGTTGAGAGGAAAGAGAGAGGGGCCTAAGCTTGCTGCTTTCAGTGGGATTATTTTTTAGGAATTGACACAGTAGATTGAGTTGTGTGGCTATGGTTTGTTTGTGAATTGTATAAATGTATATGTGTATGTGCTATGTAATGGGGCGGATAAAGAGAGAAGAGAGGAAGCAAAGGAGTGTGAGAATGTGGGAAGTTGAGGATTAGGCGACTAGCAATTGGGTGGTGTGAAATGAAGCATCTTGAGTCACGTGTCGTTCACTTTCCTGAGAACGTGGCTTGTGAATCAGATTATACTTGGGTTACAGACTCTTATTTGATTAAACTATCTTTTGCTCTTTGTTTATAAGGTTGTTTGAACTCCTGCTCACGGTTGGCATTTCGAAGCACATACTATGAACTAGTTTGTATCTCAATAAATGATATTGTTGAATGGATAAATCCTTTTGTGTGAATTCTCTCCATGCCCCACCAACAGAAACACCCTTTGAAATATAATTTGGACAATGATTTTTTTCATTTAGTAGCAAGCATGTTCTTTTTAATTTTCTCAACCTTTCTTGTCTGTGTTCTTTGGAATTTTGGTCTTAATGCTATTGATTGTGTTTTGGAGCTAGCAGGGAATGCGGCGAGGGATAACAAGAGGAACCGAATAGTTCCAAGGCACAATCAGTTTGCTTTGAGGAATGATGGGGAGTTGGTAATATTTGTGAATGATGTAGGCACAATTAGAACCAGATCGAATATGTTTTGCAGGAGTTGTAGGGTTTTTAGGAGTAGTGATTTCCTCTCCGTGTTTTGGAAATAATTATTTTGGTTCCTTTTCCGTCTTGTTTTGATGGATCCTTTTTTTTTCAATAGCTTGTTATGGACATATGGCCTTTATAGCTTGTTATGGAAATAGCTTGATGAATCTTTGTCTCAATAACTTAGTCATATATGGAAAATTAGTTGTTTCAAATGTCGAGAATCACACTATTGGGTGCAAATTTTTTGTTTGATTTATACACCAAGCTTTTGTATCCTACAAACAAGAAAGAATATGATGGAAAAGGCTTGAATTTTGTTTGGTGTGCATGATGATTCATTACTTGATTTTCAAAAGAGAAATGCTACGTGCAAAGAAAATGGGCAAAGAAAATACTCTTAAAGTGTACATGAATGGCTCAGATGCACTGTACAGTGAATCTGAGCCGTTCATGTACACTTTAAGGGTCTTTTCTTTGCCCATTTTCTCTATCCCTAGCACTACTCTTTTCAAAAAGTCCATTGTTGAAATACCATTTTGTTGGTGGAACACTTGGTCTACATAAGGTAAAAGCGCAACCCTCCACTATGTTACTATATTAGAATTTCAATTTTTTGACGGCTTGCCAACTTGCATTCATGTCTTCTCTTATAAAAAGAGCAATTCATGTACCATTGGATTTGGTTCAGACACGGATTTTATTTTGAAAAAATCGTGACTCGCGGATTAGGATTGAATTCATAGGAATTTGATCCGATCTGGACCGTGTGCAGCACTAATTTTCACACTAGAAAGGCCTCGTATGCTAAGTGCCACAAACATAAAAAGAATCTCAGAAAGGACACAGACATGTGCAACGAAAACGGACATGGATAAAGCTAGTAGCAATGTGCATTTTGTACATGTAATGAAATTGAATGCTATAATTCAGTATTGGTACTGGTTTTTTCAGCCATCCAATTAAAGAAATGCTAATAAGTAATAATCCATTAATTGCATAAACAGTTAATCCATTAATTGCATAAACAGTTCACTTAGTTAAGGGATTACATTTCATGGCCCATGATGAAAACAAAAATAGGGGCATAATGCATCAACCTTACATGTTTATATACAAACAGGAAGCTTCCACACCTACAAAACCAAGCTTCCACCCTTTCACACCTTCCACCCTGTGATTCTGATCCCTATACAAAAGAACCATACTTACAAAAAGTAATGCACCAATCCACCCAAATTCTACATCTGCCACATACCACAAAGGACGCCTCATAGAATGCATACATGTCATCATTTTCAAAGCACCTTGTCCAATTCCATTGGAGTCTGATTTAGGTCAAGGACGACTGAAATAGGAAAAAAAATCAAGTATGTAAGTTGAATTGAATTTCAAACTAAAATTGTAGAAAGATAAGCATACTTACGCTGAAATCTACACTCTCTTGCTTGATATCTCATTAAACTCTGAAGCATGAGTGTGAATAGTCCGAACATCCATATCCCCATCTTCCGCTCGTCCCTACTCATACGTATTTTGAAAAAAAAAAAAAAACATTTTAGTGCAAGCGTAAATAGTTCCTATGAAAAATTGATTGCAAGTAGGTATTTACCGGTATACTATTTGCAAGGCCTCGACTAGCTTTCAACTTTTTGCTTGATTTTCTAATAGTCTTAATAATTTTCTCAATCATGGGTTTTTTTCTATTAATCGGCGGTCACCCTCTCCGAGGGCGTTTACTTGGATCTCCCACAGGTTTTGGAGTGTTGCAAGTTACTATATCATCTCTACCTACAAAAGGATAAGTAGAATATGAATAATATGCACCCAACAATGAGAATTATGATAATGAAAAGTAACAGTAGAATGCATACTTACTGGTAAGTGAAATTGGATCCTTTTGTACTTCAGGAAACATAGGCCTATTGGTGTCATCATCACAAACTTGATTCTCCACTTCTGCTTCAAGCAACTTAGCCATAACCCTCTCACTCTTTCCATCGGAATCAAAGGCCTTGTCGGCGACTCGATGGAAAAGCACCAATATTTTGTAAAAACGATGTCATTCAGGCGTGCGTTCCCAATTAGCATAGCTAACCTTAACAAATATATGATTCCTCCTCACATCTTTTCTCCATCTTTTAGAATGCTTTGTTCTGATCCTTGAGGGGGGCTGACAGGGCCAAGGCTGATAATCAATACCAAGTCCTGGCCCTAAAGTTGGCAAGGTTTCAAAAACCGTTGTTACAGGGGACCAGCGCATGCCACATTGTGGCTGCGCGCGCAGGTCTTGTGCGGGGACTGGAATCCTGTATTTTATGCCTTTATTTGTGCATAGACCATTGCAAGCATGTTAAAAAAATAGTCTACTGCTTTACATGTTAAAAACTGTTACTTGTATTTTAATACTCAATTTTGCTTCAATGGAATACCCCAAGCACTAGTTTGATGGCTCAAACCTGCGTGCGACGGTGGATGACCCACGCGTGCTAATTCATCTCTGACCAGTGGCTAGCCTTTGCATGGGTAACTTGACACCATTCCTCTGTTTTATCCCCACACTATTTATGGGGTATTTATTCTTTTATTGGCTTCCAAGCCCATTCGATCGCCTGTAACTATATATATAATTGTCATTTAACTACGTAGTTTGTCCTATGTATGCACTGGTCCTTCCAGAGCCCAAAGGAATAAAAGCAAGAGCTATGGGTTTAGACCTACTGGCACGCGCGGGTTTGGATGTAGCACGCGTAGGTCTGACCTTCATGTAGTGACTTGATCAGTGCATGTTGGTTTCTTCCTGTTTGCCTTCCAGTCTATTTAAATTCCTACAATAGTCTACTTTTGTCCTATTCTGACTGTTTCAATAAGTGAGCATGCCATCTATCACTTTCTGCAAACTTGTTACAATTTTAATCCCTTTAAACTGTTCCCCTGCCGTAATTGGCTAAAACTTGATTAATGAAATAGAATTGTAAACGTTTTACAAATGCCCGAGTAGAGACCAATCTCTGGATTGGGCGAGAAGGGTGCCTTAAAACCCTTCCCCTCTCGTAACTGGCTCTAAAACCTAAGATATTAAGGTGACGACAAACTAGTCTCAAAGCCTTTTTCAAATCAGATACAAAGTAACGTTTCAAGTTTAATTCCTTGGGTGACAGACCTTCAAACCCAAGTGGTGACTCTGAATTGAGTGTTTCACCACGCACTTTAAAAGGGCGCACCCATCGATTTTTGGGGCGTGTGCCCACAAGGGAGGAGGGGAATGGACAATTCTACCCCTCAAAAATAGTCACGTGCTGGGCACATGTCAATTTTCTATCCCAAAATGTTATGGCATCCAACTAAGGGGTGACATTGGAATCAATTAGAAAGTCGAAGTATTTATTTATCCAAATTGAAAGGTGAAGGACCAAATTGATTTTCGATCAAAGTCGAAGGGTTATAAAAGAAATTTTTCCTTAAAAATATGAGTCGTAAAAATGATTATGTACTAGTATCTTAGTAAAAAAAAAAAGAGGGGCATCTTAGCCATAGATTACTCATATGTGCATGTCATGTTGGAGTTTAATTCCCTAATCCAGACGGAAGAATAACACAAAGGGGGTAAGTGATAGGAGTAGTAGACTAAGGGGGTAAGGTGCATGATTTTTTAGATGAAGGGGGTAAAGTGAAAATTATGATAGTTCAAGGGAGGGCTGATATCACAACAACGTAATTCGTTATTACGAGTGAATAAGCTCAAATTCAAGTAGTTTAGTTCATTTTATCTGACCTATTGAGTTCCGCTTAATTTTTAGGACCTTTTAGAAGTTTTGTTCTTATTCAAAAAAATCGCGTCTTGTACCAAATTTTTATGGATTATTGATTCATCTCGATGAAAAGTGACACGTTTTAGCTTAAAAGTTAATATTTCCAAAAATATTTGAGTAAAAGTAAACTTAAGCTTTTGTTCTTTCTTTCTCTTGCTCCTCCTTAAGGGGGTTTTCCTGCCCTTGTTGAGTGGTTATAAGGTAGCTCCCTCATTCTCTTTCATTGAAAAACCCAAAAAAGTGTATTTTTACCCAAATATTTTAGGAAATATCAACTTTTAAGCTAAAACATGTCACTTTCATCGAGACGAATCAATAATCCACAAAAATTTGGTGCAAAACTAACAAATTAACGCGATTTTTTTTTAAGTAAGGACAAAACTCACTTTTTGCTTGGTGGCTAAAAAAGAGGAAGAATCAATGAAAATAACCAGCTCCATGGTTAAATGCATTGAGTATAAGAGACTTAAAATGGGTTAAACGATGGAGTGGGTACAAACCAATTTCCACGGAAGCTAATTTTTCAGTTTTCCATAACTCCTGAAGTCGCTGCCCTTGTTAAAAAGAACTAAACTCAATTTTGCCCTAAATTCAATTTGCAGTAATGTAACTAATGTTGCATGAAAGCATATTCTCATAAAAATAGCAGGTTTTGTAAATGAAGTAAAAGAAAAATGAACTTATTTTCATGTACAAGTTTCTGTTGAAAATAACCAATTGGCAAGAAAACTAGAAAGGGGAACTTATAGCAAACCGCCTTGAACTATCACCCAGTTACACATTGCCCCATTTAACTATTAAATCCAACACCTAACCTCCTTGAACTATTCATAATTGGAATCCCCTTAACTCTATTAACAGATTGAAGGAAGTTATGTGATTGCCCTTAACCAGATTCTGTAGTTACCCTTACCCAGATTCCATGGCCACTAGGCCCACCACCAAAATCCCATCCCCCCCCAATCCTACCCCATCCTTGGCGCAACCACTTCACCTTCCTCCACAGCCACCACCGCTTCCACAACTAGGTCTCCCATCCTCTCCACCCCCACCACCCATCCCTCACCATCCAAGTCAAACGGTCTCCTTAGCCCCTTCCCCATCCACCATCGACCCACCCCAATCCCAATCACCACCGACCCCCCTCCAAATTGTAACCTCATCTATATTACCTCCGGGCCTAACCCAACTCGTTAATTTGTCCAAGAGTGGTTTCATCAACCTAGCTGATGGCATAGCTGATGGCAAAGAGTACATTCTGAAAGGATAAAAGCTTCTAGACGGGCTCAAATATGAAAATCTGATAGTCCGTTATCTTCCATTTTTAGGAAATTGTCTCCGACGAGTCGGCATTCCGACGACGATTACAATTTCCCAGTGACGGTGACGCAGCGGAGAACTAGCCTGGTAGTGAAATAGATCTCCAAGAGTACCAAGTCAACAAGGTTGAGTCCTCGGGGAGAGCCGTGCGTCGATGTCACATCTTCTCAAACCGATGATTAGGGAAGCAGCATATCATAATGCGGGGAGGCCGTCGGGTCATGGCGGAGACCACGCGACACTCTTGAACACATGGGAGGAGGGTCACTGGGAAGAAGGGTTGGGAAATTATCAGAGAGAGAGAGAGAGAGAACTGCAATTCAGAGAACGAGAGAGGCAAAGCTACATCGCTTTACAAGGGTTTTTTTCATTTAGAAGGGGGAGATGAGGGCAAAATAGTCCAAAATTGAGTTCCAGTCATGGTGGAACCACTTTCCATCCAAATCTTTAACAGATTGAAAACGGCAAGCCTCGTGTGTCTAGCAAATCATAAATAAATGGGGTTAAGTATTGGGTTTAATAGTTAAAGGGGCAATATGTAACTAGGTGATAGTTCAAGGGGGTTTAATATAATTTCCCCAACTAGAAATCTCTCTCTCTTCCTATCTAATGCAGCGAGTACGGGATTAGAGCAACCATACCAGCCTCTTTAAATTTTGAACCAAATTGCATCTTAAAAACTCACTTTATTACTTTAGCTATTCACTTTTAGAATGTCTACTGTATCAGACTTTTTATTTTTACTCTCTACTCAATTAAATATTCATACTTTTTATATTTTCTTCATTTATTCCCACATTTCTCTACTCAATTAATAGTTAAAAGGGTGAATAGTGACTCTTTAAAACAAAAGGTCACCGTAGCAAAGTTATTTATTTTGCAAAGTAAAGAGGAAGGAAGAGAGGCTGGTGCAGAGCATTTTTTGTCAATTTTCTCATTTTTGCTTTTTACTTTAGTTTAGAAAGTTGTTTAAAGAGTCACGTGCGGATGCCATTACGACCCACCCTTTAGTTTAATTCTGCTAACAGGAACACAACATCGACCAAGCACGATACTTTATTAAATAAGTACTTAGTAATTCCACGTCACCAATAAAATACCACACGTGCGCGTTCTCAAACGCTGCCTCAGTCCTAAGGAACAGTCCCCAACCCCTCTCTCTCTCTCCCTCTCTCTCTCGCTCGCTCTCACACATATATATACTTATCACACACACACACACACACACACACATAGATACATACTTGTTACTACTGGGTTACTCTGAATCTCTGATCATCAAATCAAACCAAAATCCCAAAAAAAGGAAACTCAAAAAATCAACCCTTAATTAAAAAATTACAAAATCACAAACCCTTCACCCTAGATAATAATAAATCATTCGTTTTCGTTGCATTGACAGAGCAATGGCGGCGGCGGCACAGCAAAATCATGCGGTGGAGGCGGCGGCGGCGGCGACGCCTCCTCCGACGCCGCACATGGTGGCAGGGCAAAACGGCAGAGGAGGAGTATTATACCCTAATGCGTCGCTGTACGTGGGGGATCTGGAGCAGAGCGTGGTGGAAGGGCACCTGTACGATCTGTTCAACCAGGTGGCCCAAGTGGTGTCTGTTAGGGTTTGTAGGGATCAGGCCCGTCGAACCTCTCTCGGCTACGCTTATGTCAATTTCTCCAACTCACAAGATGGTTTGCCTCCACCCATTGCCTGCCTTCTTCTCCTTTTGTTTTTTTATTTATTATCAATAATAATAATCTTGTCTTACTTTTGAAACAGAGAGCAGTCACTATGTACTGCTATCATCATATATAATAGTAATAGTAGCGATTTAGATTTAGTGCGCGGACATGCACACATTTGTTTATATGTACATACACATATGGGAATGGGACCTAGTTATAGATCAGTGGTCCCCAAAACAGACACACTTGATGCTACACCGATACCCCGATACACAATTTCTAAAAGGGTAAAAGGAAGGACACGCTGGGAGCATTTCAAGAAAATGAATTTCCTACTTTTTTATTACTATATATACAGAACGGCCTTCATTCAAAGTTGTACGGTGTGTATGAAGTTGTACGGTGTGTGTATATATGGGGCGACCATTCGCAGCTTCGTATTTTCTCCCTTAGTTCATTACATTTCGGTAAATAGTTGTTGAAAATCATACATAACATTTCGGTAAATAACATTTCGGTAAATAGCTGTTGAAAACAAGATTATATTTCGGTAACTACATGTCGAAAATATATTCAACCTTCGGTAAACAATTGCCGAACATACATTTTTGGTAAATAGCTATTGAAAAAAATATTATATTTCGGTAATTGTATGCTGAAAATGTATTTCAATTTCGGTATAGTTGTGTTGTATTATATCATTCACAGAAGTATTCCAACAAAGGCTCGGTTTGGTTTGGTTAGTATCAAGGAGTTCACGAAGCTTTACAAAAGCTTTAACTAGAGCATACTATTTCATTCAACATGGTTTTGTGGTCAGCAAGTTATAGAGTGTTCCTAGAGTTTTCCCTGAGTGTCTAAGAGAACCAAATTCGTAAAAATTTAAGACGCTTTCAATTTAGGGGTCAGACACTTCTTCGGAGAATTTCCGTTTCAGACAAGTGTTTGATACGAGTGCGTGACCTCTAACAAAGTGTTTGTGCTTCATAGATCTTGATACTATTCTAAACTGTTGCAAGAAAAATGAGGAGAGGGGTTTTGATTTTCGCAGTTGATGCGAAAAATAAAAAGGGTGCTTTTACCAAAACTCATAGTAAGGGGTAATTGGTGAGCATATTTCCAACTTTAGAGAAGGTAAACAAAATAGATTTGTAGCATACGGGTACAAGTGTAACCAAACAAATTGAGGAGAGGGCCTGTAGATAAAAGCCCATTGCTGATTGGTTTTAATTTATTCAAATGTTGATTCGAAAACATGTAGTGTCCTGATCATAACAATGATTCATCTCTTATCTCTGAGTGTAAATATTTGTACATGTACTTACTACTAAAGCATTTCTTTTGATGTGCCGGCTCTGTAGGAAGAGTTGATTTGATTTTTCCACAATATTGTGTTACAGTGGATGCGCACTATAGATTTTGTGTTTTGACAGTACAGAATTGCTTTGAAGAGTTTTGCAAAGTGAATTTTTACAAAAGGAGTACTTAATTAGTTGACTCTTTAGACTGGTTCATTAGGAAAATAGATGGTTGAATCATGAATGTTGTTTATTCTGAGTGATATCTATTTTCCGATCTAGTCTTCAGGAAATTTCAGTACTAAATAACCGTTTTCCAGGATTGTGAGATTTGATTTTTGGAAGAGAAATTTGGACATACAATTCTGTTTATTATTTGGTCACAAAATTTTCTCTATAAGATTGTTTGTAGTCGTGTCTTCTGTGTTGGGGTGTGTGCGTTTAGTTTATTGGATTTTGATTTTATTATTAGACTTGGGGCTGGTGTCGCACAAACTGATGACTCCGGGATTTTATTCTTGTCGTATCATTTAAAAATGCTATAGCAAGTTGCACTTATCAATATGTCATATTTATCACATATTTTCAAGAAATTCATATAACCAAATAAGTGTATCATGTCCATAACAAAAGATGGATTAATTTGTATAGGTTAAATGCTACAGTTATTCCAACGAGTTTTGACAATGTGCTGCAAACGTGTAGCATCAGGCTGCTTAAGAGTATCTTTTTAGTGGGACCTTGTCGACAAAAACGTTTACCATTGTTTAATGCTTCCTCAACTTCAGTAACTCCTGTAGATCAAAGGATACCTTGTCTCTTACAATAACCTCTAGTAATATTCACAAAATTGGTAAGCAAGCAAAGGACTGAAAAAAAAAAAATCCCTTTTTCCTTTTTTTTACCCTAGAAACCCTGAGTAGTGTACATAATATCCTATGAAAGAAATAAGGACAAATGACAAGTCTTTAAGAATTAGGGGGAAGTATAAATGTGTTGATCCCTCTTGTGATTGTTTTCATTCCAGTGGATTCTTACAAAACCACAGCCTTGGCTGTGGCGTTGCCCCTAGTCAAATGTTATTTGAAAAATACACGTCACCCTTAGTTACTAAAATCACCCCGTCACACCCCTTGAAGGCTCATCACTATTCAATTCACCTAAGGAGTTCATACTTAAAGAACTGTCCAAATTGTAAAATGGTGTGTGTTGAACCTTTAAATGAATATATATTTATCTTGTCTCATTTGTATTAAAATGCGCACAACATAAACATGAGATGCTTATCATTTTGCAAGATACATATCATATTTTAAGTTCCCTGTGATTTTTCCTCATTTAACTCTGGAACCTTTTTATGAATAATATTTATCTTGTCTAATTTGCATTGAAAAGCATGCACACAACATAAGCATTAGAGACATAGCTTTTTGCAAGTAATACTTGTTTTTATATTCTCATTTCGCTATTGCATCATAAGTATTGCTGGCCTGTGATGTTTCAGTATGCTATTTTGCAACAAGTTTGGGGGCCTAGTCTAGATTTTATCTTCTTTGTAATCTGAAAATTGCAGCCGCTACTGCCCGGGAGCTTTTGAATTTCACGCCTGTCAATGGGAAACCAATCCGCATTATGTATTCTCATCGGGATCCTAGTACTCGTAAAAGCGGATTTGCTAACGTGTTCATTAAGAACTTGGACACATCCATAGATAACAAGGCATTGCACGACACATTTGCTGCCTTTGGCACTGTGCTTTCTTGCAAGGTAGCCCTTGACACCAATGGGCAATCAAAAGGCTATGGGTTTGTGCAATTTGATCAAGACGAAGCTGCACAAAATGCCATTAAGCGGCTAAATGGCATGTTAATTAATGATAAACAAGTTTATGTTGGCCTTTTTGTTCGTAACCAGGAGAGGAATCGAGGAAATGGATCGCCAAAGTTCACTAATGTTTATGTGAAAAATTTGTCTGAAACCACCAATGATGAGGACCTCAAGATTATCTTTGGCAAGTATGGCCCCATCACCAGTGCAGTTGTTATGAGGGATGCAAATGGGACATCAAGATGTTTTGGTTTTGTAAATTTCCAGAACCCTGATGCTGCTGTTGCTGCAGTAGAGAACTTGAACGGGACCTCTTTGACTGATGACAAAGTTTTGTATGTGGGAAAGGCTCAAAGGAAATTCGAGAGGGATGCAGAGTTGAGAGCCAAATTTGAACAAGAAAGAAGTAGTAGATTTGAAAAATTACAAGGTGCTAATCTATACATCAAAAATCTCGACGACAGCATAAATGATGAAAAGCTAAAGGAGTTATTCTCTGAGTTTGGAAACATTACATCGTGCAAGGTATATCTGGCTCAAGTGAAATTCCTGTTGTTGTCTTGGATAAACTTTCTCCTCTCTTTTGCCTATATTTATTTGATTTCTGGTGAGGAATTCTTTTGATTTACGTTTTGCAACAATTTTGTCAGGTCATGCTTGATGCACAAGGGGCCAATAAGGGTTCTGGTTTTGTGGCTTTTTCTAACCCTGAGGAAGCTACAAGAGCTGTAAGTTGTTCTCTTTTAGCCACTAGTGCTCTTCTTTGTTTCGACCTCATAGTTTGTCTGGTACGTGGATGGAATGTTGACTAATATCCATATTCTTCAGTTGAATGCAATGAATGGCAAGATGATTGGACAGAAACCGCTGTATGTCGCCGTGGCCCAGCGAAAAGAAGAAAGGAGGGCGCATTTGCAGGTGATTTTTATTCATTGCCCCATTTCCAAGTATTGTAATAGTAATTCCTATATTTCTCTCTTGAGTGGGTGGTCATGTGTATAGCGCACGTGTGGCAGTGGGAAGTGATGCATATAGTGATTCTTCTATCATTGGAAGATATGATGTTGAAAGCGATACTGCTTTCCTATGAAGCATGGATTACCAATACGGAATATGGAAACAGGCCATACGGCGAGATGAGAGAATCTAAAAAAATAATATATGGGTGCAGCGATACATTATTAGATTAAAAAGTACTTTTATAATTCGTTAGCATCCTATTACGTATGCATGCAATAGTGTTGTAATACATCGTGATAAGCCATTTTATTTTTTGTTATGCAATAGTGTTGTATGCAAAGTCTACTTGGTTAGTTGTTTAATAAAGTAAGTCCAGTGTTATGGAATATGTAATTACTCAATAAGAATATGTGAAAAACTATAAGAAAAATATGATACATCTCAATATGTCTTCCTCTTGGAAGTAAGTTCTAGAATCAAACATTCTCTTTATCCCTTCAAAATTCATTGTAATTCTAATAATACTATGCAAGAAGTGTCAAAATCCTAATTTCATGAAAGCAATGGTGGATCCAGGACTTCCACACAGAGGGGTCACCTTTCGTGCATAACTTTGAAAAAAAAAAATCACGGTCCAATATAACGAGAAGATAAAATGTTTAAACATTCTTCATTAAGCAAAAAGTTCAAATTTAAAACATTATGAAATTTGAAGCATAACTTTCAATTTTGCATTCAGAATTTAAGACCCTAAGCACTGAATGAATTTTGAAGAAAAGTTTAATAATTGTGTGCTCAGTAATGGTATCCTCGTGATTACCTTTTTAAGATTTTTTTGTAATCATAGTTGAACCGTAGATATTTCTAGAGCTTATTGAGAAGAGTATTCATACAATGAAATTCCTAGCAATTAATACTTCTATAAAATAGAGCACTGGACAAAGATATATTTTTGATCGAGGAAGTTAAGCACATTGATTAAGGGGTTGTATTTCATACTTTTTGAGACTTATAAGGTGACAAATTTGATATTTTGTAAATGTCAATGGGGTTATAGTACAATTTTTGAGGGGCTAAATGAACTATATCTTAGACTAATAGGGGTAAAATTGCAAGAGTAGAAAAGTCAGGGGGGTCACGTGACCCTTGTGGGCACAACGTGGATCTGCCCCTGCATGAAAGTTCTGATCGGTGAACTAAAGTATCCGATAGTTCCAAAGTAAAGAAAATCTTGTTTTATATTGCAGATACTTGTAGGATACATATCCAGGAGTATCGAATACATATGTGTATGGCTCCAATCTAGAAGTGTCAGTGTTTCATAGCTGGGAACTCAGTTATGGGTATCCAGTATCGAATACAAATGTGTACGGCTCCAATCAGAGAAGTATCTGTATCCAGTATGGATAGAAGTGTCCGTGCTTCATAGCTGGGAACTCAGATACAGTTGCTTATAATCGCTGTTTTCTTGAATTACTTGCGATTGTTCAACCATAATAACAATTTCTTTATACGGTCTCCATATGCTTTGAATTTGGAAAAAGTTCAATTTCCTGTTTTCAGAATATTTCATAAGCATCGATATGGAACCAATTGTGCATGGTTGAGCATTTGCATGGTTGATTGCATTTTTCTGTAGGCATACTTTTTCACCCATTGTTTCGGAACCCTTACAGTTCTTATGGTTCTTACCGTTGTCCTGTTATTAATGCATTTGATCACTTTCATCTTCAACTTTCCCTTGTTTTTGAACCAATAAAATAGTAACTGTGCCTCCCTCATTAGTCTGATATTTGTTTCATGATACATATGATCTATTTTCTTGTGTCAAGTATTCTTTTGGTGGTTTTTTCAGGCACATTTTGCTCAATTACGATCATCAGGTGGCATAGTACCTTTGCCTACCGGGATGCCTGGATTTCACCCTGGGGTTCCTAGGCTTGCTCCTCAGCAGTTGTACTTTGGTCAAGGAACACCTGGTATGCTACCTCCTCAGCCTGCCGGCTTTGGCTTCCAGCAGCAACCCTTGCCCAG
The DNA here is from genome assembly GCF_030253575.1 of Rhododendron vialii. Taxonomy (NCBI): domain Eukaryota; kingdom Viridiplantae; phylum Streptophyta; class Magnoliopsida; order Ericales; family Ericaceae; genus Rhododendron; species Rhododendron vialii. The sequence goes on along the minus strand of NC_080562.1, from coordinate 20,654,193 downwards.
TATGCGCCCAGGTATTGCTCCCAACTTCATTATGCCCATCCAAGTTCAGAGGCAAGCACAAACTGGACACCGAGTGGGCGGCAGGAGAGGGGGCAACCCTCATCAAATGCAGCAGCATCAGGTGTGAGTTTTTTCGATGTCACTAGTAAATTTTTTCAACTCGTCCCTGCTTCATCTTGTTTAAGCATTTGGTATAATTATGCTTCAATCATTTGTACGATGGGCAATCACTTTGATAATCAAGTATATTTTTCTTGCAGTGTAAAACATGCAAACAGTTCTGTTATACTTGATGATTGTCTTGCTTTTTACCAATATATGTTCCCTTCTTACATTGAATCCTATGTAATGCAACCTATGAAGCACCGACACCTCTAGAGGTCGATGTTTCGCAGTGTCCGGACACGGGGACATCTCGGGGACACGTACGGGACACGCCATAATTTAATATAAATTTTTGAGGGGGACACCGATGGGGACACGGTGGGGTCAAAGTGTAATTTTTTTAAATGTCAAACTGTAATTTTTTAAATTTTGGGTGTCAAATTGTAATTTTTCAATAGGGTTGTATTGAACATATAGACATCTTGTTTTGTTTGAATGGTATTGGAACTATGGATTTATCGTTTTGTCCACATTTTCCCATTTAAATTTGGAAAAAAAATTGAAAAAAAATATAAACAAATAAAGAAATATACACGTGGCGTGTCCCCCGCTGTGTCCGTGTCCGTGCATTATAGAATGCAACAATGACGAGTAAAATGCCATAGCTCCTTTCTTGTAAGGCTTCTTTTGTTGTAAGTGTCAAATACAAAAACGAAAGTTTGCTCTTTGTACTTTGAATCTTCTTTGATTCCACTTTGCTTCTCATATTTGTTGTGGAGCCTAATGTGACAAATACCCAGGGATTGACTGTGAATCTAAGTATCCATGTCCTCTAGATAAAATACCTTACTTGCTCTTTCTTTTTAAGTTCCTGATGTAAGGATTACATTCATTACTGCCCCCTCACTAATCGTGTGATTTTTATTGGTTTTTAAATTTAGTGGATGCATCGCAGCTCCAACCAAGGGCTAAGATATGTAGCCAATGGCCGAAATGGGATGGACTCGTCCATGGTTCCTCAAGGTCTTATGTCTCCAGTAATGCCTTCGCCGTACGATGTTCAGCGTAATGGGCCTGTGCCCATGTCAACTCTTGCTTCTACCTTGGCTTCTGCAACTCCAGAAAATCAGCGCATGGTGAGGTCTTTTCTCCTCTTCTCCTTTAATAGTAATTTTGTCGTAAAAGAAAATATAACAAACTGAAGAGGCTGAGTTTATTTTTGGAAAAAGGAAAGGTGAAGGAAATCATAAGAAGATGACAAAGTGAAGATGTTATATTTATTTTTGTTCCCCGTTATTTTTGTTTTGGTCCGCAAATTCATGATCCAAAGTCAGAATGATGACCTTCCGAGGCAAAGGAGATGAAAATTATGTATTTACGTGGGATGATAGGAGTTTTGTTGGCCACTAATCCTGTACTGTTGTTATATTGTGGTCAAAATGACAGATGCTGGGGGAACAGCTATATCCGCTGGTGGAGCGACTAGAGCGTGATCATGCTGGGAAAGTGACTGGCATGCTGCTCGAGATGGATCAGACTGAGGTGCTCCATTTGATCGAGTCTCCAGATTCCCTGAAGAAGAAAGTGTCTGAGGCTTTGGATGTTTTGCGTGCATCATCAGGATCTGATGTTAGTGATCATCTAGGCTCATTGGCCTTAAATGATTGAAGCGGGCCCAATTTGGCGCGCTACATTCATCCCTTCATTTGTGATCTGGTGACCATTTTTTTCTATAGGGCTTGACTCTGGGTTTTTTTTTTTTTCTCAATAAGGCAATTCTGGTTTTTTTCCCCACTATATTCAAGTTTTTAAAGTAGGACTGCTCATTCTTTTTAGGTTACTGACTTGGCTTGAGGGATTTTGAAGACCTGGGATTACTAGGATCATTATCTTTACTTTCAGTTTGGTTAGACTCAGTATTTTTATTTTATTTTAGGTATCAGATGTTGAATGGTATTATTTTTTACTTTTATAAGTTATTCACCAATTCTTTTGCTCATAAACTATTCTTAACCATTTGTGATACCTTTAGGTGTCGTTCCGCTTTCTTTTTAAATCTTTTTTTTAAAAAAGAAGATAATTTTAAGCTCAGATATAATAAAAATAAAAATAAAAAATTTAATTTTTTTTGCACCGTTTAAAAAATCTCAATGAGATCTATCAAACAAGATTCATATTGGTAGAAAAATTATTTGCATAAACACATGATTTTTGAGCTTGAAATTACCTTCATTTTCTAAAAGTTCCTTTTTTTAGAATCCGGAACACCCCGTCTAGCCTCCAGTTCTGGAAAACAAATGCCCTGGAATCATATCCTTGCTGTCCACAGGTGATACCATCTCCAAGGTTGTAGAAGCGGTTTCTTTATTTTCAGTTCTTGGAAGTTGGAACAAAGAAAACAAACAAGCCATACTTACTGGAGATCTCGTGTTCTATCTTTGCTAGCAATGCCCCGTCTCACTTGTTATGCGGGTGCAGATTTTCTAAGTGGGTTCATGTTCCAAGGACGGATTCCGGTGTACCAAAGAAAATAAGAAAAAAATCAAGGCAAACTCGGACCATTAGAGCACGATAAAACAAGGCATTTTCCAAGGCCATGCGGCTGTTTCTCAGTTGCAGAGATGTACGGAACATGAAACAAAACACGAAAGGCAGAGAAGAACAACAAACAAAACATGAAAGGCAGAAGAACCACAAACAGTGAGCTCATAGGAAATCAGGGTGGATGTCTTCTTCTACACTTTGGTCATATAGTTTGGCATCGAATACACAATCATCCCATTTCCCTTTGTTATCTGCGAATTCTCTCCCAATTTTTAGGTGCAAGTCACCCTCATCGTCATCTTCTGTAATGTAACTGCCCCATTTTGAAGCTCCTTTCATCATTCTTAGCTGAGATTTCCGTGGCCCCTTATCTTCAGAGTCTTTGTTATTGTCTTGGATAATGTACGCACCCCATTTAGTAGAAGACACTTTGGCTGTCGTGGGATGGCATGCTGTCGTGCGATGGCATGCCCTCGATTCAGCAAAACCGTCCTCCACAAGTTGCTTGGCGTAAGTTCTTCGGTTTGAATCCCCTTTGGCCAAACTCCGCCATGGTCCCTCGGCTGCGGAGATGCCTTCCTCAGACTGTGACTTGTAATCAAACCTCTTGGAAGCCCAATTAGCTGTTGTTGGATCAATTTTTCCTGGCTCCTTACCTGCAATAGTTAGAAAAAACCGTGAGCAAGGGTGACATATTTGGCAGGAAAAAAAAAAGGTGAAGTTATTTCTGTTCTCTCTTACCCCAGATTATTGTTTCAACGCGATATAGGCAGTATAAAGCCAGCTATGTTTCTCTCTTAACTACGCGTGATTTGATTGTTAAACAAAAAAGGAAGTAGAAGAAAATCAGTCCTAACTTCCAAGTAATTGCCTCGACAAAGACAGCTGGAAATGGACCTAAAAAAGCCATTTAGACTTGATTATAAGAATTTAGGCATAAGTGACATCATGTGTTAGATTAATGACGACATATCAGATGGATCACCAAATTGAGAAATGGTAATTCATTCTGTATTACTTATATTACCTCATCTCATGTCAATGTAGCCTCTGCTTGGGAGAAGTAGTTTCCGTGACTCGAATCAGTGATGCCCCAAATAATTGTCCTTTCTTTTGGAGAAATGTAACAACAGATGTTATAATGAGCAAATATGAGTATTAATTAGCACATTGAGCAGCACGTATTACCTTTGTTGAAATTTCTCTTTTGAAAAACAAGCCTAAAGCCTCTTTCACCATCTTGTGGGGTACCAAATCCACTCGAATCTGCATTCAATTTTGGTTTTTTGACCAATTTCTTGGGGGGCAACTCTGTCACAATCCTCGGTCCGAACACATCCTCTTCTGCACCTCAAATTAAATTCATCAAAAACATTCACAACGATCAAAAATTTAATCCAAAATTACGCAAACAGACAGCAAAAATCCATATACGTCAAAGCAAATTACTCGTAACATGAATTTCTCTACCTTGTTCCTCTTCTTCTTGGCCATCGTGAATATCCTTGGGATCAACATACTTGCTCCAGTCAGACCTTCTCTTCTTGTCATTGCTGCTCCGTGGCTGATCGTCGGTATGTTCCGGAATCAGATCTAGGGTTTCATTTGTGCGTTGTTGTTCGAATTGGCAGGGGAACATGTTAAAGGTCTGAACAAATTTGCAAACGTCTTTGGCTATGAAACCTTGGGCAAACACCTTCCACACGGACTGCTTCTCGTTGCAGACCACGCAGGTCCACTTGTTGCTGCTCTTCTTTTGTTGCTTCACCTGCATGTGTCAATCGTACTAATCACAATCACCACCCTAAAACTTCTATACACAACACAATACACTTAGATATCTAGAGAGAGAGAGAGAGAGAGAGAGAGAGAGAGAGATATTTTCCTGCATGGTGGAGCATTGGAAACATTGAACGGCGATGAAGATGGTGGACATTGTTGGGGTTTTGAAATGTGTTCGGCGGTGAATCAGTGATCGATTGCTCTCTCCGTCAGTGGTAATTGAGTTCTATTGTGGCACTTTTCTTTTCTTTTTTTGATTTTTGATCATTTGGCGCCAAAATTTAACTCGAATTTTGTTCTACAACTATATAATATTACTCTGTTCGGCTTCTCGATCCGAGTCCAATGGACCTTGGGCTTGTAGTCCAATGGGGTTTGAAGTTAATAAAAGCGGCACCAATATTCTGGGACTTTTTGAAGCCAGCCCCATTTTTTCTCTGTCTAGCTGTCTAGACCCATCTTTTGTCAAACATAACTTGCGTTGACTTTAACATTAGGAAAAATTATCCAATACGGATGGAATATTACATTATAGTGTCTCGTATTCTTTGTTAGGGATTTCAGAAACAAATTGATATTTTTGGTGGAGTATTGTTTGAAGACCATCAAATAATATCTTCTAATCCTAAAATTTTCTTTCTCGCTCTATAACAGTCACATGTTTACACGTTCATGTACATGTCCTTATATACACATACATAAATATGTGTAGATCATATATATAGCTAAACTTTTAAACAATTATCACTATTGTTGCACACATCTGATTTTAAAAAAAAATACATATTTTAAAACCTACTCGCTGAGATTTTTCAAATAAGATTCATTTTGAATGTGAAATTATGTACACATAAAAAACTTAATTTATAGCCCTGAAGAATTCACACTTTTCAAATGCAAAATTCACACCCCCTCTGTACAATCAACTTCCCAAATACACAATTCACATACCTAAAATACAGAATTCACACCCTCTTATAATGTTCAACTCACACCCTTGTTATGAACAATTCATACCCATACAAAAACAATTCACATCCCATATATCGCACAATTTACACCCCACTATAAGAGACAATTCACATCCCCTTAAATTCATACTGTATACAATTCACACCCCTTGTTGTACACAAGTCATGCCCTATACAACAATTCACACCTCCTACTGTTATACCTAATGATCATGTCGATATACTACAATTCACATTCATATACAATAATTCAACCCCCTGCACAATTCACTCTCCAAAATATAGAACCGCAAAGGATCCAATTACCATTCAGGAAGCCTAGCTTTCCAAGTAAGAATATCAAAACCTCTCAAATCAGAAGCGGTTAATGTGTGAGCTACACCATTTGCTGATTTCGAATAAATAGAAAACTCACAAACCCGAAAACCAACTTTGCGCCAATAGTCTTACGACTTCAATCTATGTGGTACATTGTCTTTTATCCCTAGAATCTACACAATCTGTGACGGGTCCCCTTCCACAATAATTAAATCCATTCCTAGCTCCAAAGCAAATAACAAAGCACCTCGACATGCCAAAGCTTCAGCGCAAAGAATAAATGACACTACCCCCAAATTTATTGAGCGAGCCGCAATAAACTTTCCATTGTCGTCCCGGATCATAACTCTAGCACCCGCCTTTGGTCCCTCATCTCGATTTGCCCACGCCCCATAAAAATTGATCTTAACATGTCCATTGGCTGGACATGACCACCTGTTTTTCACAATTGCTGCAATCTGTCCAAGCTGCACATACCCGATTCTCCTCTACGTTCACACTTGCCTTGATAAATTCTTCCCCCTCCCTAATTGCCATATACACAGTCTATTGAGGATCTGGACTTCCCCCATTGAACAACACCTCGTTCCTACACTTCCATATTCTCCATAACATCATTGGTATCAAAGTCAGCATAGCATCTCCTCCCTCCCTTTCCTTCCATCGATCAATCAAGCAATCAATCAAATGAAGCAAGAATAGATGAACTCTCAAATATACTACATATGGAATGCACACCCAATCGGTGACATCCTCCACATGGATAGATGCTTCATTTGTCGATATAACAAATAAGATCACCCCAAGCGTAGAGTATAAGCGTCCAATTGAAGCATAATAATCCTGAAGACTGGGATCGTACCCACGGGAATAATTAGTACGGCTTTACTGGATTTGTAGAAGTAAGCAAGGTTTTCGGCTTTTAGGTAGCCACCTTTGTTTTACGTGTGCTGTGGAAAGTAAAAAGGCTAAATCAAACGGAAATAAACTAGGATAAAAAGCAGGTTAGGTCTAGGAATTACTAACATCCACGACTCGAGTTAAATCACATTTTCACTCAATTACACGGTTTAAGATACTCAATCAAGGTTCCTAAACCGGAAGGTAAGATGGTTCAATTACCAAGCTAGCTCTAGAATTTATTTAGCAAACACCTCGAGCGACAGAGCTCCAAGCATCATGTATGGTAAGTAGGCTCGCTCTTATCTACACATGATCAATGAGGTTAACACCTTAGCAATTTGACAAATAAATCCGAACTACACATCGATTTTCGAACCAAAGATTCAACTTTATTGGTGAAAAATGCAATTTTTGTTCAAGCCAGGAGGTGCTAATCACCCCATTACCTAACATTGAAAAACTACTCATTCATATCTAGAAAGATAAAAGTAAGCAAAAATCTAGCTAGCATATTTGAAATAACAACACTTGAAGAAAATTAGATTAAACGATAGATCGGAGAAGCGGCTACAACTTTAATGAAGACAAAAACAACAAAACTAAATTAACTAAGGCAAAAAATGAAATTTCAAAGCTGGAAAAATGAAGAACAATTCAAAAAGTAAGCAAATCTAATTCTAGATCTAAAAATGTGCAATCCCCCCTGGTGCAATGTGACATCACGTCTTTTATATCCTTCAAGGTATGCGCACAGAATATCCCAAAAGATGCTCCAAAGATCCCCTCCGAAGTCCTCGGTACCGATAGAGAACATGGTACACTGTTGTGCTAAGGGGCTCGGTATCGATAGACTTAAAAAGATGGTACCGATACCGAGCTTCACTTGACTGTCTTCATAAACTACTCGGTACCGATGGATTAAAACCCATGGTACCAATAGCGAGCACCTAACTTCAACACATGCCTCTTGATCCTTGGCTTGCATTCTCGAGCTGACGGGTCACCTTTCGGTCCTTGAATTCTTTGGCTTGAATTCTGATGACTTCGTTCTTGGTCATTTTTTGAATCTTGAATTTCCTTGACAAGCTTTGGGCTTAAAAATTCCTGTTTTGAACGGTTTCTCTACAAAACGAAATTCAAATACCTTACGAGCAAAAGTAATTAAAACAACTAATTAAACGATTAACTTAAACTAATCTAGAGATTTAGCGCACCCTACATTGCATTTACCGGGTGCTTATCAATAGAGCAAATCGGCAATCCAAAAACAAATGGGAAAAAGTTTCACATATTATCCCTAGAGCAAATCTTGAGTAACTTTCCTCCTAAACAAATTATCCTTAATTGAAATTATCCCATTGATGCACTTGAACACAAAATGTTTCAACTTATTTGGTATTCGAAGAGACCAGTCTTTATTCCATACCTTTTTATCCTTATTCCTCATGCTGGGGATAGCCTGCACCAGACTCACACCCTCTACTTGCAAGACTGATTGCACAACCTCTACTTTCCATTGGCACGTCACCAGATCAATCAAGTCACTAACCCGCATCTCCCTCCTCTCCTTTGATACCCTAATTGGTTTATATCTTTGGAATCCACGGATCGAGTGCCTTGCCCACTCTCCAATTCACCCCATCCATAAGAAACTTCTTTCCCTTCTAGAATGCTACGCTAAGTCCAGGATGGATTGATGCCCAGATTTGCTTCCAAGAAAGATGAGTGCAGGAAATATTTAGCTTTTAGCAGTCTATGAATAAGAGTCCCTTCAATAGTCAGTAACTCTTGGAGATAGCTTTCAAAACATGATTCTTCATACCCAAGCACACATTGCATGCACGCTATTGCCCAACGTTTGAACCTGAAAATGATGAAGGGTTGAGCTACACTAGCCCATTAGGAAAATCTTCTACCAATTCTATATGCAAATATGAAGACAAGTGCAATGGAATGAAAGACATGGAGAATATGGTTCAATCGACAGAGACACAATCAACCCTCAACTCTTTCTATGATAGAATGATTGGTACGTTCTACGAAGTTAAGCAATGTCCAAGATGACACGTAGATAAAGTGTTAAGATGCAACAAGTAAGTCAACATTCATTTTGATTCAATCTGTTGTATGTCACAATCTCAAGTAAACATACAGTTCAAGATACGACATGTACTACCGATGTCAACTACACCACACTCCATCTTACGTCACATTTGGCTGTATTTTCACGCCTTGCGTTACAGCATAAACACTCCCAATATTATTGTATTTTCATCTGTTGCGTTACGGTGAACTCCATCTACTTGGGTCACCGTATTGACCCTTGCATTACGAGAGCCACTCGAGTCTCCGTATTACCACTCCTTGTGTTACAGGACTTCCCTATTTCAATCCCCAACTCACACACACACACTATCAATCAATATGCAAGCAAACAACATTCCTACATTCACATTCTTACACTTATCATCATACAATACGATACCAATGTTGTAAACATGCTACATTTATCCACCACATACGATCAAGCACACAAGAGACATTTCACTATGGTTTTAATCGAGTAATCTTCTATTCTTTCTTTAATAATGAAAGTCCAACGGAACGAGAATGACTTAGGTTAACCAACGAAATTCAAATAACCATGCTTGAAATAGGTTATGAGGTGTCCAAAAGGGGCTAGAAGCGATCGGGGCTCAAAACAATCAAGATATCACAAAGTGGCTCAAAACTGTTTAGAAAGGATGGGGATGGGGGATCGATCCACAAACAACACAGAAAAATCCAAACAGCAAGGGGATTGATCCCCTTGCACAAGGGTATTAACAGATTTTCGAGATACAAAGGGTGATGATCCAAGCTCGAATACTACACCAAATTAACATATTCACACATAGAGAAGGAGAAGAAGTCCCTACCTCAAGCAAAGACCAAAATCCACGCGATTCAAGCAAGCCCTAGCTCCAAGAACTCCAAAATAGACCAAGATCTTTCCTCTGAGCTCAAACCAACGAAACTCAAGTTTAAGAACGTGATTGTAAGGTTTAATGGAGGTGGATCTTGTGAGTGTTTGGGTGAAAGAGTGAGGTTTCAAGTGAGAGAGGTAGAGAGAGAAGAGAGGGAGCTATGAGATGAGAGAGATATAGGTGGAGATATATTATCTCCTACAACCCCTCCTGTTACTGGCACACTTATGCAAATTACACAACCAATTCCTCTCCTAACAATTCCATCACTTGAGTCCCCAAATCTTAAAACCACAACATTATTCATAGTCTCCTCAATTTCTATCATTCATATAACCTTTTAATAATTAAAATTTATACGGATCTTTACATTGATCCAATTAAATTGGTACGGACTGCAATATTCAAACTGTCATCAATCTGATTTTTTCAATTCAATTTGGCTGACTGAAGTTATCAGTTGGACCAATTTGGTAAGAAAATCAAATTTGAAGATCAAAAGAGTTGCAATTAATATTTAGAAAACGAAAAGGAGACTCGAGTGAAACTAGAAGTACCATTTCTATAATTTCCCTAGAAATTTTTTGTCAATTGCAAAGCTGCCCTATCCCTCCCTCCTCTCCTCTTCTCTTCCTCCACTCTAAAACCAGATTCACGATGGGGGCTTTGGACGACGACATAGAGAGCGTCCTCTATTCCTCCGAAGAAATCTCAAGGCGAGTCTCGGAGCTCGCTTCTCAGATCACCGCTGATTTGGATAATAACAACACCAACAATACAGAGTCGTCTCCGCCTGTGGTCGTGGTTGGCGTCGCCACCGGGGCGTTTCTGTTCCTTGCCGACCTCGTCAGGAACATCAAACTTCCCGTCACCGTTGACTTCATTCGAGCCGAATCTTATGGCTCCGGAACTGTGTCCAGCGGTGATCCTAGGATTTCATCCGATTTGAAGATGGATATTCTCGGGAAGCACGTCATTTTGGTATTTTTCGTCATCTAATCTATTTACTTCTAAACTGTTTGATACCTCGATTTATTTGGATAGTCGTTGTTGCTGTGATTCGTTTTGTTTGCTATTCGGCAAAAGTCCGGTAACATTATTTGTACTCTGTTTTGTGGGGTTCATTGTGAATATTTAAGAGCAATTCCAAGGGATGTATCAAATTTCTACACCAGGACTCGCCAAACTTGAACTTCTTAACTACTTAGTTGATGATGTGACGATTTGAAGAGTGAGAAATCACTATTCAAGTCTGAAGAGTGAGAGAGCTGCACCAAAATAATGTAGCAAGTTTACTACATCCCTTGGAACGCCTTTTGCTGACATGGCACTACAAATTTGGTTTCCTTTTGGTTTTGCTACCTTCTTTGGAGATGCTCTAAGGTTTTGGTGGAGTTCCTGTTGCTGGGATCATCCGCAACCGCAAACCTAAATAAAATTCCATGAGTTTTATAATGAAAATAACTTTTGTAGCTTGTTTGGTTCAATTGCTTTTTTCAATCATCGTTTTGTCTCATTTTTTAAGAAATATTGCTTTTTTTTCGCCAAGAAGCTATTAGTTTGGCTGGCTGGCTGGCTCCAGACACTGAACACCACTATTTTACTGTTTTGATGTTTTTTCTCCCAAGGTTAACTTTACTAGAAAAGCTACAAACGACTGTGATTGAATAAAGAGATCATAGGAAAGAACTTGAACCCTTTGCAATATTGATGAGTGTTAGAAAGAAATTATTGTGCAATTCCGCTCATGTTCTACTATCATATGAGGTAATTATTGGTGTGAAATATAGAGCAATAAGATTATTACGGCATAATACTCGTAAATTTAACCTCACAGCTTTCACACTCCGGTGTCTCTTCGGAAAATGATGATAAATATTACAAGATAGTAAGGAAAAACAAATCAATTTACTGGAGATCACAGAACTCCACGACAAATGCAATGCCAAAAAAGGGAGAATTACCTAAAAGAGGCACTGATTAAGACTATTCACCACGTTAATGGTGCACAGTCTAAAATTACCTAAAAGATGACGTCTCCAAAAAGAACAAGGAATACATGACATGCCCACTTAAAATGACCCTTTTACCCATAGTAAAAGCCCTAATTTTTTTGAAACACATCCTCCTCCTCCTCTCTCGCCAACAGGTTTGTCTCCTCTCTTTGCAACAGGACTCTCTCTCTCTCTCTCTCTCTCTCTCTCTCTCTCTCTCTCTCTCTCTCTCTCTCGTAGGCCCATGGCACATTTGATGACCTCCACAAGAATTTTCTTATCACTCCACCCATTCCACCACCGATCACCACTCACCACAACATCTCTCTCTCCCGATTGCGTAGCTATTTCTCTGCCCGTATAGACAAAACGTGCACGCACATGTCTATGTAAGTATATCCATATTCCCATATAAACAAAACCCATGTCCTATTAGTCATGAAATTAGTTCGTTGTTATGAATACAAAGGATTTGGAACGCTTCCCTGTTTTGGTACTTGGAATGACTAATTAATTTTAGGAAATCGAGTGTGTATTGATTGTGGGTTTTGATTTATGTGAATTGAATCGTGGGTCTTGTAATTTCAATCAAAATAGGTTTGAATTTGTGTTCTTCTAAATCTTGATTTGAACAACTCTATATCTTTTATACCCGAGTAGTCCTTTATAATCAAATAGACTTTACTAATACCCAACGTGGTCCTTTACAATCAATAACTTGCTCTTTTATACTTCGGTCAATCATATGGGACAAGATTCTCTCAAATAATATAACTTGGTTCATGTTAAAAAAAAGATTGGTCATTTACTAATACCGGACGTTGTCCTTTATAATTAAGCACTTGCTCTTTTATACCTCAAACTATAGTCAATCATTTGGGACAAGGTTCATGACTTTGTCCATGTTAAAAGAAATATTGTTCTTTACTAATACCCAATACAATCTTTTATAATTAATGACCTTCTCTTTTATACATCAGACAATAGGAATAAGATTCTCTCAGAAAATATAACATGGTACATGTTAACAGAAAAATTTATTTTGCGTTAATGTTTATTTGAATTATTGATTCGTCCTGATTGGGCGTATAAAAAAGTTAAAAAAAAAAAAAAAATTGTCCAAAATTATATTTTTTTGAATAAAGTAAAAAATAATCTAAAACATATTCAAGCCCCGTTTTGCACTAACAAAAACCACTAAAAACTTAACATATTTAACCATCTCGTTTTCATCAACTCAATAACTTTTTTGTCATCTCCCATTCAAGCTCAATCAACATTGTCTGAGCTATAAAATAGCTAGTCATTAGTTATAAAGGACTACGTCAGATGTTAGTGAGGAACAATTTTTTGTTCACATGGGCCAAGTCATATTTTATGAGAGAACCTTATCTCATACGATCGATCATTGTAATGGCAAATCTAAGGGCACATGAGGGTAGAAGTAAGAGGAGTCATCTCCCATTGAAGCTCAACCAACATTGTATGAGGTATATAAGAGCAAATCATTAATTATAAAGAGTACGTCGGGTATGAGTGTTGACCAATCTTTCTGTTCACATTGACTAAGTCATATATTCTGAGAGAACCTCGTCCCCTATGATTTACTATTGTTTTGCATCGTTCAAAAGATCTCAATGAGTACTTTCAAATGGTGCAAAAAGGTTCCAAAAAAGTTTATGAAAAAAATACAATTTTTTTGAAAATCAAAATGACACGACTTTACATAGGGAGCATTTAAATTGGAACGGAGGGAGTATTTTCTTCTTCTTCTTCTTCTTCTTCTTCTTCTTCTTCCCGTTTCCTCCTTCCCATTCCAGATCTCTCTCTCCCATATTTTACGCTTTCTTCGTCGAAATCGTCGACGGACCCCGGTATGCGTACATCACTGTAGAAAACAAATCACAGAGTTTCAAAGTTTTCTCCGTCGAAATCCCCTCTAATGTTGACACCCAACCATAACGAGGGTATGGTTTATTTGAATTCTTTGAATTGGAGGACCCATTTCCATAAACAATTTTGAGGGACTGTAAAGCATGACCCATTTCCATTCTCACAGACCGGAGAGAGAGAGAGAGAGAGAGTATGGAAAAAAATAAAGAATGGGATTGCTGGTGAACAGTAGAGATGTGTTCGACTGGGGCAAGAGGAGAAGGGAAAAAGGGCTTTTGGTAGGAAATCCAAACATCATTTTGATGTAAGGGCAAAATGGTCCTGTCAAGACATGTTAACTAGGGGTGGCAAATTGAACCCAAACCCATTAACAAACCCAGACCCATCAACTAGAAAATAGACCCAACCCAACCCATTTATTAGTTGGGTAAGAATGGGTTCAAACCCAGCTAACCCAGTATTAGTTGGGTCATAATTGGGCATCAATTGGGTCAACTTAAATAACCCAATGGGCAATGAAAGTAACCCACCAAATTTCATCTCTTAATTGGTCTATTTTCCAAACACCCATCAATTGGTCTCTTTTCCCTCTCTCTCTCTCTCTCTCTCCCCCCTGCGCCCCCCCTCTCTCTCTCTCTCTCTCTCCCCGCTGGTCTTTTTTCCCTCCCTCTCTCTCTCCCCCCCGCCCCCCCCCCCCCCCCTCTCTCTCTCTCTCTCTCTCTCTCTCTCTCCTGCTGGTCTCTTTTCCCTCTCTCTCTCTCTCCCCTCGCTGGTCCGAATTAAAAATCAATTGTGATCGGTAACAATTATTTTCACCAGTCAAAATTGAAAACACATCTCATCCATTAATTGCGCAAATGGACCCTTGAAATTGTGCTCCGCCGTGAATAAATTTCTTTCATGGTAGTCCCGCAAAGGGTTTGGATTAAAAAATTGACTTATTTTTTTGTCCTTATTCAAATTTTTTTTTCATTTTTTTTGTTTTTTGTCATCTTTTTTTGACTTATTAATTTATTTTGATGAGAGGAATCGAAAAAGTAAAAAAATTTGATCGGAACTTAGAATTTTTTGAATAAAGACAAAAAAAAATCAATAAGACAAAAAAAATTACTTATTCTCGTCTTTTTGAAAAAATTTATGAGTTTCGATCATAATTTTTTTTTACTTTTCTAATTTTTCGACCATAATTTTTAGTATATATGTAATTGGGTTAATGGGCGGGTCGGGTTTGCTTTAAAATAAATGGGTCGGGTTGGGTATGGGTAATTAAACTCATAGTTAATGGGTCTAAATCGGTCAATGACCCATTAAAGACCCAACCCACTAACAACTTACCCAATTTGACCCAAACCCGCCCGTTTGCCACCCCTAATGTTAACCATGTCTATTGGTCATTAAAATAGTAGTTAACATGTATAGGTAAATTATAAACTAGGGACCATGTATTGGTGATTAACCCCAGTCCACGCCTCCGGTGGGTAATTTTCCCTTCCAAAAAATGGTTTTACACCCCCAGCTGCTGCTATTGGAGATTGTATCAACAAAGTTCTCTATCTATTCTACAAGTTGGATGCTAGGTTGTCCAAATTACCACATAGGGTCATGAGTTATGGGTCTTGGTGTTATAGTTGTATCTTTGTTTCCTATTTAGTGTGTGATATTATTCCTCTGAAATATAGGGTCATGAGTTATGGGTCTTGGTGTTATAGTTGTATCTTTGTTTCCTATTTAGTGTGTGATATTATTCCTCTGAAATATAAGTTACACTCCATGTACATGTATTTGGGATCGTGGCTCAGGTTGAGGACATTGTTGATACGGGGAACACTTTGTCTTGTCTCATTGCTCACTTGAAATCCAAAGGAGCGTCATCCATATCAGTTTGCACTTTTCTTGATAAACCGGCGAGACGGAAAGTTAATTTTGAGCTTGTTGGTGAAGGAAAGTATTATTGTGGCTTTGAGGTAATCTCTCTATCATGTTTGGGGACCAATTTGTTTGCCTTTGTTAATCCCAATATATTGGCTTGATGCTGGTTCAGAATTCGTTTGACTTTTTGTTTCCTTTGCAAGTATAGTAATTGCTGAAATCACCTACTAGTACCATATTTGCATACCAAGGATGTGAACTCTTACATTTCTTGACTAAAGAAGGAAAAGTACGATGTATCAGCTATCTTATGGTTTGCTGCCTCATCGTATGGTTTGCTAGTGTTATTTTGCTAGTCTTATGGCTTGATTTAGTTAGGTAATTTGGGAGTCACAAAACTGATGGTCGGATAGGCTGTACAGATGCCTCCTCATGTTTATGTATTGTAAACGCATATATTGCATATCAGCCTACATGTCTATGACTTCACACGTGTAAGGTCCATGTGGCTTAGTCACTCCGAGTGGGTTTAAGGGAGTGCTGGCATTTAGTATGTGCTAAGTCTTGGACTTCATCATTATGAAGGTCAATTTTTGCCATCCCATCGGATAAGGAGTCTGTAATATTTATGTTTTCAATGTCATGGTGATCAAACGGTGTAACTTTACTGTTGTGATCATACCCCGTATCTCATAACTTTGTATACTGTGGTTACCCTTCAAGCATTGCTTCATTAGTGCGATAGATGTACCATGTAGCACCAAAACCTTGGGTGAGAGGCGCGGCCACTTTCGGGGCCAGATAAGGAGGTTCCACATAGACACCACACTCCACGCAGGTCAAGCTGCCTTGGGTAGGTCCAATTGAAAGATAAAGCAGAGATGGAAAGAAAGAGAGAAGCTGAGCTCTACTCGGGAACTTCCAAAGGACTGTGCCTCCGGCCTAGTAACAGTTCAAACTAGAAAAGTCTTTGAAAGCCTGAAGCTTCCAAAAAGGATGGTGTTCTTGAATCTTGGACTGTTAGTTATGGCCACCTGATCACTTTCTATGTATGACATAAATTGACGGCATTCTCGTTGAAGTCTTCACTTAAGCCACACGCATTAGTTCTCTCTCTCGGCTTGAAGGCTTCACCTCTCCTGTCACTCTCTCGAGTGTTCGGTTCCTCGGACGAGTATACTTCTGAATTGCGCCGTGGCGAATGCACTCTCAACAGCTATACTGCTTCATTTGGGCTAGGATGTAGGATTTGTATGTTTCCTATTAGTAGATATCCAAAAGTTCTTTAAATTAGGTTTCCTTTCAAGTTGAATTATGTCATGGTATCATATTTTTGTTTGCAAAAGTTACCTTTTCTTTTCGTCTTTGCAGTGCCCGGATTATTTTGTTGTGGGCTATGGACTGGACTTAGCTGAATTATACAGGAATTTGCCTTATGTTGGGGTCTTGAAGCCGGAAATGTACAAGTGAATTCTGCTGTCGCTTCATATCTGTGAAATAAATGTTCACTTGGTTTAGGGTCCCATGGTCTATATGGATGAACCTACTCATACCAATGATTAAATCAGCTGTGAATTACCCACTGCAATTTGGGATTTCTTTCATTCTCCCTTCTTTTTTGGTGTTTCTGTAACTGTCCCGTGGGACTGTCTTGTTTATTTTGGAGAATGTTACAGTTCTTCTGTCGAAGAATGAGGGACGGGATATAATGGATCAATTGTTGTTCTGCTATTATTATGGCACAATTTTGGTAGTATAAGCCTATTTTTCCTATGTTCAGGAAGAAAAATAAAACGAAAACACGTATTTTTCCCAAGCTAGACTCTATAGAGCAGTTTTGATGTGCCTGGGCTCTGTCGTCACACTTTCATCGGTAGAACACATGTAATTAAATTTGCAGATATGGTTAAGCTAAACTAGAGAACAATTTACCATATCAAAAGTCAATGTATGGTGGTGTGTTGGCAGCAATAAAGAGGGGGTGGTGGTGGTGGCCGCGAGCCAACACTATAATCCATTCCTGCCAAACAGCCGATTCTTCCTATTCACCTTCGTACTATCTTCCTACAAAGAAGTCAGAGAAATCAATACACTGCATATAATTCAAGTAATTCATAAGGGTTCTGTTATGTTCAGATGAGTTTTTGAGAAATTTTTGAATTTTTTTTTATGAGAGTAATGATTGAAAGTAGGAGTAATAAGTGGAGATAGATAGAGAGATAAATGAAAATAATAATTAAAAATAAGGGTAATCAGGGCCGGCTAATGGTACAGGCGGGAGAAGCACGGGCTTTGGGCCCCAAAAAAAAGTTAAAAATGAGGCCCCAGAATTCTAGGATATCTATATATATGGTCCAATTTTTTTTTTTTTGCATTAAACCTCCTTTACACAAAATAGGCCCAAATAAAATTTAGGAGCATCAAAATAGGCCATTAGAAACATTGGGGCAATCAAAAAAATACTTCATCCGTCCCAATTTACTTTTCTTAGTTCTATTCTAACTGGATTAAATTATATCTTTAAAGTGGTAATGAATTTTATATCCGATATGAATTTTATTTGATAGATCTCGATTTGTTCTATAATTCAATGTTTTCGAAATCATCTAAACATTATAAATTACAAGATATAATTAATTGGAAAGTGACATGAACTTCAAAAAATAACAAGTAAATTGGGACGGAGGGAGTAAGAAAAAAGAAACACCAGTTCAAGGGACAGAAGAATACATGAGCCGATCCAAAAAAAAAAAAAAAGAAAGAAATGTTGCTTCTCTTGAATTTAATTTAAACTTAACTTAAATTTGAGAGTTTTGTTTTTATTTGAATTTTTTTCGCATTGTTAGTTTTGCACCAAATTTTTGTGAGTTATTGATTCCTCTCGACGAGAGGAATAGAAAAACTAAAATTGTTTTACTTTTACCCCAAGTATTTTGAGAAATAACCACTTTTTAATGCAAAAAATTTCATTTTTTGATTAAAAAGTGGGTATTTCTCAAAATACTTGGGTAAAAGTAAAACAAAAAAAAAATTACTTTTTCGATTCCTCTCGTCGAGACAGATCAATAACCCACAAAAATTTAGTGCAAAACTAATAAATATGAAAAAAATTCGCATAAGGACAAACTCTTAGATTTAAGTTAAGTTCAAGAGGACAGGGCAACGTTTGCAGCAAAAAATGCGAGAAGACTTTTCAAATGATGAATTTTGAGGTATTGTAATAGTTGCATTTTTTTTTTTTTGGATAATTATAGGAGTATGTTTCTATTTTGTAATAGTAAAATCTTTTGTAATGGTTTTTTTTATGAGACTCTTTGTAGAATACTTTTGTATGAAAAATTCCGAAAATATAGGGAGGCCTCATTAAGGGTTTCATTTCCAGCCTCCAAAACTTATGAGCCGGCCTTGGGGGTAATGAGTGAGGATTAATGATTGGAAGTAGGGGTAATGTTTTAAAAAAAACTTTTTAAAATGTGAAACAAACAAGGCTACCTCTGTAAAATCATGAAATACAAACTCAACGTTTATCACAAATGCATTTATTCTGCCACACCAATACACTATTTTCTGAAAATGGTGACTTGCGAATTTGAATTGAATTTATAGAAATTTGATCCGATCCAAACAGCGAGCAACACGAATTTGAATTATTTGCATGAGACCAAAAAATGAGCTCTAAGAACATCTCCGGCCTTGATTCATTTTAAGACTCAAATTTAAAAATGGGGCAAAAATCACAAAAATCTCTTTTCAATCTTTGACCCAAATCCTTTTCCATTTTGGGTTTTACCCATTTTTTTTCCAAATCTGAGACAACTTTAGCCTTGACCCATTTCTCCAACGGCTAGTTAGAGAGAAAGAAAGAGGGAGATGTGTAAAATTTGGATTTGATGGTTGGAGATGTGTCTGCCCAAAATGGGTTTTTACCCAAAATTTGACTCAAATTTGAGAAAAAATATGGATGAAGGCTGGAGATGCTCTAAAAGCTGTTGTACTTTTTCAATTCCTCAAATCTTTGGCAGCCTTATATTATTTTTGGCTGATTAATTGTGGGAATAACACCAACGACTAGGATAAACAGGAAACTCAGGAATGAAACTATAATTGTGAGAACCTTGCTACTGACACAGCAAATCTGTGCATAGATTGCATTGTGGGGCCTACTAAGAGTCCCAAACGAATAATCCGATCCGTTAATTATGTTCAAAACATTTTTTCAAGGGCTTCTGTAAAAAATTAGCTTAATCCGATAGCTATAAGTGCTTGATCTAATCATTTAATGTTTCATTTAGGTTTTTAGAGAATGAAAAGTTACACGATTAGATCAAGCACTTACAAATATCAGATTGAGCTGATTTTTTGCGAAAGCCCTTGAAAAAATGTTTTAAATATAATGAATGGCTCAGATCATTTGTGTGGAATCCAAAGTAAGCTCCACATAACAATTTGTGCACGATCTGTATACAGATTTGCTGTGTCCACGTACTTTCTGATTTAAGTACCCCTAATAAAATATGCCTTCTCCAAAGAATTAAACTTTCTACTTTCTTTCACTAATTAGTGTTGTGCCAGTTTATACAAGGAGCCGGAAAAACACGAATGTGATTAGTATTTCTTTACATCGAACGTGCTAGTAATCTCCCAGTACTTTTTTTTTTGAACTGTCAAAAAAAATGTACTAGTAGTACTGGGAATGTACTAAAATCTGTCAAAAATCCCTCCGCTCCGCACCACCGTTTTGTGCAAGAAAATCGAAGAAACTGCAAAAATGGGTTGTGGTGGAAGAACGCTCCTTAGCCTCTCTCTGTGCTCGTCTACCTCCTCAACCCGCTTCTCTTTAACTCTCCTCTCCCGTTTCCCACTCTCCAATTTCCCATATCCGCCACCACCACTACTACCCAGCGCCGCCCTCGTTTTTAGGCCCCTATGCTCCGCCACCGCCGCCACAACAGAGGAAGGACTGCAACCCTTAAAGCACTCAATCCTCCTCGAGAGGCTTCGAATCAGGCACCTCAAGGACTCCTCCTCCGAAAAAACCCGACCGACGCAGCGGCCTTTGGCGCCTGGGGATGATGATGGGTCGGCGACGAAGAAGAATACTAATAATAATAAGAAGAAGAAAAGTGAGGTTGAGGTTTTGGCTTCGAGTTTCGAGGAGCTAGGGTTGACTGAGGAGACGATGGGGGCTTTGGAGGAAATGGGTATCTCGGCTCCTACTGAGATTCAGAGTATTGGGATACCTTGTGTGCTCAAAGGGAAGAGTGTGGTGTTGGGTTCTCACACTGGCTCTGGAAAGACCCTTGCTTACATGTTGCCTCTTGCTCAGGTTTCATTTTGCAAACTTTCCTTCCTTTACTCTATTTGCTCTCTTCTACTGGGTTTTCCACTACGATGGTGTTGAAAATTAAAAAACAAAATACTCCCCCATCCCAATTTGTTTGTCCCTCGTGTTTTGTTTTAAATTGATAGAAATTGCGTACATCTTTTAATTGAGGGTGAGTTCCCCTATGGGCTAAGGGGCTAGAGGTAGCTCCTTTAGCTGTAAAAAACCATGGATGTCTAGGTCATTCTCCTTATATACATCAACTTTTGGGGCTAAAGGGGATTGTTTTCGGAAACAAAGTGGCTAATGTCAATAAGGTAAGCCTGGGTTATTTTGGGAAACTCACCCTGATGATATTTTCATATGCAATGAGGGAGTCTTGATAGATCATAATTAGTTTTATTAAACAAAGTTTAAAAGAAATAAGCAATTTGAAAGTGGCATGAACTGCCAAAAAGGACTAACAAATTGGGACAGATGAACTGATGAAGTACTATTTTGGGGTGGGGAGGAGTACATTTATGGATCCATACGTCTGCAGATTTTTCTTCATAGAAATTTTGAAGCTATCTTGATAATCAGGTATAGTCGTAGATGTATACATACGTGTATGGAGATTAATTTCCAAGATAAAAAAAATCCATGTCCATGTATACGTAAAAAGCCTTGTTGAAGTTTCTTTTCTTCCATAGAAATTTTGAGCTATCTTGAAAATAAGGTATTTATGGCATGCAATTAGCTAAAGAAAATGTGTAACACTCATACATCAATCCATTGCAGAATGATGGATATACCTGTAATCTGGCCCTTAAACATACCTTACTTTGAGATGAAAGCGTGGGGTATGATAAAACCAAAACAGGAGGTAATAACCTTGTACTTTCAAAATAAAACCATTGCTTACTTACGATACGGTGATGTACCTTTGTAACCCAAAAATTGGATTGGCCATCTGTTTTGGTTTGCTTAGGTTACCAACTCTATCCAATCTGTGGGGGAATCGAATTTTCGGCTTTGTCTTTTGTCTTTTTTTTTTTTTTTGTTGGTTTGTGGCTTTTCATTAGTTGATAGTCAGGGTTCAGAAGGGTTAAACATTCTTGTGCTTGTGATGGTAAAGAACCTTGTAATTTGTTGCTAGTATAGTTGTTGAGACGGGATGAGGCCTTATATGGCATGCTAATGAAGCCAAGACGTCCTCGAGCTGTTGTGCTATGCCCCACAAGGGAGCTTTCTGAACAGGTTGTGATTTACTTTCTTCAGATTTTGCATTGCTTTTAGTTAATCCTTCTAGCCCTTAATTAGAATTAAGTGTTTGTACAGGTGTTCCGCGTGGCTAAGTCAATTAGTCATCATGCTCGATTCAGGACTACCATGGTAAGTGGCGGCACCCGTTTAAGACCCCAAGAAGATTCGTTGAACACCCCAATTGATATGGTTGTGGGGACCCCTGGTCGTGTTCTTCAACATATTGAGGAAGGGAATATGGTTTATGGTGACATCCAATACCTGGTGAGTTGGGGGGCCTCCTAATGTCTTCTTTCTTTAATTCTTGTTTTCCCCTTTCATTAATTGACAGTGTCAGTCTTTTATAGGTGTTGGATGAAGCAGATACAATGTTTGATCGTGGCTTTGGGCCTGATATTCGTAAGTTTCTTGGCCCCTTAAAAAATCGTGCATCCAAATCTGATGATAAAGGATTCCAGACGATTTTGGTCTCTGCAACTATGACAAAGGTACACTAAATTGCCCTCTTATGTAACCACTTTAATGAATGATGTTCTAATAGTCAACTGGATCTATCACATTTCTTCTAAGTCTGTTTTGCGTAGATGTTAAATGCGCCAATTTTGGTTTCAAATTGTTTGTATATGATTCTAGTTGTGAGGCCACTTTGAATTTTGAGAGCATGCATGTCTTTCTTCCTTTTGTTTTGGACATTAGATGATACCCCCTCTGTTCCATAGTGATAGTCCATTACAAAAAGTTGTGCAACTTTTTGGATAAAAAAAGAAAGCACTTCTGCGAATAATTTTTATGCTTTTTTGTGCATATCCGACATCTCAGCAACCTGTCTTAAGGTTATCTATCCCAGCCTCTCTGTTGGTGAAATTTGTGTTGGAACCATATGGTACTGATCAGAGTACAACTCTGTTTTTGCTCAGTCTTAACCTTAAACAGTTACCATCTGACAACTTGCTCTTACATGTTTTGTCTTTATGGATGTTGGATATAAGCTTACGTGATACTTGCGGAAAGTTTAGACATATGTGATTCTTTCCAGGCAGTGCAAAACCTGATTGATGACGAGTTTCAAGGAATTGAACATGTGCGAACTTCAACGTTGCATAAGAAGATAGCATCTGCTCGCCATGACTTTATCAAACTTTCAGGTTCTGAAAATAAGCTGGAGGCATTGCTACAGGTCTATTTCTCTTGAGCTTTGTAATTATCCGGTACTGATCACCAGAGATAAAGAAGTGGTAGTTTTGACTTCTGACATTCATAGCAGCAGACAGCAGTAATGGTTGAAGATTTATTGTGCTGTCTTTCTTTGTGTTTTACTCGTAGAAGTAAAAAAAAAGTTTTCATAAGCGCCAAAAAAATTAAAATCTGTCTACTCTACAACTCATGGATTTGATCTTGTTCAGGCAGAGTTGTTCTTGTGCATCTTGTTGAACGAATTTCTCAATGTTTATTCTTCTCCCATTGGAGGTCAATTTATAATACAAGCTACCTATCAATTAAGGAAACAAAATCTTGAAATAAGGAATTACACATAATCAAATATTCAGATTCCTAAACTAGCTACCTAAATTATTTTCCTTCCTAATTTAAATATATACAGCCAACACTCCCCCTCAAGCTGGAGAGTATATATCATGTACACCCAGCTTGCAACATATAGAATCAATGGTAGCTTTGGGAAGAGCTTTGGTGAAAATATCTGCAAGTTGAGACCCCGAAGGAACGAAGGGAGTAGTAATCTCCTTAGACTCCACTTTTGATCGAATGAAGTGACAATCAACCTCAATTTGTTTAGTTAGCTCATGAAATTCTGGGTTGTTAGCTGTATGAATAGCAACCTGATTATCACAATAGAGAGGAGTAGGATCATATACTGGAATCCCGAATTCACGTATAAGAGTGCATAGCCAAGTGAGTTCACATGTTGTTTGCGCCATAGCTCGATACTCAGCCTCAGCACTAGAACGAGCAACAACTGACTGCTTTTTATTTTTCCAAGTAACGAGGTTACCACCAATAAAAGTACAAAAGGCAGTGGTGGATCGACGGTCTGCAGGAGATCCTGCCCAATCAGCAATTGGTATATCCCTCGATGTGAAGATGACCAAATGATCGATAAAGAAGTCTACGGCCCGGAGCATTTTTAAGATACTTCAGGATACGAATGGCTGCCTCCATATGAGGAACACGAGGACGAGTCATGAATTGACTAACCACACTGACTGCATAGGAAATATCAGGTCGAGTAATAGTAAGGTAGATAAGTCTACCTATAAGTCTCCGATAGGCGTCAGAATCATCAATCAACTCACCATCGTCAGGAAGTAACTTTAAATTAGTATCCATAGGAGTGGCGACAGGTTTGGAACCAAGATAACCTGTATCTCTCAAAAGATCAAGAGTATACTTCCTTTGAGACAAACTGATGCCTACTTTGGATCGAGCAACCTCAATACCAAGAAAGTACTGAAGCTTGCCCAAATCTTTAGTAAGAAAACTAGAGCAGAGGTGACGAATCAAGCTTTGAATTCCAATACTATCACTGCCAGTGATAACAATATCATCCACATAAACAACCAGAATCACAATCCCACGATCGGTCCTTTTAAAGAACACAGAGTGATCAGCCTTACTTCGAATCATGCCATGAGCAACAACAGAATTGCTGAACTTATCAAACCAAGCACGGGGAGACTGTTTGAGGCCATATATAGCTTTACAAAGTTGACAGACACTCTCCCCCTTGGACTTAAACCCGGGTGGTTGAGCCATATAAACAGTCTCAGACAAATCCCCATGCAAAAACGCATTCTTGACATCCAGTTGATGAAGCGGCCAATCAAGATTAGCCGCGAGAGATATAATAACACGAATAGAGTTGAGTTTGGCCACCGGAGAGAATGTCTCGGTATAATCAATGCCATAGGTCTGAGTAAAACCTTTGGCCACGAGGCGAGCTTTAAGACGATCAACGGTGCCATCAGGATTATGTTTGACAGTAAAAACCCATCGGCAACCAACAATATGAGCCCCAGAAGGCTGGGGAACCAAATCCCAAGTATGATTCAAATCCAGAGCATGCATCTCTTCTTGCATTGCCGAATGCCAACCAGGATGAGAAAGAGCTTCCTGATACGACTTGGGAATACTAACAGAAGAGAGTGATACAAAAAAGCTGGAAACGAGGAGGATAAACGATTATACGAAACAAGGTGAGAAATAGGATGAGATGTACAAGTACGCGTACCCTTTCGCACTGCAATGGGTAGGTCAAGAGAAGAAACTAGAGGTGGATTTGTAGACAGCGGAGGAAGCGGTGGGGGAGAATGAGGAGAATCCACTGGAGCAGTATCCGGAGGGCGACGAACATAGACCTGGGTAACTGGGGGTCTGGCAATATCAGGAAGTACTAGTGGAAGAACCGGAGTATTGATTAGGGGATCCTGTAAGTGAGTGCTCTCTTGAGAATAATAGGGAACCGTCTCAAAAAAGGTGACATCGGCACTAACAAAATGCTTACGTAGTGTAGGACTATAACACCTGTACCCCTTTTGTGTTTGTGAGTAACCAAGAAAGATACATTTATGAGAGCGAGGATCAAGTTTGGAACGATTAGGGTGCAAGTTGTGAACAAATGCAACACAACCAAAAAATTTTGGGGGAAGAGGAAAGGGATTTCTTATCAGGAAACATGACTTGAAAAGGTGATTTACCCCGTAAAACACGAGTCGACATTCTATTTAAAAGGTACCCAGCAGTAAGAACTGCATCTCCCCAAAAAAATTTTGGTACATGCATGTGGATCATGAGAGCACGAGCAATGGCCAGGACAGGACCATTTTTTCGTTCAGCAATACCATTTTGTTGAGGGGTACTGACACAAGTAGTTTGATGAATAATGCCTTTAGAGTCTAGAAATTGTTGAAAAGGTTTAGCCAGATACTCTTGAGCATTATCGGTACAGAAAACCTTGAAGTTGGCATTAAATTGATTTAGGACTTCAGCATAAAAAGACTGAAACACAGTAAAGATTTGCGATCGAGCTGTAAATACATAAATCCAAGTTAAACGAGAAAAATTATCAATAAATGTAACAAAATACCAAGAGCCACATAAACCAGTGATTCGAGAGGGTCCCCAAATATCAGAGTGAACAAGAGCAAACGGGTGCAAATTAGGTGAATCAATGCGAGGAGAAAAAGTAACTCTCCGATGTTTACTAAGTTCACAAGTTTCACAATTAAAAGTAGAAAAATCAGGTAAAGATGGAATTAAAGATCTAAGGTTAACAGATGACGGGTGCCCTAGACGACAATGCCACTGATATGGTGTTGTGGTAGAATGAAGAGCAGATGGATCCGAGGAGCCAAACGACTGGAAGTAGTAAAGGCCATTCTTCTCATATCCCCCACCAATCATCCTCTGCGTCTTGAGATCCTGAAATTCACAATGAGAGGAATAGAAGGTTACTGAACATTGGAAACTGTGGGAGAGTTTTTGAATGGATAGCAAGTTAAAAGGAAAGCCGGGTAAATATAAAACAGAAGTAAAAGTGAGACCAGAAGTACGATATGTGCCAATGCCATGCACTTGAGTTTTTGTTCCATTAGCAACAGTAACATAGGAAGGAGCAGAAGGAGAAATAACATCAGATAAGAAGGACAAATTACCAGTCATATGGTCAGTGGCTCCAGAATCGAGAACCCAAGGTGCATGAGAGGAGGAATGAAGACGTGTTACCTGAATAGACAACATTGGCAGTGGAGGAAGAAGATGCATGTGCTCGTTGGATCATAGAATCATACTCAGATTTAGAAATAGTAATCTGATCCGACGGAACAGACTCAGATGGCTCCCCCTCAACCATAGCTTGATTAGCCCATGCAGGTTTGCCATGAAGTTTCCAACAGAAGTCAACAGTATGATTAGTGCGATTACAGAGAGTGCACTTCTTAGTACCACGACCACTGCGACGGCCACCACGGTCAGAAGAACCAGTATGACCGCGGTTATAACTCCCAAAGTTCCCAGAGGATGGGCTATTGCGAGCACTAGGAGCAGCAAGAGCAGAGCGAGGAGTACTCTCTAGAGCAGAATGATGAGTGGCTGCCCTACGAACACGAGCAAAGGCTTCACCAATAGAAGGAATATCCTGGCCAGATAATATATTTGAGCTAACTGGAGCAAGATCTGATTTGAGACCAGAGAGAAACTTAGCAACCTGAAACTCATTCCTGTATTTTTGCTGAGTCGCCAGATCTATGGTTAAGGGTTGATAGATGTTTAACTCATCCCACATACCTTTCAATTTTGAAAAATATTCCTCCACCGGGCCTTCTCCTTGTTGAAGGGAGAAAATGTTCTGATAAATCTGATAAATGCGAGAGAGATTCTGATCGGAGGAATATAATATGCGAAGAGTATCCCAAATGGCTTTAGAAGTCTCTAAGCAAGCCACATTATTAAAAATATCAGGTTCCAGGCTGTTCCATAATAAAGTCATAATATGGGCATCGTGTGTGCCCCAAGTGGGATCAGAAGATGGTGGATCTGTAATAAAAGAGGTCTCCTCACTCGCGCGGAGAGAAACAGATACTGCCCGAGACCATGGGAGATAGTTGGATCCATTTAGTTTAATAGTAGTGAGTCCGATTATAAAAATTATGCCGAATAGCATCCTTTATTTCTGATGACCCTCCGGATTTATCCTTGTTTTTATCACCCATGATGTAAAAAGGAAGACAACCAAAGATAAATAGGTTAGAGAAACCTCAAAGGTGCAGAATCAGAGAGATGAGATTCCGAACAGCCTCAAATATTCTGACCCAGTAAGTTCCGAGTCAACTCAGTAGATTTCAAGTCAAACGGAGAGGACCCAATAGGTTTCAGATGCAAACAGAGAGCAATAGCTGCAAACGAATCACAGATCTGCGTCAAAAACTGGTTGCCGGAGTTGCTACAGTCCGGCAAGTGTCCAGCGAAGGAGGAAGAAGCTCCGGCGAGGGTCGTTGGAGGTAGACGAGGCTCTGGCGAGGTCGTGGAACGTTGTCGGAGATGGAGAGATACAGTAACAGTGAGAGACCACGAGTGAGAGACAGTCGTGAGACTAGAGATACGCCAACAGTGGCTAGGGTTCTGTTTAGGGCTGGAACAGAAGCAAATTCAGAGAAACGAAAGAAAGGTAAAAAAAATATATATATATTAGGGTTTCTTAACCTGCTCTGATACCATGTTGAACGAATTTCTCAATTTTTATTCTTCTCCCATTGGAGGTCAATTTATAATACAAGCTACCTATCAATTAAGGAAACAAAAATAAGGAATTACACATAATCAAATATTCAGATTCCTAAACTAGCTACCTAAATTATTTTCCTTCCTAATTTAAATATATACAGCCAACACATCTTATAGAGCATTATAAGTTACTAAGAGGCCAACCGCCAATTTGATGCAACTGATTCAACATCACATGTGTTGACTCTGCCTGGTTACATCTCCAAACATTACATCCAAATTCTTGGAAGGGACTGTGTCAATACGTCAAGTGACAGACATGGTAAAATATTTATGTGTACATAGCATGCATAACTATTATTGGTGATTGCAAGATCAGGGAACAAGGGTCTCCTTCCCAAACATTACATCAAACTGGTGAATTATTGTTTTTACCTTTGGAGTCATGAAAATATTTGACAGGACTCGGGAGTGTTAGCCTAGGCCCTAGGCATTGTCAATGTTATGTTTGTTTGGAAACCCCAATGCTGTATCATTATGTAGAATTCAGTTGGTGTAACTTGCAAGTTGCAATTATTCCGATTTCTTAAGCTAAGCTCTCATTTCCGCAATGTGATGATGTTAATACAGGTCCTCGAGCCAAGCTTAGCAAAGGGAAACAAAGCGATGGTGTTCTGCAACACATTGAATTCTAGTCGTGCTGTGGATCACTTTCTCGATGAAAATAAAATCTCTTCTGTTAATTACCATGGAGAGGTGCCAGCAGAACAAAGGTGAGAGAGATAAGGTACTCTTGTTTATGTTATATGTGATGTCAGTATTTTCCAGATTGCATTGTTCCACCCGTTTAAAAACCCTTTGAGCGGATGGCTTCAATTTCTGGATGTCATGTAAAACCCCCAGATTGCTTTGGCTAACATTACATATTAAATCAGCCTGCTGCACAATAACGAGTTTAAGAAATTATGGGGAAAAAAACTCGAGCCGAAAGACTTAAACAATCTTCTTTTAACATTTATTAAACAATTGGTTCTTTTCTAAAATAATGCACTCATAGTTTTGATATCTTGATCATTTTTCACGGGAATGGTTTTCAAGAATTTGATGTCTTACTCAAAATGGGTTCTTTTCCAATATATCTTCTAGAAACAAGTGTTGAAAACCGTTGACCAAGCAAGTTTTATGTGTTTTCCGACAAATGAAAATGAAAGCTATTCCAAACAGACCCTTTGCTTTTGAGGGATGAAACTAGAAAGCTCAATCTTTAGAAATGCTTCGTTATCTGAGCCCAACTGTGTAGGTATTTGTGTTTAGTAACGATGTTTTCTGTGGGTATTCTCCTGATGTAGGGTTGAAAACCTCCAAAAGTTTAAGAGTGATGATGGAGATTGCCCCACGTTGGTCTGCACGGACTTGGCTGCTCGGGGACTGGACTTGAATGTGGATCACGTCGTTATGTTTGATTTTCCCTCAAATTCTGTAAGCATCATCTTTGACTACTTTGTCAGTATTCTTTCTTGCATGCCAGTTTCCTTTTTTCCAGGATTTGAAAGTTTGTGCTTTTCTTCCCATCGACTCTTAGATTGACTACCTCCATCGGACTGGAAGAACTGCTCGAATGGGTGCTAAAGGTATTGACTCACTTCATCTTTTTTTGGCTTTGTTAAATGACGACGACAACCACTGTGTTATGGGTGGGGGAAGACTGGAGACACGTTTAAACTCTGGCAATACATGCAAAAAGTTCTCAGAAAGTTTTACTACGGAAATAGAAGCCTTCCTATACTTTCTTAAATAACAAAGCGCAAAAGCAAAAGAAAAACGAAAAAGAGAGAGGGATACTTGGAGATTGAACAATGGGGTTATAATCCATGGTTGAGTTAATTATTCACCTACTATATAGTTTGGGCAAGAAGGGGATGAAATAATGAATTTGATATCGTGGAACCCATCAGACATGTTTAAAAGTCTCTATACATTTTGAAAAAAAAGTGTTCTGTACCAAAACTCAATCTGGAAAAAGTGTTTTTTATGTCAAGAAAGTGCCAGCTTGTTGGCGACATGATCTGTTCTTTTGCCTTCGTGACTTGGTGGAGCAACTTGTTCTAATTACGTTTGGCTGTTAATTCCAATTTGGCTCCGCGAAATCATTTTTGTTTGTAACAATTTTTTTGTTTGTTTGTTTTATGTTCAAACAAATGTTCATACTCCACTGAGTTGTTAAATCAAGATGCCTTCTTTGGACAGGTAAGGTGACAAGTTTAGTTACAAAGAAAGACTTGATGCTTGCCACCCGTATTGAGCAGGCTATAATGAAGAATGAGAGCTTGGAATCCCTAACTTTAGATAATGTAAGGAGGGATGTTGCCAGGTCCCAAATAACAGCAGAAAAGAACTCGAAATCCATGAATATTTCAAACCAGAAAAACAAGAGTAAATCTCCATCTCTGCTGAAACCATCAAGTGTCCGGAGGAAGTTTTCATCTTCCGAAAAGACCTCAGGTCCAAAATCTGGAAAAGCTTCTGCTTCATCCAAAACTACACAGACTCCAATTAATGTGTCCAAGTCACCAAAATTTTCAGCTGCAAGTAGTTCAAAAAGGGCTACTTCCGGTGGGAAGAAAACAACAGACAGCAGAAAGTCTGGTGCTGTGAAATCATCTGCAGGTAGTTCAAAAAGGGCTCCTTCCGGGGGGAAGAAAACAACTGTCAGCAGAAAGTCCGGCGCTGATTTCAGAACATCAAAACTAAATGTTGTAGGGTTCAGGGGGCGGAGTTCGTCGTCTAATGCAAGAGAGTCATTGAGATCTAAGTAATCGTCTTCCCAATTTTGGATCATGTACATTATTAAGATAGCATTTGAATACTTGTTTTACTTTTCATGTGTTTCTTTTGTCCCTGTCCTCTTGCTTCGAGAAATATGTTTATTCCAGTGAAACAGAAAATATCACTGATGCCAAGTCTCGTGAGTTCTAAACTTAGGTTCATGATTATTGTCCTCTACTTTCAAATGGGTTTCCAAACTTGGTTAGAGATTTTTGCCTTCAATTTTTTACTTTGGTACTTACTCGTTTGTTCTTGGGCACATGTGACTTTACAACATAGCATCTCATTTGTTCTCTTTCTAACACGTGAAAAGGGCAATGTCATAATTTTGTCTACATGGGTACAAAAAAAAAAAAAAAAAAGAGTGAATACATCAACTGCCCTTGACCTTCTGATTTCAAGAACATTCCACTTTTCATCATCATTTGCAAGGAAGCGCACGAGAAGCTTTGGCCGGAGGAACAATATTTCCCGTGGAATCATATATGATGACGCCAGAGAAATCTGGGAGCTGGCACTTACCACCCATGAGTATGTCCTTCTGCCACACTGAAATTTCACAGCTAGGCGTGATTCCTTCTCCGTTGCCGAACTGGAACCCGTGAATCATCTCTTCGTTGTTGAGCTGTATTATGACTGGATCTCTGTCCTTGGAGTAGCCATGGCCGAAGCAGGCCTTCCATCGGCGCCACTTGCGAGAGTGAGAAGCGCACATAAAAAGTGCGAAGGCACAGAAAAGTAGAGTTATCGCAGCGTAGGTTGATTGAGGTATGCTCGAGAGCTGGTGAATAGGGAGAAGTGGACGACCCATTGGGAATTCCTCTAAAGGGTTCCATGTGTAGGAGTGAGTTTATGTAGGTAACTGGGGTGGTTGGGGGATTGGAGGATTTGTTAAGGTTTGGGTTGGGTTGGGTTTGACTCATCATTCAAGTTAAAGTTGGCATGGGTTGTGGTTTTGGTGGTCCTGAACCTCCTCTACTAGCTAGGTGATAAAACAGGTAAAGTTATTCTCTCATCCAAAATTTCCACCTACTTTGAGCTCAGCTGAAGCTGCAAATAAGCGAAATAGGAGAGTACAGTAGTGAGTTTTTAAATCAATCTTAGAAAAAATGTGTTCCAAATCCAAATTTAGTTTGTTTATACTCCTAGTAGAGTTTTTTTTTTTTTCCTCCTCCAGTTCTTATGTAATAATAACAAGCTTTGAAACAATATTATTATAGCTCTGTTTATTTGGGCAACCAATTGATCAGGAATTTGGTCAAATATGAGTTAACTTGGAGTAGTTTAGCTTGTTTAACAACCCCAAAGGTATCAATACATAAAATGTCTCATGTGAAACTGTGAGATTTATGTCTTGTTCTTTTTACTTTTCAAAAAGTATTTTTCACAAAATTTCTCCTAAATTCTCCATACTTCCAACATTTTTCTCTCTATTTCTCTCCACTTATTACTCCTACTATTTTTCAAAAAAAATTTCAAATCTAAATCCAAACACAGCATTAAGTCTACTTTATATGAGTGAACAAAACAAAAATGATAAGATGCGATACTTTCTTTCAACTATAGTCACATACTATAATTACCATCTATTTTGAATATATATCTCTATTTATTTACATTTTATGTAATAATTGATACCGTTCCCAACCGTTGATATTGGTGATAAACATACAAGACCCATTCAACTAACAACAATATAAATTATGTCACAGCAGATAGTAGTAAAAAAATAAATAATAATGGTCAAAGCTAGAGTATTTGTTATGTTAAAAAACAATTGCCGAGTACATGGGTCACAGTATAGGCTAAGCATAGCTTTTTGCTTGAAATCTGGGAAAATTAGATTAAACCCCCAATACTATTTCCTGGAGATGAGTTGCCCCCTTGAGTTTTAACTCATACACTTAACCCCCTTAAAGTTCCACCGCATATATGAGTACCCCTTGCCGCCCACAAATCGTTACAATGTCGGATGGTAACGGTTGCATCCCATTCCCAGCGGATATATCAAAAAAAAGACAAAAAACGGAAGAATCCCCAAGTCATCTTTAAGACCCAAGGTCTTACTTTACTCCCTCCCCTTCAGCAGAGAATAGATATGCATATGTGCGTAAATGCATCTCTATGTCCATCACTAGACAACTCTAGGACTCCATAACCCCATCTCTCTCCCTCCATCTTGTAGTACTTTCTCTCTCTCCACCCTTCTCTTTATCCATTGGCTTTTGAATACCCAAAATGCAAGAGATCTCTAGCAGATCCAGCCATGTTGAATTCAAAATATTTTGCCTATGCTAATCTAACTATTTTAAAATACTCACTTTCATCAATCATTTTTTGTTTTGAGGAAGGGCAAAAGGGTAATTTCACATATCAACTCACCTAGGCAATTGCTGACTAGGGAGAGGCATAATGGACCCTTTAAACACACACACACAATACCCAAACTCTCGATGTGGGAGCCAGCCTAGCTGACGCAGGCATCAATCATTTTTTGTTTGTTTGTGCATTTGTGGTATGAGAGCACCATTGAGAGCCTAAAAAGAATTTGATCAAAACTGTGGGAGAAGGTTTTATGGGTGCTTAAATTACAAGGTATGAAGGTGAAGAAAGTTTTTCTGTGATGGCTGAGAGAGAGAGAGAGAGAGGAGGAGGAGGAGGAGGAGGAGGAGAGTTATGTTTAATGATGGATAGTAAACTTTGATCTGTATTAGTTAATTAGTTTTCTCGGCTCCAAGGTCTTAGTTAAGGGCCGATTTTATCTTTTTTTCTAAATGACAGATAAGAAAAAAGATTAGGAGAACACATCAAAAGAAGCTGTCATTTTCTAGGGAAAACACTAGCCACAATGGAGGGTAGGCCTCCCATATACAAGAACCTACACCTCTCACAAATCGTTTTGCCAAACAATGAGTCACAAACATTTCTTCTAACAAAATTAAAATTGCATGATTGAAATCTGCTCTACAACTCCCATAAATATGCTATCACCACTACAAAATCTGAATGTAGTGGACAGTCATGAAGAATGGTCTTGATAAGCTGTCTTTGAATTTTCAATTTTCCAAAATAC
The DNA here is from genome assembly GCF_030253575.1 of Rhododendron vialii. Classification (NCBI taxonomy): domain Eukaryota; kingdom Viridiplantae; phylum Streptophyta; class Magnoliopsida; order Ericales; family Ericaceae; genus Rhododendron; species Rhododendron vialii. The sequence continues at coordinate 20,620,144 of NC_080562.1, read as the reverse complement.
CCTCCCTAACATAAAACCCAATTTAACCTTTCCTCCTTCACTCTCTTCTTCTGCAACAACCCACCATCGATCATCTCCTCTCCCTCCCATCACTCCATCTCCTCCACAGACCACAGCCCCCCCCTGTCATTGACGACGTTCGGGTCTACCAACACCACCAGCAAACTCTCTCTCTCTCTCTCTCTCTCTCTCTCTCTCTCTCTCTCTCTCTCTATATATATATATATATATATATATATATATATATATATATATATATATAGAGTGTTGCTATATGTACCGACCACGGGGAGGGAAAACGTACCGACGGCCGCCGGCGGGCCGTCTCCGGCCACCGGACGGCCGATCCGAGCCGTTCAAAAATTCTAAAAAATAAAACCGAGGGGGTCAACGCGGGAATCAAGGGCATCCGAGGTGTTTAGGGTGCTTGATCAAAGCACCCTTTTTTCGTGTATATATGCACGCCGGCGGCCGTCGGTACGTTTTCTCTCCCCCAATGGTCGGTACTCATAGATTTTTCGATATATATATATATATATATATATTATGCACACCCAGACCTTCCTGTAAGGGCGTCTGTACTATGTTAAAGTGCGGAAGTCTATCGGGGCGGTTCCGGAGAATTCTAAAAAAACCTCTAAAAAATCCCTCAAATCTTAATTTCATAGTTTTCGATCAAATTTTAATAATTCGAGCCACTCAATGTGTTCAAAACGTGATTTTAAGGGTGCGCACAAGGAATTGACAAAAAAAATAACCGAGAATAACTTGATTTGAGCAGTTTCAATAAAAAAATTGTTCGGATAAAGCCATTCCCGGTCATTTTTTTTACTGATTTCTCGCGAGTACTCTTAAAATCACGTTTTGATTATATTGAATGGCTCGGATCATCAAAATTCGATCGGAAACTTTGGGTGGGGAGGGTTTAAGGGTCCCTGGAACCGCCCCATATATATATCAGTCAGGTTCCGGTGACGGATCCCGCATTTTAATAAAATGCGGGACTCCCCTTCCCAATTGAATTTCGATGATCCGAACCGCTCAAAATGATCAAAACGTGATTTTAAGGGTCTCCGCGAGAAATCAACAAAAAAAATGACCGGGAATGGCTTCATCCGAGCAGTTTTCATTGAACGATTCAAAAAAAACTGCTCGGATGAAGCCCTTCCCGGTCATTTTTTTTGTTGATTTCTCGCGAGGACCCTTAAAATCACATTCTGCATACATTGAACGATTCGGATTTTCAAATTTGATTGGGAAATGAAAGTCCCGCATTTTAACAAAGTGAAGGATCTCTCATTTGATCCGTGGTATCTATATACACACACACACACACACAGAGTTCGTTTCAAATGAGGTGGTCCTCATTTTAGTTAAAAGACGGACCTCCCCATTTCCCCCCTTTTCCGATTGAATTTCAATGATCTGAGCCACTCAATGTGATCAAAACGTAATTTTAAAGGTACACGTAAGAAATCAACAAAAAAAAATGACCGAGAAGGGCTTCATCCGAATAGTTTTTTATTGAACAGTTCAAAAGAAACTGCTCAAATCAAGCCCTTCCCGATCATTGTTTTTGTTGATTTCTCGCAAGTACCCTTAAAATCAAGTTCTGAACACATTAAGCGGCTCGGATCATTGAAATTCGATTAGAAAAGGGGAGTCCGTATTTTAAGAGGTTCTCACATGAGGACCACTGAAGCTAAAATGCGGATTACTCAGCTGTCGTTGGATTGTGTTTTGAATGGTCAGAATTAGAAGACAATCTATTCACGCGAATAGATATCGAGCAGACAATCTATTCATGCGAATAGATATCTATTCGCGTGAATAAATTGTCTACAAATTCTGACCATTCAAAACACAATTCAACGACCAGAATGGTAGTCCACATTTTAGCTTAAAATACGGTGATCCTTAGGAGAAACGGACCGTGTGTGTATATAATGGAGGGAAGTCTTGGTTTTGCCATACCTTGAACTCAAAATCTAATGCTAAAATCTCATTGGCTTTCATTTTTGCTATTTACGAGGGCTTTAAAACAATGTAAACAAAAATAGGGCAATTTATAGGAAAAATTGAGAGAAAAAACATTTTCATGGTCTTGGATGTTCAGTTCCGAAATTGTGGAAACCAATCGGATTTTAAAATATCAAAATATGTACAACTTCCAGATTTTGGTTTTAAAATTCAAAAATATGTACAACTATCGGGATTCAAAATCCGAAATATTTTAGGGATTTTGGAATTGTTTATCTAATAGCATCGGGACAATCTAATTGAACTCGAATTTTTGATGGGCTTCCCTCTGTACACTGTTTTGGCTCCCAAACCACCATGTCCATGACACCAACTTCCTTGTCCACTACAATGGTGTTTGAAATGGATTTTGCTTCCATTGGTTGAGATTCAGTTATTAAATTTTTTTGAACTAGGTCAAGTTTTTTTTGGGAGGGGAGAAACCTTCAATTGATTCCATTGCTCGATTTTTCATTTAGAGAGAGATGAGAAAGCAGAAGGAATAAAAGAGGCGAGTCATTTTTATTGTGTTGTAGCGTTGGAAGGTGGTATGTAGGGTTTTAGCCTAGGAGGAATGAGAAAGGGTTATTGTGGAGGAGGGAGGAGGGATCGAGGAGGATGAAGATGGGTTGTAGTGGGTTATGTTTAAAAGTTTGGGTGTGCGGGTTTTATGTAGAAATTGTAGGAATAAAATAGTCATTACATATCCATGTGAAAAAAGAAGAAGTAGTCATTACATATCAGGACATTTTTGTCTTAAAACTTCATAAAGTTTTTATGGGTTTTATTTGGCAAATAAGGGGGGTGCAAATAGAATTTGCCTTGGACCCCATTCCATTAACACTTTTTCTACTTTTTTTTGGTTGTCCTTATTCAAAAAAATTTGCGTTTGTTAGTTTTACGCCTCACTTTTTTATTTTTCCGACAAAAAAGTAAAAAATAAGGCGTAAAACTAACAAATGCGAAAAAAATTCAAATAAAGACAAAACCAAAAAATGTCCCAAGGCTTTGTTTGGAAGTTGGAGAAAATGAGAGAAAAGAAAGAAAAATTAAAATTTTTCCCTCCAATTGTTTGGATTGAAGAGAAAGAGGAGAAAAAGAATTCAAGTTTTGTAAATAGTGAAATTTCTCTCCTATTTTTCCTCTCATTTTCTTTACCCCACTTTTCATCACTTTCCATTAGTTCCAAACAAAGCCTAAGAGTCCTAAAAATTCCTATTGGAACAAGGTTACTGTTAAGCTTTGGACTGCATGCATAAGAGCACCTACAGTTGTATAATCAAAACTAAAAGATTGCTAAGGTTAACAACATTTGCTTAAAAAAAAACTCACATTGGAATAACCAAACTTAGCAATCTCTTAGCAACTCATCAAATTTTGGTTCTTGGGTAATCAAAACTAGAACCTTTTGCCAATAACCAAATTTAGTTGTCCCTATATTTCCTCAATTAAATACACCATAATTACAAAAAAAACCTTCTCTTTTTTTTGAAAGGCACAACAAAAAAACCTTCTCTCTCTTCCATTTTCAACATGTTTCTAAGAAAAATAAAAAAATAGTTTTAATTTTTTTACAAAAACTGTCTTTTAAAAAGAATTTTTTTTTTGTAAAACTTCTTCTCGAAAACTATTTTTTTTAAATCAATGTTTTCAAAAAAAAATTTTTTTTTATTCTTTTTCTAATAACATGTTTTTATTAGTTTAAAAACTATTTTTAAAAAATCGTTTTCTATGTCTCAATTTTTAGATTTTTATAAGTTGAAAATGTGATGTGACAAATTTTAATTATTCAATATCGATGGTACAATTGTGGACCCCTACATTATTAACCCTAACAATTCCTTAAATGGATAATTAAAAGATGATGAGACAACTGTTGATTATTAACTTTTGATTATTCTACGACAATGGAAATGCGTGATGGACTATATTTACAAAACGTTTCAGAAAGTAGATATTGTCCAATTCGTTTACAGAAATTGGTATATCGGCCAAAAACTCTCCAAAATTGAGGGTTTCACTTGATAGTTTTCTCAGAATTGGGGGTTTTCACTTCATTGCGTACATCCTCTCTTCTCTTCCCTGTGGTTTCTCTTTTGCCATCAAACAAAATGCTTCAACGTTCAGCAATCTCCCTCTGCAAATCACTTTCCAGATACCCGTTTCAGCGATCTTCGATACCCAGTTCTTGTTTTACCTTGAGATCACTCTCAAACTCAGTTTCGCCTCCAAAACACATGAAAACCCACCACGATATTCTTCTTCGCCCAACAAGCTGCAATAACTATGCAACTACTACCCGGTTCAAGATTTTTGGGAATACGCCTAGGCAATATAGTAGTAGCGTTGATACGAGCAAAGTGGTCGACGAGATCAATCTTAAGTTCGCGGAGGCAAGGGATGAGATAGAGACAGCTTTGGAATCCAAAGAGACTGTCTACTTCAATGAAGAAGCTGAGTGTGCTAGGGACGCGGTTAAAGAAGTTTTGGATATGTACGAGGAGTTGCTAGCAAAGTTGTCAGAGAAAGAAAGGGGCGTAATTCAGAGGTCTATGGGGCTCAAGATTGAGCAATTGAAGGCTGAACTTCAACAACTGAATGAGTAGCAAGGTAGGTTTGTTTTATTTTTATTTTTTGGGTTGTAATTCCATCGTAATTTGATTATGGATCATTGTTCTATGAGGTAAGCTCGTGGTTGAGAATGCAATTTTGTTGTTGTTTTAAGATAGTACAATGGCAACTAACAATTTTTAATAATGTTTAATGTTGTTTTGGAACCTTTATTTTCTATATTTAAAGATCCTTGGTCATGTTCTTATTGGAAATTGCAATCTCTAGTTGCATACTGTTTGAAAGATTCTTTCTTCTCATGATAGAAACTAAGCTCTCGAGTAATAGTAACTATAAATCACATAATTAAGCAAAAACATATTAGAAATGCCCTGGGGTTGATCCAGGCGCGTGTAACAATTCGTCTCAGTTGATCTGCTAACCCTTAGCCTAACCATGTGGCTCAAAAAGTTGACCTCAGGTTAATAGTAGGTAGTCAGCATTATCTTATATATACCATCTATTTTTTCCTTGAAGTCTCGATGTGGGACTTTACAATCTCCCCGCCTTGGCTGCAACATCCCCATTGCATTGGCCCAACAACCTTTTCTCTAGTGGTTAGTGTGGCACTTAACTCTATAGCACATCATCGGGCTCGTGCCAAATCCTAGAGGTGGCCCCCTACCAACTATAACGAGCCGCCTAACCGGCTAAACCTTAGCTTAACCACGTGGCTCAAAAGGTTAACCTCAGGTTAATAGTAGCTAGTCGGTGTAATCTTATATACCACCTATTTTTCCCTTGGAAGTCCCGATGTGGGACTTTACAGCACGTGAGCCTGCTTCTCTTTAGGATTTCTACATTCTCTTCTTTTTATCAAAGCAAGGTTGTTTTTGAAACTATTCACGGAAGTAATTTTGTTTTGAAACTATTTATAAGAAGTTCCATTGTTTTGGACTTCCCATGTTAAACCTGATAAATCTCCACAATTCTCATCTAGAACCTGGGAAGTATAATGAGACCCCTTCTGACGTGTCTACTTCCACAGTGTGGAATGTGCCAACATGCATGGCAGAGTTATCTTGTGTTGGACATGAGAACCTTCTCGTCTTGGACCCGCAAAGTCATCTAGACTCAGTTGTGGCATGAGTAGTGGTCAGGACAAATGGTTAGGGTTCCTTAACTTTCCGTGTTTCACTTGAGGTGGTTCAAGTTCTCATGACCTGAGCAGTTTTGGAGGGTCCGTAATTCAACCACCATTAATAGTACGAATCTTCTCAGAACACTCTGTTTTCTATACTTGTGGTCCTGTGGTGACTACAATGTTATTAAGCTGAGTTCAGTGAGTTGAGTGCTCTGATAAGAATGCTGGTATGCATGACAATAGAATATTTAACCCCATGGTCTTCTCAGTTAGGACATGAGAATCTTACCATAACATCTCGGTTAGAAGACGCCAAGTGTACTAATTCCTGGAACGAGCGAATAGTATTTTGGGCCTCCCTGCACTTTGACATGAAATTTACCTTGACATCTCAGGTCAAACTTGTGAAGTCTTCCAGAAACCCAAATTAGGGTTATTACTCTTTAAAAAATTGTAAGCCAAAAGAGAACTCTAAATATTATCCTCGTTGTCGGAAAACAAATGTGAACACATATTGAGACCTTGGATTTGTTTTGAAGCAGCAAACTAGGGTTTCTTGTTGAAATACACAATATCCAAGGCATGTACTTATGAGTCCACCAACGGCTGCATACTTGAAGGCACCCACATTTGATTATGAATTCAACATTCATTAGATGTGGACTTCTTCCAGGGAGAACTTATTTCAAATTGGACACAATAACAATGTTGGTTTTAAATTTTAGTTTAGGATTTAAGTGGAAAAGTTTCTTTACATATTTTCATTCTATATTCGTGCAAGTTGCCACCCAAAGCATGAACAAAAAGTGAGTAGTTAATATCGACATAGGGGATCATCTTTATATGCTCAATACATCTCTTGTTTGGTGACCCATGAGCTATAAGAAATAGTAAACATGTTTAAAATGCGAATTTGCAGTAGGGTACAAAATTAAATTATGGTGGCAGCCTTCTTTGTAGAGCATGGGGTGGCTTTTGTTTGTAACACAGTTCAATAATGTCATCGGCTGTTCGAGGATGAATTTGAGTATCCTCTTAACCCCAACTTACGTTGCATGCGCAACGTTGTTAGCACGATGAGACCTGACTTGCAATATCGGATTAATGTTGATTGGCCATGAATATGCCAACCAATACTCCCTAGTAATTGGAAAGGGAGTCGTTTCATTTTCGGGTGCAAGTGAACCGCATGCAAATGCGATTGACAAAGTACGACTTAAATTGGATGGCGAATGAACAAGCTGAAGATGGTCTTATGGCTGTCGTTGCACAATAAAGGGGATTAGCGATGTAGTATGAAATTCAATTGGATTCAAAATGTTAGACGACGAGGGCATGAGGATAATGGGTATTTGGGAATTTTGTTAATCGATTGTGCTTATGGCAGACCAAGTTTTAAGGAAATTTGTCTGTTATTTTGGGTTGCCTCTGTACTATTCTCAGGTCTCTCTCTCTCTCTCTCTCTCTCTCTCTCTCTGTGGTAACATGTTCCTTCGGTTTCTCTCTAATTTTAGTTTTCGTTAGGGCTTTTATAAGCATTCCAAGTGTTCGCGAAATGTATCAACCGTTTATTTCATACCTTGGCTTGGGGAGTTTTGAAAACGATAATTGATTCTTTATTGGAATCCTATATTTTCTTTACATGGCTTTCGGCATTATGTTGTTTGACTAACATCGATAGCCTAGCAACATATATTAAGTTAACATACATCTAACTTACCACCAATTAAGGTATTGGTCACAGGCATCAAACACACAAAGGACGCCAATAAACGAAGACCATTAGTTTCTTCATCGGACGAGTAATAATCAGATAGATACTTTTCATGCGGAAGAACTTTATTGTGCTCATTATCTTTGAGTTGTCTTTCGCTCACATCTGCAATATCTGTTGCAAATTGAAGCATATAATATCGACATTGGTGCATCTACCTTATGTTATTCTTCGTTTTGATCCTTTGCACCACTTTCTAGTGAGAAATTAGACACAAGAACAATGAAAATTGACTGCACGGCGGTTTATATGTAGTTGGCTAATTTGCAAGAATTCTCAATTCAAGACAAGAAGCATACTTCGTCTTGCTTTTGGTTACTTGTATGTCTGGTTTATGGAACTACTTAAGCACTGTTTTTCCTGTACAATCTTTTAGTTCACAGAATCATGGGGAACAAGTTGAGTACGACTTTCTTCATATTTCTCTATCATCACCACTTCTCTGAGATTGTCCATGGCATTAATGTGGGCTTCATCTACCTAGCTTGAAGTTAAGAAACCTGGAATTCCTTGGGTGACAGCTGTTTTCACGAATTTCCTCAGATATGTTGGCTTGAATCATCTTGTGAATGGATTACATAGTCTCTTCCCCTTAGACGTTACTCAGATAACATGAGTTCAAGTGCGCTAGTGAATTCGTTTAGACCTATAAATGCAAGAGTTTATTCTCCAATTCAATGCAATATAGTGTAAGATGCCAGATATTTAAGCCCGTAATTCCATTTTACCTCAGGACTTGGCGCTCTCTCTCTCTCTCTCTCTCTCTCTCTCTCTCTCTCTCTCTCTCTCTCTCTCTCTCTCTCTCTCGGGTTTTCACCTTCTTATGCAGCAGTAGGAGAGGAGTGCCCTACCCTTTGTGGGTGTTTCCTCCCTAGGTGATGGCTTTCCTCCTCCCTTTAATAAGCCCTCCCTCCCAGTGAGGGTTCTTCTCACTGGGAGACTGTTACTTGGGGTTTCGGTCTTTATCTTTGACTTGCACTATTACCGAACTTGTTTTCGGTATGCTTTGCAATAGGTTTTAGAATGCTTAGGCTCATGTCTATAGCATAGATATTAGTCTCCTTTCTGCTTTTCTGTGTTTTATTTGCTAGAAGTTTCTGTTCTTATCTTTGTGTTTGCGTGACTTTAGGGTCAGAAATAAGAACGGGTCAAATTAACAGCTGAATCATAAGCTATTGCCCTTTCCTACTGGCACAATGCCCATTGCCTTTCCTACCTTTCTCCTTATTATGGCATCTTCAACTTGTAACTGTATAACTTATTATCGTGGCATTTACCATCTAAGTTTCAAATGAGTAGAGCATTGTCACCGACGTTCTCTTCCCCAGCAGTTGGTTTGGCCTCTGCCTTATGACCTTTGATTGAGTCTCTTTCCTTTTTGTTTTGTTTTTTTAGCTTTCTTTGTCCATCTGTTTCCAGTGCTCTGTACATGTAGTTTCTTGACATTCTCCCCACCCTTCTCGACCCTAGGAGTATTCTTCATCTGCCTCACTCAAACACAGAACTACTCATGCAATCTATTTTTATGAAATGTCAATCTAGGATGGTGTGCCTTGCTCTTGGTCATGTGCTGTCACAAATTTAAATTCATTCTCTCCTTGAATCATCTAGATTCCGTATATTGCTGATCAATGAAAGAGGACAAAAAAAAAAAATCTGGATTCCATATCTCTTGCCACTCTATCCAACAATGCTTCTACTCCATATCTATATGCAGAGATGGACCGAAAAAGGGGCTTGGGTGGGTTGGGGAGGTCATTAGAGTAGCAATCATGGTGTTAGTTTATGTATTATATATGTTGGCCACCAGGAATTGGTTTGCCTCCCCAAAGAGAAAATCCTGTACATGGCTATTGGATTTGACTAGCTGGGTTCTGGCATTTTATGCCCTTGGTCTGATGGCATGTTGGGGCCGGGAGGATAAAAATTAAAAATCATCCAACTTATGTTGATCTCTGATTTTCATATAGTTTCCCTTGCTTTTTCTTGGTAAATGAGAATTTTATTGCAGGAAAAACGATACATGTCTGAGAGGGCATTCCTTTCCAAATCAAACAAGTAACGGATTAGATATGCACTATATGTTCGAAGGGGGTTTAGAAACAGATTGTAGGATACACCAATTTTTGCAAATAGAAATACCAAGGGGATAGGCTTGACAGTCTGCTAAGAGTTAGCTATAATTTCATGCTTAATAAGATATGAATTTCAGGTGGGAATTTAGCTTTCTTTTGGCCTATTATGTGGGCATGTAATGCATAACTATATGATTACTTGTATATGCGGATATAACCAATATAAATGAACTTACCGATGTCGTAATCCAATATATTATGCTTTTTTTGGTTTTTACTGATGGAAAAGTTTCATAAAGTGTAACTAAAGAGAGTAGATTTTGCTTCTCATACCTCCTCATATTTTTCTCTACCTTGTAAAATACCTGCAGGGGATAAAGAAACAGCTTGCTACTGTAGCGGACAGAAGGGTTAGGAGGCTACAAAATGCAAATACAAATAAAACTGCTCGTCTTTTTGAATCTTTATGTTTTGATGTTTTTTTCTTCACTGCATAGAGGGATTGTTTCTTGATAGAATAGAGAGAACGTTGTTCATGACTTTTGCCGGCGAATTGCTTGTTTTTGCCCTGTTCACGATTTTGCTTGCAAATTGCTTGTTATTGCCCTTGTAGCTGATGTGACAAAGATCATTTGACAAAGCCAAATGTGTAGGCCACAATTGACAGTTGATTTGGTTCCCAAGTAGACCTGCCAAATTATTGTCAAGTTTTGTTGGCAATAGCAGAAGATTTGACTGCGTGGTGGACTTGCTCTTAGGTGGTGGGCTATTTGGACTTGGCGGAAAAATAATTTGGTTAGTTTTTCTCTAAAGTCCAAATGAAACAACCTCATAGGAGCTTTAGTCCAGCCTAAGTTTATGTGATGTGTAGAGTCCATTAATAAAAATATTTTAGAGTCTAGAGTCCGTGAAAAGACAAAATTGCCATTAATGAAACAATGGCTTTGTTGGGCTAACACAAAAAATGTCTTTTTTCATTTAAATTGTTTTAAATGAGACAATAGCCTTGTTTGGCTAGCACAAAATATGTTTTCTTTTTTTTTTTTCGTGTTTTTCGATCTTGTTGCACTTTTATAGGATACCCTAGGGTTTTGGACACTTTCATAGGGTACCTTAGGGTTTAGGCACTTTCAACGCCGGTCAACTTTGGGAGGGGTTTTTTAATTTGTAAATCCTGGGCAGAATGTCCTTTAGACTTTACGGGAAAATATTTATGTCCTTATTATAGCAAAAACTCTTAAAGTATGTTCTCCTACTCAATTTGTCCCTGAGATGTTCAAAAACGCATTCGCGGCGCATTAATCTCTTAATTAACCCATCAGCAAATGGCTAGTTGAATCAAATGGGTTAGTAATTACTGATAAAATTACTCACCAATGCTTGAAATCAAGTCTCCAAAGTCGCATGGGTGCTTGCTTGTAGCACGTTGTGTCTTAAGACAACAAGTATACTGGAATTCCTGCAGATGGCTATCTTGTCGTGGGGGCCGGGCAAGGCAAGGCAAGGCAATGCTTCTTGATTGATTATATTGATATGTGAAATAGTACTGTGTCTATTTTCTGTTAAAAAAAAAAAACCAAAGATACCAGCCTTATTAATAAGAGAAGATGATGGGATCGCAGCAGTGCACCCACCCCGGTAACGAGAATGAAATTATAGATAATTAAAGGCTAGTCCTCCTTTTTAGCCTTGGTATGATCCCAACCCTGAAATAATTTCCCGAAGCTGGATGGCTCGGGTATGTTGGATGATGGACCTTTTTGCCCACAAAGACCCACTCCATGTTAAAAACAAAAACAGAACCCCCTTCGATCCCCTCTGTTTCTCCACTGTCTCCCAACACCTCCCCCACCCCCCCCCCCCCTCTCTCTCTCTCTCCACCGATGGAGCATTGTCGACTCTGAAAACGTCGCTGTCGCGTCGCCATCACCGCCTCGTTCTCCATCGCCTCCTCGACCTGATCCATTTTCTTCTCCTTCTCGACATTCCTCTTCTCGTTGATCTGCAGAATCCTATTGTTCTCACCCTCCCCTCATCATCGCTCCCGCCGCCGCCGCTCCTCAGCGGGCACAAGTACATCCTCTTGATGTCACCGCTCCCGATCCCGCCGCACCAGCCTGAAGTCCCTAAGCCCCAGCGCAGCCGCCGCTGTTTGGATCGCCAGCCACGAGGAGTCTGACGACCGGCGGGGTTCAGAGATGGATTGTTCTTTGGAGATGACTCCAATCTGATTAGGCTCAGGTTTTCAAAGGACAATCTGTTGAAACTCATGCAACTGTTGACGCTACTGTAGCGTTATTCAATTTATATTAAAACGGTGAAGTTGATTCTTTGGATTAAAGAATAAATTAGATTGATTTTGTCGGTCATCTTGTAATTGTTCCAACTTTCTTTGTGCAGTGATGGTTGTTGTTGTTCTCGAACTGTGTGTGTATTTTTTCATGAGAACTGTGTAATTTTTTTATGGGAACTGTCTATGAGAATTGTGTATTTTTTGTGAGAACTCCGTATGAAAACGGTGTATTTTATATAAGAACTGTATATTTTCTATAAGAACTGTCTATGAGAATTATGTTTTTTCTATGAGAACTATGTTTTTTTTATGAGAACTATGTTTTTTTATATGAGAACTGTTATTGTTCATGATGATTGTCTATGAGAACTGTGTATTTTTCTATGAGAACTATGTATTTTCTATGAAAACTGTGTATTTTAGTGTGTGGTGAGGCTATTTGAACGATGTATTTTTCAGTTCACATAGCCAATTCATATGAGAACGGTCTATGAGAACTATATTTTTCAGTTCACATAGCCATTTGACATGAGAACGGTCTATGAGAACTGTGTTTTTTCTATGAAAACTGTATTTTTCTCTATGAGAATTGTTATTGTCTATGATGATATTTCTCCAATCTAATTCCAAAACATTTTTGTTTTGCGATTCAGATTTCAGAACATAAATTTTTTGAGATCCAGGACCAATTGGTGTTCAAATTTGTGGCCAGATTCAAAACATCGCGGGTCGTCGTTGGTTTTCTTGTATGAAATACGAAAAATTGGGTGAACTTTTGTGCAAATGGGGACAAAAAAAGCAGAGGGTTGTTTGGTTGCTCATTTCAATGCTTCATTTGGTTAGTCTTTTGTTTTAGGAATTTTCAATTGACTAATGACTTTCTTCTTAATTGATTGAGGAATTTAGAACCATTTTTTATGCAAACTATACAAGTAAAATGTATATGGGATTATGTGAGCGGTGTGTTGGGGTTATATGAACTTTTTATTTATTTATGAGAATTGTGTATTTTTCTATGAGAATTGTCTATTTTCCTATGAGAACTGTGTATTTTTCTATGAGAAATGTTTATAAGAACTGTGTATTTTCTATGAGAACTGTGTATTGTCCATGAGAACGGTGTATTTTTCTATGAGAATTGTTTATGAGAACTGTGTATTGAACTATTCCACTTTGTTTTTTCTATGAGAATTGTGTATTTCTCTATGAGAACAATCTCTTCTCATAACCAATTCACATAGAACTGACTATGAGAACTGCCAAGTCTCATAGTCAGTTCTCTATGAGAACAGTCACTTTTTATAGTCAATTCTCATAGAACTGGCTATGAGAAGTAATTGTTCTCATAGAACTGACTGATTGATGAGCTGAGTGATGTCGGAGTGAAGTTTTTGCCCACCGCCAATTCCCTTCACCATTTCTCTCTCTCTAGAATTTTGCAAAAAAATAAAAAGTTAATAATAAGAAGAAGAAGACGATGACGGCATAGGGAAAGAGAGAGTAATGATGTTTGGGTCCAAAGAAAACAATCAAAGAAAAAAAATAATAGTTCACATAGGAAATAAATTGATTTAGAATTGAATTTTTAACTGTCAAGTCTCAGTTAATTCTATGAGAACTGCTCAATTCTCATAGAGAACTGGCTATGTGAACTGAGTTATGAGAACTGGCTATGTGAACTGCCAATTCTCATAGTTAGTTCTATGAGAACTATCAGTTTTCATAGTCAATTATATGAAAATTGACTATGAGAACTGGACTATGTGAACTGACTATGTGAAATAGTTCTCATAGACAATTCTCATAGAAAATATACAATTCTCATAGAAAAAATCATAGTTCTGGTAGAAAATATATAGTTCTAGTAGAAAAAATAGAAAATATACAGTTCTTATAGTAAAAAATACACAAAAATATAGTCAGTTCACATAACTCCAATACACACTGTTCACATATGCCACCACACAATTCACATGGCCCAACACAGACTAAAAATGCATAGTTCACCTAAATTCACATAACTCTAATACTAAAATTGTGTATTTTTCTATGAGAACTGTGTGTTATTCATGAGAAATGTCTATGAGAATTGAGTATTTTTCCATGAGAACTGTGTATTATCTATGAGAACTGTCTATTAGAACCATATATTTTCTATGAGAACTATATATATTTTATGAAAACTGTGTATTTTAGTGTGTGGTAAGACTATGTGAACTGTGTATTTTTCAGTTCACATAGTCCAATTCTCATAACCAGTTCATAAAGCTAGTTCTCTATGAGAACAGTCACTTCCCATAGCCAATTCTCATAGAAGTGACTATGAAAATTGACAGTTCTCATAGAACTGATTATGAGAATTGACAGTTCTCATAGCCAGTTCATATAACTAAGGGTATTTTTGTCCGAAACAGTTTTCATAGGGACAGTTCTCATAGAAATAGTTCTCATAGACAATTCTCATAGAAACAGTTCTCATAGCAAATGGTATTTTTTTAATCTTTCATAATTTCATATTCAATATGGATCTTGTTTAGTAGATATCGTCGAGTAGGTTCTAAAAATATAATTTTTAAAAAAAATGAATATCTACAACAAAAGATATGACTTTTTGAAATTTAAACAATGTTTTAATGGTGCACCAGTGCTCATGGAGCATTGGATAATTTTTCTATACTAGATGCTCAGTAGTTCTGTGCGCTGATGCGCGTGAAGGGACAAGGTTGGAATAAAAAATACAAATAATTGTACAGGACTAAATGAAGACCGAGCCTAAGTTTTTGGGCCGGCCTAAAAATTCCCCATGAAATTAACACGTACAAGAAATGACGATCTTCAACTGTTTCATTTGAATATATATATATAGAGGAATTTTCAAGTGAGGGATAACAAAATGAGGGACTTTCATTTCCCGATCAAATTTTGAAAATTCGAACCGTTCAATGTGTCCAGAACATAATTTTAAGGGCCCCCGTGAGAAATCAGCAAAAAAAAATTACCTGGAAGGGCATCATCCAAGCAGTTTTTTTGAACCGTTCAATGAAAACTGCTCGGATGAAGCCCTTCCCGGTCATTTTTTTTGCTGATTTCTCACGGAGACCCTTAAAATCACGTTCTGATCACTTTGAGCGGCTCGGATCATCGAAATTCAATCGGGAAGGGGAGTCCCGCATTTTAATAAAATGAGGGATCCCTCACCGGAACCTAACTCTATATATATATATACACACACACACACACACACACAGTGAGCTTCCTGTGAGGACCTTAAATAGGCTCCTTAAGTGCGGACCTCCTCATTTCTCTCATTTACCGATTGAATTTCGATGATCCGAGCCGCTCAATGTGATCAGAACATGATTTTGAGGGTACCCGCGAGAAATGGGCAAAAAAAATGACCGGGAAGAGCTTGATTTGAGCAGTTGTTATTTGAACCGTTAGATAAAAACAAACAAAAACTGCTTGGATGAAGCCCTTCCCGGTCTTTTTTTTTTTGCTGATTTCTCGCGAGTACCTTTAAAATCACATTCTGAACACATTGAGTGGCTCGGATCATCGAAATTCGATTGGGAAAGGAAGGTCCGCATTTTATTAAAATAAGGTAGTCCTTATAAGAAGGGGACTCACATATATATATATATATATATATATATATATATATATATATATATATATATATATATATATATATATATCAATCAGTCTCAAATGAGGGAGTCCTTATTTTAGTTAAAATGCGGACCTCCTCATTTCTCCCATTTTTCAATCGAATTTCGATGATCCGAACCGCTCAATGTGTTCAGAACGTGATTTTAAGGGTACCCGCGAGAAATCGGCAAAAAAAATGACCGGAAAAGGCTTCATCCGAGCAGTTTTTGTTTGAACCGTTCGATAAAAAACAAACAAAGACTGCTCGGATGAAGCCCTTCCCGGTCATTTTTTTTGCCAATTTCTCGCGAGTACCCTTAAAATCACGTTCTGAACACATTGAGCGGCTCGAATTATCGAAATTCAACCTGAAAAGGGAGGTCCGCATTTTATTAAAATAAGGTGGTCCTTACGGGAGACGGACTATATATATATATATTATAAACACACACACAAAGTCATACATTGCCTGAATCTGCATGGGATGGGAGATCTGTCCAACCTAAAAGCTTTAAATTGTCATAATTTTTGGTACTGATGCTAAATAGTTAAATTCCCACGTATAAAACCACTGGAATGAAATCAATATTTATTGGAGCAAAATCAAAATTTTATGAACTTTTCTTATGATACTATCATAATATTATTATTATTATTATTATTATTATTATACGCCTATTGTGGCTTGGTTTTCTTCAAAATCTTTTATGCTAAAGGCCTAAACGGGCTTAGATACCGGGCTTTGTATTTTTTTTGTTATTACTGTTGGGGATGCATTTGTATCTCTTTAAATACTTTTGTAAGAACTCTCTTGTCTATGAAGTTCTAGTATTTGCCGAAGAAAAAAAAACAAACTTATATTCGTTCCCATTTGTTGGTTCTAGTAACCACTTTTTAATATCTCGAAAAGATTATACCACTTGATTGATTTTCTCTTTTACCTATCCCTTTTGGAATTAATAGTGCTAACACATTAAAAAAATGTAGTATTGATTACAGGGTAAAATGGAAAATGATTTGATGAGAAAGCAATACCAACAAATGGAGACAGAGGGAGTATCTTTCTTTCTGAACCAAGTCATCAATGAAGCTGACAAAGTAATGGACACCACTGTGAGAAAATACCATAATTGGAGCCCAGACATATGGATGAACATAATTGCTGACTTCCTTGCTAGCTTGAGTGCCTGTCTTGAAATTGACCTTATGCTGCTTACAATAAACACAAAATACTTGCAAAAATGGGGGATTTTTACTCCGGCCCCAAAAATTAGGTTCGGACCTAATTCAGTCCCGCCCAAAATATTCTCTATCCCCTTTAGTCCCGGCGCATCATTGTGGACAAAAATACCCCTCACAGGCCAAAACACGCATCCTGGATCCAAAAAACACGTCGCGAGTCATGTTCGTGAACTCTCTCCCTACCGCTCAACAAAACCCTAATCCAATCTCAAGAAATTCAAAATTAAGCTGACAGAACTCTCTCTCTCTCTCTCACTCTCGTGCAATCGTTCATCTCCAACATCGTTAATCCTCTTCAATCTACAGCGGTAGCAAAACTTCAATATGGCAAAGAAAGGTGTGTCATTCGACTGAACCCAATTACTTAGGGTTTTGTTGAGCGGTAGGGAGAGAGTTCGCGAACGTGACCCGCGACGTGTATAGGTGAAACTGTGCATTAAAGCATATTGAATGTCTATGCGAAATTTCTATGCAAACTGTCTATGAGAAATGTATTTAATCACATGCGGACATACTATGTGAACATTTTAACAAAACCTATGCCGACATTGTATATTTTCTGTGAAAACTTTCTATGAGAAATGTGTTTTTTCTATCGGAACTTTGCATTTTTCTATGAGAACGGTATATTGTCCATGAGAACTGTCTATGAGAAGTGTGTTTTTTTCATGAGAACTGTGTATTTTTCTATGAGAAATGTGTTTTTTCTATGGAAAGTGTGTATTTTATATGAGAAGTGCGTAGATTTCTATGAGAAATGTGTATTTTTCTATGAGAAGTTCGTATTTCATGTGCTTCCAATTGTATAAGAAGTGTTTATTTTTATATGAGAATTGTGTTAAGGCATATGAGGACTGTGTATTTTACAATGAGAAGTGTGCATTTTTATATATGAAATGTGTATTTTACTAGAAGGATTGTATATTTTCTATGAGAAATGTGTATTTTTTTAATGAGAAATATTTATTTTCTATGATAAGTGTGTATTTTTCTATGGGAAGTGTGTATTTTTATATGAGAAGTGTGTATTTTTCTATGAGAAGTGTGTAGATTTCTATAAGAAATGTGTATTTTTCTATGAGAAGTGTGTATTTTTTCATGACAAGTGCGTTTTTCATGTCGAAGTTAAACATTCTATGTGCTATCAATTGTATAAGAAGTGTTTATTTTTGTATGAGAACTGTGTTAAGGCATATGAGGATTGTGTATTTTCTATGAGAAGTGTGTATTTTTCTATGGGAAGTGTAAGTTAAACATTCTATGTGCTACCAATTGTATAAGAAGTGTTTATTTTTGTATGAGAACTGTGTTAAGGCATATGAGGATTATGTATTTTCTATGAGAAGTGTGTATTTTTCTATGGGAAGTGTAAGTTAAACATTCTATGTGCTACCAATTGTATAAGAAGTGTTTATTTTTGTATGAGAACTGTGTTAAGGCATATGAGGATTATGTATTTTCTATGAGAAGTGTGTATTTTTCTATGGGAAGTGTAAGTTAAACATTCTATGTGCTACCAATTGTATAAGAAGTGTTTATTTTTGTATGAGAACTGTGTTAAGGCATATGAGGATTCTGTATTTTCTATGAGAAGTGTGTATTTTTCTATGGGAAGTGTAAGTTAAACATTCTATGTGCTACCAATTGTATAAGAAGTGTTTATTTTTGTATGAGAACTGTGTTAAGGCATATGAGGATTATGTATTTTCTATGAGAAATGTGTATTTTTCTATGGGAAGTGTAAGTTAAACATTCTATGTGCTACCAATTGTATAAGAAGTGTTTATTTTTGTATGAGAACTGTGTTAAGGCATATGAGAACTGTGTATTTTCTATGATAATTGTGTATTTTTTTTATGAAAAATGTGCATTTTTCTATGAGAAGTATGCATTTTTGTATAAGAAGTGTGTATTTCGTGTCAAAGTCAAACATTCCACGTGCTATAAATTGTATACCAAAGTACATTATAGAAAATGTGCATGATAACATATGCGAATTCTCTACGCGAACTGTGTGTTATACCTATGATGAGCCAACATAAACACTTTTGTTCATATATTTAACAGGGCACAAAAAGACTTACACACAAGATTTCAAAACTTCTTACAAGATCAGACCAAGAACACTAACAATGGAGGAGGCAGCAGTTATTACAAGATCGAAATCTCAACCTGACAGGACAGCAACCTCAATGGTTAGCCAAGCATCACAGTTCCCTTTGCAAACTCAAGGAAAGAAACGATAGAGCCCAAAACAGAAAAAGGTGGTCAAAAAACGCCAAAAGCTTACCCAAGAATCGGAATCTGAACTAGACTCCCCAATCCAGACCTAGAAGCAAACACGACGAAAGAAAAAGATGGCCACGAAACACCGAAGGCTTACCCAAGAATCAGAATCAGAACCAGAACCAGACTCCCAAACCCAAACCCAAAAGCAATGCACATTCAGGTCCAATGTAATAGGAACAGTGGAGCTATTGTCAAAACTGAACTTGAACAATGCCCACTTGGAGCTATTGAAACAAACACCAATTTGGATGCTGATTGATGCCGTTAGGAAAGGCAAGTTGGCCGAAAAAACTTGCATGAAGCATGATAAACCCATCCTGAGTATTATTGAGAACTATGATACCAATGACAACAAGTTCCACATTGGTGGTAAGAAGGTTGCCATAACAAGGAATGACATCAAGCTAATCTTTGGAATAGCTTGTGGGAACAAACCAATAGGAGATTTGAACAAGAAGAAAAACGATGTTGCATTTGCAACAAGAAGGGGGATACAGAAGGCAAGGATTGGTAGTAAAAAGATGAAAGACATGATCAACGAAATACTGCAAAAAAAAAGAGGAATTCATAACTGATGAAGACATTCGAGATGTAGTCCGCCTCATATGCATGTTCATTTGCCTGATGTTGTTCTTCTCCACATCAGGAGTCACCATTGCATGGACATACGTGCATTTCATGGAAAAAATAGAAGAAATAAAAGACTACGACTGGGCACAATCCATTGCAGAAACATTGAATACATCAATGCATAAGTTCCATGAAAAACCAAGAGATGCAACAGGATGTGTGGTGGCATTGATGGTAAGATAAAACTATTTTTCTATGAGAAATGTTTTTGGGTATTCTAATAATTTTCTTTTATTATAATAATTTCTTTTTTACCTGTTTTTGCAGTACTGGATCTGTGAACACATGGATTTGATTCCACGACATCAAAATGAAGCAATTCCAAGGCTACTAAACTGGAACACCTCATGTAACGCCCCGAATTTTGGGTACGTTAATGAGGCATTTATTATATAATAAAGAGAGTCTGGCTCATTATTACATCATAAATACATCATAAGAAAAGGGTACATTTATTCAACAAGGAAGGAAACTAGGGTTCCTAATACTACCCTGCTTGCTCTTCCATCCTAGCAAGCTCCTCTGCTCCAAAAGCCTCCACGGTGAACTGTTCGTCTTTGAACATCTACAAGGTCTGACATATTATACCGGTGTCACCACCAATATAATATGTCAGGGTTACCAAAAGGCAACACCGTGAGCTACAACTCTCAATAGGGAAATTCTTACCCACCAACCTTAACGTAAAAACAAGGCTATAATAAAACATCAATTTCCACATGATACGTATATACACAGTTAACAATGACACATCCACATTCGTTAATCAACTATCGTTGGTGTCCAAGATTTCTAGGTTTTTCCTACGCGACTCATCGTAGACCGTGTCAACATTTTCATTTACAAATCAACTTTTCAAAAATCATTTTTAACACACCCAACCTTGGTTCCGCCGTTCCGGGTTCCCGAGTATCCTCACAATGGTTCCACCGCACCGGGTTCCCATTGGCACACAAAATCTTGCATTGGCTCCTCTCCGCGGATAACCAAGCCATACCTCACCATGGTTCCGCCGGTCCGGGTTCCCATGGGAACGCACACAACCTCACAATGGTTCCGCTATTCCGGATCTCCATTGGAACACACACAACCTCACAATGGTTCCGCTTTTCTAGGATTCTCATTGAAACACACACAACCTCACAATGGTTCCGCTTTTCCCGGATCTCCATTGGAACACACACAACCTCACAATGGTTCCATTTTTCCCGGATTCCCATTGGAATACACACACACCTCACAATGGTTCCGCTTTTCCCGGATCTCCATTGGAACACACACAACCTCACAATAGTTTCGTTTTTCCCGGATTCTCATTGGAACACACACACACCTCACACAATGGGCAAGTCCGGCCACATTGCGGATTTCAAAACTTTTCACCCTTTCAAATGTTTCTTTTACACACGCACACAACTCACATAATGCCACCCAAAACTAGTCATTATGTTGTTTCAAAATATTTCTTTCCTCGAAAACATTTCCCTTCATTAACCACACCCTAGGTGTCATGTTTCTACTTTCTCGCTTCTCGTGTCTCGTTTACATGCAAAGACTCCGCGGTAGGACAAAAGTAAGCAGAAATCATTCTAACAAGATCATCTAAATCTATATTACTTATCACGCTCAATCACTACTTATAGCATAACGCCACATGTACGGACGCCTTTGGAGTGTATCACTTATGCTTTATTCAAAGCACAACGCCACATGTACGGACGCCTTTAGAGTGAAATCACTTATGCTTTATCACACCAAAAATAATACAAGCAACTCATATACGCATACTCATAACCATCAAAATACGAATACTTAAAGTAAATAGGTAAAGATACACTTCATATACCATTCTTTCTTAGCCGTTCAAAATAACAACGTTATACTTGAGTAAGTAAATAGGAAGTAAGTAAGGATTTCCTTACCATTCTTCTAGGCGGTAGTAACGGCTACGGAAGGTTAGTCGACTATCGGACGGAGTAACCTCCTACGGTAGTTCCCGGTAGCTTCGAAAGAGAAAGGTCTCTCTCGAAACCTAATCTTGACTAACACTACTCTACTTTATGGATCGAAGGGTGGTCGGGCGGCGGTTTAGTGGCGGCTTAGGTTGAGTTTCTTGAAGAACTCAAGAACAACTCAAGAACAAAGAAGAACTAAGCAAGAACAAAGAAAGAACAAAGAATTTCGAGAGAGAGAAGTTGCTAGGTGAAGGTGTGAGTTGAAATGCTTGGAATGGCTTGCTATTTATAGGCCAAGGCATGCCCTCTTCCTCTCTCCCAAGGCCGGCCCCCCTCTTCCTCTCTCCCAAGGCCGGCCCCCCTCTCTCTCTCTACCTCAAATTTTGACACATGTCGTGCAATCTTTGAAAGATCAAAGCCTAACCCTAGACTTGCATGGCTAGGATTTGTCCTTGGATGGGATTATGGAAGATTTGTTGGAAGAAAGGAGACAATGGTACAAGATTTGGTCTTTAAACAAATCATGGAAGTACAAAGGAGAGTTAAGTTTGGCTAGGAGAAAGATTCACCTATGGATTTGAAAGATGTAGGAAAGATCATGGAAGGTACAATCAAATTTCCTCTCTCTTTCCTCCTTTCTCTCTCTCCTCTCTCCCTCCTCTCTCTCGCACCTCTCTCTCTCTCTCTCTCTCTCTCTCTCTCTCTCTCTCTCCTAGTATACTATATATATATATATATATATATATATATATAACAAGAAAGAATAAGTCAAAAGTACCAAAGTACTAGATTTTCTAAATCTAAAATCCCATTAAAGAAATCCAATTAGGTACATGTCCCTTTAAATAAATAAACTAGTGTACTATTGTACTCTATGAAGATCAACTCCCCAATAAATTAATCCAATTGGGTACAAAACCCCAATATAAAATAATAAAAGAGTACTTTAAGAATCTTAGGCCTTAAAGGCTACTAAGTACTTTTATAATAAAATAATATGTACTTCATCACATGGGGTTTAAGAAAAAGATTAGTTTAATAAACCCATGTACTTGGTTGAAAGATTAAATCTTTTACCCAATGGATAATAAATCTCTTAACTTTTATTGTCCAATGGACAATAGTAACTAGGGAACTTTTATATTAAAATAATCAAAGGTTGTCCTTTAAAGCATGTGACAAAAACCCTATATTTAAATATAGGTGTGGTACCAAGTACCCCAATTAAATAAAAGGCTAGGATTCTCCCCATTAGTTTATAATAGAGTACAAGAACTAGTTTAATCAATAAAGTACTAGGAAATCTAGGGTTTAGATATACCCCAATATTTTAATGCATAAAATCACATGGAAAATCCATACTTGATTTATTTAATTAAAACTTTGTACCTTGTTGGAAGATTGGGCTATTACCCAATGGATAATAGTTTCCCTAGCGGGTAAAGACCAATGGATAAAAGAAGTACAAGTACTTTTATACTTAAAATAAGATTTTGAAAAGACTACATATACTTTAAACAAAATATAGTAATGAAAAACTTATTGTCCAATGGACAAAAATTATCCTAACCATTATGGACCAAAGGGTAAAGGCAAAAGTTTCAAAAGGTCCAAAAGGTTCATCTAGTAACTAGGTGAGTTGATTGCTTGGTTCCTCCAAGTAGTCGGTTGGAATCTAATTCGATTGGTCAAGTAGGGTTTCTAGTTGAGAGTTAAACAAATGACCAAAATCTAACTACGACGAAAATAAACAAGAAATCATATAGCCACTCAAGAGAAAATAAGTAATTTAAATAAAATTCAAACATTTAACAAAATTTTTATTGACCAAAATTCAGGGACGTTACACCTCAGACCTGAAAAAAAGATTTGATGATCTAGAAGATTTGAGTAAAGTCAACATTAAGGTAAAAACACTAATCAAATGGCTTAACTTGGACACAAAAATATACACTTCTCATAGAAACTAAACAATTCTCATAGACAAATACACACTTCTCATATAAAAAAATATAGTTACCATAGCAAAAACACAGTTCTCATACAAAAATACACAATTCTCAATCACAAAAAACACAATTCTGATTGTGAGTTCATATATTTCAGGTATATGAGGATGAACTTCAAGAAACATGTCAAGAGGCGCAGGTCTACAGCATGGCACACCCAGAAGTTGTAGATGACAACAACAGGGAAACTATATCACAGATGATGCAGCATACACAATCTTCTCAAACTCCGGCAGTACAACGACTTGATGAGATACACTTAACATCATCTCCTGAGCAACAACAAGCATTGTTCTCACAATCACAATCAGGCGAGACTATGGTTCCAAGTATCTACCACCTGTGGACTCCATTAATTTCAGTCAGGGCCTAATTAAAGAGCACAACCAGATGGGTAAATTCTGTGACAGCTTACTGGAGGACAATAATCAAGTTATCATAAAGGATCTCCAGCAACAAGTCCAAGATCTTCAGAATAAAAAACAAATACGTGAACAACCAAACCACGGACTTGAAACGGACAAGGATGTAATGAAAAATTAGCTGGTGGAAATGGAAAAAGAACACCATGCACTGCAAGAAAAGTTGCAGAAGATAGTTACTATGTCCAACATAATCTTGCAGGACCAAGAACAACACAAGTTCCTTCTAGAGAGGACTGCAGTTTTGGAAAAGGATAGCAATGCAATGAAAAATCAGCTGCTGGAAATGAAAAAAGAAAGGGATTCACTGAAAGAAAACCTGCAGAAGATGAATACTATGTCCAACGTTTTGGAAAAGGACAGGGATACACTGAAAAAATAGCTACTGGAAGTGGGAAAAGAAAGGGATTCACTGAAAGAAAAGCTGCAGAAGATGGATACTATGTCCAATCAAATTTTGAAGGCAAAAGAACAGAACATTGCAGATTTGAAAAAACAAAAACAAATGATGCTGCAACAGTTTGAAATTGAGAAGAACAAAATCGAAAAGGGCCTTAACATGTAAATTGAATCCTTAACAACCGAAAAGGACCAGCTGCAAAAGTATCTGAGCACAACTGAACAAAGGCACAAGGCTATAATTGATCAAAAGGATGTAGAAATACGCAGCCTCACCAATAAGATTTCCATCACCAACAAGCTTTTCGTGCAACCGCAACATACCAAAGAACCTCAAAAGCATTTACCGGCTGTCGAGATTGATCCCTCTCTGTTCACACAATGCAGTGAGGGAGCAATACATAACATTACACAAACGTACACTGATCAGAAGATTGAGCAAGTGGTGCATGCAGTTACTCAACTATATGCTCCTGGCGGGAAAAAGTCTGAAGGGGACAACAAAGATGAAAATGCAAAACAAAGACCACAAAGGCAAAATATAGATGACGACTATTACTATAGTTCAATCACAAAGGATGGTCGTAAAAAAGAACAATTTGTTCTTACCGAAACTAACCAGCCACAAACAGAAAACAAAAAACTTGAAACCAAGATCGCTCCACTGGAAAAAAAAGGCAGATATTGCCCTTGCCGTGCTACCTGGCCAATGCCAACAAACAATCAGAAAATATTGGGAACTCGAGAAGGAATGGTAAAAATGCTAAAGCACACAATTTACAATCATTAAATCATTTTAGATTGGCTAATGTTATGTATATTATGCAATACATACATATGGGATTGT
The DNA here is from genome assembly GCF_030253575.1 of Rhododendron vialii. Lineage (NCBI taxonomy): Eukaryota > Viridiplantae > Streptophyta > Magnoliopsida > Ericales > Ericaceae > Rhododendron > Rhododendron vialii. The sequence goes on along the minus strand of NC_080562.1, from coordinate 20,594,848 downwards.
GAAGACAATAGCCTGTGAATATTTCAAGAAGATGTGAGGTTTCTGCTATGTGATCGAGAATTAACAGGCCAGGTAACACAAAAAAGCAACTCTATTTCTATATTTTTAAGAGAAGTGTACATGAGAACTATGTTTTTCTATGAGAACTGTGTATTTCTATTAGAACTATATGTGATAAACAAATTCTTTTTACATTCTGATACAGCCAATAGATGCCTATGTCCACTTGCTGACTACAACACTACAACCACCAACATCTGGACCATCTTTTTCATTGGGAATAGAAGATTCCCAACAAGATATGCCGTTTGTATTCAACAGCTTTGACTCGGTAAGAAAAGGAAGCACTCTCTCACAATTCTTGTAGCATACACTCACACTTAAGAAGTTGCGTAATTATCTTCTTACCAAACAGACCTTCCTTGGACATGATCAAGACTTAGCTAACAGAGCACTCGATGTCGTCAGCTCAAAGATTTGGAAAACAAGAACAATTATTTTCCCAATATATGGTTCAAATCATTATACTTTGCTTGAGCTAAACACCATTGACCAAGAATGGAGGTTCTACAACTCCATCCGCAGACGAGGGAGACAAGATAAATACTGTGATGCAACTGCCAATCTGGTTACATAATCCCTCCTTATTCTAAGAAAAATATATGAACTCTTTCAACTATGTATTGTAGTCTACATGAATAGTTTATGTGAAGTGAATATCGTTAATGTATCCATGATCATATTCTGTAACAGAGAAAGAATGTCACGAACTACATTAACCAACGGTGCAAGAAGAAGATTAAAATATCTGCAAAGCTCATGGCCGATGCACCACAACAAGAACCAAGCTCGTAAGTATCCTTAAACTTTCAAAACTTGTCACTGCATCTTATATAAGTCCCTAACATTAGTCGTGTATTCACAGGGTTGATTGTGCAGTTGTTGTTGCTTACAATATTCGCCAAAAGCTAATGAAAAGATTAATTCAAAGCAACCTAACAAAGCAACAATGCCTTCAAATGAGAGCTGATAATGTGCAAGCATTTGTCAGTGATCTAAAGAGATCATGGACTCCAGAGATTTATTATTACAGGATGGAAAATCTCAGACTGCAAAAATATTATGACGTCCAGAAGCTTCTTGAAGAGAAGAAAAAACAAGGATAGATTCAACTTACTCATCAAAGTTAGAAGTTTTGTTGTTCATGAGTTGTGTAGTGGTTAATGAGTTATATAGTGGTTAATGAAGAAATACAATCATCTTTCTCTGAACTTCATTTTTCATTATTTACAGTTTACATAGCCTTATCTAAAAGTTCGCAAAGAAAAAACACAGTTCTCATGCACACTTCTCATAGAAAAATTTGAAGTTCGCATAGAAAAAATACAGTTCTCATACACACTTCTCATAGAAAAATACAATCATCTTTCTCTGAACTCCATTTTTCATTGTTCACAGTTTACATAGCCTTATCTTGCAGTTCGTATAGAAAAAAAACAGTTCTCATACACACACTTCTCATAGAAAAATTAGCAGTTTGCATAGTTCTCATACACACTTCTCATAGAAAAATTAGCAGTTCGCATAGAAAAAACACATTTCTCATGGAAAAATTCACAATTCTCATAAAAAATAACCAATTCTTATAAAAAATTTGAAAGGTATTTTTGTAAATCACAGCTTAAATGTGAAACTCTCTTTCCTATAGCCTATAAATACCCCTCTTTCTCATAGAAAAAACACATTTCTCATAGAAAAATTCACAATTATCATAGAAAAATTCACAATTCTCATAGAAAATAACCAATTCTCATAAAAAATTTGAAGGGTATTAGTTTTGTAAATCACAACTTAAACGTGAAACCCTCTTTTCTATAGCCTATAAATATCTCTCTTCCTCTTCCCATATCTTCATTTCCCACACTCATCACAACTCCAACAAAAAAACTCCTAAAAAATGGCAGAAGACTTGGCAAGACTAATCAAAGATGTCGCGGATGCATCACTAAAAGAGACCTGTGAAAAACTTGATGAAACTCAAGCCCGATATTTGGAAAACCAGGACAACATCAACCTTGTCAAGAAGCAAGTGCAGATCTACAAAGATGGGAAGCTTGCCAAAGCGTTGGCAAAGGAAGCGGAAGAAGCCACTACTAGCAGAAACGTGCGAGCAAAAAGACAACCACCAACTAACTGGGGATATAATTTTTCAGTTTGGCTTTTTTTTTATTTATTTTTTATCCCCTTTCTTAGTAGATCTCTTGTTTCACTCTGGTGCTTTCTTCGTATGTCTTCTCCTTGTATGTGGATCTATCTATTCCATCTAGGATGTATGTTTTATAAATCTGAATGGTTTTCTTTGTTTATTTTTGGTGATCGAATATATTTTGTTTTTGTTTTCTTTATTATTTTTTTATTTTTATTATTTTCCAACCAAAAGTCTCTATACTTTGTTTTTGTTGTTTTTATTTTTTTTATTATCCAATAGTTGCACCTTAAACCATTCACCACGTGTATCACTACCACCTTCTCACTACAATAAATACTTGCAAAGTTACACAACCGCACACACCTTTTCATTTCCAGGGAGAGAGAGAGAGAGAGAGAGAGAGAGAGAGAGAGAAGAAATCTCGTTGGCAAACTACTATGGCAGCAACAAATCAACACGCTCTGAATAACACACCACCGAACAACGATCCGAAAATCTCACCAATGGAGGTTGCGGTGAAGAAGATCGTTGAGGAACTTGTGGCTCCTCTCAAAGCTGAAGTGGATCGCCTGCATCACCTGCACAGGATACAGAGCATAGATCTTCTCCGCCTCAAGATCGAGATCTAGGCATTGTTGGACACTCATAGAGAAGAAGGGGACAAGGAGGAAGATGAAGATGCACAGTAAAAGTTAGGGTTTGGTGCCCCAACTACTTTTTGGAGAATTAGGGTTTGTAGTTGGGGTTGATCAATATTTTGGGGATTTTATGCTACTTTTTGGAAAGTTAGGATTTGTAGTTGGGTAAACCAGTGATGCTGTAATTAGTGCTATCTGACTCTGATGATAATTAGGGTTTTCTGCATGTTAAGCTGGATTTCATCTAAATTAACACTCGTTTGCTAGTTGTTACTATGGCTTGGTGTATGTTAATTTGCTGCATGTTGTGTTAGAATCTAACTTATCATTGAAAATACACACTTCTCATAGGAAAAATCAATTCTTATAGAAAAATACACACTTCTCTTAGAAAATAAACACTTCTCATAGAAAAACACACACTTCTCATGAAAAAATACACAATTCTCATATAAAAATAAAACACTTGTCATACAAAGTTGTCATATAGTAAAAACACAGTTTTGATAAAACATTTAACATAACTTCACCACACACTAAACCATAGAAAAAATACAGTTCTCATAGAAAGTTCACATAGCAAATTTACTCATTGGCAGTTCCAATAAGCTATAATACACACAGGTTGCTTAGATACTTCACACAATTCAAAGTGCTAGAACAAACACAGAATTAGTAACAAAAATACACACCTTATTCTCAACAATTATTTCACAAATCAAATGAAACAACATTATTTTTTGTACAACTCAATTATTAAAACCTAAAAATCAGGCCTCAAATCCGCCTTACAAGTAAGTTTGTTATGATTTCCCATCTTCCCACACCTACCGCACGTCATTTCTCTAATATTCTCCCCATTCAAATGAATCCTCTTTTTCTTAGGCCTCCCTGGAGGCTTTTTTGACAAGGGTGGCAGAATACTAGTACCACAATCAACCACATCACCTTTCCACAATGACGCAACCGGATAAATTGGTTTTGAATACACCTCACGATAACTCTCAATGTGAAAATAACGCTCTACGTACAAGTTTAAATCCTTACCACTATATTTGATAGCACAGACAGCGTGACAACAAGGAAATCCATTCAACTGCCACCAACAACAACTGCATGTACGCCTCCCAATATCAACATTTACAGACGGATCGGTATCAACTTCAAATATATCAGCACTTGAAGGAATCACTTTCCATGTTTTAACTAAATCATATAACTTTTCCAACCGAGACTCCCCATATGGACAAATCACCTACTCCAATTTACTTGCCTTTTCTCTCCTCAAACACATTGATTTCATCATCTCTTCCTTATACGATCAACCATATCCACCACGGGCAATTCACGCTCTTTCAATATCCATGAGTTAAAGCACTCAGTTAGAGTAGAGGACATTGCTCCATAACGTTGCCCCGGGAAAAAAAACATTCGCCCAGCGCTCATTAGACAATAGGGGTGTACACGGTCCGGATTGGTCCAATTCTCTAGAAAACTAGTAACCGGACAATTTTCACCGGTTCTAGGAAATTGAGAACCAGAACATAACCAATATATGCATGGAACCTAACCAGAACCAAACCACAAAATCGGTCCAGTTTTGGTTCTGTTCCGATTCTATCCAATTAACATCCATACACTTATTCACAAAATATAAACTCATAAAATTAAAAATTTAAAGCATCAAATAACTCATAAAATAATAATAGACATTTTATTAAGAATCAAAACCCAATATGGTTCACGAAATACTTGACACTCGACCGAAAAATATTGACGAAAATCACCAATAAAGTAGCCAAAACCAATTATGGAATAATTAAATTTAGCGATAGAAAAACATTAATGATCCATTATATTTAGGACTAAAATTAAACCTATATCATAAACTATGAAATATTGCAGCATGTCTTGAAGTAAAAAATAGCAGCTCCAATGCCTAAAACATCACTTAAATCAGCAGCACTAATTTCTTTCATGTTCAAAAAGTAGACCAATCTCTACACATATATTTATTTTTATATAATTATATATATTAGTTCTAAACAGTCCGGTCCAGTTCTAATCACAGTTCTTTATTTGAGAAACAGTAACCGAACCAAAATTAGCGGTTCTTATTTTTTTAGAACCATAACCTGACCACAGAACCGGACCAAATAGGACGGTTCGGTCCGGATCAGACTGGTTTTATGGTTCAGGCGGTTTTCTTGAACACCCTTATTAGACAACTCCGATAGAAAATAAACAACTGCTGCACCACCGTATTTCAGCAAATTACCCATATGCTAATTAAACTTCGCCACAGTGGGAGCATAAACACATTTCGAAAAAACTTTGATCAAACTCTCTTTATACTTGACATTTGTGGATGCTAAACAAGTACGCAAGTTACTCTTCAAATCATAGAGACAGTAAGCATGAAAGCTTGAAGAAAACACCTTCGCAATACCCTCTTTTATTTCTCTGTGACGGTCAGATATAAAAACAACCCCTCTCTCTTCATCCAAAATATCATGTGACTTCTCCATGAACCAAAATCAATTATCATTATTCTCAGAATCAACCACACCAAAGCACAATGAAAATAGACCTGAAAAGAAAAAAAAAATTTGGAAACCAGTTCATACCTATGACAAAATCAGTTCTCATAGTTCTCACAAATGCAGTTCTCATAGTTCTCATACTTCAGGAACAAGTTTTCATAGCTCAGAAACCAGTTCTCATAGTTCTGAAAACAGTTCTCATATTTCTCATAGTGCATTGTAGCCTATGTGAACTATGTCTTATAGTCATATGAGAATTGTATATGTGATATATTTCATACCTGCATTACCGTCTTTAGCTGAAGCAAATATCAAGCATCCCATAAGCCTTGCCTTCAAGAATGTTGCATGAACGGATAAAACAGGCCTGCAATACTTAAATCCTTGTATACAGGCATCAAACGCTACAAACAACCTCAAAAAACAATTTGTGGTTTGATCCCACAAAACATCAAAAATACTTTTAGGATCCGAATTCAGAACAACATTACGATACCATTGGAGTTGATTAAAAGAATCTGAATAATCTCCAAATGCACTTGACTTGATTTTCTGAACAGCTAACCAAGCACGATTATATGACACATCCATCCCATAATACTCCTTCATATCATCAACAACGTCAACAGGACGTTTCTTTGACTTGTCTCGAACACCATTCTTTATCAATTGACTAATCAGAGTTGAATTAGCATGACAATTCTTTATCGTACGCTCAACAACACCACAAGAATGAACATTATAATACCTCCTGATGTAAAAGCAACCACTAACCTTGTCAAGTCTAGCATGAATATTCCACTTGCAAGATTTTGCCCTACAAACTGCAGTCACTCTCTCTGTTTCATTCTTTACAAAGTCAAACTCAAAAAAATGAACAATTGAATATTTTCGCAATGCATCACGAAAACCTTCCGAACCCCCGACAAACAACTGACCAACACTTTTAATAAGCTATTTCCACCCATCAGACAACCTTGGCCGTTGCTCATGCGGGAAAAACATAGCTCCAAAATCATCATCTTTACCTACATCTCCCATTGATTCCAACTGACGGCCAACTAGCCCTTGCCCACTGAAAGAAATGCCCTTACTAGTACTAGCACCAACATCACCACCACTATCAAAAACCCCACTACTATTAGCACCAACATCACCACCACACCCACTAGTACCACTATAAAAACCACGACTATCTACAACTGTAACTTCAATGCAATTCAATCCAAGACTATCAGCTACAGAAAACATCACCTCCAAATCTTCATCATTATATAACATAGTGCTAAGATGATCACATATAGCATAAAAGAGTTGCAATGAATGTCTTCTCAAATCACTAAACTTGCCATACAATATCTTTACAAAATCTCCGAATCTCGAAGACCGAGATAACTTTATTTCAGCACACAATCCATTGTATTTACAAAACAAGACCAATGATTTCTCCATTTCCCTAACAAAAAATCACACAAAAAAAAAAAAACACAGTTCACAGAACAAAACACAATTCTCATATAAATAAACACAGTTCTCATAAACTGTTCTCATACAGTTTTAATAGAAAATAAACAATTCTCATAAAAAATACACGAAAAGATAGTTCACATCAAAATCTAACAACAAACACAATGATAGTTTAAGCTAGGCCTCAATCTAACAACATAAACGACATTTAAATAAGAAAAATATGAAAATAAACACATAAACACATAAACAGTAAAATAATCAAAATCTAACAACATAAACTACATTTGAATAATAAAAATAAACACAGCTCTCATATAAAAAACACAGCTCTCATATAAAATAAACACCGTTCTCATATAAGAAAATACAGTTCTCATACACTTTTCATAGGATCTAAACCAGTTCTCATACAAAATACACGAAAAGGCACTTCACATCAAAATCATATGAGAACTATAGTTCAGAAACCAGTCCTCATATTTGTTCTCATACACTTTTCATAGGATCTAAACCAGTTTTCATACAAAATACATGAAAAGGCACTTCACATCAAAATCATATGAGAAATATAGTTCAGAAACCAGTTCCCATAATTCAGAAACCAATTCTCATAGTTTACAAACGAGTTCTCATAGTTCTAAAAACAGTTCTCATATATGAAAATAATCACATAAACAGTGAAATAATCAAAATCTAACAACATAAACAACATTAAATACCTCATCTGCTCGACTCCATCAACCTGCATCACAAAGCAACAAATCACTGATAAATGAAAAGTACATCAGCTGAATAACTAATCAAATTTAACAACATACACAACATTAAAATTTAAAAAAATACCTCAACAGATCAATTGAATCTCAATCCAACACAATTCCTCCTCTCAATCGCGCAAACTAGACGTCAATCGCTCTCTCTATCGCAAACGCTATCTATCTCTAGATCTCGATATCTCTCTCTCGAGATCGCACTCTCTCGAGATCGCACTCTTTCGAGATCTCTCTCTCTCTCTCTCTTTCTCTCTCTCTCTCTCTCCGTCTTCTCTCTCCGCCAATATTCTTTTGAAAACAAGCCTATATATAGTAAACCCAAAAAAGGGCAAAAACGTCCATCACCTAACATCCCCGAGCCATCCAGCTTCGGAGAAATATTTCAGGGTTGGGATCATACCAAGCCTAAAAAGGGGGACCGGCCTCTAATTTTCTATTATTCTTCCACCTTTTGACCCGACCCCTTCAACAGGTCATGTTTATGAAGCTCTGACCTGTTACGCCCACCTATATGGCCAAGCTGCATATGCCAAAATCTTATGTTATTTATGCTAGATTCGGCAGGTGTGGAGATATATACAGATTATTCACTTTCTGCCCCTTCATAAGTACTATGGCATCTTTGCAAAATTTTATTGCTCCACCTTGTGCCGCTAAAAAACTCCGCCATTGTTTATTTATGCGATTTTTCGAAACAATCCATGAAAATTTGTTATTTATGCAATTTTCCGAAGCAATCCATGAAAATTAGAAAAACCATAGTTAGTTTTTAAATATCACCCAACAAAAATTATTTTTCATAATTGGCCCGCGATTAAGTGTAAATTGCTAACGTTAAACTAAGGCTGACGCGAGGACAAACAAGAAGGGTGTGACAAAGGCACGGCCCTCCCAAAATTTCATAATCTTTCATTGACCCCATATGGCTCAACTGTTCAAATGATTTTAGCACTTCACCCCTGTAAATACTTAAATATTACTATTTGTGAGATTCTTTCGAAATTTCCCATAGTCCCTCCACAATTTTAAAATTTTCTCCAGTCTTCTCCTCCTATTTTTTGGAAGGACTTTGATTTTGTGTGTGCACACACTCACTCTTTCTGGTTGAAGATAATACAAGTAAAGTTGATGAGGTGTGGTTTTTCCTCTTGGATTGTCCTTTGACCAACACGTTGTTCAAAACAAATCCAAATAAAAGGGGGTATGGTATGGACAAGAGAAGTGCAATTTGATATGGGGAAGACAAACACATTGTTGTCACTTGGGGTATGTGGGGAGCAAAACTGAGGCATGGCCTGTTCCTTTATGCCCCCTTTTCCCCTGCAACATGGGACCTACACACGCCATACATAACATACAAATACAAATACAAAATACACTGCACAAGTCTATATGTATATGCTTTAGTCCTACATCCATTAAAAGAACATTTGGAGGTGCACGCCATTCCTTATAAGAAGAGGTCTCACTCCATGCATCTCACCGTTTTGCCAATACATCCTCATGTACAGTCCAAAACAAACCAATCCAATCCAATTTTGGATAGGCAACAAAATTGAATTCAAAACTCAGTTCTGTGGGCCTTTCTACTCCCTCCCTCCGTTCCCATTCTTTAGTCTCAATTAGCATTTAAGTATCAAGAGTGTTCAAGGTAACTTATGCACACTTCGATCAATCTATGAAAACCTGTCACAACATCCACAAGCGGGAACATATTAAAATTGAGATAAAGCTCCGCCGTATCAACTGGTCATAGAAGAATTGATAGTACGTAGGATATTTCCAATTGAAGATCTTAGGGAACAATCCTGTGGGCAGGCTAACCTCTTTTATTTGAGCACTTTCTAACATTTTGATTCACTCATTCAAGAACCGGCTCATTGTAGAGTTCTAATAAGACACCCCAACAAACAACTAGGATTAAACATGAAGCAAATTACTACATTTATGTTTCTAACAACTGTACAAGAAACTTATCCAAATACAAGAATACAGACAACACCCACATCTCTCCCCCTCTCATTCCCCACAAATAAAACTACTTCCTATCTTTGGGGAACAAAAGAAATGCAATCTCTAACTCCATGATCAGAAGGAAAAAAAAAAGGAAAGAAAAACAGAAAAAGTCATCTCTGGTTTGAGGACTGCTTTATTAGAGGTTGTGAAGTTTTCCCCCACTCCTCAGCTGGACTCTTCACTTCCATCAACAATGCCACCACTTCCTTCATGGTGGGCCGTTCGGCTGGCGATGAATTGACGCAAAACATTGCAATTCCAAGTGTTTGAAGCATTTCTTGCACCATCTGATCAGGCAGCCCTTGGAGCTTTGAATCAAGAATCGTAACAGCCGGTTCAAAGCTTCCCATCTTCTTCTTCACCCACTCCACGATGTGAAGTCCGTCACCAATCTGGGGCTCAACAGCACTACGCCCGCTTAGAATCTCCAACAAAACCACTCCATAGCTATAAACGTCGCTCTTCTCTGTTATGTTCATAGTATAACCATATTCTGCAAACGAGAGAGAATATAGGTTAGGCAACTTGGAATTTGATGTCGAATGCGAGACCAATAAAATGATAATGGGGGGTGGGGTAAAAGGGGTACATTCTTCAGATTGATAAGACAAAAGCATTCGATGTTCAACAAAGAATAAGAAATTGTAGGATTTGCAATGCCAGTCAGCCTCATGCATACATATACAAGAATGCTTCATTGGACCAGAGATTCTCTGTCCCTAATACTAATTCTTTATCTTTTTGTATACACTCTCGGTCAAATGAAATCAGGATTTTTTTTGGCTTTTTGAAAACATTGCTTTCGAATCTAAAAATGGCAACTGAACTAAGATGCAAACAATGAAAACAGTTAAAAAGCTTTCGAGAGCACTTGCCTGGTGCAATATACCCGTAAGACCCGGCTACTCTGGAGATTGCGTGGTGGTAATTCGGTGAATTCATCAGCTTCGCCAGTCCAAAATCGGCCAAGTAAGCCTCGAACTTGGAATCCAAGAGTATATTATTACACTTCACATCTCTGTGGAGGATTGCTGGAACACAATCGTGATGAAGATAAGCAAGACCCTGAGCTGATCCAACTGCAATCTTATACCTAGTTTCCCAATCCAAATTCCTGTTACCCAACAGCAGTTGCTGCAAATTACCGTTGGATATGTAATTGTAGAGAAGGAGCTTAACACTCTTATTGGAACAGTACCCTAGGAGCTTCACTATGTTCCGGTGCCTTATGTGTCCTAGAATTTGAATTTCTGCAGCAAAAGAGTCCATAGCCGGTTCTTCGTCCTTCTTCGTTTTCCATAGCTTTTTCACTGCGATCAACTCGCCACCAGTCATTTCTGCCTTGTAAACAACTCCAGAACAACCCTTTCCAATCACATTTTCGTCGTTTAGGCATCCCAAGATGTTGTCAATGGAGAAATTGAGCTTCTGAAACGGAATGAAAGTCCACGGATAAGAAAAATCCTCAGCCCCTGATGATGAGGCTGATAGCCCCAAGGATTTTTCAATGGCGTACTTGTGGGTCCGGGTCACCAGAATCCATGATGCAACGATTGCAATTGTAACAGAAGCTAGGATTACTGCTACCAAAGTTACGGTTTTGGCGGATTTAACCCCACTTCTGCGACCCAACCGCGAAGAACAAGTGGACCCATCGAAGGATTCACAAAGGTTCGGGTTCTTCAGGAACGAATTAGGAGTTAAGGTTCGAAAAAAGGGTGTCACAGGAATTGGACCAGAGAAATTGTTGTACGAGAGATTTAACGAAGTGAGACTAGTAAGGAAACCCAGAACCGAAATGCTTCCGTTAAGCATGTTACGTGAAAGATCAAGCGATTGTAATTGCGTCAAACCAGTGAAAGTCTCAGGGATTTCGCCTGTAAACCCATTTGAGCTCAAGTCCAAACTAATGGTTAAGCTTGAGACATAGCCAATCTCGGGTGGGATTCCACCCGAGAGACTATTGAAGCTCAAATCAAGAAGAGTTAATTTCTGCAGGTTCCGAATGGATGTTGGCACGGATCCAGTAAGCAAATTATTGTTGAGAATGAGCTTGTTCAAGTAACTAAAATTACCAAAAGCAAGGGGAATTTCACCGGTGAAGCTGTTTCTGCTGAGATCAAGTTGCTCCAAGTTCACTAGCTCCCCTAGCTGAGACGGTATTTCTCCTGTTATGTAATTGTTGTGCACATCCAGAAGCTCTAGAACTGTGATATTAGCGATCTCATAAGGCAAACCGCCTGAAAAATGGTTCATATACAAATCAAGAAACACAAGATTCTGCAGTTCCCCCAACTCTTTGGGAATCTGACCGGAAAGCTGGTTTTCCCCAAGCCTCAATCTGACCAAAGATTGGCAATTGGCTACACTTTTAGGCAGTCCACCCGATAAGAAGTTCCCCAACAGAAGTAGCTTGCTTAGCTTCTTTAAGCCAAATAGCTCTTCTGGAATTTGCCCGGTGAGTTTGTTACCTGAAAGATCGAGCGCGTAGAGTTCCGAACAATTCCCAAAGGAGGATGGTATCGTACCGGAAACCGAGTTTCCCCACAAGAAGAAGGTCTGCAATAGCTTCAAGTAGCCAATTTGCCATGGAATAGGACCAGATAACTGGTTCTTATCCAGCTGAAGTGTTGTAAGACTAGTGCAGTTACTCAATTGCCATGGAATCAGACCCGTAAGAGAATTATCGGACAAATGAAGTTGCTCAAGGACTGTTAGATTCCCCAACTCAATCGGGATTTCACCGGTTAAATCGTTGGCAGAGACATCAAATACAACAAGGGATGAGCAGTTGGAGATCTCAGATGGGATTGAACCAGTGAGTGCATTCCCCCACATAAGCAAGCTAGTGAGTTTTTGCAACTTACCCAGTTGAGGTGGGATTGTACCAGTGAGTTTGTTCATGTGCAAGTACAAGTTCCTTAACTCTGAACACAACCCTAGTTCAAGTGGGACAGAACCAAACACGTCGGTGTCATAAAGAGCTAGGGTTTGGAGATTTATTAGGTTTCCAAACGTGGGTGGAATGACACCGGAGAGTCCGGTGGCCGCCGCCCCGAATGTGGTGAGATTTGTGAGTAACCCTAACTGTGGTGGGATTTGACCGGTTAAAAAAGGGTTTCCACCAACCCTAAACTGCTGGAGGGACAATAATGAGCCAAGTTGAGAGGGAATGGAGCCGTTAAGCACATTGTCTTGGAGGCAGAGGACTTGTAGTGAGGAGAGATTAGCAAGTTGTAGTGGGATTTGACCAGATAATCGGTTGGAATTGAGGAATAGGAACTGGAGTGAAACGCCGAGGAGGCCGAGTTCGAGAGGAATGGGACCGGAGAGGGAATTGGAAGAGAGGTCAAGGAGGCGGAGAGAGGAGAGGGAACCAAAAGAAGGGGGGATTGGGCCGGAGATGTTGGTGGAGGAGAGGTTGAGGAGTTGGAGAGAGGAGAGAGAGGAAAGCTGTGAGGGGAGGAAGGAGAGGTTGAGGAATGTGTTTGGGATGGAGAGTGAAATAACCCTGTTTTGTGGAGAACAGGTTATCCCCTGCCATGAACAGGGTGTGGAGTTTGATGGGTTCCAAGAGGAGAGGATAGGGGATCTGGAGTTAGGGTCGGAAGATGAGAGGAGTGAGAGAAGGGTTATGCCATCAGGAGAGAGAGAGGTCACCAGTAGTGGTGCTACTGTTGTCCACAAGAGGAAGAAGAAGAAGAACAGGGGAAATTGACTAGGAAAAGGGGTTGGTTTTCCCATGTGTGCTTAGAAAGTGAAGGTTACCAAAGAGGTTTTGAAGGGTTTGGGATTTTGGTGGTGGTGGTGGTGGTGGTGGTGGAGGTGGTTGTGTTGGTGGTGGAGGAAGTGGTAGTCTACTAGTCTAGGTCTTTGGGTGGAACAAGAAGCATGTGACTGAGAGTGAGGATTTTGTGGTGGTGGTGGGGATGCTTAAAACTCACACTACGTGTTTTCCAAAAACCAATGGCATGTGAACAAAAAAACTTGAGTGTTGTGTGGTGAAGAGTGTTCTTTCACTTACCGGAGCTGGGACTTTCACCTCCCGGCTCTGCTTAACGCGGCGGTGGTCTATAGTGGTGGTGATTGTGATCAAGATGGGTTCTCTTAAACCCAAGCTCATGAAGGGGATAATACTCCATAAAATGTGCCTTTAGTGTTCATTAGTGATTTTGGGGGGTCAGAGGTGGTATCGGCGGCGGCGGCCGCGAAAGTGTGGTGGCCGGCTCTAGTGGTGGATCTTGTATGTTAGTAGTATTTAGTGGAGTAATTTGTAAGCGCTCTGATATCAGAGCCCATACACCAATTCCAGCATATAAATAGTAGCTACCACTACTAGTACTAGTAGTATTTTATGAAACGATTTGGGCGCCACTATAATGGTGGCAGTGGCACCGCTTAAAACTGCTGTGGTAAATGAGATCTCTATTGCCCTTGAGAATATATTTTTAACGTTTTCGTGGATAGTTATTTACAGAAGTGAATTGGGTGCTTCCGTTTCGACTTTGGACGGTTCAGATTTAAATAAAAATTTTTCAGAAAAGAGTTAAGGTTCATTTAAATTCAGGCCGTCCAAAACCGAAATAGACGATTGAGATTGCGTAGCTCCGGAAATAAAAGAATCACGGTCCCTCTGTGAATAAGTCAATCTCATTACCTTATACGGAACGAGGGAAGGATGCTAACCAAATTAGAGCCAAAGACTTAAACGAACCTTACAGTGAATTACTTGTATGTATTTTATTTGTTCGGCATGTTCAATCCAAGCTCCCAACAATCTATATTTATTTATATCTATATTATAAAATAGGACGGGTATCTTATAGAATATTCTTTCTCAATGGTTCAGATTTATTTCTGTCCAAAATTTATCTATCCATACAAACAAATCCGACGGTTCAGTTTCATCTTCATCCTTCCTTCTACAACATGGCATTTTGGTAAATATTGGAAACTTCAAGACCACAAAAGGAGCTCATTTGAATTGAAATATCCTAATCAATCATGATAATCTTTTTTTGTTTTGTTTGATAGGCTAATCAATCATGGTAATCTAATATTACCAAAATTTGAATTCTATTAGGAGTTACCCTACTCAATCATGATAATTTGTGACTAATATTCCGGAAATTTGAATCCTATTAGGAGTTATCCTAATCAAATCTCTAAATTTCTAAATTTCCTAAATCTATATAATATGGGAGAGTGGTTTTCAAATCCATATATTTTGGACCCTAGCATCGGTATATATTTTTTCGACGGCTGAGATCTACGGATAGTAAGGTTAGAGGCATGTTTGGAAATGATGCTTACTACTATATTAAATGTGCCTAAATAACAGGGGGAAGATTTATATTCATTTATGGACTATTTAGACTTGACTGGGTGAACATATATAATTTTTCTGTTTTATACGGGAAGAATTTAGCCGTTGATTAGGCATTATCAAGACATGCTATAATTACATGCTACAAATCGGGTAAGAAAAAATTAATTTGCTGTTGATCGGGTAATAGAAATTAATTGCCGTTGATTGCCATGCTATAATGGAAAATACAATTGACGTTGATTCTCATTTTCTGTTCTAGGTAATGAATTTTGGGTGAATGAATTTCTCTCTCTTTCTCCCTTATCATTTTCCTTCCAATTCTTTTTTTAGTTCTCTCTCCACAGGTATGGATCTTTTGTTCCCTTTTTTTTTGGTTTCCCATCCACGGTTTGTTCTCTCTCTCTCTCTCTCTTTTTCCAGTTTTGCAATTTTTTTTCCAGTTCGCGACGGTGTGGGAATTTTTCTTTCCAGATCAATTATTTACACTCGGTTCAAATTGGGGTGCGTATGAAAGTTTTCTTTCCAGATCAATCATTTGCATTTTCTTCTCCACCATTTCTCTTAGACTCATTTAATTAACTCCATCAGACATTTATTAAGCAAAATCTAACCATCTATGACCATGTGAGTTGATCCGTTTCCTTTTATTCCTTGGTTACAGGTTATCAAATTAGTATTTGTTTTATATGTCTTTCATTGAATTCTTTATTTTCTTATGCAGCTCAACGGAGACTTCGAGAAAATTGTAAGAGCAACTTACTCAATTTTTATTTGCATTCTTTCGTTGTTGTTTTTTTTTTTGTATAAAGGTTAAATAGCGTTATACTCTTTAGGTGTACTTTGTGAGGGGTCAAACAGCCAATAACAAGGATGTGGTCCCTTACAATGCATATCTTGCTAGACTATTCAATCCCCAAATCAATGTGAAAGTTTTTACTGGAATGAGATGTGTTAAGTATATTCACAAGTTCATATACAAAAGAAATGATAGTACTACAATAGTGTTCAGACGAATAGACGAGATCAATTATATTTTTATAGTGGATGATTTTGAATCGAACTGCTGTCTCTATTTAGGGAGAACCACGTAAAAATCATTATGCCATGGTTTGCAGTTGTTTACTTCTTTTTTTGACAAGTCGTATGACATTAAAATTTCTTGCTAGATGATTGAAATGAAATATGAACTGAAGGACCATATATATTTGCTAATTAACAACTGATATTGAGTTGGTTGGAGTTTGAAGCTTGGAAAGTCTACAACTTTGTTATCAATGATTTAGTAGAAGCGGAATTACATTTTTATATTCAATTGAAGGGCTGATTATATTTTGTCTTTTCTTCTTGATTTTAGAAAACTTGATGAATAAAAACTAGATGTTGCTATATTATCATTAAGTTTAATTACTGATTTTGTATTCTTACACTCTGAAGCTTGATTTTTTTAAGCACGTAAAGTGAATTTTGTGATTACAGTTGAGTTTTGCCAGTTGTGATCCGTAGTTTAAATGGCTGGCGATAAATGTCTTCTGGTACGGGCGCTACAACTATTAATTTGTTAGTTTGTAAGTTTAACTGATAGATATATCTGAGCTATTGTTTTCTATTTTTTGTGTAGTTAGAATTTTGTGAATGGGGCCTTGGTCTTCATAATTGGATATGAATTGAATATCGATTTCAAGCAGGCACGGGGATGCACTAGTATTATATAAAATAGAACTGTTTTTGTTAAAAATGTGTAGACATATAAACAAGAGCAACCTCTATAATCGTTAGATCACTTTCTTTTTAACTTTGTAGCCATCAGATTATTTCTTTTTTAAAAGATATACAGAATATTCTCCGAATAAATCTATCAATCCCTATACTCATTTTTTAGGTAATGTATATCTGATGTGCCTTTAGACACGGACATTCGCTAGTGTACACATACGAAGCAACAGTTGAGTTCAAAAAAAAAAAATGTAAAGCAAAAAAATAAGATTAGGCCCCGTTCCACTAACACTTTTTTGTCTACGTCAAGTCCTTATTTAAATTTTTTTCGCATTTATTAGTTTTGAGCCAAACGTTTGTGGATTATTGTCTCGTACGAATCGGAAAAGTGACAAGACAAATCAGAAACGACCCAAATATTTTAGAAAATAATCACTTTTAAGCAAAAAGACAAACTTTATCTTGTTTAACTTTTTCCATATTTTCACCAAAACAGTGTTTTAATTTTTATATCAACGAAGGCGTTTTCCTGTTAGATTACTGTTTTACCCTTTCGAATTCTGGTTAACTTTTCTCGGGTCCCGGTTTTACTTTTTCTCAAACTTTCAGCAAAGCAATGTTTTAATTCAACGAAGTCGTTTCTATCACCATTTTACCACTTTACCCTTCCCGGACCCTGGTCGACTTTCCTCGGGCATTGATTGACTTTTTTCGACTTTTTAATACTACCTCCGTCCCAATTTAATTGCCACTTTTGGGAGTTTACGCTACTTTTTAATTGATTATATCTTGTAATTTATAATATTTTAGGTGATTTTGAAAACATTGTATTATAGAACAAATCGAGATCTATCAAACAAGATCCATATTAGATATAAAATTCATTACCAATTTAAAGATATAACTAATTTTTTTATTCAGTTAGAATAGAATTAGAACAGGTAAATTAGGACGGATAGAGTAAAAACTCATTTTCAATCTAATAAACTTTTTTCCGGACTTACAAAAACATTTTGATATCAAACAGTCCCCTGAGGGCCGCTCCCTTTCAAATTCACACGTACGCGAATTTGATTTTTCCCGCTCTAGCTATACATAGGCAGCCATTGACCTGGCTCGATCCCTTCCTTTCCCTTCTCTCTTTCCTTATCTTCCCTTTGAAAAAAGGTCACTCTCAATAACGCATGAGCGTGAACAAATAATGTCATTCTATTTCGTCTTGCTTAAAACAATTTTTTTATATTGTGTATTAAAGATGAACGAGTACCGCAAGGGCGATGTGGGGTGCCTAACGCCTTTCCCACTTGTAACAGTTATAGAATCCTTTCATTTCTAACTTCTCAGACAAAAAAAAAAAAAAAGAGTCACTCTTTTAAAAATCGGGCTTTCAGGTTCTCGAAATTATCTTCAAAAACATTTGAGCCATTCTTTCGGATAATTCAACAAGCAACCCGACACACCTAAACTCTATGCCTGGTGACGACACCGAGTTATTTTCTAAAAACCCTCCTTTTTACCTCAAACTACGTCAAATCTGATTCTCCCTAGCTGGCCCCGGCCCGAGGATACGTTGGCAGTTCATTGAGAGCTGGTCACATCCTTCTCAACTCTCACATTTTCTACTTTCAAACATATTTTCTACACATTTTATCCAAAACACCCTTGTTTATAAAAACACAAAGCTCTTTCAAAACTACGTTGCATTCAAGAAACTTGGATTACTTCCTTTCTCTCGCTTGACCCTATCTCCTACCCGAGATAAAGGCCTGCGAATGCAAGGGGAAATTCCAGGCGCCACACAGTAGGACAAATATTGATTTCTGGTGATAATGGCTCATCAATCACTCCAAAACTTGCCATATGCACAACCCTACCCAAATGATCTGGATCCTCTGTGAGGATCCTCTCTATGAAAATGGTGTGAGGGTTTGCATCCAGATCATTCATCTCAATGATCAATGGTCCGGATTGAAAATAAACTTTTCCAAGGAAGAGAAGAGTTAGGGAAAAATTAACTTTTTCCAAGAAGAGTTTATTTTTAATCCGGACCATTGATTGCCAGATGAACGGAACCTACCGAAAAACCATCATTCACAATCTAAATATAGTCCCTTTGCATGTTGATGGAGATTGAAAATAGAAAAATTATTGGAGTGGTGTGGGTTTTCTTTCTGGCCGTCGGATGGTTCCATTATTAGCAAAATCTCATGCTCTTATTTTAGTTCTAGTTTGATTTAAATTGAACTCGTGGCTATTTCTTTTGGAGAATAAATTATATCCACCGCTGGTGTAAAACCCAACTTTTTCACCACCTCCTATTATGGGTCCCACCGAGTATCTATTGTTATGATTTGAACTGTTTATATTTTAAGACATACAATATAGTATTGCCGTGCAAAAAATAAACTTGATCGGAAGTCGATAAATATATCAAAATTTAGATTTTGATTTATAAAATGAACTATCTGATTTCTGTCAATAATAATAAAGATAAATTATTCAACTTACCGAGTAAAATTCAATTTTTGAAACTACTGATGGTTATAATAGTAAGAGAATAAGTTCATCTCTTCTTTAACTATATATATTGCTTTCTTTTTTATTGAAGTTCTTAAGTGCCACTTTATTTTTTGAAACAACCGAGGGTTATAATAGTAATTTCGGTCCGTGGTAAGATTTTCCTGGTATAGTGGTATTACCTATCTGGGTCAGATACACCGGCAAACGGGTAAGATTTTAGAGTCCACGACTGTGGTGAAGCGAGGAGGAGCTGGTACTGTGCCTAGGGAAGAGGAGAGAGAGAGAGAGAGAGAGAGCGCTTGGGAGATTGTGAAAAGTAAAAGAGGAGAGGGTTGGAAGAGTCCTGCTACGTACACAGCAGATCTGTGCACAGATTGTGCACAGATTTTATTGTGGGGCCCATCACGGGTCTCACACAAATCATCTGAGCCGTTCATTAAATGTAAAACATTTTTTTAAGGGTCCCCGTAAAAAATAAGCTCAATCCAATATCAATAGTTGCTTCATCCAATCATTTAACTTTTCATTCAGATTTTCGGATAATGAAAAGTTATATGGTTGGATCGAGCACCTATAGGTATCGGATTGAGATTATTTTTTACGGGGACCTTTGAAAAAATGTTTTATATTTAATGAACGGCTCGGATGATTTGTGTGGGACCTGTGGTGGGCCCCACAACAAAATCTGTGCACAATCTGTGCACAAATCTACTGTGTGTGTAGACTTTCTGGGGTTGGAATAAGTAACCATTTCAATGTCTTTTCCTCTCTTACATACAGATAAGTACATTTTTAAAACATAGAAAACTAATACTGTGTGGTCTCAACTCTACATGGGCTTTGTTATGCATAGCTAGGGTTTCAGAGAGAGGCGTGCACATTGAGGAAGCTTAGTTGGAGCATCTAAATTTTAAAGGTAAAGTTTGGTTTAAAAAAAAAAATTTAATGTGTGATCATAATGGTGTGGGTAAAAATAAAAGTTAGTATTTGGGTAGGCTGATTTGGTTACCGAGGAAGAACTCGTGGGCTTGTTTTGGGAATAGGGCTAAAAGATTAATACACTGTCACATGAGAGAGAGAGAGAGAGGGGCACATCTTACGATTAAGGGTTGTACTCTTACTATTAGGGTTTCGTTAGGGTTTTTCACTTTTTTGTTTTCTGGAACGGGATCCGTCCCTTTGATCCTATCCTGCTTGCGAGCTCTTTTTGGCAATAATGTTTTTTTTGGCAATAATGTTAGAGACATATGAATTTATTGCACCCCAATCCCAACCCTTTCATATACATTTGTGAGAATTTCACAATAAATATGTAGACTCCATATGTATCTGAGAGGGGTGTAGCTGGAGTATGACAAATTAATGTATCCTTAACGTCTCTCCTGTTTTAATGATCAGAATCATTTATTTTTAAGAGCATAAAAAAACAAGGGACACCAAAAATTATGTTAATTAGATATAGTTTGATATGTTTTCAAAACACACGTATGTTGAGAAAATGGCCAATCCTATACTACAATAAATTTTAAAGATAAATGTGTATTGAATATGCATAAACCGAGACCCCAAATCAACATGATTTTGCACAGTGATTGTCTCCTCGACAAGTTCTAAAAGGTAGACGATTTTGATCATCAAAGTGGATCTTAGAAGGCCCCCAAATCTGAACAAGACCATTTGGGCAGTTCACTTATTTGCCACACAAGACAATTCACTCTGATGTTTAACTCAATAAGTGGCTTTGCGCTTTTGCTTCTATAGGATATATACATCATATAAATTTTGAGGTTTTTTAACTGACAAACTATATATAAATTATTAATCATTGAAAGTAGTTACAACGATTAAATGGACCATGAGCATAATGACATCACAAAGGTGAAAATTTGACATCCCAATTATGTTGACCCCCAGCCCGGCATCAAAAAAGAATTTATTATTTTATATTATGATTAGTAATTTTGTTAACACAAACTGACAATATGAAAATAATACTATGTGAAGAAATTGACAAAGATTTCTACGGGGAGTAGTAGCCAACTTAAATTTGGGTTGAACTATTTAAATTCATGTTTAGTTTTCAAAGAAAGATGAAAAACTCCATAAATAATTCTCCCTTTGTCCCATATTTGCAAATATCTTTTTCGGGTTTGGTTTGGAGTTGGGGAAAAATTTGTAATATTCTGGAATACGATGTTCGGATTGGTATTAGGTAACCCCGTCCAGAACCCACCCCAAATAAATTTGTAGTACCTTATAATTTTTTTCCCCAACAATAGTGCGTACTACAAACAAAATTAGTCCACCCCTATTTTTTTAGATAGTTAGATTATTTATTAAAATATCAATAATTAGCCATATAAAGAGCAAAAGACCTTCGGTGGTGAACTATTTATCCTCTGTTATGTCAAGCTTCATTAATTAATTTTTTTGTTACTTAGTAGTGCTTTTGTTCTTTGAAAAGCCAAAAAAAAAAAAGAAGCAGCAGCGATACACGGTTTTATATGAGACAGCAAAAAACTTGCCCTCCCTATCTCTTTTGTGTTTCTAGAGTCTAGACTCTAGACTAACAAAATCACAAAATCATCCTTCCATTTAATAAATTTGTAAACCAGTCACCAAAGGTGCCATTTATTTACCTAACGAGTTTAGATCCCCCTCTAGGTTAGTACGGAGTATTGAATAAATTAGACTGGTCCAATTTTAGCATTTTCATGTCTAACTTGAACTCACTTCGATGACCTAAACCATTTATTGTGTATCACATATTGGGAAGAACAATTATGCGAAAAGCACGTTCATAAGATATCTCAATAAGATATTTGAAGTCTTCTACATTTATGAAAAGTATATTGACACAATAAAATAGAAGCTATTTTCTTGATGCGAAAATAAAAAAAGAAGCAGCTAATTATGTTTGACAAGTTTTTTTGATAACCTAAATTAGAACTTAAACTTACTACTCCCATATTAAATGATAAAATTATGTTGGTTTGATAATTGAATTCACTAAAGCCAACATTTATGGAATTGGGGGATGGTGCTGTGTAGTGGTGTGCGCAGCACTGTGCTGCACACCTCCGAGCAGTCGGATCGTGCATCTAACTGCTCAGATCTTATCTCGGCATTGAACGGCTCTTGATCGTTGGTTGTCAAGATTTTTTTTTTTTTGATCAAGGTTGTCAAGATGAAATCCAAGCCATCGGATGCATGATTCGACGGCTCGGAAATGCACAGTACGATGCTGTGCACCTCACTGCACAACACCAACCCAAAGTTGCAGTTTATGACGAAACAAATTAAGAACTCATGAAGAATTACTTTAAAATTTAAGTGCGTCCTAGCTAGAATGTAGGCTAAATCGTTATAAAAGTTAAATAGTGCATGTGACATAAGGGTTTGACCCAAATCTAATAAAAATTAAAAGAAAACATAAAAAAAGACCGTCACAAAAAAAGACACTACAAAATTTAAGTCAAAGAGACTATTTGTATACTACCTTTTTTTTCCAGGGCAAATTGAGTAGGAGGACATACTATAAGGATTTTTGCTATAATAAGGACATAAATATTTTTTCGTAAAGTCTAAAAGACATTCTGCTCAGGATTTACCAAAAACTTCTCCCAAGGTTGACCGGCGTTGACCAAGGTTGACTGACATTGATCGGCATTGACCAGCGTTGACCGGCGTTGAAATTGTCTAAAACTCTAGGGTACCCTATGAAAGTGTCTAAAATCTTAGGGTAAACTATATATGAAAGTGCCTAAAATCCTATGGTACCCTATGAAAGTGTCTAAACCGCTAAAACCCTATAATAGAAAAGTGAACCCTAAAACCCTATGAAAGTGCTTAAAATCCTAGGGTACTTTATGAAAGTGCTTAAAACCCTAGGGTACCCTATGAAAGTACAAGATCGAAAAACACGAAAAAAAGACATTTTGTGTTAGCTAAACAAGGCTCTTGTCTCATTTAAGACAATTTAAATGCATTTAAGACAATTTAAATGAAAAAAAAACATTTTTTGTATTAACCAAACAAAATCCTTATCTCATTAATGACAATTTTTCTTTTCACGGATTCTAGACTCCAAAATATTTTTATTAATAGACTCTATACATCACAGAAATTTAGGCTGAATTAAAGCTCCTATATAGCTGTTTCATTTATATACCGTTTTTTTCTTCCATCTTTCCACCTACATGCACTACTACCACTACAAGTAAATTGCTACAACACCCCCCCCCCCCCCCCCCCCCCCCCCCCCCGATTTCTCGTAATACCCTTGGCCCCCCTCCTTCCCTTAAAACCCGGACTACACCCTGGCCCCCCCTCCCCAACCCAATAAAGTACCCCACTTTTTAATTTCTTTCTTTATTTAATTATTTTATTTTATTGATTTAATTTCTATAAATACACCATTTCTATATTAAAAAAGATAATTCAAGAATTGAGTGCTTCAATTTTCAATTCAGTTGAACCGGGGGCGAAGATTGTATTTTTTTTATCATTTTATTCTAAATGGTCATAATGAATTTTTTGGTGTAAGGCCTTTCAACAAATACCCTTAGACTTATTATTTAGTTTCAACACTCTCTTAGAGTGTCCATTGAAAGGCGTTGGAGCAAAAAATTTATTACGACCATTTAGGATGAAATGATCAGAAAAATAACATCTTTGCACCGATTCAAACGGATTGAAAATTAAAACACTTATTTTTTAACTATATTTTTTAATATGTATCTAGGAAAAAAAAGGGAAAAAAAACAGTCGGATTCATTAGAGGCAATGCTTACACCTCATGCTTAGAGTGTGAACAAAAGACAAGTATCAAAAATGTTGATTCGTGTGCCAATGTAAGGCAGCGATCGGCTGATCCAAAAATGTTGATTCGTGTGCCAAAAATGTTATTTTTGGAGGCTATAAAATGAGGACTTTGTGTTTCAACTATATTTTTTAACTAAATGATCAATTGAAACACTTTTTTTTTCTCTGAATTACTTTACAAAGCCTAGAAATAGACTTGAACCTATTAATTGTCTTACAAGTAGTATTTCCTAAATTTTCCAGGTATACATGCATACTAGCCTACATAATCACATAGTCTTACACCTAGGATAGAATGACAAGAGAGGGGAAGGCTTTAGCATGCTTAAAATTGGATTGGACATGACCATGGAGCAAATAAACCATAGAGAGGACAGAGAGGGAGGGGAGGGGGACGGCCATATGGGGGGGGGGGGGAGTGGAGGTGGAGAAAGGTCCTCATTTTCTTAGAAATAGGAACCTTTGTCAAGCCATTTAACTCACACCTTCAATGTCTCCAACTTTTCTCTCTAGAAACCTTGTGTTCGTTCTTTGTTCTTGGTATTCTTAAGTTCTTCAAGAAACTCAACCCAAGGCCTCCACCAAACCACCACCCAATCAGCCTCTCAAGTACTCGTCAAGACTAAAACCAATAGGGAAGCAATTTGTGGTCGACATGGCTAACAGCACTGCACCTCGTGAGATTCCTAATATTTTGAAGCAAAAAGACCCGTCAAACACTACGGGAATCAAGAGCGTTTACAGCGCCCTTTTTTCAAACAAAGCAACCAAACTGGACGATCTAACTCCTATTCAGTATGTCATAAATCAATTACTTAAGAAAGATTACCTCCATCAATTTCTTACAAATCCAGATACCAACGAAATCACAGATATTATTTGGGTTTATCCTATGAGCCTAGAGCTATCTGTCAATTTTTCGTCCGTATTGATCATTGACACCACGTACAAGACCAATGAGTATCGAAAATCACTATTGGAGGTTGTGGGTATCACATCCACATGGCGAACTTACTCGCTTATGTTCGCATATCTTAGTAATGAGAGAGAAGAGACACTGACATGGGCATTGGATACCTTAAAAAACTGGATACTTCAAAAGGGGGCATCGTTGCCATTGGTGTTTGTTTCAGATCGAGATTTAGTGCTTATGAACGCCATTGAAGCATGTTTCCCCACGGCACGTCACATCATGTGTATTTGGCACGTAAATCAGTGCGTCATGAAGAACTGCAGCCATCTGCTTGGTTCGGAATGGAAGCGCTTTTTCGTGTTATGACACTCGCTTATCAATTCATCTACACCTTCATCTTTCGAACAGAAGTGGCAAGCCATGTGCGACAATTTTCGCCAATTTCTGGTTGTCACAACTTACCTATGGCAAACATGGTTAAGGTCGTATAGAGAGCGGTTTGTTTCAGCATGGACAGATACATGATGCACCTCGGAAGCAATTCAAGTCAAAGGTATAATCACTTTTTAACTTTACTATTAAAATTTTGTGCATTTCTCTACTATACTAAGGAATACTTTTTGATATTTTCCTATTTAAACACAGTGTATTATTCTATTACAGGGCAGAGTCTGCACATGCGAGGTTAAAGCTATATTTAGGGGATACCATGTCGTCGCTACATACATCTTTTGATAAAATAGAAAATATGTTGAAAAATCAGTTCGGAAAAATTAAGAAGTCGTTCAAGAAATCTATGAACATTCCACGCCATAAACAATTACGTGACGACATTTTTGATCAGGTAAGGTGTCGCATTTCATTAAAGGCAAT
Source organism: Rhododendron vialii (assembly GCF_030253575.1). NCBI lineage: Eukaryota > Viridiplantae > Streptophyta > Magnoliopsida > Ericales > Ericaceae > Rhododendron > Rhododendron vialii. The sequence goes on along the minus strand of NC_080562.1, from coordinate 20,569,027 downwards.
GGAGTTCATACATGATCAGCTAGAAAGCGCTTTATAAGTATCCCCCCACAGAGTCGGCTATTGCAATTGTACGATCAAAATCACACACGGATTGCCATGCATGCACGATCTTGCATATTATCATTCCATTTCCACTCCAATTCCGTTATGCAGTATCCATGCTCATTGGACTACGTTGTCTATGCATGCAACTGAGTTGAATGAGGAGGGAACACCACCTAACAGGACATCTCAGGTCGTTGAGATATTAGATGGGATGGATCCACGTATGCGAGAGCATATCATAGACAGGTTTATCGATATGGCAGATCCATCTCGTAGCACAGTTCGACCTCCATCGTACAAGACAGAACATAGAGGTCGACCTGCAGGTAGAGATGAGCAAAGTACACGTCGCATATCTTATTCTTCAGAAGTATCCGCTTCAGGATCAAGGACTGCAACATCACGAGTGAGAGGGAAAGGGAGATGTGGGAGGGGGTCGGGGGTTCGCAACACTCAATCTACAATTCCACCCATCCCTGATCGCTACATTCAGTGATTACCTCAGGCTTATCAGCGTTATATTTTCCACACTGTTGACGTGCTTGGTGACAATCATTGTGGATTCAGGGCGATAGCTGCACAAATCGGGTATAGTGAAAATGATTGGAATCAAGTACGAGAGGAGCTTATTGAAGAGATTCGACAAGATTATTATCTATATGGTGTGATTTATCTATCATATGATATGGCAAACCAACTACTACAATTACTGGATTGCTTTGAGCCTACGGCATCGGAAGCACATTGGATGGAGGCTATGACTTTGGGAGTTGTCATCGCAACAAGATACAACCTTGTACTGCATACATTTGATGAGAATGTTTTCAGTTGTTTTACTCACTTGCCATTGACATCCCCTCCAGTTCTAGTCGAAGACCGCCGGAAAATTGCTATTGCCCATGTCGGCAATCACTTCGTATAAGTTTTCTTACAACCTCATTACCCTGTACCACCCATCCCAATATGGTGGCAGGACCATGCATCGGACGAAGCTAAAAGATGGGCTGATAGCTATGAAACACGTATACTATTGTGGTATGAAGTAATGGGTATAAGCGCGCCGGAAGCATCATTTGGAGGAAAATATTGATTAGAATTTGTGTTTTTTTGTATTTTCATGTTTTGACAATATGTACTCAATTATAATAAAATAAAATTGTTTACATTTGTTATTATTCATTAGAAGTTATTTTTATTATTTATTGTTAAGACAAATTAATTAACTAATTAAAATAATATAAATTTATTAAGTATAAAGTCAATTTTAATTGAAAATAGAATTTGAGTTAACAACAAAAAAAAAAAATAAGGGGGGAAAGCGGGAAAGGAAACAAATAAAGAAAATAATTGAAAATTAGAAAATAAAGAAAAAAAATTCAAATTGAAAAGAAAGAAAATGAAATAAACAAAAAAGTAAAGAAAGGAAAAGAAACAAACTGGAAAGAAAGGAGGAGGGGCGGGGTGGGGCGGGGGGAGAAGCACCTCTCAAATATACCACCACACAACTGACACAATTAAGCACCCGCCCCTAGCCATGACCTACGTACCTCGCCAACATTGATCACACCACGACATGACATGCGGTCATCACTTTGCCACCATCATCCCTCCACCGGCATAGTACCACCTCCATAATAAAATAGTACATTTATAGAATGTATCAGTAATTAATAAACTTAAAAGAGTTTTATTAGAGTTGCAGATTTTGCCACTCTCTTTTTTGTTAACGCCACTCTCCCTGCAGAGGAGTGGCGTTAACAAAAAAAGTAGTGGTAAAATTATTTCCCTTTATTAATTTAAAAATAATATATATAGTCAAAGATTGTTTGTTTTTCGTATCAAACTTTTTATTTTAAATCAGCTCTAAATTTTTCATCAAACAAAATAACAATTTTTTTTAAAAAAACTCCACTTAATTTTCACCTTTATATTAATATTTTAGTGTTCAGGTTCTAGTTTTATCGACTAGAACCTTAAATTACATCCAAAAACTTGTTACACTCACTATTATGAAGCAAATAAGTAATCTGAAATGGTTGTAATTTCATAGACGATTTTATATACTGTAAGGGGTGCAGACAACCTTCAGCAGTGGTTTAACCCGGAGGTGTAGAGGCGGAGCCCCTACGGCACAAAGTGACGCAGTTCGGGGTGCGACTTTAGGAGCACACCGAATTGCAGCGAAAACGATATTTCAAGGACTGGGGGTGTAATTTTCATTTATAACCTGACCTATTTCACACTGCAGTTTGTATGTAAATTTGTTAACGTGTTTTTAGAGAATAACATAAAGAGGCGAGAGAAAACGCAAGTCTCAGAGAGATTGCGAGAAGACTTGTACTCTTGATTCGATTTCATAGTGGACTGGTGTGGTTCCCGTGGTTTTTCCTCGCGTTGAGGTTTTCCAAGTATATCTTGTGTTCTTTCTTCTTTTTTCCGATATGCACTATTATTTCTGTCTGCTTGCGATTTATGTGATCATAGTTTTCAAGATCCGTGGAGCGTTGTGAGTTAAACAAGGAGTTTAATTCCTAGCATATACATCCCTTTTGTGCGTATCATTTTGTAAGTTCATGAAACCACTCTCCAAAAAAATGTTGTTTTACATCAATTTTAGCATTTACAGGTCCATCTAAACTAAGTTTGACGGTTTGATGTATTTATTTTATATTTCTTGTTCAAATGAAAAATCATGTCAAAAATCACGTGGATCAGATATTGCTATTGGAATTTTGAAGCGATCAACTATATATATTTATAAAGAAAAAGGCTAACACGCTATGTATTTTGTCAAAAAAAAATTAATTTTTTTTACTTTAGTTATGTTTTCTGATTTATTAATTATCGAACGACAAAGCAATTCTCGAAACCAAAACAAAATGAACCCATTTTAAAACGAGTAAAGACCCTGTACCCTCCAATCTTCATCCTTTTGAAACTTCATCCTTTTGAAAACCGTGCCGTATGATACCCGCACCCTGTAGTGTCGTTGCTTGGTTACTCAATTACAGTATTTTTTTCCCACAAAAATAACCAGATTTTAGTCAGAATTTATTAATCTAGCGTAAGAAGAAAACGTACTAATTATAATTAGATTAACATGATTAAGAGCATCCGCACCGACCTTTCTACATTTTAGACCAAATTGCACCTTAAAAAGATACTTTATTACTTTAACTATTTATTTTTAAAATATCTATTGCATCAGACTCTCCACTCTCACTCTTTTTTCAATTAATTATTTCCCTTCTACTTAAAAGTACATGAAAATAATAAAAAAATAATTCTACCTGAGAGAAGTGTTAACGTTTCGAATAGATTACGTGTAAAAAATAATAAAATATTAGGTAACCAATGAATAGTTCCTCTCTTCTTCAAGAGAGTGACTGTAGCAAGAATTAATTTGGTCCAATCAATAGCTAGGCTGATGCCTTGATTTTGTCCATTTTTCCTCGCTAGTCTAGCAGCACAAGGGATGAGGCGAGCTTAATGCAGATGCCCTAAGAAGAAAGCTATATATGCAAGGACGGAACCATGATTTTATCCTAACAGTGGCGAAATATATACTAAAAAAATCTAGTAGTGGCAAGACTATATAAGTTGGGCATAATTTTTTTTTTAACATATAATAATTGTATTTTTTAAAATTTTTGTCGTGACGGTCGCTGCCACTAGACTCCTCTATCCCATCCTTGTATATATGTCAATATTCACACAAACCAATACATAAGATTCGCAAATCTACTTTTACCTATGATTAAATAAATATTTTTGCCTTTTCTTTCTTGCTGTTTAACTCATTCTCTCTTCTTCTTCTTTTTATCAGCAAAAGAAAATTTAACTCATTCTCTTTCACAAAGGCATTTATAGAAACGATCAAGTTGATATATCCACTCTTATCTTTTTTTTAATAATCGATATCAGGGCCAATTTGTGCGCACGTCAACTAATTCCGGAGTTCTGAAATTAATGATCGGACAAACTTTCAGTGGCCTTAAAATTTAGAATGTTTGACTTTCGAGTGAATGTAGAACTCAATTCCCTATTTTTTTTTAGAGAAATGATAACGCCAAAACTCAATTTGTTGCTTCCAAAACTCAAACTAAAATTTATCTTTCAATGACTTATTTGTGCTCCTAAGTCCTAACCCATCATTAGGGGTGTCAAATGGGCGGGTTTGGGTCAAAATGGATAAGTTGCAAGTGAGTTAGGTCTTTAATGGGTCAATGACCCATTTAGACCCATTAATTATGAGTCTAATTACCCATACCCAACTCAACCCATTTATTTAAAAGCAAACCCGCTCCGCCCATTAATCTAATTACATACTATATACTAAAATGACTAAAAAACATATGTAACTAAAATGACCATATTACCCCTGTAAATTTAAAGGACTAAAATAACATGTACACTAAAATTACCATACTATCCCTCTACTACAAAATGACCAAATTACCCATGTACACTTAATTACTCCCTCCGTCTCTTTTTAAGTGTCCTGCTTCATAACTCCAACTTATTAAAAAGACATCATTATTACACCTTTCACATCAACTTTTTCCTCCACTTTCCCTACTTACCCATCATCATTACACTTTTACTCACTAACTTTTCAAAATAAAATCTACTTTTAGGGACAAAATAGACAATACACCAACTTTTACCTCCTTAACTTTACAAAATGGACACTTATTAAGGGACATCCCAAAATGGATTACTGGACACAAAAAAAGGGACGGAGGGAGTACCATATTGGTCACTCTTAATTACCGAATCGCAGCGTATCCAAGTGACTTATTTTTTTTTTGGTATTTTTTCAAATATTTTTTGCATTTATTAGTTTTTTGTCAAATTTTTGAGGATTATTGCTTTGTCACGGCGAGAAGAATCAAAAAAATAAAAAATTACTATCGAAATTTATATTTTTTTGAATAAAGACGAAAAAATTGGTTTATTTTTGTCTTCATTCAAAAAATTTAGGTTTCGATAATAATAATGGGTTAGTTGGGTTTGACCCAATTTTACCCAACTAATAAATGGGTTGGATTGGGTCTATTTTTTAGTTGATGTGTATAGATTTGTTAATGAATCTGGGTTCAATTTGTCACCCCTACCCAACATTCAGTGGAACCGTTTCTACTATTTCTTCTTCAGCCCTTGCTCAGTCCCGACTCGTTTTTGGCCACTAAAGGAGCTCGATACCATAAATAATGAGCGAGTCGTTCACACTGGCCTCGATTACTCTTGACTCGTCAAAAGCCCTGATTACTCTTGACTCACCAAATCATGACTAATGAAATATCTCGAATTGGCTGTTTGATCGAGTACGAGAATTTAGGAATGGTTATACAGATATTGACCCACTTAAAAAAAAAAAAAACCCCAATGGCCTCTGCCATTGAAGCCCTTCTCAAGCTTGAGCAGTGAATAACTCTAATCCGAATGTCCGTGAGCGATTCCTAATTCAAATCTTGCTCCAGTTCAAAGCCGCTTTCAGAGCTCAAATAGCTTTGCTGTAATTTGAAGAACTTGAAATAGGTGAGAGAATAAGTTGCTTTCTCCATTGCTAAGTTGATTGGGTTTAACAAAGATGTGGGTTTCGTTCAGATTCAAGATCAACAAGAAGTATAAACAGTCAACAACTGGGTTTTGCAAGTAAAGAAAGCATCGCGCAATTACGTATTATTTTACAGCTACGTACCTTAGGAGGGTTGAATCATGGATGTTTGATTTGAGCTGCAAGTAGATAGATGATCATAGAGTAGAATCGGGGAGGATGGGGACAGATGACGAAGCAGCATAATACAAAAGAAAAAATAGGGTGTTGGCATTGCATGATGGCTTGGATTTATAGGAGGACAAATAAGTCATTCACCAATTTGAGTTTTGGCGGCAACAAAATGGGTTTTGGCAGCAACAAATTGGGTTTTGGCATATATAGACACACACACACACACCAAACTTCTACTAAGGGCTTCTTTAACTTGCTAAGTTAAGAATTTTTCCTTTTCCGATCGAATTTGATGATCCGAACCATTCAATATGTGCAGAACGTGATTTTAAGAATACTCGCGTGTAATCGGTATAAAATATGACCGAGAAGGGCTTGATCCAAACAGTTTTTCATAAAAATGCATTTATAGCGTTTTTATAAAAAACTACTTGGATCAAGCCATTCCCGGTCATATTTTTTTCCAATTTCTAGCGGGTACTCCTAAAATCACATTTTAAACATATTTAATGGTTGGGATCATCAAACTTTGATCGAGAACAATGCCAAACTCATAATATCCTTTACTTAGCATGTCAATAATGTTCTTAGTAGAAGGGGACTGATATACATCTAATGTATCTTGAGGACATACATTAAATTGCACGTATTCCTCTGTGGCATAGCTGGCTAATTAATTGAGTCTAGTTCACTCAATTTGCAAGTCAAAGCAACAACTTAAAACGAATTTTTACTCTACCACATAGCTGAGAATGGGGGTGCGTATACTTGAATGAAACAAGTATAGAAATTAACTCTTTTTTTTTTTTGTCAAACGGAATTTATAGAAATTAACTCTATAAGTAGGGGCAATTGATCATTAGACGAAACAATGAGCTGTATAACGTAATTTGCATGGATGTCCATTTCTTAAGGAAGACGTATCATTAATTCATGCATTCAAAAAGTTAAAAAAGAAAAAGAAAAAGAAAAAGAAAGGCTAGTCATATATAGGGTTGTAAACGAGTCGACCCGAGCCAAACTCAATAAAAAATAAGTTTTTTTAGCGAACTCGAGCTCAAGCCGAACTCAATGAAAATTTGAGAAGTCAAGCTTAAATCAAGCTTGCCTAGGTTTGAGTCGAACTCGAGCTTATTCACGAGCCTTAACGACTCAATAATATCATATGTTTATGCTCTCATACAAGTCTAAAGTTGCAAATAAAATTTTTAGTTTGATGATCTGAACTGTTCAATGTGTTTAAAATGAGATTTTAGGGGTGCTCATGGAAAATCGGCAAAAATATGACCGGGAAGGGTTTGATCCGAATAGTTTTTTTATAAAAATGCTATAAATGCATTTTTATGAAAAATTGTTCAGATCAAGCCTTTCCCGGTCATATCTTTACTGATTTCTCGCGAGTACCCTTAAAATCACGTTCTGCACATATTGAAAGGTTTGGATCATCAAAATTTGATCGGACACTATGAGATTGAAATTTGGGGTGTTTTTTTAGGTGTCCTCGGAACTGCCCTGATATATATATTTTCTTATGAGGGATCCCCTACTTAGCTTAAGTGCAGACCTCATCAAAATTTGATCAAACGCTGTATGTATGTATGTATAATGATAAATAAAAAATAAAAAAAAGGAATTGAGTTCTACACTCACTTTTTTGGTAACCACAATCCCTTTTTTGGATTTTAATATTTTTTTTGAACAGCAAAAGATGAATTTTATTAATCCTTGAAAGTGATACAAAGATTAAAAGGACAAGAGATGATAACATCAAATCCTAAGTTAAACAAAGAACTATATTCTGCCCACTTGAGACCCAAACCCTAGGTTAGCAAGAAAACCAACCCATGAGAACACCCAAAGGGGCAAAGCCCCAAAACACCTATTGGGCCAAGCCCAGACAACTATAGGTCTCAAACCCAGATTCAACATTTCAGCTCAAGGGCGGCCCAAGCCCAGTCCGAAAGTGGACCAAGCTTGGCCCAGCCCAACATCCAAAAAAATCCTAACCCTAACAGATAACACCGCCGCCGACCACCCAAACCGCCGGAGACTCTCTCGGCAAGACCAAACCACCGCCATAAAACCCCAAAACCGTGAGCTCAAAATCACCAGGCGTTGCGAAAGACGTCACCGTCGCGGTCCTCACCCAGCCATTCCGTGACCTCCGAAACTATTTGAATTTTTACATTGAAAGTGTACGTATTTTTTTTGCTCAAAGACAAAAAAGGTAGTGCGGATATCAAAAAATTAAGTGTAGAAATCAATTCCCTAAAAAATATATACAAGTAATTTTTAGTAATTGTAAACATTTAGACTTGAACAAGTATAAAATTTTTACTATGTACATATATAAAATCCCCATGATATACATATACTCAAGGTTTGCAAGCTTAATCTAGCTAAATATTGTTATGTTCATGTTTGGCTTATTTATGAAATAAGCCTAAAATTGAGGCTCAAGTTCGGTTCATTTAGTAGACGAATCGAACTCGAATGAGCCTTTACCGAGTTGAGCCTCGAACAGTTCACGAACGACTCAGTTCATTTATAGCTCTAGTCATATTTGGATTGTTTGAGTAACCAATATTAATTATTAATGCATACAAAGCCAATAAAAAAAGGAAATTGATATTCACACTCCCTTTTTTTATTTTTTAGTGTTGAAAGTCTGTATGTTTTTGCTAAAAGACAAAAAAGAGAGTGTGAATATCAATTCCCCAAAAAAATTATTTAATCCATACAAATTGTAGCTGTCAACATACGAGTATTAATCAATCAATCAATATACTAAGCTTGTGTTGTGTGCTCTCAAGCCTTTAAACACTCATTCCTAATTTTTTGGATTTTTTATTTTATTTTTTTAAATTCAATGAGAGAAAGAGAGGAAGGATGTGTGCACTACTCTCTCTCTCTCTCTCTCTCCAAAAACGAAAAGGGGCATCCCCATTGTTTAGGGTTTCCGGCTTGGGGGTGGAGGTGCCTCATCCCTCCTCCCCTGGGGTGCTTTTCCTCTCTCAGGCAGATGTAGATGTCGGTGATGAAAATCTGCTGGGTGTCATGGTTCTCGACGGCTGTTTCTTCCCCCGGTTGTTTATGGGGGCCAAAGCGGCGACATCTCGGCATTGTTTTTGGGGGTTTCTATCACGCCCCACCCCGCAACGACACCCAATGTGGGTCCGAGTCGGCGCGACCACATGGCATTCCACACTGAAAACTAAACCACACCACACAATCTGTCAGAAATAAACACCAAGCGGAAGACTTATCACCTTAACATAAAAATGAGTCAACATATTGACCAATCAACTACAACCTCGATTACAACTAAGCAACAACATCCGTATTACAATACTTTTTAAAAAAAAATCTATACTTCAACATATCCACCAACGACTTATTTATAACTTTATAATTCAACTTCTTAGTTCACTACCTACAACCAACTCGCTCATCCACATCATCCAATGCTAGCCCAAACACTTCTCAACACGATGACCGGTAGTGGACCCACTCTACGCAACCTGCTACCTGGCAGACCAAAAAGGTTTCACCAGAGTGTGTGAGATATAGAAATGCTCAATAAAATATAGCAACAACCGAATGAATAACAACAAGAATATAAATTTCCAACATAACTGAGATATTCAAATGTATATAACAGATATAACCACCACATCCTCCAAATACAACACAACAGTAATATCCAACAGCTAAAAGATAATCTCAGCTTGTCAACAGTTTATCGAGAAATTAAGAGTAACACCGGGTACACAGCCAATAATTTAAGTCATAAGCATTTTGGCATTAAGCCAATCACCGAGCACACAGCCAATAATTTAAGGCATAAAAGTCTTTTGGCATTAAGCCAATCACCGGGCACTAAGCCAACAGTTCAATTCAATATAGAACAATATCTATGAATCAAACACTCACATTTTCACAAACGAATCTCGTGTCCCACACACCATGCTCCCAACCATCGTTAAATAAGCGATATGGCTTACGACATGGTGTGCTTCACACGCGAACGTTCCCAACATATCAAAAGCTAAACAACAATAGCATGATATACACTTATCATTACACCAATATCTCATTAAAGATAACCATATTGAAAGCTTACTATAATTAGCAAGATATACACTCACCACCATATCAACATTTTATTGGGAAGAACCATATCAGACATACTCACCTTATATCGACTGAGGTACGCCAAACTTACGGTTTTGGCACCTCCCAATTGCCTGACTTGCCACCTAGCCACACGCTAACCATATAAGCTATTGAATGCTTTTATGTATAAACCAATGCTCAACATTCAACTAGAAAGCCATCAATGAATTAAACAATGTCCAACGAATATAAACATGTCCATCTTAAAGACCTAGAAGTGTCCCAAGACAAGCACAAAGTACAAACACGACTTAACTCTTAAAATCGGTTTGTAAGCTTATGACCAGCTGTCGTATTTTGGCCATAACTTCTTATTGATTTAGAACCAGGTAATGTGACCACTACCATTAGAAAGTAGACTTTTGGTACATGAATTTTGATATAAAATTTGCCTAAAACGGTGTCCGAACGACAAAGTTATTCTCGTCCGAAGTTACACACACCACTGCCCAAAATTGCAGATTTTGCACGTCCATGAACTTCAATTCAAAAACTGATTTAACCTATCACAAACTAAGCCACCACTCCTACATATTCCGAAAGGTATATGAGTCTAGTTTCAGAATCAATAACCCGTGCGTAAACCCGATACCCGAGCTAAGAGTTATGACCATTTTCCCAAAACGTGTCAGTGCTGCAAATACAAAACTCAGCAGACACACACAAACTTGTAAAATCTGCCAAACTTAGAATATGCATCTAATAAACGCCAAATTTGGTACACACCATTATCAATCATCAAAGTTCATCCCTTATTTTTTCCAGATTTTTCACAATAAAGGAACCTAGTCAAAATCACCTCCAAACTCAGAAATCCTGTGCAGTGAAGCACAATTTCTAGCAGAACAGTCCGTGTTCGAAAATTCATTAAAAATCGAATACTTCATACTTTTCAGTAATTCTAACTTCAAAATATCATCAACTTATCAATATTTAAGACTCATAAGGACTCATAACCAGGATCATTGTTTAACTGTAAAAAAAATGATGCATAACAAAGATCTGTAAGCTGTTTGCACAAAACCAGCAATCCGACCACAGCTTAGTTTATGATTTTTATCTTTTTCCACACTTCTCAGAAAATTCTGAAATTTTTACAGAACAAGATAAACACATAGAGACATCTCCAGTAAAATTATCAGAAAATAAAATGGTTAGTGTGTCAATGAGAAAAAATTGTCAAAAACAGGACAGATTCAACTTTGCTCAAAACACAGTTATGCATATTCATATGATGCACGAATTTTCTGAAATAAAACTCAACTCCAACCTCAAAAACCTCTCCCATGGATTCAATTTAGTGCATATAAGATGCAAAACATGAGACCTAGCATGGGAAATATGAAATTCAACACTTAAAGAGATGAAATTTACCTGATTAAGCTTCAATTCAACCAACCCTAATTTCTCCTTTCTCTCATTCTTTCTTCTTCTTCTCCACGGCTGCTCTCTCTCTCTCTCTCTCTCTCTCTCTCTCTCTCTCTCTCTCTCTCTCTCTCTCTCTCTCTCTCTCTCTCTCTTTGAGATACACCTCACACACACACCTCACCAACACACGGCACACATGCACAACTCTTAAAAAATGCATTTTACCCCTTTAGATTATTAGAGTATAACATTTAAGCACCTTAAGTATAAAGGGTGTTACAGTTTCGGTCGGCAACGAGAACCGCGGTTGGTATGTTCTCTGGATCTGTTGTCTCCTCCCTCCTTCTCTCTTTTTTCCGCCCCCTTTCCTTGTGGTTTGCTTATCTTCTTGCGTGGCCATCGTTCTACCTTCGGCGTCGCTCTCTTGGTCGTGCTTGTTCCCGTCTGGATCATCGCTGATTTTTTTTCTCCTAGGTAAATCGGTTCTCGACCTAACGGCTAGGTGGATCTACGAATCTGGGCATGACAGGTGTTGGTTTCCTGTTGTGTACACTACTAGGTGTACTGGTTATTGCTTAACAGCTTGGTGAACTTTTGCGGCAAGTGGGTTGTTTTGTGAACGGTTCGTTTTTGCTAGTGGGTGGCTGTCGGTGGCGTGGTGGGACTGGTGGCATTCTGTTTCGGGTTTTTTGGTGGTTTTCAACTCAGTGGGTGGCTGTCAGCGGTTGCGGTGGTCGTTGCAGATGACTAGGGCTAGGTTTTGGGTATTCTTGGGTTGGGCCTACCCCACTTTTGTGGGTTAGGTTTTATAGGATTTTTTAGAGCTTTATTGTTCAGGTCTGGCTTTTTAGGCATTTGTTTGTTTGTGTTGTACTATATACTCTATGCGTTAGAGGCCTTTAGGTGTTTCGACGTCATGCCCCCAGGTGGTTGGGCTTTTGCCCTTTTAGTGTTCCATCTTATCTTTGATTGGATGTCCGATGTACTCTTTGTCAAGTTTCAATAATATATTTTTACTGATAAAAAAAGAGAGGGAGGACGCGCGAGAGAGAGAGGACGCGAGAGAGAGAGAGAGAGAGAGAGAGAGAGAGAGAGTTAAGTTTTACTGTATTAGATAAAACCAAAATATTATAATTTGTAGCTTTAATTTGTTTATCTACTTCTTTTTTTTTACATTTTTTTCCAATTGCAAATTAATTTGAAGTTACTTTATCACACTTCAAAATTTTAATTTATAATAACTAGTTTCGATAATAAAACAGATGTTTTCCTCAATGTTATCGAAGGCAATTCTAGGGCTCGCCTGGAGGCAAGGACAACAAAAATGCCGCAGGACGTTGATTTATAGGTAGAGTATCACAAAGGCGTTCGCCCAGTCGTTAGAGGCACACTAAAGCACATGCTTTTCATGCCCTTTTTGCCCAGATGATGGAGGCAAATGTATTAGAAGAGTCGGATCTCTTTTATTGATAAGAGAAAATTCAGTTCATTATAAGTTGGTAAGGCAAAAATAAAGGGTTTTCACGTACTTGCGAGACTTGCTTTTAAAAGTTAGATGTATCAATGCACTATGTTTGTATGCCTTAACATTTTTTTTATGCCTTAACATGCTTTTTTCTAATTTTTTGTTGTTGTTAAGTACCTTTGTATGGCTAAAAGAAAAGAGTAGATCATTCATTGTCTCCTATCCTCACGGCCTTAGGTAGTTCCTGACAAACACTATCCCATCATTCTACGGTATTTTTAATTTTTCTTTTTTGAATAAAAAATAAGAACTCTAAAGGATTATGCCTTAATGTCTTTAGCCTTACACCTAGCCTCATGAGAGGTTAACAGCCTCACCTTGCGCTTTCACCTCTGAAAACTTTGGTTTTCCACGCTCACTTTCTGTAACCGTTCTATACAATTTTATGTTTAACAGAATGAGTAGTAAAGTCTACTAATCTACTTGGCTTTGTCTTCTATGAAAATCTGGAATCTGCCTTTTTTCTGCTCTTTAGCATATTCGCATTCAAGTAGCACGAAGTGCATTTATAAAATGGAAAGGGAAACTTATGTTTTAAACTTATGCATGCACTTGCTGTAAAGAGAACTTTTCAAATCTTTGAAGTTGAACAAACGTTGAGAAACTCTACCTTAGAATCCTCCAGCTCGAAGAAGTTTAAAAATGACTATACTCCTACAAACAACCCATAAAAATGACTCCATATATTTTTTTCTGGCAATAAGACTGGCTTGGCTCAAATGGATGATCACGGAAATCAGGAGTTTTGTCAGAAAACTATTTTGACGTTTGTTAATTTATCTAGTGGCAACTTCCCAACCTGCTGAACCTTAGCATGCCTTTAACCCAGCGAATCTGCTTGGAACTCAATGCCCTGAGAATGAAATTTAACAACCATTAGACTTCTACTTCAAAACAAAAGGCAATCAATAAAATAATGAAATAGCTCCATTGCTGAATTGTAATAAAAAGAAAAGGTAGGGTGCCAATTTAGGTGAATGACAATGTATGGGTAGTGCAAAAAAGAAAACGAGAGACAATAACTTCGCATCCCTCCATTAATGTATTCACCATTCCATGTGGAGCTTAAATATTGCAACTAACTAATGGAAGACTGGCAGCCACACTATTGAATATGCTATGTAACGACCCTGATTTTCGATAAATAAAAATTTCGTTAAATATTTGAATTTTATTTTTAAATTACTTGGATTGCTTTTAAAATTTCTTTTTAATTTCTAATAATCCGTCAAAATTAGATTTTAGCCGTTTAAAATTATATTTCTTGGCAAGAAGTCCTACATGGCAAGTAAGGTTAGTTTCTAACCGATTTGTTGGAGAAACCGAACTACCAATCCACCTAGTTACAATTTCCTAACCCTAGATGGACCTTTTTGACCGTCTTTGAGCCTTATGAACCCCTCCAACCCTAATTGAACCTTTTAGACCTAGAGATGTCATCATTATACTCCATGTCTAGTCATTTCAACCTTAGTCATCATCATTATTCCTTTACCCATTGGATAATAAATGTTAGGGGAATTTTTGTCCCTTGGATAATGAAAACTAGATTTGCCAATATGTTTATATATTTGACAAGACAATTCATGCCATCATTTTGCTTCCAAAAAAAGCAAACTTAGCCTTGTCATGCATGCAAGCCTAGGAAGAATAGCCTTGAACCTAATTCCCCTCCTCGACTTACTTTCTTGGATTTTCCTAGATGTACATATATACATATATAACCATATAACCATATATGTAGTCATATATATATATTCATTGACCAAGAGAGAGAGAGAGAGAGAGAGAGAGAGAGAGAGAGAGAGAGAGCCGAGAGGGGGAGAGGAGAGAGAGGCCGAGAGAGAGTGAGAGAGAGGGTGGAGTGTGTGCATGTGTTTGTACACTTGCACAAGCTACCTCTTTAGCCCTATTTTAGCCTTAAGTCCAATTGACTAGACAACTCATTCTAGTCAATTTCTAGCATAGAATTCTAGCCCTAATCATCCTAGATTTGATTCCAAAGTAGCCTTTAATCATCATAGAAATTGACTATAACCTCGACCTATGAATGACTAAACATGGAAGGCTATGCCTTAGCCTAATCAAACCCTACCCTAGACTTGTAAGACTTGCCAACCTAGAATATGATCACCTAGATTTACCTAGAAAGCCTAAGATCCTACTTGATTTTATAGCCTTATGCCTAAAGATTGGATTTGACAAGTCATGGAAGGCTTTCAATCATGATTTGCCCTTTTAACCATTGGACAATAATTGCTAGGGAAAATTGTATTCATTGGGTAATAGAAGTTAGTTTGGCTATAAATAGCACCACATCTTTGCCATTCAACTCACACCTTCACCCATTAAACTTTTCTCTCTAGAATCCTTGTGTTCTTACTTTATTTTTCCTAGTTCTTCCTTGTTCTTGAGTTCTTCCTAAGTTCTTCAAGAAACTCATCCTAGGCCGCCGCTGAACCACCACTCGACCACCCTTTCAATCCAAAAAGTTTAGTAGTTTAAGTCAAGAGCAAGTTTTGAGAGAAACCTTTCTCTTTCGAAGCTACCGAAAGCTTAACGTAGGAAGTTACTCCGTTCGACCGCCAACTTACCTTTCCATAGCCACCCTACCGCCAAGAAGAACGGTAGATTATCCTTATCCCCTATTTCTAAGTATACGTAGAATGTCCCTAACCGTTTTCTTTAAGTATATAAGGTTATCTATCACCTATAAGGTTTGGAATGCATGATAATTAACAAACTTGTTTTCGCTAATGGAAGTATGAGCATGTTGGAATAATCGACTTTTA
Source organism: Rhododendron vialii (assembly GCF_030253575.1). Classification (NCBI taxonomy): domain Eukaryota; kingdom Viridiplantae; phylum Streptophyta; class Magnoliopsida; order Ericales; family Ericaceae; genus Rhododendron; species Rhododendron vialii. The sequence continues at coordinate 20,553,387 of NC_080562.1, read as the reverse complement.
CTTTAATAAACATATGTTGTTTTGAACTTCCCACAAAGGAAGAAAGAACGATTTTTGAAAAATAAGACCTTATTGTTTGGTAGAAGTATTCGTATTTTGATCTTTAGGATGGTTATGAGCATGTATACATGAATTGCTTGCATTACTTGTCTTGTTGTAAAGCATAAGTGATTTTCACTCCAAAGGTGTCCGTACATGTGGCGTTATGCTTTAAGTTGTGGTTTGAGCATGATGATTGATATAGAGTTGGATGATCTTGCTAGTTTAGTTTCAAGATTACAATGAATAATTTATGATTATGTATGTGAAAAGTCCTACCGCGGAGTCGTTGCATTGAAACGAGATACAGAAATCGAGAAAGTAAAAACATGGCACATAGGGTGTGTTAATGGCAAGACATGTTTTGAAACCGCAATGTGGCCGGACTTGGAAGCCCATTGTGTGTATGGAAACCACGATGTAACCAGACTTGGTAGCCATCGTGTGGATTGCGAAAACCGCAACGTGGCTGGACTTGGTAGCCCGTTGTGTGAATGAAAACTCGCAATGTGGCCGGACTTGGTAGCCCATTGTGAAGATTGCCAATGGAGCCGGACGTGGTAGCTTCATTGGTAATATGGCTTGGTTGTCTGCAGAGAGGAGCCAATGCAAAATTTTGTGTGCCAATGGAAACCCAGTGCGCGCGGCGGAACCATTGTGAGGATACTCGGGAGACCGGAACGGCGGAACCGAGGTTGGGTGTGTTAAAACGATTTTGGAAGTATTGATTTGGTAAATGAAAGGTGAAACCAGTGACACGGTCTACGAAATGTTGCGTAGGAGAAACTCAGAAATCATGAACACCAACGATAGTTGAATAGCGAATGTGGATGTGTCATTGTTAACTGTTTTTGTTAGATATGCATGTACTTCGTGGAAATCGTTAATATTATGATCTAATGTGTGTAAGTTAAAGGATTAGTGGGTATGGATTATTCTATTGAGCTCTCGTAGCTCATGGTGTTACCTTTGGTGACCTTGACATATTATACTGGTGGCGACGTTGGTATAATGTGTCAGACTTTGTAGATGATCAAGGTGAGCTGTACACCTTGGAGGCCTTTGGAGCTGAAGAGCTGGCTAGGATGGAGGAGCAAGTGGAGCTGTAGTTAGGAACCCTAGTTTCCCTCCCTTTTGTAATGAAAGTACTCTTATGGAGGTTGTGGTGTAATAATGAGCCAGATATTCAATAAAATTGTCTTTTTAACGTTCCCAAAATTCGGGGCGTTACATGCTATCTCTTTCTCCATTGGCTGATGTGTAAAAGAATCCGCTAGAAAAGAATATCAGAATCAATATTTCCGTTTCATACAGGCTTTGTTCTTCTGGAAAGTCAAACCTAGCAAGGAGTTACTCTAACCTGAAACATTGATAGATATTTTTAAGAAAAGGAAGGGTATGAGAGAAAAACAAAGGCTCCATAATTGGAGTCCCATATCAACTTTTTTTTTTGGTAAGTGAGTCCCCTATCAACTTAGAGCATCCCCTATCAACTTAGAGTATCTCCAATGGACCCTATAAGACACTCATTAGTGTGAATGGCTAAACTTTTAACTAGTGAGTGTTCAAAAATTAGCTCCAATGGACTAGTTAAATTGATCCACAATCCTATAGATCTATAGCTCACCCTCTAAATTTGGCCACCTATATATGTAGTCAATAAAGTTTTGTGAGCCCATTTCTTAAGCCTAATTCACGTTGCTTTGCTCAAATATAGGATGTTGACCGGTTCTTAATCCTATTTCTAATACAGTCGTTGCTAATTTTTGGTTTTTATTTCGTTTTCTACAATAAGACTTAGTTAGTCCGTTGGGGTGACCATCCACTCAAAAAACTAATGACCACTTATGAATCTATAAGTGGGTTCTATTTATATCAAAAACTACCCTTTAGTGATCATAATTTAGCTATTCCATTGGAGATGGACTTAGCTACAATATTTCGAGAATTATAGTGACCTAAAGCAATAGAAAGTGATATCTGCTCCCAGGATTGTAGCACATCTTCCAGTCATATGAATTAACCTAAAAAAACACAAAAAGTGGGGGAAAGCAGCAACCGTTGTTCAACCTCTACCAGATCCAACTTTAAGTGGGCTCGATAGCCTTGTGCTTCGCTTTGGACCTTCTTTATAGCACTAACAATTAGACTACCCCATAGCCTTGTGCTTTGCTCAGGACCTTCTTTATAGCACTAACAATTAGACTACCCCATAGCCTACACATAAATCCAACATAAACATCTAACGGAGATTGCAGGATTGTGAAGCGACAGGGGAGAATACCAAAATGTATAGACATCCCCATAGAAAAAACTGATCCTTATAAAGTAGAACATACTAACAATACAAAAAACAACAAATAATTGTATAAGCAAAAAAAAAAAGTGGGGTTAAAGCTCCATTATGGTAATGAATGAAAGACCTGCATTAGTGTTGCACTATGATGCACAGACACAGACACAAACATAGGGACATGAGAATTCTAAAAAAAGAGGATACATACACGGCAGAGGACACATACATCAAATACACACACACATACATACATATACAAGCTGAGAGAAAGAGAGTAAGAGAAGAGTAAGAGAAAGAAATAGATACAGAGAGAGAGAGAGAGAGAGAGAGAGAGAGAGAGAGAGAGAGAGAGAGAGAGAGAGAGAGAGAGAGAGAGAGAGAGAGAGAGAGAGAGAGAGAGCTTGCGAGAGTGAGAGAGGAGCTCAAATATGGAACCAGTTCCTCCTTTAGCACGTTAATCAGCTACACTTAATATTTGAGGAGTGTCGGTGAATCATAGGTGTTGCAAAACCAGCTACACTTATGACTTAAAATGACTCCAAAATATATATTACCTGCATTAGCAAGAACAAACATAACAAATTATAACTTCTCGACGGCATTCTCCCCTAAAAAATGACAACAATGAAACAAACTCCAAGCAATAGTAACCTCAAATATGGAATCAGTTCCTCCTTCAGCACATTAATCAAAAGATGGTATTGGACAGTGCTTTTCGAATGGTATTGGACAGTGCTTTTCGAATAACCTTAAATGCTGGCAGTGGTGAGCTTTGCGTACGAGATATTTAAGCAACTTAACAAGTGAATGGTATCTAGATTACAAAAAATAGCAAATTAGAACAAAAAAATCACCCGCAAACAATCTATAAAAGGAGACAAATCTTGTGCTTCAGACACATAGTAAACAAAAGGGCACTGTGATTGTAGTCTATCAATATCCACAAAATGTGAAAATTTATCATAATATCAAGACAATCGGTTCCCTCCCCCCCACCCCACACACACACACACACAAAGTTTATAACATCCGAAACAGAACTGCATTCTCCTCACAATTCTGACATCAGTTATTTTCACTTCAACTCTCCATTAAACTTCAACTTCACCAAAACTAGTAATTTGATAGGAAGTCAAAGTGCACCAACACATTGGCATCAAGTTGTGATACTTTGTAGCCCATCAATAATTGTAAGAAGTTTGCAAAAGTATCAGTTACAAACGCCTCTTTTATCCCCAAACTTATTAGTAAAGATGAGTTCAACAGACATGTAAGCTCAACGCTAATTAACCTAAGCTAAGTTCTGGTCGTCAGCATTCTTTATCACAATCAAAACCCCGCTCAAACTAGTGTGCGATATATGCAGAGCAGCTATACGAAGTTGATTGAAAATCCATTTTCATCCCTAGTTTACATGCTTTCAGGAAGAACCTTTTCTAAAGCACGATAGACTTTTTTGTTGTACATGTTTTCCTGAGCTGGATGTTAAGAAGAGGCCTCAGCATAGTAATCTCAACTAGATTCTTCATTATGTTCTCATAGCGATGCATACTAAAAAAAATTTAATACGTAAAACTATGATGCTCGTGTACCCCTAAATGAATAAAGTGATCATTCAATTAACCAAAATGCCCCACAAGACTTACCCCACCGATAATAGCATTCCAGGAAAACTACTTTCTGGTAAAATCAACATATAGGTACATCCATGCATCAAGTGTATATTGAAGCTATTCCTTTACTTATAAGCACTTGCAGTTTGTGAGACAACAATTACTTCTGTGGTAGCATGGCCGTGATGGAGAATCAATATTGCCATCATCAACCCAAATATATCCTCAAAAAGAACATTAGCACCGGAGGCATTGAGCCTCAAAAAATTCCACACATCTGAAGAACGCTTACTTGACTCCTTTTGCTAAAAGGAAGATAGACATATCCGCAACACTAGACAATATCCAAAAGTTAAATTCAGCCTATATGTCCAGGGAACAAACCCTAGAAGTGAAATACCACAAAAAGAGCAGAAGTTCTTCATTCCATGCATCAAAGATGTATGATCCACAGTATCTCCACTACTAAAATTATTTCAAATTTCAATAAGAAATAGCAGGTGTATAAATAAAATCAACAAAAAGAAAAAGAAGATGCTAATCCCAGAGAGAGACAAGCTGCATACACATGATGTGGGAACTAAGCGGTAGAAGAGGATACAGTTTTTAGGTAAAATTGACACATAACATTTCATTCAACCTATAAAATATGGACTGCTTATCAATATGACCTTCTCTGCAAAATATACTAGAGTTTTTGCAGAAACAAACAGCAAAAGCACTGAAATGGCATCTGCAAATAGACCAATGCATTGCCTTTTCATCCAATCCCTTCGCTTGTTCTTCAATACATTCAACTCAACAACCAAACGTAAGAAACTATATGTCCAAAATCAAAGGGACCCAGAACATATTGAACTATTTCTACCTTTTAATATTTTCAGTTACATTTGCCATGATAGGCAACTTTTCCACCATCGAATTATGCAACTGCATCTCCTTAGCATCCTCCCTGGCAAAAACGAAAACAACGTTTGACAACAGAGTGACCTGAGACATCGAGCGAAGGTAAGTAAAGACAGATAAAAAGAATCCAAGAAATGTCATTAAACAAAAAGGTTCCCAAAACAGATATTCTAGACATCTTTAATTGAGCTGCATTCTGAACAAAATAATTAAACATAGCTTGATTGAATGTCAGAGAAAATATTCAATGGTGTATTCTGCTTTTGTAAGTATAACAACGTGACAATGTGTTAATAAGGTGATATCTCTATAGAGTAGGCACTGATAAGAAAAAAAACTTGTATAGCGAAGACAATGTTATGTTGTCTCCGTTCCTTGTTTAGTATTTGTGAGGAAATACCAACTGTGACCCATTAAGAAACTAACAACCATATATCCCATGCAAGGGAAGCTTTATGCAATAATATCCTTGAAGGTAAAAATCTTGTTTTATTGCCATTGTAAACAAATGGGTAGTAGATCAAGCATTGGGGGGCATGTCTCAACATTGCCTTGAATTTGGACAACCCAAATCAAAAGTTTTGTCCACGATCTAATAAAAAAAAACCTTTAGGGTTCACTGCTTGGTGCAATAATATAAGGCTAAACTGAAAAGTTCGATAACTGGGGTTCAACTGTTCAAGTATGACTGTATGAGAGCAGCAACTTTGCGCATTTATACCAACTTTAGGTTTCTATGTAAACTACCCTTCCCATCCCCCTAGTTACCGGGCAATTAGCACAAGGTACTAGCAGTGGAGCCATTTAGAGAGAAGTAACCCTATCAATAACGATGTTTAGAAATAAACAGCTCAAAAGCAAACAGTTCACTAATACATGGCTAAAACATATCTTCCCACTTTACCAATTTTTATATGATAATCTCCAATAAATAGAGATGAGTAAAGCTACTAACACCAGTCTTCGGCCTAGTACACATGCTTGTTTGGCAGTTGACTGTCAATAGACTATAGCACGGCTGTTAGCTTTTCAATTTTCTGCACCACAGAAAATAATTATCAAATCACAGAGCAGATAAAGGGAACACTTACTCTTAATGTTGGAAATACTCCCTCCATCCGATAATCTTAGTCCCTTTTTCGGAATCCAACTATTTAAGGCGACATCATCATTACACCTCAAAAAGTACAAGATTTCGAAGTTGCCCTTTATTCGAAAGTAAGGAGCTATTACACCAATTTAAAAAAGCAAGGATAAAAAAGAAACTCTATCAACTTTTACTCTTTGACTTGTCAAAATATACATGTATTTGGTGGGGTTATCGGGTGAGGGTCAAATGATTTTCTTTATTTCTTGGCAAATAAAATGGGCAAGAGATAGGGACTTATCCTTCTAGGAACCACACTTTTTTCTTGAGTTAGGGTCTTTACTTTCAACTCAATGAGACCAATTATCTTTTCGCAACTAGAAGCGACTTACGCTTTCCAAATTGTGGTCAGTAGTCTATATACCTACTAGGAACCACAATTGTTCTTCGCCTTTCCTTTCTATCGAGATAGAGACTTTACTGTCCCATCAAGCAGCCAGTGGTCTTTACCCCCAACTAGGAGCCACTTATGTTTTCTATGTGGTCAATAATCTATATACCTACTAGGAACCACACTTCTTTCTCAAGTTAGGGTTTTTACTTTCTGCTCAATGAGGCCAATTATCTTTTTGCAACCAGGAGTGACTTATGCTTTCCAAATTGTGGTCAGTAGTCTATATACCTACTAGGAACCACAATTGTTTCTCGCCTTTCCTTTCTGTCGAGTTAGAGACGTTACTTTCTCATCAAGCGACCAGTGGTCTTCCACCCACTAGGAGCCACTTATGTTTTCTATTTGTGGTCAGTAGTCTATATACCTACTAGGGACCACACTTCTTTCTCAATTTAGGGTTTTTAGTTTCTGCTCAAGTATCCAAGGAGTATTGGTGTCCAATGTGGATACAAATATGACTCCCTTGCACAAGGATCCGTGCTTCATAGGTGCACATTCTCAATTAACAAGTGAGTAGAGATTCATTAACAAACAGAACCAGGATGAATCAACCTCAACGTCCAGGGCCTCAAGCACAACAATTGGAATTGGGTGTGGGTGTGGAGAGAAACCCATCCAGAACAAAGTTGTTAAGGACCCTCTTGATCAATGATGCACAAAATGTTGGGCAGACCTACAAGCAGTAGGATTTCCAATAGTGAATACATTACCTTTGCTTTTTCTAGAAACAGAACAAAATACAAGAAAAGGGAATCAGAGTCATCAAGGACTTACCTCTTTTCTCATGGAGCTATCGGCAAGCATTTAGAAGACGAAAAGCTTGGAAAGATTTTACGTAGTTCATTTTACTGTTGTCATCATGATTAGTCTCATCTTCAACTGAGTCTTTATCCTGAATGCAGAATGCCAAATAGATCTGTAAGCCATTTAGACCAGTTCCCAACCTACTAACCAAAAAACCAAAGTAAGACCCAATAAGGAGAAGTAGTTAACTTTTCAGATATGTAGTATGCCAAATAGATCCGTAAGCCATCTGGACCAGTTCCCAACCTACCAACCAAAAAACCAAAGTAAAACCCAATAAGGAGAAGTAGTAACTTTTCCTTATTGATATGTAGTTTAGATAAGTCTTGCAGTTTAGAGATTGGTCAAAAGTCAAAATATGATATGCACAAAAAAAATGCTATTCTCTACTAAAATATGATCGTAGTCGGACGCTATTCAACCCACCATCGGATCTGCCCTAACCTCTAAAATTGCATCTATTGATGGCCCAAAATGCCAAGTTCTATTGTTTCTAAAATACATGTTCTATCCTGATACAGGTATTGATATATTGTTAGCACTTAAATAGCGACGCTATTCGACCCACCATTGAATCTGCCCTAACCTCTAAAATTGCATCTATTGATGGCCCAAAATGCCAAGTTCTACTGTTTCTAAAATACATGTTCTATCCTGATACAGGTATTGATATATTGTTAGCACTTAAATAGCTCAAACACAAATGTCCTATATATACACAAAGAGGATTGAATAGCATTGAATTATAGAAGGTCAGAAGTAGCTCCAAGTAGTTGCCGACACTTGGTTCTCCAACTATTCCAGCCCTTATCCATGCATGCATATACAATAACGTAGTTCATGGTATTATTTTATCAACATATAAAACCATACGACATTCCATAACAAATTCGAAGGGCTTTTTTTTGCTTCCAAAAAGCTTCAATACACTACCTATTAAAGTATTAAACACCCAATTCAAATAATATATTACAGTTTATGAAAAATATGGGTAGTTACAAGTGTAAAGACCCGTAAATTCATAAAATTGATTTAAATGTTTTACAAAAGATGGAAGGAGGAAATTGATTCGAAATATCGAGAATTTGGGCTAATGTGATAAAGTGCGCATTTTAGGGGTGAAAGTGTGATGTGTGTGTAGTGTGTATATAGCATGTGTGTGAGGGTGTAGGGAAAAACTTTCCCATTCCCCTCTTTTCACTCTCCCGTCCCTCTATCTTCTCTCAGCTCCCTCCCTCTCCCTCTCACTCTCACTCTCACTCAATTTCACCCATTCAACCCAAAACCCACACAAAACAGCCTTCAATCCTTCATTCCTTCATGTAGTAGAGCTCGTTTCTCGTTGGTTTGAGCTTGGTGGAGGCGTATCCCATCCGGTTTCAAGCTTTGGAGCTAAGGCTCTGAAAACCTTTTGATTTGCTCTTCAATCTTTGAGGTAGGGAGTTCTAACTTTCAATATATGTTTATGACGTGTTTCTTGTAGCTTGATTGGTGTCTTTGATCGTTGTTGTTGTTGAAAAACCCATGAAAATCTGCAAAAATTCTACTCGAACAGCCTTTGTTATCGATACCTTAGCCTTGGTTATCGATACCTTTGTGTTCAAAAACCCAGAAAATCACTTGTTATCGATACCATTTGCCATTGTTATCAATACCCTTGCGTCTGGAACCATTTTTGACCAAATGGTATTGATACCTTTGTGTTAGGTATCGATACATGTTGCTTATCTCCAGTTTTCACTATTTTGCTTCATTTTTCACCGTTTTGGTTTCTAATCATTTCCAACCTACCCAAACACTTACCAAATGATCCATTAACATGATTACTCGTACCTAATGACTTCTTTGAATGTACCCATGACCTTAACGCTCATTCGAACTAGATTTTATGAAAATGGTTTTATAAATCAAAGTTGGATTTGAACAGTACAAACTGGTTGGAAAAAGGATTTTGAAACTTTACGGACGCGACGATAACATTTCAGGACTCATCGACGGGTGAGTGCCTGGCAGAGGACTTCGGGGTTCTTTAACAAGCCCGGCAGGAGCTATATGCTCATGTTTTATACTTCAGGACCTCCCATCGAGTAAGGTGCCTGGCAGAGGACTTCGGGGTTCTTTAACAAGCCCGGCAGGAGCTTCGGCTCATGACACTTGTACGAAACACACTTGGACACATGGTGCTTGAAAGGTTACTCATTGAGTCATGCGGTTAGTACTGAATTGAAATATTGGATTTTGAATTGTTGTTGTTACCCATCCATCAAGACTTGTTGCCTTGTTCATCATGTGATCACCTCTACGTTTCATTTGCATACATTGCTAGATTAGAGCTTTCTACTGGGCTAGTGTAACTCAAACCTTACATCAATTTCACGTACTAACCCTGGGCAGTAGTCGCATGCTTGGAGTGCTTGGGTGTGGACACTCTTTTGGAAGATAACATTGAAGGGTTACTAGGTCATCTTTGTAGTTTATTTTTGAAAGATGTATTCATAACTCTATTTGTAAATCTTTTGATTAACGAATATTGTAAACCTTAATCTCTTGAACAATTGATACTCTTGTTAAGGTTGGGCCATTGAGCCGATGATGTATTAACTGGAGATCCTTTGGACTTGAAAATGTAATTATGGAAATGGAAATGTCGAACTATTTTGGGGTATTGTACGGATAATTGTGAGGTTTTATTTATGAAAATCCGTTATCATTATGTTTAAAATCGAAGGTGTGACAACTTGGTATCAGAGCCAGGTTTAGAACACCGAGAGACCGTGGGGAGACGTTCCGTCTTATGGGTTCAAAAATGTCGCGCCTTCTAACATAACTTGTGCATGCTTGTGTGACTAACATTTATGTGACTACTTGGCATTGCATTTTTATAACCGTAGAGTGGCGTGGAGTTGTTAACCCGCGTTGGGAAGTTGGGGCTTGACCCCATGGTGATAGTGTTGTGATTAATAGTCTTCCTTTCTTATATCGTGTAGTAAGATGCCTCCAAAGACGCGTGGTAGACGAAGTGGGGCTGGAACCCGGGGTTGTCGAAGCCATGGGGTGCCACCAGAGGATGAAGTTAGTTAACATAGGGAGAACCCAGGTGGAAATCCGGGGCCTGGGGCCGGTCGAGGTGCGGGGATACCGCCCAATCAAACTCAATTTGCTAGGGACCTCGTCGCAACACTTACAGCTGCAAATCTTTTGAACCAAACTCCTAGGGAGAATGTCGAGGATCGCGCTATGGTAGCAATGAGGGAGTTTAGCCATAGGAACCCTCCGGTGTTCGACGGGACTAGTAGCGACCCGCTGATAGCCGACCACTGGCTAGCTCAGATCCGCAAACTCTTTAGAGCTCTAAATATCACTGAGGATAACATCAGAGTATGTATCGTGGCTGTTCAATTAGTTGGGGAAGCTGGTGAATGGGTGGAATCTGTCCTAGAGAGTAGGAAGGATGCAAGAAGGGCAGCAAGGATCGCGGCTCAAGTAAATGAACCGGACGTTGAAAATCTGACATGGGCTGAGTTTGAGGCTCTCTTTGAGGATCAATACTTTCCGAAAACTTCATGTGAAAACTTGAGGGAACAATTTGAGAAGCTGGAACAGGGTAACATGACTGTCTCGGAATACGTGCAAAAATTTCAATCTTTGTCCCGTTTCGCCCCAGAGTTGCTGGCGACGGAAGAGAGGAAGTGTCGACGGTTTGAAAAGGGATTGCATAACACCGTGAGAAGAATGGTGATGGTCCAACGCAAGATGAAATTTTCGAAAGTTGTGGAGTGTGCAAGGAGCATTGAGATACCGAAAGAAGCTCAACGACATACAAGGGTTTGGGAGCCAAGGCAACCAATGGGGAGTTTGAGTTCTTCCTCTGGCAGTTTTGGGAGCCAATGGCGGAAAAGACAGAGGGAACCATCTCAGCAACCATCTAACCAACCTAGCTTTAAGGTGCCTTCTTCTTTGGGAACTCGGGGTGCTTCGTCTAGACCATCGGTCGTGTGCTACAAGTGTAATCAACTCGGCCATATTCGTGCTCAGTGTCCGTAGCTTCTTAAGGCATGTTATAATTGTGGTAAGACAGATCACTTCGTTTGGAGTTGCCCTCAAGGGGCAGGAGCGCGTAGTGAGTCGGGCTCTGTATAGCAGCCGGGGGCAGGGCATGGTGTTGGCCAGCAATCTTTCAGAGGTGCTCAGAGGCAGCAACAGTCTCATTTTCGCCAAACATCGTCAGTTCAGAGTTCTAGGGTCGACCGAGGAGCGAGTTCGTCCGCACCTTCTCAAGGTTCCGATCAAGGAGGAGGTTTTGTGCAGGGTCAGGGTACCCAGGGGCGTGTTTTCAACATCAACACCAATGCTTCACCTTCTGTCTCTCAAGCTCCCGAAACATCGGTTGTAAGGGGTACTTTTCTTCTATTCAACTCTTTTGCTAGAGTACTCTTTGATTCTGGAGCATCGCATTCTTTCATTGTTGCGTCATTTGTGTGTGCATTGGAATTGGACACCGAGAATCTTGATTCGCCTTTGTTTGTTGAGACACCATTAGGGGGAAAGTCATCTCTAAGTCGTATCTATAAGGGGTGCGAGCTTGTTATTTATGACCATCGCTTCGTTTTTGACTTTATCGTGCTGGATATGTCAGGTTTCGATCTCATTTTGGGAATGGATTGGCTATCTACATTCCATGCTTCGATCGATTGTTTTAAGCATCGTGTTCGCATATGTCCGCCTGAGGGTGTTTATTTCGAATTCCATGGGGAACGTCGAGAACCATTAGCACCTTATTTGTGTGGGCCTCAGGAAAGAGAGTTGATTTATGTTTTGTTGGCAAGTTTGACGTTAGATGAGGATTTGTCGACACATGGGAAGTTACCTCTAGTAGTTCATGAATTTCCCGATGTATTCCCTGAAGAGTTGCCCGATTTGCCTCCCAAGAGATAAATTGAGTTCACGATAGACTTGCTTCCAGGCACCGCTCCTATTTCGATTCCTCCTTATCGTTTTGCGCTCGCCGAACTTAGAGAGTTGAAAGTTCAGTTGCAGGAGTTAGAAAATTTGGGGTTTATTCGTCCTAGTACATAACCGTGGGGAGCACCGGCTTTGTTTGCCCAGAAGAAGGATGGTTCACTTCGTTTATGTATCGATTATCGTAAGCTTAACCGTGTGACCATTAAGAATAAGTATCCTATGCCTAGAATAGATGACTTATTTGATCAACTTCAAAGTGCCACTTGCTTTTCCAAAATTGATTTGAGGTCCGGCTATCACCAATTAAGTGTCCGTAGAGAGGATATTACCAAAACCGCTTTCCGTACTCGTTATGGCCATTACGAATTTGTTGTGATGCCATTCGGTTTGACAAATGCTCCAGCTACTTTTATGGATCTCATGAACCGTATCTTCCGCGCGTATCTCGATCATTTTGTGGTTGTATTCGTTGACGACATTCTCGTTTATTCATCCACGGAAGAGGAACACCGAATTCATCTTACCATTGTCCTTGAACTCTTGAGGGAACACCGTTTATACGCCAAGCTTAGTAAGTGCGAGTTTTGGTTACCTGAGGTTAAGTTTCTGGGTCATGTGGTTTCAAAAGGAGGGGTATCCGTTGATCTGGCGAAGATAGAGCGCATTATGAACTGACAACGACCGAAAAACGTGTTTAAAATTCGAAGCTTCTTGGGTTTGGCTGGGTACTACCGTCGTTTTGTTCTCAATTTTTCTCGTTTAGCGGTACCGATGACTAGACTAACGCATAAGGGGACCCGTTTCGTTAGGAATGACTCATGTGAGGCGGTTTTTGAGGAGTTGAAAAGGCGATTGACTACCACACCAGTTTTGATCGTGCCAGAACGTGGAGTTGGCTACTCCGTGTATTGCGATGCGTCTAAAGAAGGATTGAGGTGCGTATTGATGCAAGTGGGGCGAGTGGTAGCGTATGGTTCGAGGCAATTAAAGACTCACGAGCGAAACTATCCGACTCATGACTTAGAACTCGCAGCCGTCGTCTTTGCTTTGAAGAGTTGGCGTCACTACCTTTACGGTGAGAAATTTGAAGTCTTTTCCGACCATAAAAGCCCAAAGTATCTCTTTTCTCAAAAGGAGCTTAACTTGCGTCAACGTCGTTGGATGGAACACTTAGAAGATTACGATTTTGAATTGCATTATCATCCGGGTAAGGCGAACGTTGTGGCGGACGCGTTGAGTAGAAAACCGATACACTTAGCAAGCCTAGCCATACGTGAGTGGAAGATGGTGAACGACTTAGGCCATTATGCTTCGCACTTCGAGGAACTTCAAGAAGGGGTTACATTGTGCAATCTCACTGTTCAATCGACCGTATCGGCACGAGTAGTAGAGGCTCAACAACACGATGAAGAAGCGGAGGAACTTCGTACTAAATTCCTTAGCGGGAATGCTCGAGATGGGTGGACGATTCACGCCGACCGAAGTTTACGTTATCAAGGAAAGTTATTCGTACCTGTTTCGTATCGGGAGGAAATCCTACAAGAATTTCATCATTCACCATTAGCCGTCCATCCGGGAGGAACTAAAATGTATCACGACTTACGTAGGCAATTTTGGTGGCCTGGGATGAAGAGGGATGTTGTGATCTTTGTGTCCAAATGCCTTACATGTCAACAAGTGAAAGCCGAACATCAACGACCCGCGGGAGAACTACAACCGTTACCGGTGGCCAAGTGGAAATGGGAAAATGTGAGAATAGATTTTGTTACGGGTTTGCTAAGATCGCCAAGGGGGCATGATGCCATTTGGGTTATCGTGGACCGTTTTACCAAATCCGCCCACTTTCTACCTATCCATGTTACCAATTCCGTGGAAACGCTTAGTCGTTTGTATATTCGGGAGATTATCCAACTTCACGGGATTCCCGTATCCATTGTGTCCGATCGAGATCCAAGATTTACCATACGTTTTTGGCAAAGTTTGCAAGCCGCTTTGGGCACGAACCTCTTGTTTAGCATTGCTTATCACCCACAAACCGTTGGTCAATCCGAGCGAACGATTCAGATTTTGGAAGACATGCTTCGAGCTTGCATTATGGACTTCCGAGGTAATTGGGAAGACCATCTACCGATAGTTGAGTTCGCGTACAACAATAATTATCAATCAAGTATCGAGATGGCACCATATGAAGCGTTGTATGGGAGACCATGTCGGTCACCAGTGTGTTGGACTGAATTAGGAGAGACTACGTTAGTGGGGCCGGACATGATCAAAGAGACTACCGAGAGTATGAGATTGATTCGCCAACGATTTTTAGAGGCTCAAAGGAGAACAACCGAACAAGTCAAGATGATTCGCCAAAGGTTGCTAACCGCTCAAAGCCGACAAAAGAGCTATGCCGACCGTCGTCGTTGTCCATTATCATTCGAAGTGGGAGATCACATGTTCCTTAAAGTATCGCCACGTCGAGGCTTGTCATGGTTTGGGAGGAAGGAAAAACTTTCACCGCGTTATATCGGTCCGTTTGACGTTATTGAGAAGATTGGGGAAGTTGCATACCGTTTGGCTTTGCCGCCAAGATTATCGAATGTGCATGATGTGTTTTCACGTATCCATGTTGAGGAAGTATGAACCTGATCCGTCTCACGTGTTAGAATGGACCGAACTCGAATTGGAGGCTGACGCATCTTATGGAGAAGAGCCGATACATATGCTGCATACGCGAGATCAGGTGTTGAGGGGTAAGACAATACCACTAGTCCGAGTATTATGGAAGAGTCAGGGTAGCGAGGAGTCGACTTGGGAATGAGAAGATGAGGTTAGGGAGAAGTATCCGCATCTATTTCCGGAATGAATCGATGTGAGTGTTTAATAACGAAACTTCATGTTATTTGATTTGTTGCATATCTATGGGGTGCATGATTTGAATGAATATTGTAACGACCCTGAATTTTGGTCAATAAAAATTTCGTTAAATATTTGAATTTTATTTAAATTACTTATTTTCTCTTGAGTGTTATATGATTTCTTGTTAATATTCGTAGTTAGATTTCGGTCGTTGGTTAAACTCTCGACTAGAAACCCTATGTGACCAATTTAGTTAGTTTCCAACCGACTACTTGGAGGAACCAAGCAACCAACTTACCTAGTTACTAGATGAACCTTTCGAACCCTTTGGACCTTTTGAACCTTTGCCTTTACCCATTGGTCCATAATGGTTAGGGTAATTTTTGTCCATTGGACAATAAATTTTTTATTATGAAAGTACATGTAGTCTTTCAAAGATCTTATTTTTAAATAAATGGTACTTGTACTCTTTTGTCCAAAGGTTATTAACCGCAAGGAGAATTATTATCCATTGGGTAATAACCGTTAGGGAAGTTAGTGACCCTTGGATAATAGAGTCTTTTGACCAAATAAAGTACCGTGTGACAAGGGAACCTTCCAATAAAGTTGATTTGACTTGTACTTTATTATTATTTAAATGGGGAGAATCCTAGCCTTTTTATTTAATTGGGGTACTTGGTACCACACCTATATTTAATATAGGGCTTTTGTCACATGCTTAAAAGTATTCCTTGATTATTTTACTATAAAAGTTCCCTAGTTATTATTGTCCATTGGATAATAAAAGTTAGGGTATTTATTATCCATTGGGTAAAAGAGTTATTCTTTTAACTAGTCATTTTTTCCTTATTGCCCATGAGATGAAGTACCCATATTTTGTTATTAAAGTACTTATTAGCCTTAGTAGCCTTTAAAGCCTAAATTTTCCAAAGTACCCTTTTTATTATTTTGTATTGGGGTTTTGTACCCAATTGGATTTATTTATTGGGGAGTTGATCTTTCTAGATTACAAAGTACCCTAGTTTATTTATTTAATCAACATGTGCCTTATTGGATTTCTTTAATAGGATTTTTATTTGGAAAAATCTTGTACTTGGTACTTTGTATTTATTCTTTCTTGGTTATAGTACATAAGTATATATATATATATATATATATATATGTGTGTGTGTGTGTGTACCTTTGCAAGAGAGAGAGAGAGAGAGAGAGAGAGAGAGAGAGGAGAGAGAGGCCGAGAGAGGGAGAGAGGAGAGAGAGGCCGAGAGAGAGGGAGAGGAGAGAGAGAGCTGAGAGAGAGATAGGAGAGAGAGGGGGAGAGATTTTGTTGTACTTTCTTGACCTTCCATGATCCTTCCTTGATCTTTCTCCATCCTTGGAGAATCTTTTCCCTAACCAAACTTAACTCCCCATTTGTACTTCCATATTTGTTTTATGACCAAATCTTGTACCATTGTCTCCTTCTTTCCAAACAAATCTTCCAAAGATCAATCCTTGGTACAATCTAGCCATGCAAGCCTACCATTTAGCCTAACCTAGCCATGCAAACCTAGGGTTTAGCCTTTGATCTTCCATAAGTGCTTGCCATGTGTCAAAATTTGAGGTAGAGAGGGGGGGGGGGGGCGGCCATGAGAGGGAGGGAGAGCCCAAGAGTTTTGCCTATAAATAGCAAGCCATCCCATGCCATTGAACTCACACCTTCACCTAGCAACTTCTCTGTCTAGAAAAATTATGTTCTTTCTTTGTTCTTTCTTTTGTTTTTCATGTTCTTGAGTTGTTCTTGAGTTCTTCAAGAAACTCAACCTAAGCCGCCACTAGACCGCCACTCGACCACCCTCTCGATCCAAAAGTAGTAGTAGTAATAGTCAAGTAGAAGTTTCGAGAGAAACCTTTCTCTTTCGAAGCTACCGGAGACCACCGTAGGAAGTTACTCCGTCTGACCACCGACGTACTTTCCGTAGCCGACTAACCTTCCGTAGCCGACTACCGCCAAGAAGTAAGGTAGAACCCCTTGACCCTAACTCTACGTATAGAACCGTATGATAAAAAGTAGGTTATCTTTATTTACGTACTTATCGTTTGTTTAGAAATATTGTATTTTGATCTTTAAGATGATTATGAGTATGTATATATAAGTTGCTTGTATTACTTGCGGTGTGATTAAGCATAAGTGATTTCACTCCAAAGACGTCCGTACATGTGGCGTTGTGCTTTGAATAAAGCATAAGTGATACACTCCAAAGGTGTCCGTACATGTGGCGTTATGCTATAAATGGTGACTTAGCATGATATGTAGTATAGAATTGGATGATCTTGTTAGGATGATTCTTGCTTACGTTTGTCCTACCGTGGAGTCTTTGTATGTAAACGAGACACGAGAACCGAGAAAGTAGAACCATGACACCTAGGGTGTGGTTAATTAAAAAAAATGTTTTCTGAGGAAGGAAATATTTTGAAACAACATAATGACCGGTTTTGGGTGGCATTATATGAGTTGTGTGCATGCGTAAAAGAAACATTTGAAAAGGTTGAAATGTTTTGGAAACCGCGATGTGGCCGGACGTGGTAGCCCATCGTGTGGATTGTGAAAACCGCAACGTGGCCGGACTTGGTAGCCCGTTGTGAGTATGAAAACTCGTAATGTGGCCGGACTTGGTAGCCCATTGCGTGGATTGTGAAAACCACAATGTGGCTGGACGTGGTAGCCCATTGTGTGGTGTGTGTTTTGTGTGTGTTCCAATGGGATCCGGGAAAAACGGAACCATTGTGAGGTTGTGTGCCAATGGGAACCCGGCGCGGCGGAACCATTGTGAGGATACTTGGGAACCCGGCGCGGCGGAACCAAGGTTGGGTGTGTAGCTTGGTTATCCGCGGTACAGAGCCAATGCAAATATTTTTGTGTGCCAATGGGAACCCGGCGCAGCAGAACCATTGTGAGGATACTTGGGAACCCGGCGCGGCGGAACCAAGGTTGGGTGTGTAGCTTGGTTATCCGCGGTACGGAGCCAATGCAAAATATTTTTTGTGTGCCAATGGGAACCCGGCGCGGCGGAACCAAGGTTGGGTGTGTAGCTTGGTTATCCGCGGTACGGAGCCAATGCAAATGATTTTAAAGGGTTGGGTGTGTAGCTTGGTTATCCGCGGTACGGAGCCAATGCAAATATTTTTTGTGTGCCAATGGGAACCCGGCGCGGCGGAACCATTGTGAGGATACTTGGGAACCCGGCGCGGCGGAACCAAGGTTGGGCGTGTATGCTTGGTCATCCGCGGTACGGAGCCAACGCAAATGATTTTAAAAAGGTTGGGTGTGTAGCTTGGTTATCACCGGTACGGAGCCAATGCAAATGTTTTTGTGTTAAACAAATGGTTTTTGAAAGGTTGTTTTGTAAATGAAAATGTTGACACGGTCTACAATGAGTCGCGTAGGAGAAACTCTGAAATCTTGGACACCAACGATAGTTGATTAACGAATGTGGATGTGTCATTGTTAAGCTGCGTATATATGTATCATGTGGAAATCGATGTGTTATTATTTCCAGTTATTTTAAGTTATGGGTTAGCGGGTATGGGATTACTCTGCTGAGCTTTGTAGCTCACGGTGTTGCCTTTTGGTGACCCTGACATATTATATCGGTGGCGACGCTGGTATAATGTGTCAGACTTTGTAGATGATCAGGGTAAGCAGATCACCGTGGAGGCTTTGGAGCTGAGGAGCTGGCAAGAATAGAGGAGCTGAGGAGCTGTAGTTAGGAACCGTAGAACCCCCTCCGTTTATGTAAATATTGAACTCTTGAGAGAGTTTTGTTGTAATAACGAGCCAGACTCCATTTGAATAAAATGTCCTTTTAACGTACCCAAAATTCAGGGCGTTACAGATTTTATCAATAAATTGTCTTCTTAACGTACCCAAAATTCGAGGCGTTACAAATATGATTATTTAAATTTCGAGGACGAAATTCCTTTAAGGAGGGTAGGGTGTAAAGACCCGTAAATTCATAAAATTGATTTAAATGTTTTATAAAAGATGGAAGGAGGAAATTGATTCGAAATATCGAGAATTGAGGCTAATGTGACAAAGTGTGCATTTGAGGGGTGAAAGTGTGATGTGTGTGTAGTGTGTATATAGCATGTGTGTGAGGGTGTAGGGAAAATCTTTCCCATTCCCCTCTTTCCCATTCCCCTCTTCTCACTCTCCCGTCCCCCTCTATCTTCTCTCGGCTCCCTCCCTCTCCCTCTCCCTCTCACTCAATTTCACCCATTCAACCCAAAACCCACACAAAACAGCCTTCAATCCTTCATTCCTTCGCATAGTAGAGCTCATTTCTTGTTGGTTTGAGCTTGGTGGAGGCGTATCCCATCCGGTTTCAAGCTTTGGAGTTAGAGCTTGGAAAACCCTTTGATTTGCTCTTCAATCTTTGAGGTAGGGAGTTCTAACTTTCAATATATGTTTATGACTTGTTTCTTGTAGCTTAATTGGTATCTTTGATCGTTGTTGCTGTTGTTGTTGTTGAAGTTGTTGTTGTTGAGAAACCCATGAAAATCTGCAGAAATTCTGCTCGAACAGCCTTTGTTATCGATACCTTAGCCTTTGTTATCGATACCTTTGTGTTCAAAAACCCAAAAAATCACTTGTTATCGATACAATTTGCCATTGTTATCGATACCTTTGTGTTAGGTATCGATACCTGTTGCTTATCTCCAATTTTTACTATTTTGCTTCATTTTTCACCGTTTTGGTTTCTAATCACTTCCAACCTACCCAAACACTTCCCAAATGATCCCTTAACTTGATTACTCATACCTAATGACTTCGTTGAATGTACCCATGACCTTAACGCTCATTCGAACTAGATTTTACGAAAATCGTTTTATAAATCAAAGTTGGAATTGAACGGTACGGACTGGTTGGAAAAAGGATTTCAAAACTTTACGGACACGACGAGAACATTTCAGGACTCATCGATGGGTGAGTGCCTGGCAGAGGACTTCGCGGTTCTTTAACAAGCCCGGCAGGAGCTATATGCTCATGTTTTATACTTCAGGACCTCCCATCGGGTAAGGTGCCTGGCAGAGGACTTCGGGGTTCTTTAACAAGCCCGGCAAGAGCTTCGGCTCATGACACTTGTACGAAACACACTTGGACACATGGTGCTTGAAAGGTTACTCATTGAGTCATGCGGTTAGTACTGAACTGAAATATTGGACTTTGAATTATCGTTGTTACCAATCCATCAAGACTTGTTGCCTTGTTCATCATGTGATCACCTCTACGTTTCATTTGCATACATTGCTAGATTAGAGCTTTCTACTGGGCTAGTGTAGCTCAAACCTTACATCAATTTCAGGTACTAACCCTGGACAGTAGTCGCATGTTTGGAGTGCTTGGGTGTAGACACTCTTTTGAAAGCTAACATTGAAGGGTTACTAAGTCATCTTTGTAGTTTATTTTTGAAAGATGTATTTGTAACTCTATTTGTAAATCTTTTGATTAACAAATATTGTAAACCTTAATCTCTTGAACAATGGATACTCTTGTTAAGATTGGGCCATTGAGCCGATGATGTATTAACTGGAGATCCTTTGGACGTGGAAATGTAATTATAGAAATGGAAATGTCGAACTATTTTGGGGTATTGTACGGATAATGTGAGGTTTTATTTATGAAAATCCGTTATCATTATGTTTAAAATCGAGGGTGTGATAACAAGTACCATTTGGCGGAAACCAATAAATATCAATACGTGAATCAGTACTCCTAACTCCTCAAATAAAAAAAAATCTTAGAAAGCAAAGTCATACCAACTCATAGTATGAGATAACAGACATATTATACTGGAATCCTCTTTCTATCATAACATCGGGGAATAAACCAGATAAATATATCCACTACCAAAAACCAAAAGTTCAAAATATGAAAAGAAAAAAACTCTTAGACAACTTAACTTAAAATTAATGAACCAAAGGAATAAAAAAAAATTACCTTTAGATATTGCAAAGCCTTCAAGAACCTCTACATATGAAAGACCTCAAACAATTAGATAAACCTCATACATAGATTTCAAGATTCTTAAAGCAAATAAGGGGCAAGATCAGAGATTAGTAGATTTCAAGATGATTGACGGGTCAAAGATTTGTCGTCTCTCAACTCCTACAGACAGAGCCACATCGGTTCGACAACTATGTGAACACATACACATCAATCAAATGGAGACACAGAAAATAAGCCAGATGAAGACCTAATTGAATGCCGCATCATGAATTCCAATTATTGGAATCTACACCTTTGGATTTGTAAGATATTTTTGAAAAACTGAGATGTTTTACTTTATTGATAGATGGATCATGTTTGGCATTTCGACAGTAACAAAAGTTTGGGATACTTAACAATAGAATACAAACATTCAAACATCTAGATTGGAATTTCTTTTACTTTTTGTCAAAAATATTTCTCACGACAACATAAACTGAAGTCCTCTTATAACTTTCATAAAGAAAAAGGTTATGTCCTTACTCAATCTTGCCAAAAGTCCTCTTACAACTTTCATAAGGAAAAAGGTTATGTCCTTGCTCAAATCTTGCCATACAAAACCTCACATTTGAAGCGTAGTCAACCAAAACAAATACATTGCTGATAAAAAAAAATAAAAAAACCAAAACAATTACGTCCCCTTCACACCCCATCACTTGAATTTATAAGGCAAATATGTTACACTATCACAGGTTAGAAAATTTATAACTAGCATGGTGTAGTTTTCTTTTTCCAATTGAGTTGCAACAGTATTCACGCACATGCCTGCATAGACTCTAGTTAAAACGACTATATTTGGGGCTCTACGCACCCCTTTAACGACACAAATTGCATCATATCATGAATTTTGTTTTGGTGGTAAGTTCTAAAGAAGTATCAAAGAAAGATACAAGGAGGGGCAAATCTTGTACAAACAGAGTATAAAATAACAACAAAAGTAGAAGGAAGTCCAAAAACCCACTAGGTGTCCACGGGGATATACACCTCTCCCAAAAACTCAAGAAAATAATCTAAGAAAAAGGAAGATCCTCTCTCCACCAAAAAAATAAAGAGCAAAGTAGAGAGCACCATATCTTAGGACATTAATAGATGTCTTGATGTTGTAGCCGCCACTATAGACATAAGGGATAAGTATCAGCGTCTTTGGAATGTCTTAGCTTTTGGGTGTTTTTTAGACTTATTTTCCTCCTCACTGAACTTTATACAAAATTTAGTTATTTATTTTACTCTTCTGATTCCACTCGACGAGATCAATCAAAAAAGAAGTTTAGAAATTAAGCTGAAAAACCTAGGCTCTCGAACCAAGCCAACACAGACTAAAGCCAGCTGAAGTAGAAACTAAGAGCTCCTGTAGAAGGAGGAGAAATGTTTTATCAACCAGAGCAATAAGAACTTCAAGTGAACAGACATCCCCCTATCGACGTAAACGGCTCATATTCTCCAAGTTGAATGGCACGAAACCACTAAAAACCCATGTTTTGATCACCCGTCAAAGGTCAACCCCGTTCCCACCAAAGCCAACTTTGTTTTAACATGTCCACTGGAAGGTTTGTAACATAAATGGATAAAATCAAGAGAATTTTCCGATGCGGCAACAACACCAAGGTAAGAACCCATTTTCAGTTCCTTGCATTGCTCTACATCCAAAATTTGTTTCAGAAATAACATCACTGTACATTGAGGCAATCTATGAAGCTTCTTCTGCTAAAACACCTGAGGATATAAGAGTCATCATAAACAAGGGTTATCTTACTGAACAGAAAAAAGGAGGAAGAATACAAAATTAAGACACTTTAAGACACTAACATAACATATCAAAGGTACAATAGGTATGCATTAGATGCACACTATACGAAGTTGACAAAATAACAAGGAAAATTATAAGGTTGAATAGTGAATGCAAACCAGGGGTTTGGACATTGGCGGGCGCATTTGCCAGCTCTCTCCCAAGGATAATTGTAGACACCCCATTCTGGACTGTCCAGATAACGTTATTTGTCGATCTTTTATTTCCCCAATGATGATCTTAGTCGAAAGCAGTTTAAGGAAAAAGGTGTGGTTGAGCTTTGAGCGTCCCGAACCTCTCTTAAACCCCTTTCAAACCCTTCAAACCAGAGCCAAACAGCCCCAGCGAAACCCAATTGGCATACGCCAGTGTCCTGGAGGCGTACGCCAGTCACCTGCCACGTGTCAGTCATCGACCAGTGGCCCATCTTTTACTGGCGCACGCCAGTTGATAATGGCGCACGCCAGTCAAACCCAGTCAAATCAACTTTATTCAGCAACTTGGGCGGGACTTTTGTGCCACCCTGACGTCGGCCACAGTAGCCCCTGATGATTATATCGGCCAGGCCCGCTCCCCCTCTCTCCTACACCCCCCATCAACTAGTCCCATGCATTTAATGCATGGAAGGCTCCCTTCCTCTTCCAACCAGCCAAACAAGCCTTAGCACCAGACTGATCTCAGTCATTCCCCCTCTATAAATACCCCCCTTGCATTCATTTGCAAGGGGTTAGTCTCATTAAGAAGCATAAAAACTCCCTTCTCCTCCCTTCTTGCTCTTCCTCTTCTTCTATTGAGAGAGAAAGGAAGGAAGCCCACTTCCATACACCCACTGATGTTCAGTCACCATACAACCTCCATCTTCAACCTCTAAAAGCTCAACACAACCTTCAAACCTCAATACCAAGAGGTATACCACCTTTACGTTCTTTTCTGTTTTTAGCCCCTGAGGGGAGCCAGTGAGGCCCAGGCCAGTAAGTAATACTAGTCCTGGCCTCAAACTGGCAAAATACGAAAATCGTATCAGATGGATCATGGCGCACGCCAGTAACTCTATGCCGTACGCCAGTTATGGTAGTACGAGCACAACTGGCGTGGGGATCATGGATCGTCATTCCTTTTGTTCTATCTTTCTGTCAATCACCCTTGCATGCTAAATAACCAGTTTACAATTTTTTGTATGTCTATTATTGTTTAGCTAAAGGTCATTGCTTATTCTTTATCTGTTCAGAAGGCCTCTGGGATCCTTCTGGTCATGTTCCAGAGCCCAGATGATGCAAACGCCAAGCACTGGATTAGGGTCAAACGTGCGTACGGCAGTCCATGACTGGCGTACGGCAGTTAAGGCCAGAATCCGGTGACTGGCCTTTGCATCTTAGTTCAGTCTTGGCCTCTTTTCTGTTCCCACTCTGTTTAGGGGATTTCTTGTCTGTGTTCATGGCTTCAAGCCATCCCAGCCGTCTGTAAATATTTATATCCTGCTTATTTAACTGCATGGTTTGTCCTGGGTGTGCGCTGGTCCTTTTTCAGAGCCCAGAGGGTTGCAAACAAGGACTGTGGAGCCAGATGAGTGGAGTACGCCAGTCTGACAGTGGCGTGCGCAAGTCATATCAACATGCAGTGGCTCGGCCAGTGCATGCTGTTAGAACTTGCTCATGCCCCCTGCGGGGCAGCGTACTGCATTTTGTCCAGTTTACTCAGTGCTTGTTCTCAATCTATATTTATCATTGCAATCAAGCCATTCATAAACATTTTGTCATATAAATTACAACTTGTTACAATTTTAACCCCCGTTAACTGTTCCCCCGCCCTAACTGGCTAAAAAATGATTAAATGAGAGAAAAATGCAAACGTTTTCTGAAATGCCCGAGTAGAGACCGATCTCCGGATTGGGCGAGAGGGGTGCCATAAAACCCTTCCCCTCTCGTAACCTGGCTCCCGAACCTCAGATATCGAAGGTGACAACGGTCCAGTCTACAAGCCCTTTCAAGATCAAACAAACGTGGCAAACGTTTTCGAGTTCGGTTCCTTGGGTATTTTTACCGCTAAAACCCGAGTGGCGACTCTGAATCGAGGCGTTTCGCCGCGTTTTTCCAACGAAAAGGGGCCGCGCCCGATTTTCACAAATTAGAAATTTCCGGGGGCCGCGTGCCCACAATGGCGACTCTGCTGGGGAACAATCGCGTTGATTGATATTTGGCGATTAATACATAATTGAACAATTCTCAAAAAGCTTGTCAAAACAGTACGCTCCGCGCTACTGAAGAACGGAATGGTAACGTAACAGGATCTCAGCATCCGACCAATCCGAACTGGGGCTTTTACTATTGTTCTCTTGTGTAGTTTTCTACAAGTATCAATTAACAAAAGTGGGCCAAGCTTCAAAAAGGCATTCGTTTTCAAAAGCATTGCATTTCTCTCTCATTTGGTCATTCTTCGGCATTCTCCGTTCGTATCGATGGTTGGTCAGCCCCGTTGAGGTGTTTTGGGTAACCGGCACAATTTACTGGAGCCCGGGGTCCTCGAACGCCCAACAACCTTGGACGATGATGAGTCGTACTACCATTCGACCATTGCTTTGCTCCACGCGTTGCAATGGGAGGTATATCGCGGCTCTAGTCAGAGGAACCCCTTTAAGCCAAAACCGGCCTCTACAGCGCGTACAATGCATTAGAACCTTTCAACATAAGACAGGAACCCGCAGGGTAGGATTGCTTGTTTCTAACCCCATATGTGTTACCGCTTTTCCTATCGCATGCTTGTACATACATCCATGATCGTTTTGCGTAGGAGCATGCTAGGGCGGCTTTTAGGATGTCTTTTGTCGAGTCTGTCTTGCGCCCACTCGGCGTTTGCCTTGGACCGATGACGAGTCGTGCATCTCGATGTTGCACGTTACCAGAATTTTCAAATCCTTAATCAATGAGACTTCGGGAAGTCGATACTTCCTAAGTCCTTGTCTCAAACCCCATCGAGGTTTCAAACCGAAAACTAGGAACAACGGAGAGAATGGCATGATGCTTACACCACTCGGGTTAAAAGTGCTAATCACTTACACCAGGCTCCGGCACAGTGCTGCTTACGCCATTTCGGTTACGGTATCATGACATCTACACCGAGTTGTTCCAAAATCAAACTTTGAAACTTCGAGAAGGGAGAAAGTCAAAGACTTAGGCTGTTTTGGCATCCCTTAGTAACATTCGATTCAATCAAGGATACGCCGTCGAAAAGAAAATCCGAGGATCCTATGGCAACTGTCCGAGTGGCGTGAAGCAGACTCGCCCTAGTTCTAGAGTCTAGGAGGACACCGACGACGTTGGCATGATCACTTTTCAATTCCCGTCTATTCTTTCAAATAAAATGACTGCAGGCTGTCACTGAGTTCTTATACTTTGCCGTCTAGTCATGCCGGTGTCAAAGCAGAATTCCGACATCAAGAGCCAAACCTACTTGGGACTGTCCGTCGAGTCTGTCTGAGGATCTGATTTGGGGTTCGTCTTTCAGCCGACCGCAACGGAAGCTCTGGCCTGCACTGTGTCACGAGAGGACTCACCACCGACTACTCCGCACGAGTCCCCTCCGTCTACTCCATCTCCGCCAGCATCTCCCAAGCTTGTTAAAACAGAAGTACTAACCATGGCGGATGTCCCACCTCCGAATCTTGCAATCGTCCTAGCCGATCTCTAGCGCAACCTGGCCATCATGCAACAGAGAGCCGACCAGGCCGACGCCTCTATGGCCAATCTTCAAACCCTAATCGAGGAGCGACTTCCCCTGGTAGCAGGAGGGGAAGGAGGTGAAAGGCGTGAACAGGGAGCCGCCGGCCAGGAGGAACCGCTGGTTGAGAATCCCGCTCCAAGCCCAGAAGTGGCAGCTTTGGTCGCCAAAATGGCCAAGTTGGAAGAAGCCGTCGCCAAATCTGAAAGAAAAGGGTCGGGAGTACTAGACATGGACCGCCTCTGCCCATTTCCGAATGCCCGGCTGCCCGATCGGTTCAAAATGCCCGACTTTGCAAAGTTCGACGATACTGGAGACCCGAAAACGCACTTGCTGGCCTATCATGGAGCCATGAAGCTGCATGGCGTCGAGGAGGATGCCATGGCTCAGCTATTTCCGCAAACTCTTGCCGGTCCCGCCTTCCAATGGTTTCTGTCGCTCGACATCTCCAAGAGGCGAACATGGGAGGACATTGGCACGGCCTTCAATGCTCAGTATAGCTACAACGCCCAACTCAAAATGACCACTCGGGAGTTGGAATCCACCAAGATGACTGCAAAGGAGTCCTTTGCAGACTTTATCCAAAGATGCAAAGCCAAGGCCGCTCTCATGCCCGATCGCCCAAGCGAGAAGGATCAGATCCGCATCATCTCCCGTAATCTGCAGCCCGACTTCGCCAAAAACCTCGTGTTGGTTCAGGGTGCAAACTTCGAAACCTTCTATGACTCCGGGCTGGCCATCGAAGAAGCCCTTCAAACCGGCGTTCTGCCTAGGAGTGACAATTCCTCCTCCACCTCAGCCTCAAAATCAAAGCCCCGTGCATACACCGGGAACAGCACTGCTTTGTTCGGTGGCAACAGTTACGCCAATGCGAACTCTGCTAACAGCCCCTCTGCCCAAAGCTCTAACCACATTGCCGACATTAACCAAGTTCAAACCCCTCAAAGACCCCGAAATCGCAATCAACCCCGTAACTTCGCCAACTTCGAGGCGCCTCTCTCCTCGGTGTTGGAAAAGCTAATCAAAACCGGGCACCTCAAGCCTCTAGCCCCAACTCCACTTCCTCAAAATCCACCCCCTAGCCATAACCCCAACGCTTTCTGTGCGTATCACCAAATGCCCGGCCATTACACCGACTCCTGCTACCGCCTCCGTCATGCGATACAGGATTTGGTGGACAATGGCACCCTTCCTACTCCACCCGCAAAGCCCAACGTCATCTCCAATTCCTTACCCAAACATGACCCTAACCCTTAAGTGAACCAGATAAACCTCAGCTCCACCACATTCAACCCCACCGACCATATTACTTCAACCTTCAACCCAAGACCAGTTGTACCCTTCCCCTCCGAACCAAGCATTAAAATGATGGCGGCCGGATGGGCCATGGAGGACAGAGCCAAGGAATGGGAAGAGCTTTGCAGTGATTGGATTGAACAGTATAACATGGGGTTCCCCGCGCACCCTCAGGTCAATCAAGTATGGCTCGACCAGTGGCAGGTAGAATGGAACGCGGCGCAGGCTGACCCTCTGGATGGTCTCTCTTTGTTCGCGCTCTTTTACCAGCCCGAATTAAACCAAGTTGAAGTGGAAGCCGAGGAATACGTGTGGGATCCACAGCCTGGTGGATGGCAATTGGGTCAAGGTCTCGAGACTGATGTGGACCAAAACGACTTCGATGAGAAGTACTGGGACCAGTTCCAAGAGGGGGAGATTGTGCCCGACGTTCGTCGCCCACTAGGCGCCATGTTACCCTTGGTAAATGCTATTGCTGACACGCTCGACCGTCGCATCCATGTATTCGATCCTACTCTCGACTTCGTCTCTATGGAACAGCCTTGCCTTATTGTTTCTGCTCCCGGGGACGACTGCTCAATCATGGTTCTAGATGCGCTTCCGGCCGACCTCTGGGACGCGGAAGAAGCCGTTAAGACCTCACCGCCAGCTGATATTTGGGACGTCGACAACATTGTCGACTTAAACATGGGGAACGAAGTGTGGACCGTCAATGCCGCTCTCGTCGATGGAGGATTTTGGGACGTTCCGTTCGTCACTAACCCGGGAGCGCCATTTGAAGAAGAGGCTGCACAGGATCCCGCCTTTTGGGAAGGTCTAGTGATGGAAGACTTGGAATGGGACACCGCTCTGGGGACAGACTCGGCTGCAACGGTGGCATCAACGGACAGAGGGAAGCGCAAGCTGGAAGAAGTACCGGCCGATCTATGGGATTCTATTGACTCATCATCTTGGTGGGATGTGGCCAATGTCACTAGGAGCGGCCGAGTGTTTCAGCCATCCAACCTCCAGGCTGGGAGCTCGTCCAATCCGCCCGGTCAGAAAGCCACTGTTCCCGCTGCTCAGAGAACTGATCCGCTCTTTCCGAATGGGGTTCCAGAAGAAGACGCCATTTTGAAACAGCTCGAACGGATTCCTGCCGCCGTCTCTATCTGGGGTCTGATATCGTCATCAAAGGAGCATCGTGAGAAGCTCTCCTCCGCGTTGGCCCGGCTCACTGTACCGATCGACATCACCCCCGAGGCCATGATTGCTCTCGTGCTGCCACTTCTCTCTAAACACTCCGTCACTTTCACCGAGAGGGATCTGCCCGTTGAAGGAACTGCTCACAACCGCCCGCTGCACATCACTGTCAAGTGCCAGGGACATTGGGTGCCAACCGTGCTAATTGACAACGGCTCGGCTATCAACGTTTGCCCGATGAGGGTTGCCTACCGTTTGGGATTCTCAAAGAGTGACCTAACGCCCTCCAATCTGGCCGTCAAGGCATACGACAGCACTCGCCGCATGGTGGAAGGAACTCTGATGCTGAAACTAGATGCTGAGGGTTTCGAAATGGATGTAGAGTTCCACGTGGTCGATGTCCCCGCCACCTTTAACCTGCTGCTGGGCAGGCCTTGGCTTCATAGGGCCGACATTATGGCTGTACCTTCAACCCTGCACCAGAAAGTCATGCTGGGGCTGCCTACCGGAACCTTAACAATCTGCGCGGACTCTGGGATCCGCCCGCTCACGGATGACGGCACACCTGTTTTGGGCATTATGCACGGGGAAGAAGACTCGGACTTCGGGGGTTTCTCTTTCGACACATCTGGCTCCGTCCTCGCCATTGCCATGGATGACGACTTCACCATAAGCTCAACTGTCCTCGAAATGATGAGGAAGATGTCATTCATGCCGGGCTTAGGACTCGGGGCCAACCAACAAGGGATCGCCGAGTTCCCGGTCTTTCCTTCCAACAACGGTCGCTTTGGTCTTGGTTACACTCCACCGGCCAAAGACGCCGAAAAGAGGAAAGACACGGGAAAACCTCGAACCCTTTTTGGTAACCCCGACAGCTACTTTGTGCGAGAGGGAGGAGGCTCTGCTTATTCGGGACAGATAGAGCCGTTTTGGGATCCGGAAACTTCCACTTGGCTGCCGGGATTTGAAATATTTGCTACGGACACCTGGTCCAATGAGGAGACGGCCGAAGACAAACTGGCCAAGAAGGAGTTCGAGAAGCAGCTGGGTCAGACCAAGGGGGAGTTTGACTGGCTGAAGGCTTTTGATCAAGGGGATCTGGAGATGCTGTTCTCCCAAGTAGGTTTGGTCGGCAAGGGCGAAGAAGCTGAAGTGCTGATGCTCGGGCCTGACTCCTCAGATGCTCTCGAGGATCCTACCTCTCTCATCGTGAAGGCACAGGGAAGTCTCAATAACTGCATTTTCACTCCGCGTCTAACATGCATTGACGATGAGTCTGAGTCTGACACAGAGTCTGTCAAGTCTAAGTCTAGCTCAGAGTCGGAGTTTGAGCCTCTTGGCCCTCCACGTCGTAGCTTTTACTTCGAGTTCGAGTCTGTTGTACTTGGCAACCCTGTGGGGTTTTATGAAATGCATGATCCCACTTCTGACTACTTTGCTAGCTTCTATATAAACTGTGTCGACCCTGACGATGAAGGAACAGACTTCGACGGGGATATCCCGGCTGAGTTGCGTTCCCTCATCGAAAAGGAAGACGAAAGGCGTGCTCAGCCTCTAAAAGAAGAAGTAATTTTTGTAAATTTGAAAGACGAGGATGACCCCCGCATGATGCAAATCGGTGCAAATCTATCCCCGGAAAATCATGCCGGAACAATCGAGCTCCTCAAGGAATTTCCCGAGGTTTTTGCGTGGTCTCACAAGGATATGCCCGGCATCGATCCTGAAATAGTGCAGCATCGAATCCCGTTAGAGCCTGGGGCTGACCCCGTCAAACAGAAGCTCCGCAGAATGAGGCCGGATTGGGTTCAGAAGATCAAGGAAGAGGTCACAAAGCAGATTGATGCAGGGTTCATAAGGGTTGCAGAATACCCCAAATGGGTGGCCAATATCGTGCCCGTTCCTAAGAAGGATGGAAAGATCCGAGTCTGCATCGACTTCCGGGACTTAAACAAGGCAAGCCCCAAAGACAGTTTTCCCTTGCCGCACATTGACGTGCTTGTGGACAACACGGCGGGGCATGCCTTGCTCTCTTTTGTCGACGGATTCTCCGGGTACAACCAGATCTCTGTGGCCCCCGAGGACCAAGAGAAAACGACATTTGTCACGGAATGGGGCACCTACTGCTATGTAAAAATGCCGTTTGGACTGAAGAACGCCGGTTGCACTTTCCAACGGGCTCAAACGACCTTGTTTCACGATTTTATCCATAAGACCGTTGAGATCTACGTCGATGACATGATCGTGAAGGCAAAGGAGGAAAAAAACTATCTTCCGACACTCAGGCAATTTCTCGAAAGGCTCCGCAAGTACAATGTGCGCCTGAACCCACAAAAGTGCACGTTTGGGGTCACGTCAGGCAAAATGTTGGGGTTTCTGATCACCGCGAGGGGAATTGAAGTGGACCCTTCCAAAATCAAAGCGATTCTTGAGATGGAGCCGCCCAAGTCGGAAAAAGGCGTGCGAAGCTTTCTAGGGAAAGTCCAGTTCATCAGCAGGTTCATCTCTAAGCTAACTCTAACCTGCGGACCGTTATTCCATTTGCTCAAAAAGGGGGTCCCATTCGAATGGGCAGAAAAATGCCAGGCCGCTTTCGAGTCTATTCAGAGGTATTTGCAGAACCCACCGGTGCTGATGCCGCCAACGCCGGGTCGGCCTTTGATTCTCTATCTGTCCGTCTCTTCAACAGCTATGGGGTGTCTGCTAGCACAAGAAGGAAGCAATGGGGTCGAGAAGGCTGTGTACTACCTAAGCAAGAAGATGGTCGGATCTCAGGAGCGCTATACCCCTCTGGAAAAGACGTGTTGGGCGCTAGTTTGGGCTACTAGAAAGCTTAGACACTACATGCTAGCCTATTCGGTGAGACTGATTTCTCGGATGGATCCTATCAAATACCTGTTCGAGAAGCCTGCGCTCACCCATAAGCTAGCACGTTGGTTGCTTCTGCTGGCTGAGTTCGAACTCCAACATGTCACGAGGAAGTCTGTAAAGGGGCGCGCTGTGGTCGAATTTCTAGCTGATCACCCGATCGACGGCCCGGAAGACGTGGATTTCACATTCCCCGACGAAGAGGTTCTAACAGTGGTCGAGGAAGTATGGACGCTCTATTTCGATGGGGCTGCTAACCAGAGGGGGTTTGGGATTGGAGTGTTATTGATCACGCCCGCCGGTGCTCACATTCCGCTCGCCTTCAAGCTGAATTTCGATGTCACCAACAATCAAGCCGAGTATGAGGCCTGCATCGTCGGAATGGAAGCTGCTATCGCTTTAGGAGTCGAGAAGTTGGAAGTAATTGGCGATTCGAACTTGGTGGTTTCCCAAGCCAATGGAGATTGGAAGGTTCGTGAAGAAAAGCTGAAGCCTTATCATCAAGATTTGGAAGAACTGATTCCTCGCTTCAATAAGGTGACTTTCACCCATGTCCCACGCTTGAAGAATCAGTTCGCCGATGCTTTGGTGACTTTGGCTTCAATGATCGAACTTCCAACAGGTGTTAAGTTGCGGCCAGTCGTGATTGAACAGAGGGACTTGCCCGCTTACGAGTATATCAACGCCATTGATGATGTCGATGATGGCCTACCATGGTACCATGACATTTGGAACTTTGTGGAGCGTGGGGAGTTTCCTACTGAGGCCACGAAGAAGGATCGGATTGCCTTGCAGAGGTTAGCTTCGCAGTACATCATCTGTGGGGGGAAGTTGTATCGAAGGTCGCACTGCGGGATGCACAAGCTCTGTGTCAACGGCGTCGAGGCAATAAGGATAATGGAAGAGGTTCACGAAGGAGTCTGCGGACCTCACATGAGCGGCGTCATGCTCGCTAGGAAAATCCTCAGGCAGGGTTATTACTGGTCTACAATGGAGACGCAGTGCATCGACTATGTCCGGCGCTGTTACAAATGCCAAATCCACGCAAACTTGCAGCATGTCCCTCCATCTAAGCTGTATGGCATGACTTCGCCGTGGCCGTTCTCTGTTTGGGGCATCGATGTTATCGGGATGATCAGACCGTCTGCTTCAAACGGCCATAAGTTCGTAATAGTGGCGATAGACTATTTCACCAAATGGGTCGAGGCTGAGTCTTACAAGACACTGACAACGGTTCAGGTTGCTCAGTTCATTCGAAAGAACATCATTTACCGGTACGGGGTTCCTCAGGCATTCGTATCCGATAACGGAAGTCATTTCAAAGGGAGGGTTCTGGAGCTCTTCGAGGAATTTGGTATCGAGATCCACCATTCAACAACCTATCGCCCGCAAACAAATGGGGCAGTCGAAGCTGCAAACAAGAATGTCGAGATGATCATCAAGAAGACTGCCGAGTCTGCAAGGGATTGGCACGAGCAGCTGCCTCTCGCCCTCTGGGGGTACCGGACGTCTATCCGCACTTCAACTGGTGCAACTCCTTTCTCTTTAGTCTATGGGATGGAGGCTGTACTTCCCATCGAGCTTGAGGTACCGTCGCTGAGAATCATGGTCGAAAGCGGTCTTGAGGAATCTGACTGGTTAAGCGGAAGGTTCATCGAGTTGATGTTGTTTGATGAGAGAAGACTCCGAGCTTTGTATCATGTTCAGGGTTATCAACGTCGAATTACCCGTGCATTCAACAAAAAGGTGAAGTCCAGGGGTTTGGTCGAAGGAGACATGGTCACAAAGGAGATCCGGGCTCCAGTGTTTGATCCCCGCGGGAAATTCAGGCCGAAGCGATCCGGGCCATACATCATCAAGACCATCCTATCCGGGGGTGCTGCTAAGCTCATCGACCTCGACGGCAATGAATTTAACACCCTGGTCAACCTGGATCAGCTCAAACGTTATTTTCCCTGAGAGATGCTCGTTGGATCGAAAACCACAAGGGTGGGCGATTCCAAGCAAAAGTTAGAGCAGCCTGCTAGACCGAAAAGCCTAAGGAGGCGGTTCTAGGCAAAAATAAATAGGCAAAAGTCGAAAGCTCGCTAGACCGAAAACCTGAAAAGGCGGTGCTAGGCAAAAGTTAGAGCGTAAAAGGAGAGGTAAAATACACGAGCGAACCTTGGCCTGAACTACGTTCTGACCTGATTCCCTGAAAAGGGATACGTAGGCAATCTCACCTTGAGATTCGGTCACATTCCATCAAAATTTCGATCCAGGTTTGACATTCTTGGGTCGATACCGCAGTTTGGGGAGATCAAGCACAAGTCAAAGGCAGCACTGAAGCGAATCAGAAAAGGGGAAACCCGTTGTCTTTCAACTTTATTGCAAATTACTACTTCTAATACATAAGCTGAGCATAAAAGCCTTAAAAACAGTTGAAGCATGAAAAACAGAACAAAATGCTTAAGAAGCCTAACGGCTCGCAGTTTATTCTAAGCATAGCAAAGTGGCCTGGAGTCAGCCAATATTTTCTCTTGCATTCACCTCTGCTCTCAGCCACTGTCTGTAGCGGCTCCTCAACCCTGTTGAAAAATCCGGCATCTCAGCCTGAAGGGCTCTAAGGCCCCAACGCCGTTGGTAACCATTGAGTGTTTGAGAGTTGAAATTCGGGACACGAAAATCCCCAATGCTGATGCGGTGGTTCTCCTGAGAAGCACCCAACTGTCGAAGAACACGGCCGGGGATGTAGAAAGTGAAGCTCGACAGGCCCGCGATCACCACCCTGTCGAACCCATCGGAGCGGATGGCCATGTCCGGGAGATCCAACCAGGGGCACCTCCAGGCAATCTCGTCGGGCTGCATTTGCCGCATGAACTCGTACCAGCCTTCTGTGTCCATGTCAGGGTAGCGCATCTCCCTTTGATGAATCCTTTTCGGAAAGAGATTCCAACCCGCCATCGGAGGGTGTAGTAGATTCAATTTGTCCGACAGCCACAACTGCATGAGAGGAAAAGACAAGTAAGAAGCCAGATAAAACCTGAGCGAAAAGACAAGTAAGGAGGTAGGGAGCAGCCTAAGCCGAGCGTCGAGGTAAAATGAGAACGTGAGAAAAACCGGAAAAAGGTGAGCTGAGTGAGATTATCTGAAGCAAAAGCGGGCTGCCGCTGAAAACGACCGACTGGCCCGTATACACCAAGTCCAAACCCAAGAGAGTTTCGGCCAGGACCAAAGGGACCACATTCCTTCGCGCCCCCATCTGTGCAGCAACGCTCACAAGCGAAGGGCTGACCTGCCCGTGGGCCGGCACGAGCAAATAGGCGGCCAGCAAGCAAATTACCAAGGCAAAGCGGCGGCGCGCCTGGGTGTCATCACTATCCAAGTCGCCGTCCAGGCTGTACATTTCGATCAACCGCAGGGTATTCATGTGGCCGCCCTCGAGGATAGTATTCGCCAAGCCCCGGGAAATGTTAAGTGAACTGGCCAACAGTTTAGGCATGCTCGCTTGGTAAGGCGGGACAACAAGCGTAGGGGACGAGAAGGTCCGAAGGTACGCCTGAAATTCCTCGACAGTCGGGCACATCTCGTCGTCGCCAAAGCGAAAGACATGGACGTCCGGGTCCCAGAATCTGAGAGCAGCCTGCAAGAGCGCCGGGCGGAGTGGCACATGTCGAAGAAAGCGGAACGAGGCGAGGCCGTGGTATTGAAAATTGAGCCAGTCAACGCTTAGAAATTGCGCTAACCAGGGCCTAAGTAAAGTTGGGAGGGGGTTATCCATGGCAAATGTTGAAGTATACTGGGGAAAAGAGGAAGCAATGCAGCCCTGAAGACTACAGAACTTGTGCCTCTGCTTTATAGGCTTTGGCCTTGCCCTTTCATCACCATTAAGTCACCAAAGCTTCATGCTAACTTCCAAACCTCCCCTCTGCAAAGGACACTGCCCCTGAGAACCCAGAAACCGTGTGGAAACCGTGTGGAAGTAAAAACAAAGTGGCCCCTGAAAAAGGACAGTTGGTCAGTCGAGTGGATCTGGCGTTCACGAACCTGGCGTACGCCAGTTTATAACTGGCGTGTCCGTGTCCCCCACTTACTGGCATACGGGCCTCAACTTCTGGCGTGCGCCAATAGATTTCACCAGAAACCAGTTTGCAGCAGCTACTGCCTCCGCATGTTCGTTTTTGATTTCGGGGTTGGTTTTTGCCATTTGAGGATTCATACAAGTCACAAACATCATTTAAGGCTATGGCAGCGCGTCGGATTTTAAAAGCCATGCCCGATAAAGATTTCGAACCCCCGGTGGCCCGTGTCAAGCTAAAATCAAGGATACGGATGGCCAAAACTCGTTTCCGGGGCTCTTGCCAAGTTTTGTCATACCATACATGTTACATAGGCCTGGTGTGACTGTGTGGGGGTGTCGGTTTTCAGTCCGGGACCATATCGAGTCATTTTTGGCGTCTTATGTCCATTTTTGCGACATTTTTAGCTTTTTCTTAGTATTTCTCTTGCACCGGGGCAAGTTCACCGGCTTTGATGGCTCGTGCAAGTCATTGTACGTCTATGTTACCTTTCAAAAGGGTCAGTTTCTTTCCCTGGGGAAAATCTTGGAGTTTGGCCTACCGGCGCTCAAAACTCCCGTATCCCCCGCGTGTCTGGGATACGTGTCGTATCCTGGGACTTTTCTATCCATCTTCTCTTCGAGCAAAGTCAATTATGTGCGTATGCAAGTGTTTGTTGTCGACTCAAAGTATTCATCAATGCATGTTAGATATTAGCGGATGTTTTGTTCTTTTCCTTTACCAAGTCTCACCAAAGTAATGGGAAAGCGATAAAACGGAAAATGCATATGTTATATACTACTGTGTCAGAGCTAACGGTAGAAATGTATCAAGTATCAAACGGCACAACGGCCCGGGCAGAGCTAAATGTATCAGGGCACACTCGCCCACAAAATCAAGAGGCACGCAGGCCCCATCCAAAATGTCGAAGTATCAAAGTATCTATTCAAAAGTGGCAAGTACTGGCAAAACAAACTAAGGCTCGGTGATAGCCCTCAGTCATCAAAAAGGTCTTCCTCGTCGTCGTCGTCCTCTACCTCCCGAGGGTCTATCCGGAACCTCGGGTCGCTCGCTGAGTCAGAGCCGCTGCTAAGGGACGTCCCCTCTTCCTCTTCTTCCTCTGCCTCTTCTTCTTCTCTCCTCTTCTTCTGCGAGGGTCCCTCGGCAGGCCTCTTCTCTGCAGGCCTCTTCCTCAGCTCCCGACGGAACTGGAGCTCCTCGCCGGCCGGAGTGATTTGCACTCCCCGTTCCACCCTTGCCGCTGGCCGGGAAGAGCTCGAAGCTGCTTTCTTTGCTGGGGGAGGCCGCACGCTCTTCCTCCTAGGAGCCGCCCTAGCATGTCCCTGCATAGTCATTCAATTCAGTTAACATACATTGTGCATATTGTATATATCGAAATGCTGAGTGCAAGAAGTGTCAAAGGCAATCCTGATCAAAAGTAAAAGGAAAAGTTATACCTGAGGCTGCTCAACGGGAGCTGGAGCTGGTGATGGGTACTCCAACTGCAAAGAGGCGCCGCCAGCTATCCTGTGGAACTCTTTCTCCATGGCCTTCATCAGGCGAGCTGCATCCCGTACCCATTCTATCGGAGCCTGTGACATATTTCGGGACAGAATCAGAATGCAAGCCAAGTATACATACTGAAAACGAAATACGGGAACTACAAGAGGACAAAGGAAAGTCTTACCGGCCCTGTGATCTCTGCTGGGTCTGTCCTGGCGGGCTCAAACCGAACTACAGCCTCCTCTCCTGCCGTGTCCCGCACAGCTAGGGTCCAAGAAAGCTGAGGCAGCCCCGTCGCTGTAGCATAGCCGCTCCTCTCTCTCGGCTGGGCTGTCCTGCTCTCCCGGCTCCGCCTCCTCGCCAGCCTCGAGCGCCTCGCTCTGCACGGCAACATGCTCCAGCACTCCAAGCGGCCTAGCCAAGCGCTGCCTCCGGTAGACAGCATAGTCACGCCCAGGCCTCAGAAAGGCAGCAAGCCCGGCCGGAACAGTGAAACGCCTCAGCTCGGCCAGCGTGTACTTATCCGTGTGAGAAGCGTGAGGAGGCAGTGGCCCAGGCACCTGGTACTCAAGAGAGCCCAGTGACTGCCGTGTCACCCAATCACCCAAGTACCACCGCCACCCGAAAGCAGACTCCAACAACACCCGGCTTGCTGTCACCACCCTGCTCTGTGCTAGGTACTCAGGCTCAGGCTCGGCGCTACTCCACGGGTTCCAATCCACCTGCAGGACAATGGCACAGATCTTAAAGTATCAGCGACAGCATTAAAGCAATTCTAAAGGGCAGGAGGATCAGTTTGGCATGTTACATACCTGAGTACCCGACAGCTCGTCCAGGTACGACCGGAAGGCTAAGAGGCTCCCTCTCGACTTTTTCTTGCCGCTGTACATGGGACCCCAGATCATGGCACGAGGGAGCATCCTCAGATTCGGGCACTTGTTCTCCGGCGGGTACATCTTCAGCACTTCATAGGCCCACAGCTACAAATGGTCAGGCAATCAAAGTGTCAGAATACAGTTCATAGGCGAATTTAAGACTAGTGCAAGAAAGAGAAAGCAGGGAAATGAAATACAAGCTGTGTTTATTACCTCCCACACTCTCCAGTAGCCGGCCGTCGCCTTCTTTCCGCGCGAGAACTCTCCCATGAAACTATAGCAGGCACCCAGAGCTGCTCCTCCCCAGTCAAACCTCGAAGCTGCGCCTAAGTCATGGAGGGCCGGTAAGTAGGACAGGTGCACCGTGGATCGTTTGTTCGGGTACAAGGTGGCCCCGAACAAGTATAACAAGTAGGCCCTAGCCATCTGCTCCGCCTTCAAGTCTGACTCCGGCTCCCTCCCGTGCAAATACCGCTTAAACTGGTCGTAATGGACGGTCTCCGCCTCACCCGCCGGCGCCTGCCCCAAAAACCACGCCAGAGCCTCGGGATCCCTGTAAATCTCTGAGTCAAACGGGATAGGCTCTCCACCTACCCTCAAGCCCGTAAGCGCTGCAAAGTCAGACGGGGTCACCGTCATCTCCCCAATCGGCAGGTGGAAGGTATTTGAGGAATCCCACCACCTCTCGGCCAACGCTGTCAGCAGAGCGTGGTCGCTCTTCACGGCCGTCAGAGTAAGGATAAACGGCCGGAACCCTGCAGCGTCAACCAAGGCCCTGACTCGCTTGGGCAAGCTCCTGTACAACTCAAGCGAGCTCGCCGGACCTCCGTGGCCCCGAGTGCTGGCTGCCCCCCTCTGCACAGCAAAGACAGACAGCAGAAAGAATTTCATCAATAATTGCAAACCACACAGTTAGTCGAATTCAGAATATCAAAGAGTAACTCTACAGTCGAAACATGTATCATAAAGGTCGAACAAAGCTACCGGGCACTTGTATTCTCCTATCCAGTTCTGCTATCGGTCGAATCAATTCAAGGGTGTTTCTTAGTCAAGTTCCGAGCCACTGGGCCTCTCTTTTCTCAAGATACATCTCTCAGTCGATTGCACGAGTTTTCAGTTTATCAATATGGTCGATTCAAGCTATGGGGCACGCCATCCGGGCGTCCGTCATGTCATGGCAATCTACTTAGTCGAATTCAAGTTCAAAGGACAGTCTTATTGATCAAGGCAACTTATGGTTCATTCAAGTGGGGCACCAACCGTTTTGTCAAAATCATTGGGCATCCTGCAAGTCGATTCAACTACTCCGAGTGTTCTATCATTCAAGTTAAGTTTCAAAAGTCGAGGCATGCTATTCAAAGTTCTACTTCCTCAGTCAAGTTACATTTCAAAGTTCTAGTCCACATGCATTACGAGCTAGGCTACTACAGTTCAAAGTTGCATATTGTTACAAACGACAAGGCATGCGTATCAAAGCAAGTTCAAAGGAATACCTGCGCCCAGTCCACGGACAGGTGTCTCTGAGGGTCTCTCAGAACAAGCTCTGCGTCGTAGCTCCCCCTCAAAGGTGCCAGGCTATCAATCCCAGACGGAATAAACACGTGTGGCTCGGGCAGAACGTACGTGGCCGCATCAAACCTAGCGCGGGGTGCCAGCCGTACAGACTCTGCGAGTGTCACCGCCCGCTCAAAGGACCACACCTCCCCCTGAGCCTCCTATGTGGCCCCGGCCTCACTCACGAAGACCTCCTCCTCGGCCCTGG
Organism: Rhododendron vialii; assembly: GCF_030253575.1. Lineage (NCBI taxonomy): Eukaryota > Viridiplantae > Streptophyta > Magnoliopsida > Ericales > Ericaceae > Rhododendron > Rhododendron vialii. Next base: position 20,513,334 of record NC_080562.1, on the reverse strand, counting down.
CCCTCTCGGCCTCCTCCCTCAGGCGCTCCTCCTCCTGCGCTCTCTCCACCTGCCGGGCCCTGTCTTCTCGCGCAGCCAACACAGCAGCCACCACCCCCGGGTTCTCCCGGAGCAACCGGCCGAGTTCTTCCTCGGACACAAACTCGGCAAAATCTCCTCGAGTGATGGGTACGTGTGCCGAAGACCCCACTGCAGGCCTAAACTCCACCTCCTCCATGGGTACCTCTCCGGATGCGCCCTCCTCAACCACCGGGCCCTTGCCCCTTGCCGGATCTCTCACCGGCGTCTCCGGCCGATCACCATCATCACCACTGCCCCTGCCACTGCCGCCGGCTCCAACCGAGCCCACACCAGTAATCACCACACCCTCTACCCCACTGCTTGGATCCAATCGACGAACTAGTGGACCCACTATCACAACAGAGCCTGGCGTACGCCGTATCCCTCCTGGCGTACGCCCCTCACCGTCACCACCCGCCTGTACTGCATGGCCACCACTGCCATCGTCGCCGCCTGTACTGCCTGCACCGATGCTCGACGAGGCCTCTGCCGTCGTTTGATCGTCGATCCGCGGCCCGGGGGCTTCGATTTCACTTTGGGTTTGATCTCTTTCTTCTCCAACACCCCCATTGCCGCTACCACCGCCGGACTCCGCCATGAATGAGTATGGGAGCGTGGGTTTTGAGAGAAATGAAAGATTGAGGGAGAAATCGGAGGTTTGAGAGAAGTTTCGAAGGTTGGGAGTTCGAAAACTGAAGGAATGGCGTTTCCCTGGCTTTCTGTAACTGTTAGTCGACGTATGGGACGATTGGGCCGGATCTGGGCCGGGTCTGGGCTTGGATCTTTCGAAAACGTGGCGTACGCCAGTTGTTTGTACCGTACGCCAGTACTTTGTGGGCCTCAGGCCCAATCCATATCCCATGCTGAAATTCGTCCTCAAATGAAAGCCCGGCTCTTCCTAAGACAGCTTTGGACCCATTCCCAAGCAGAGGTCGTCCAATTTCAAATCAACGACGATCTGTTCGTCCAATTTCCAATCAACGACGATCCACTCGTCCAATTTCAAATCAACGACGATCCATCCGTCCAATTTCGAATCAACGACGATCTATCCGTCCAATTTCAAATCAACGACGATCTATCCGTCCAATTTCAAATCAACGACGATCCACTCGTCCAATTTCAAATCAACGACGATCTATCCGTCCAATTTCAAATCAACGACGATCCACTCGTCCAATTTCAAATCAACGACGATCCACTCGTCCAATTTCAAATCAACGACGATCCACCCGTCCAATTTCGAATCAACGACGATCCATCCGTCCAATTTCGAATCAACGACGATCTATCCGTCCAATTTCAAATCAACGACGATCCACTCGTCCAAAATCAAATCAACGACGATCCACTCGTCCAATTTCAAATCAACGACGATCCACCCGTCCAATTTCAAATCAACGACGATCTATCCGTCCAATTTCAAATCAACGACGATCCACTCGTCCAATTTCAAATCAACGACGATCTCTCCGTCCAATTTCAAATCAACGACGATCTGTCCGTCCAATTTCAAATCAACGACGATCTATCCGTCCAATTTCAAATCAACGACGATCCACTCGTCCAATTTCAAATCAACGACGATCAGCCCGTCCAATTTCAAATCAACGACGATCTATCCGTCCACAATCTGCTTTCCCCAACAGAGTCGATGCTTTTCGCAAAAAGGATCATTCCCCAGGAGAGCCCGCATTCTGTGATCTATCAAAAGACAGCACAGCAGCGGTCTATCTGCCCCAACGTCGAATCAAACAGGTTCTTTAAAATTTTTGCATTCTGGATAGCCTTGAAGAGGGTGTCTAGGAAACCTTTGACGTTACTTGTCTCCAGTCAATGGTGCATCAAGTGCCGTCAAAGGGGGGCTTCTGTAGACACCCCATTCTGGACTGTCCAGATAACGTTATTTGTCGATCTTTTATTTCCCCAATGATGATCTTAGTCGAAAGCAGTTTAAGGAAAAAGGTGTGGTTGAGCTTTGAGCGTCCCGAACCTCTCTCAAACCCCTTTCAAACCCTTCAAACCAGAGCCAAACAGCCCCAGCGAAACCCAATTGGCATACGCCAGTGTCCTGGAGGCGTACGCCAATCACCTGCCACGTGTCAGTCATCGACCAGTGGCCCATCTTTTACTGGCGCACGCCAGTTGATAATGGCGCACACCAGTCAAACCCAGTCAAATCAACTTTATTCAGCAACTTGGGCGGGACTTTTGTGCCACCCTGACGTCAGCCACAGTAGCCCCTGATGATTATATCGGCCAGGCCCGCTCCCCCTCTCTCCTACACCCCCCATCAACTAGTCCCATGCATTTAATGCATGGAAGGCTCCCTTCCTCTTCCAACCAGCCAAACAAGCCTTAGCACCAGACTGATCTCAGTCACTCCCCCTCTATAAATACCCCCCTTGCATTCATTTACAAGGGGTTAGTCTCATTAAGAAGCATAAAAACTCCCTTCTCCTCCCTTCTTGCTCTTCCTCTTCTTCTATTGAGAGAGAAAGGAAGGAAGCCCACTTCCATACACCCACTGATGTTCAGTCACCATACAACCTCCATCTTCAACCTCTAAAAGCTCAACACAACCTTCAAACCTCAATACCAAGAGGTATACCACCTTTACGTTCTTTTCTGTTTTTGGCCCCTGAGGGGAGCCAGTGAGGCCCAGGCCAGTAAGTAATACTAGTCCTGGCCTCAAACTGGCAAAATACGAAAATCGTATCAGATGGATCATGGCGCACGCCAGTAACTCTATGCCGTACGCCAGTTATGGTAGTACGAGCACAACTGGCGTGGGGATCATGGATCGTCATTCCTTTTGTTCTATCTTTCTGTCAATCACCCTTGCATGCTAAATAACCAGTTTACAATTTTCTGTATGTCTATTATTGTTTAGGTAAAGGTCATTGCTTATTCTTTATCTGTTCAGAAGGCCTCTGGGATCCTTCTGGTCATGTTCCAGAGCCCAGATGATGTAAACGCCAAGCACTGGATTAGGGTCAAACGTGCGTACGGCAGTCCATGACTGGCGTACGGCAGTTAAGGCCAGAATTCGGTGACTGGCCTTTGCATCTTAGTTCAGTCTTGGCCTCTTTTCTGTTCCCACTCTGTTTAGGGGATTTCTTGTCTGTGTTCATGGCTTCAAGCCATCCCAGCCGTCTGTAAATATGTATATCCTGCTTATTTAACTGCATGGTTTGTCCTGGGTGTGCGCTGGTCCTTTTCCAGAGCCCAGAGGGTTGCAAACAAGGACTGTGGAGCCAGATGAGTGGAGTACGCCAGTCTGACAGTGGCGTGCGCAAGTCATATCAACATGCAGTGGCTCGGCCAGTGCATGCTGTTAGAACTTGCTCATGCCCCCTGCGGGGCAGCTTACTGTATTTTGTCCAGTTTACTCAGTGCTTGTTCTCAATCTATATTTATCATGCAATCAAGCCATTCATAAACATTTTGTCATATAAATTACAACTTGTTACAGTTTTAACCCCCGTTAACTGTTCCCCCGCCCTAACTGGCTAAAAAATGATTAAATGAGAGAAAAATGCAAACGTTTTCTGAAATGCCCGAGTAGAGACCGATCTCCGGATTGGGCGAGAGGGGTGCCATAAAACCCTTCCCCTCTCGTAACCTGGCTCCCGAACCTCAGATATCGAAGGTGACAACGGTCCAGTCTACAAGCCTTTTCAAGATCAAACAAACGTGGCAAACGTTTTCGAGTTCGGTTCCTTGGGTATTTTTACCGCTAAAACCCGAGTGGCGACTCTGAATCGAGGCGTTTCGCCGCGCTTTTCCAACAAAAAGGGGCCGCGCCCGATTTTCACAAATTAAAAATTTCCGGGGGCCGCGTGCCCACAATAATCCCAAAGCAAACGTCTTTAGTGTACTTTAGCTTCTTTTCCAGATCAGATCCAGTTCCAAGACCAAGACCAAGAATATCAACAGATGTAAGTGATGGGTTTTTTTTTTTTACTGACTTGAACCTATTATTTTCAAATGTACCCAGCACAGTTCCTGCAACATTCAAGCTCCCATAAGAACCCAAACATGTGTCCAATGCAAATCAGAGCATCTCCAACCCAGCTCCATTTCTTAGAGAGAGAGAGAGAGAGAGAGAGAGAGAGAGAGAGAGAGAGAGAGAACTATTAATAGTTCCCGTTTACACTGCCGTTGTTCACATTCCATGCATTAGAAGTAGAGGTGGCAATTTGGGTCCAGTAATATGGTTTCATCCAACCCATCAATTTATAATTAGCCCAACCCACCCATATTTAAATATGGGTTCTAATTGGGCCAACTTAATAAACCCACTGATTTTATGGGTTTAGATGGGTTGGTAATGGGTTGAATATGAGTGGAAAGAGAGAACCTAAAATTTTCGTGCTCAAAGACAAAATTACACCAACTTATTAACGGCCACTGATTCTATTTGGATTCTGGGGCCTCCCACTTCTCCCTCTTGTTCAAAAAGCTAGCACAAGAAAAAGACTTGAAATTTTCAAATTTTTGGAAAATGGAGCCCACATCTTTCAGCTAAACCTTTACAAACCATACAGGCACACACATTCTCTTCGCATTCCTTAATGAAAGGTGATAAAAGTTCGCATTTGTTAAATTTACGTCAAACTATTTTGATTTTTTGATTCTTTTCGTAGAGAGAAATAAAAAAAGTACAAGAATTATGATCAAAATTCACAATTTTTTGAATAAATGCAAAAATAAGTAAAAAATTCTATCTTTTTGACTTATTTTTGTTTTTATTCACAAAATTATGAGACTGTGTTCTACTACACCAAATAAGAAAAAGGTAATTTTTTGAATTAAGGATGATGTATTGTGAGAGAATAGTCTGTCTCGTAAAGGAGAAAATAAGTACTCAAAAAAAAGAGCCTTAGCGGAATGTAGTTTGAGTTTTGATAATAATTTTTCACTATTTCGATTCTTTTCATTGAGATGAATCAATAAATAACAAAAATTTAACGCAAAACTGCAAACAAAATAAACCACTTAACTTATTGAACCAAAACAAGCCCCTCTCTCTCTCTCACCCCCAAAGATGCAAAAAAGTAACTTATTTGTCTTTATTAAAAAAAATCAGTTTGGACCATGATTTTTTACAGGATTCTAAATGTAAGGGTAAAATAAACATCGAATTGGATTATAAAATTAGGCATTATAAATCATGATTTCTATGTATTGGCAGTTCTTATGCCCCTGCTTGGACCGCTTCTATTTTAGATTTGGGATTGCCTTTGTTTGCCATCATTACTAAGCCTACTCTCTCTCTCTCTCTCTCTCTCTCTCTAGTCAATCTATGGTGGGTAAATGAGTCAGTTGATGGATAAAGTGGCAGGAAAACAACTAAAAGCAATTGAAAAGGAAAGAAAGCGGGTCGGGCCGGGTTTGGGTTTGGGTATGAATTAACCCATATTCGACCCAATCCGTTTCAACCCACCTAATTTCAACCCATATTCGACCCGCCCATATCCAAGCCATAACCCATTTTAACCCACCCAAACCCTCCCTTTTGCCACCTCTAATTAGAAGACATACATCTGGTAGTAAAATTGAACAAAAACGCAGTTTCTTCCTTCTGTCCAGAAATTCTTAACTTATGGTTCTATATTTTTGTTTCTAACTCTTGATCAACTCATACATACATGTATCATATACACTCAGAACAAGTTAGGGTTTGCTTAAAATTGGGGAAAACACTTAATATCACAAATTCAAAGCACATCTTACTATATATTCTCATATTTAAGCATTTAGGAACATTTTCCTATCTACTGTCCCTTCTCTCTTGTTTCTCTCTCTAAACTTTCCAGCAAATCGTTGGGGGGAGGGGCTGCCGCCCCCCTCCTCCCCCTCCTTCCTCCCACTTTTTTCCCCTAATCTCCCCACTCCCTCCCCTCCTTTCTACTGTACACACCTCTCCGTTCTCAGTTCTTCCATTATTGAGCTCGGTGCTTGGTCTCCGGCCATGGCTTGTGAGTCTCTCCGTTCGGTCCTCGCAGTGGAGACTCAGATCTGGTAGCAGGTGCTCGGTGGTTGGGTTCAATAAGGTGAGGTGTTTTGGAGTTAGGATTTTCTTTTCCTTTTCCGACATGTTTTTCGTCTCCTCTACCAATTTGTTTTCCCAGTCTAGTTGTGTACCGATTCGAGTCTCCCCCGAATCTGGTGAGGTTGTGGTGGTGGGAAAATAATTTCTTTATTTTTGTTCTTGTTCTTGTATGGGTTTTGGATGGGTTTCAACGAATAGTCTTTCTGACAGTTACCAGTCGTCGTGACCACACTCAGTCGCCCGGACCTAGTATGGTTTGCTTCAGTTGGCGTGGTTGGAGCTCGCCATGGCAGCGGGGGCTTGCTGCAGAGTTTCTTTGACCGGCTGGCGTGCTAAAAGGACAGCAATCCATGGGACCGGAAGGCTGCCTATTTGGTTGATTTCTGTCGTGGGCCGGCCTTGTGCCGGCGGAGACGGCTGCAGGTCAGGGGCGAAGGAGTGTTTGGTCTCCGGCCGTCGAGCTTCACGTGACAGCTTAGATCAGCTGGATTGGTTCTCTTTTCAGTCGGCGAACCTCGAGATTAGATTCATTTTCGCTTGTAATTTGTTTGTTGTTCTGATAACATCTATTATTTTCGTGTAATGATTTGTACTGGGATTTTGTTTCGATTTCTCTCTACCTAGTCCCGGATGGGATTCTCATATTGGCACCTAGTGTTGATTTGCTTTTGCAGGGTGTCCATTAATCCCGGAGTAGATAGTTTGGTGCACTCCTGTATTTTGCGATGTAATCTTTGCCTTCGGGCTTGTTATGAAATGAATTTGGCTTTTTTTTATTTAAAAAAGAAAAAAAGCATTTAGCAAGAATCCTACCTCAAAGGAGCCCAATCCCGAAAATGCTAGGAAATCCCAAGTTGGCCAATTGAGATTTTGTTCGGATCAACCCGTAGCCCTCTGTCCGTAGATCATTGTTTCCTCTTGCCTCTTAGCGAGATTCTTGAATCTTGGCCTCCGATTTGGGGTTTGAAGTCTTAGGATTTGTAGAGTTGGAGAGAGAGAGAGTGTGTGTGTGTGTGTGTGACGAAAAAAGAGAGAAGAAAAGAGAACTGGCGTGGAGTTCTCTGGTGCATCAAACATATAGGTGCAAAAATTACACTAGTCTTCTCCAAGTAGTTAGTTATTTCTCCACATCCTATTATTATGATATAAACCACTACTCTAAGGCCCCTAAATTCACCAAACTAATTAATAATCAACTCTAAGGTGTATAACAAATTTTCACTATGAAATTCCTTTTTCGCTATCAAATACTCAAAAGCAATGTAATAAAGGAACGAAAAGCAATAATAAGTGAACATAAGAATATACGTGGAAAACCCCTTAAAAAGGGTAAAAACCACGGGAGGAAATTGAACCACTAAAAGTAATCATTGTGCAGTTACAAACGATCTTAATTAAACAATCATGAATCCTCACTGATTGACCAAAGATCGATTTCTCGAATACACGTACACCGCACCAAGTGGTTGATTGCCGCACACTTTGAATCCACAAGTCCTCCGATATACTTCCAGAATCCACTGGAAGAAGGTTTCAAGTGGTTGGAACAATGGTTGAAACGAACACTTGGAGTTTATGTAGAAAGGTTCATGATCACCGAATCATGTGTAACTCTAAGAGGTAAGAACCAGCCACCATTAGACATTACTCGGTATTGGAGACAAAGGTGAACAGCTCTGATATCTTCGGTCACCTTAAAAAGCCAGCAAAAATGAATATAAATAGGCTGCTGAAAAAAAACAGAAGGTTGCTCGAGCACTGGAAAAACTGTCTTTGAGTTGCTCAAGCACTGAGACTAGAAAACCCTTCCATATAATCATCAACATGATTTCTTCTTTCTTGTACGAAATCAACCCTTCCATAGAATCACCAACGTGATTTCTGCTTTCCTGTACGAAATCAACTTGCCAAATGGAAAGCTTCCATGCTACTTTCCTTTGACAACCTCTCTCAATCAATTACAAAATACAATTGCTAGCCTTTCCTAAACTAAATGCTCTAACACAATAAGTTACAATATAATTAATGGGATACAAATCAAAAGAGATTTTGTCATGGGATTTGCCAAAATATGGGCTTTACAATCTCCCCCTTTGGCACTTCCATGACAAAACAAGCAAAGCATGATTAACCTATCCCTTAATAGATGGAGCACAATTGTGAAGAGCTGCAGACACAAATTTGAAAAAGATAATCGGTTAATCAATAAATTACTCCCCCTTTTTGTCACGGAATGACAAAGGTAGAGCATATAGAAATAAGCACCTAATTAAAACACGGAAGTGATAGATAATAATAGCCATTGAAAAAGTGAAACCATTTAAGTCAGACTAAAAAAAAGTCGAGAAAGCAACACCATAAAAACATATGACATAAATAACGATATATAGGCATAGATTAACACGAGAGATGTAAAAAATAAATAAATAAATAAATTGTGGCCCATTTAGAGACACTTTGAACCATGTAGAGTTCAGAAGAAGGATGGCCCACTACCTTAGAGCCCAAAACAAAACGGAAGATTTTTATGACTAAAATCACTATGTTTGTTTTGTAAAAAAAAAAAATCCGGGGAAGACAAACACATTGATCCAGAGATGAATACTCAACCATGACAATCAATAAATGTCACGACAAGTTTTTGAAATGCATGAGAGAACTTGTATGTATCTCAAGCATGAAAAAATCTGGAATTAAGTACAACATGCAATATGAGACCATGACAATAATGGGTGTGTGACACGTCAGAAATATTAAGACCACCATCTTTGGATACAAGATTTCTCGTGTTCCATGAGAATGGCAACACCTTTCCTCCAACGAAGTCAAACCAGACATGATGATACGAATGACATCCCAAGGCCTAACAAACTCCCCCTCAACAATTAAATACTCCCCCTCAACCAATGAGTATTTTGCCATATCAATTTTTATTGAATCTTCCAAACAAATACACGTGTTTTAGTATTTTTACCCCACTGCCTTTTGACACGAATATTGGAAATAAGAGTACCTCATACCCAATCCCCGGTTACTAAGCGAGTGGTCCAACACGGAAGCCTTCACAAAGTCTATCCATTTTGTGACAGGAACGCTCAGAGGGAGAGTACCTCACCCCAGGTGTCCGGTACTCGATGAACGCCCAGATAAGCAAAAAAGATCTCACAAATAGTATTTTGTCTTTCTTATAAGTTTTTGTTCTTTTTTTTAACAAAAACAAGAGAGTGCCGTATCCAACCAAGATGCCAAAAGGTCAATCGTTGAGGAAACAAAATGAGACATTCCAATGGACATGAGAACCAACTATCCAAACTGAATAATCTCTCTAATCCTGACGTGTAAATGTGGCGATCATAGAGTCATAAGGCATGATGCAACTAATGTCCGAATATAGCGCTTGAGTGGAGATCAACAAGAAGTATGCATGCATTTGAAAAAAAATGTGCATTTAGTGAAACCCATGGCTGACTACTCACTCCAAAAATATGCTTAGCCAAAAAATATTTATTAATTATTAAGTTTTTAAAAACAAATAAATATATGAATGTTTTTGGATTTTCTATAAAAATCATGAAATAAGCAGGGAAGCGAATTAACAAAAACAATGCTAAAAAATAGAAGCAATAAAACTAAACAAATGACTCAACTCGTAGCTCTAGGAACATTATAAGCAATATAAAGACCAACCTAGACTACGGAAACGAGACCAAGCCTCAAAAGGCAAGGTCAACACCTCTAGATAAGCATGTGTCATCGAGAGAGTTGGGGGACAAATTCGCATGAGATTTTAAATCCAACCTCCTCACCCAAATAAGTCTTGTCTTGACTTGACTAGTGTTACACAGTTTATTTGGTTGAACTCCAAGAGCCATGTTTTTACCAGACATGTTTCTAGTATTATCATATTTAGTGTAACTAGTCCAAGACTTTCGAATATTACCATGTTTAGAAATAGCTTTATTGTTAACAACATGATTGCGCGCAACAGGAGGGTATCCGTGTAATTGAAAACACTTGGGTCTAATGTGACCTCTTACACCACAAAAATGACATGTCGGCATATGTATGTCATAACTATGAGAATATGCTAAGTATCTGTGTGAAGACTTTGGCACATGCAACTTCCTACAATGAGGTCTAGTGTGATCTTTGACTTGACAATAATGGCATGTAGGAATAAATTTAGCAAAATTGTCATGTCTAATATTATATACCTTTCCAATCACATTTTTAGCCGTATCAATACTATGGGGTTTTGGCATTACCTTCTTTGATTCCAACTCATTTGGTTTACCTCCGACTATTTTTGAGGACGAAGCTTCATAAAATCCAAGCCCTGTTTTGTCACTCGTTGGCCTTTGAACATCAAGAATTTCGTCTAACTTCTTGGAACCTGTATTCAAACACTCAAATTGAATATTAACATTATCAATTTCAATATTCAATGACTCTATTTTATCTTCCGACGCAGCGTTTAAATTAGTCAAGACTTTGTTCTTTTCTCGAAGACTCTCAACCTCCTTACTCAACTTTTCTTTCTCACTAGTGACATTGCTCAAAAAACCTTGCAACTCTTCCACTTGTTTTTTAGCTGTCACTAACTCCTTGTTAGAATTATTATAATTCTCAGCCTTTTTCAAATTTGACTCATTAATCTTAATACTCTCCTTAAACAACATATTGTAGGATTGTTTTAGCTCATCGAAACTAAACTCCTCATCACTTCCCTCATTCTCACTATCGTCTAAGGATTCACGATCACTAAGGTTTGACTGTAAAGAAGCTCCAAACGCCATAAAGTTCGTGTGATCAACTTGTTCTTCTTCAGAGTTGTCAGACTCACTATCGTCATCCCAAGTTATATTGGCCTTAAAATTAGTCTTCTTCTTCAATTTGTTAATACATTCAAGAGCTAAGTGACCATATCCTTGACACTCATAACACTTTGGCCCTACCGGTGGTCCTTTAATCCCCTTCTTTTCTTTTCCACTAGAAGACTCACTTTTTATTTTGTTTTCAAATTTCTTATTCCCATCACCTTTAGTCATTTTCTTTTTAAAAAATTGTTTGAAGTTTTTGGTAAATATATCCATAGCTTTAAGGTCATACTCATCATCACAATCTGAGTCTCTAGACTCGCTTTGAGAGCTTGCAAAAGCAATCGACTTAGCCGATGGTTTAACTTTAGATTTAAGAGACTCAGGTTGTAACATATCAGCTTCATAAGTTTGGAGAATACCTACCACTTCTTCAACAGATTTTTCATTGAGTTTACGTTTACCCTCAAGCATAGTGACCTTTGTCTTAAACCGTTCAGGCAAGGATCTCAATATTTTCTTAATCACCCTAAAAGGAGGAATAGGCTCACTAATGGTTTCGCAACTATTAACGATAGCGATCAATTTAGAGTAGAATTTATTAAAAGTTTCATCCTCTTGCATTCTTATTATCTCAAATTCAGTAGTGAGTCTCTGTAACTTAGATTGTTTAACAACATCCGTTCCTTCATGACAAGTTACTAAAATATCCCACACTTCTTTTGCAATCTCACAATTAGCAATCTTACGATGCTCATTAACATCAACAGCACTAAATAAAATGTCCAAGGCACGATTATTAGCCTGTAAAGCAGCCTTTTCCTTGCGAGATAGTTCAACAGTAAGTTTAGGGACCTATTTTTCTTCTACTTTTTTCGTGGGATGGTTAAACCCTCCGATGCAAGAATTCCAAATTTCCTCATCCACGGACCTTATGATAGCCTTTATTCTAGATTTCCAGTAGTCAAAATTTTCACTATCCAAAATAGGTGTGCGACTCGACGGATGATTCATGTTATTGTTCATGTTCATTATTGCTATAGATCCGCTCTAGGAAGAAATCCAAAAATTAATGAGCGACCCGCTTTGATACCAAGTGAAATTCCTTTTTCGCTATCAAATACTCAAAAGCAACGTAATAAAGGAACGAAAAGCAATAATAAGTGAATACAAGAATATACGTGGAAAACCCCTTAAAAAGGGTAAAAACCACGGGAGGAAATCGAACCACTAAAAGTAATCATTGTGCAGTTACAAACAATCTTAATTAAACAATCATGAATCCTCACCGACTGACCAAAGATCGATTTGTCGAATCCACGTACACCGCACCAAGTGGTTGATTGCCGCATACCTTGAATCCACAAGTCCTCCGATATACTTCCAAAATCCACTGGAAGAAGGTTTCAAGTGGTTGGAACAATGATTGAAACGAACACTTGGAGTTTATGTAGAAAGGTTCATGATCACCGAATCATGTGTAATTCCAAGAGGTAAGAACCAGTCACCATTAGACATTACTCGGTATTGGAGACAAAGGTAAACAGCTCTGATATCTTCGGTCACCTTAAAAAGCCAGCAAAAATGAATATAAATAGGCTACTGAAAAAAAACGGAAGGTTGCTCGAGCACTGGAAAAATTGTCTTTGAGTTGCTCAAGCACTAAGACTAGAAAACCCTTCCATATAATCACCAACATGATTTCTTCTTTCCTGTACGAAATCAACCCTTCCATAGAATCACCAACGTGATTTCTGCTTTCCTGTACGAAATTAACTTGCCAAATGGAAAGCTTCCATGCTACTTTCCTTTGACAACCTCTCTCAATCAATTACAAAATACAATTGCTAGCCTTTCCTAAACTAAATGCTCTAACACAATAAGTTACAATATAATTAATGGGATACAAATCAAAAGAGATTTTGTCATGGGATTTGCCAAAATATGGACTTTACACACTATACACCTAAATTCACCAAACTAATTAATAATCAACTCTAAGGTGTATAACAAATTTTCACTATACACGTGGGTCCCGACACACTTGGTTTATGGTCTACAAAATTATTAATACAGTTACACGTAACCACATTATTAAATATAATAAATTCAAGTTAGGGACAGGTCTCTACATGAATAGTGAAGATGGGATGTGAATTTTGCAAAAAGGGTGTGAATTTTGCAACACACTCAAGAATTCACACTCCCAAGAATTCCAACCTCTAAGAATTCACACCCTAAAAAATTCACACCTCCAAGAATTCACACCCCCAAGAATTCACCCCCTAAAAAATTCTGCAAAATGGCACAAAAAAATTTCTACGAAAGGGCAAAATAGTAAAAGCATATTTAAAAGGGTTGGATGAGATAGCTCTACAAAAAGGGTCTGCACGAAACCCCAAACAAAATATGGGACCGGCCAAGAATTTCCTAAGGAATTTATGCCAAAACATTTACGTAATGGAATAGTTTAATAAATAGAGCCATCATGAGCCAAGCTCGAGCCTAAATGATAGTTCTCGAGCCGAGCTCAAGCCAGAAAATCATTGCTTGATTTGAGCTCAAGCCGAGTTTGAGCCGGCCCTTTTTGTGGCGAGCTGAGCCTAAACATGCCAAAGCTCGGCTCTCTCGATTGTAGTACTACATACAATGATGATGAACCCGGAAAAACTTGCTACATTTGACTAACCTAAACAAAATGCTGCATTTGACAGACCTAAACATGCTCGCAGTTCAGGTTTGTAGATATATATATATATATACACACACACACACACACACACACACATACATACAGTTAGGATCTGTTGAGGAATCCCGCTTTTCAGCTTGGTGCGGGACTGTGTTCTCAGCCCTTGGATTTAATCCAAGGGCCAAGAAAAGAGAAGGGATTAAAATTGCAAAAATTACACTTTCCCCCCTCTAAACCCACACTTGCCCCCTTCGTTTCATTTCACGCTGCTTTAGAGAGAGAGAGAGAAAGACATGCGAACCAGAGAACGAACGAAGCAACGAACCAGGAACGAACAAAGCAGCGAACTAGAGAAGACCGAAGAACGAAGACAAAGACGAACGAAGCATCGATCTCTCTCTGGTTCGATTCTCTAATCTCTCTCTCTCGCTCTCTGGATCATTCTCTATCTAAGAAATTAGGATTTTTCCTGTTAGGGTTTTGATTTCGATTAAGAACAAGATACGAAGAAGAAGAAGAAGATCGACTAGAAAACGTGATTGAACCAAATAAGGTATCTCTCTCTCGGTTGTTTGATTGATTTGAGAAACCCCTTTCCAACTTCGATTCTGTGTTTATTTTGTAATCTTTGGTTTGGTTCAGAAATTAGGATTAGGGTTTGGGTTTGTGACATTGGGTCTCTCTCTCTGGTTTAGAAATTCTGGTTTTAAAAAAACCCTAATTCTAATTTTTACATTAATTCTGGAATAGTGTTAGGGTTAGGTTTTTATTTTGATTAGTATGGCAATTACTGGAGAAAAAGAAATGAGATGCATAGTTGAGTTAGATATACTCATCTGTCCTTTGCATTGTTATTATTAGGAGAATAAGACTCATGATTTTATAAACCCTTCTGATACAAATCCATGACCAACTGAAGCACTTCATAGGATGTTGGAGAATGAAGCACTTCACAATTTGGTTTAACAAAAACTTGTTTTTTTGTTTTTTGCTTTCTCCGTAAATAGATACTCAGGAAATTGTTTGTACTCTGTACCCTTCCATTTGATGTTTATGCCCCTCCTGTGCGAAGCTGCAAGGGTTTATCTATAATTTTTTCTTTGTATTCAATTAGGTAAATTACATTGTATGATGTTGGTATCATGTTTCTGTTGCAGAACTAACTTCTTCATGTAGCTTTAACAGTCTGCAGATGGATGGAGATCGTTAAGAACTGTGGCCAGGCCACAGTAGATTAAGCTAGTCAATGCTGAAGTATTTAAGAAAGCAGATAACATCATTTATCTTTCTCCTTGTTATCCGTAATCATCTCATATACCATTTTTTATGCTCTTTTCAGGCCTCGGTAGTGCGGCAGATTAAGGATTCAGAGATGGCCATTCAATGGACCTTGATCTACCAGCTTACGAGCCGCTTGCGGGTCCTTCTTCAATCTGCTCCGTCTAAGCGCCTGCTTTTTGAATATTCTACTACATCACAAAATTAACCTCTAGGAACAGGAATGTAGGTTTGTATAGGAATGTAGGATTGGATATCGTATATATCTCATTACTCTGTTCGGGAATGAATGAGCTTTGTTTGTAAGTTACAGAATTGGTCTTATGTCAATATTCTTTGCTCAGAAATGAATGAGCTTTTTTTTAGTAGTTTCAAGGGACTCAATGAATGGAAATTCATACGAGTCATTGTCCATGTGCTTACTAGGTACTCTCCTGGCTCTGCCGATATATTTATCTGTTGTCTATGTACTCTCTGGGATCATCCCTCAGGTTATTCTTCCCGTGCAACTGCTATTTAATATACTCGTGATCAACAGGCCCCTGCAAGTAGACACCCTGGACCATATCTCGTTTTTCATGTTCCTATTGAGCGAGTGGATGACAAAGACAGAATTCATTCTCGTAGAAAATGAATTATAGAAAATGACAATGTGGTGAAAAAATACGATAGAGCCAACGCACAATATGAAGGTTCCAGAGATGGCGTTGGTTTTTGGCAGATGAATATATAGAGGGCGGAGCGAGCGTGTGCAGAGGAGGGCCGGGATTTAATTTGGACATCTCAGTTACAAATGCATGGAATAAATCATAGCACCGGTCATTTTTTTGCAGTTTGAATAAAATACAAAATGGTTGAATTTGGACATCCCAGCTCTCCATGGTTCCACTTAGTCTTCTTCTTTTTTTAAAGGAAATGGTTCAACTTGGTCATGTTGTACTGCAAATGCAAAAAATATGCAGAACCATACACACAGTCTTTCAAATGGCTACCTTGTAGCTTCATCTTAACAAAAATAAGTGCATCACGCTTCGAAGCAAACTACCACGATCACCACTTATACACACCACATACAAGGCCGCCAGTTTCACTAACCTAGTAATAGTATCATAACAAACTTACTACTACTAGTACTACTCCTTGAGATCACTGGCTGCTTTTGCCACACATGTACAACACAACACAGAAAACAACAACCCAAAGATAATTTCAGTTAATTTTCCCTCCATTTCTCATTTGCATTGCATCAATCTCCTTCTGCATGGCTTCAATCTGCATTGTGATTGTCGTCCTCTGCATTTCTTCACTAATACTTATGGATACTGAACTCTCACATTGTTCAACAGTCCTCACTGGCTGCTTTTGCCACACATGTTCGACCTGGGTTCTTTTGTGTTCTAGATTTCCTCAATGGTGTTGGTTCTCCGCAAAAACAAAAGATCCCAAAATCGGGATCACCACTTCTATTGTTACCCGAACTACTTCCTTCCATGAAATGGGATATGTACAGAAGGAGGGGATTCAAGAAGAGAAATTTCAACACCTACATTTAGAAAATGGATAATCAATAGTGAATCCTAAAAAATTGGATTAACCCCTCCACACAAAATAAAAGGTCCACTCTTGAAAGCGTTGTTAATTGGACTATGCAATTTCTTCTCCCTAATTGAAGTCAAGAATCTGAGCAAATCATATCAGGCCAAAGAGAAAGTAAAGCTACATGAAGAAGTCAGTTCTGCGACAGAAACATGATACCAACATCATACAATGTAATTTACCTAATTGAAAACAAAAAAAAAAAAAAAGATGTGGGAAGTAGGAGTGGGAAGAGTACTTCAGGTCGCCCTCCGGGTATATGGCGGTTGCTACAATGGTGCTCGGGAACCACCGGAGGTGGAGGAGGAGAGAGCTCGGGGCGGACTTAGAGAGAGAGGGGGATGGCAGTGGAGAGTAGGTGTGTTTGTTGGGGAAATTTCGGCATAATACATAATTCCAGAGAACAACTTCATTGATATTGTAACAATTACATAATCGAAACAAAAAATACAAATGCAGAGTAGAATAAAATAGTTGAGATACAAACTGAATTTTCAGAAAAATCAAACCGAGTCCTGTGTGATACCACAGTCTCCTTAAGAAAGATTCGCCGCCTACCGTCGGTGTTGTAGGTTCTTGTTCGGTGTCTTCCTCCCAGGGTTGGCTCAGCTAAACCGCAAGCCGTCGGAACACCGCCGTTGTCCGCCTTGGCTAACTGACTACCACCTGCCTCTCTCTCTCAAGAATGAATTTCAGAGTGTGCTAGAATGTTGTGAGTTTGATTGTTCTTTCTCCAAAACCGTGATCCTCCTTTTATAGAGGGAGGGTGACAATTGTAACTCCAAGATGACGAATGCAGCCATGAATTTCTCCAATGAATTCTGCCAATCAAATTTGCCAATGAATAGGGAGGTTACGGGATTTGAATTCACAATCATGGGCAGGGGTTACGGGAGTTACAAAATCCCACACATCAATACGTCTATTGATTATGGGGCATCCAGATACAACGAACCTGGTACATGCTCGGTTGCCTCGAGAGACCCTCCGGTAGCCCCGATTTCATTCATTTGAAATTTCGTAAAATTTCCAACAGGTGTGTGTTAATTGCTTGTCTTGAATGCTTGTCTTTTATATGAGCCTTGGAGATGGGGAGAGCCAGGTGTAAAGCTCCTCCCCATTGGTGGACAGAATGGAGGTTGACCTCCTTTCCTTTTTTAGTCCCAAGTCAGGCATCGGAGCCCGTAATCGAGGAACCGACGAGGCTATTTTGGTGATACATGGAGACCCGTATCATCTGTCGAGTCAGGCGAGGTATGATACAGGCTTCGAGGCGCCAGGTGGTAGGTATGATACTTCCTCCGAGATGTCAGATGGCGGTCAATGCCCCTCTTTCTCTCGGACCGGTCAAGTTAGAGCTCACCGGAGGCGAGCTCGTCCTCCTTGACAAACCCCTTGCTCTAACCTCCAAACCACATTCCTCCTTAGGTCCCGAGCAAGGTACCTAGGCCTTGCTCTCGGCTTAGGATGGTGTATAGAGTCGCTTTTAAGTATTCGTGGAGTCTTCAAAATGTTAAGTAGGAGGTGAGGTGCCCAGAGGTGACCTCACTCCTCCATGGGTGGAGAGTTCTCGGAGGAGGCCTTGCTCCTCCGGAGGTGGACTTTGTGGAGGAAGCTTGCTTCGGCGGAGACAAGGTCCGTGGAGGAGGCCTTGCTCCTCCCGGAGGTGAACATTGTGGAGAAGGCCTGTTCCTCCTGATGGTGGATATTGTGGAGGAGGCATGCTCCTGGAAGTGAATCTTGTGGAGGAGGCATGGTCCTCCAGGAGATGGACTTTGTGGAGAAGGCATGATCCTTCAGGAGGTGAACCTTGTGGAGGAGGCATGCTCCTCCAGGAGATGGACTTTGTGGATGAGGCATGCTCATCCTGGAGGTGAACCATGTGGAGGAGGCATGCTCCTCCTGGAAGTGAACCTTGTGGAGGAGGGATGCTGCTCCTAGAAGTGAACTTTGTGGATAAGGCATGCTCCTCCTGGAAGTGAAACTTGTGGAGGAGGCATGCTCCTCTAGGAGATGGTCATCGACGGAGTTCTTGGAGAAGGTGCATCCGGTTGCGAGATATATTGTATACCCACATTAATGTCCCCTTGCACGCATATACTCATGTCACGAGGTGAGTGTGTGCGGGCATAATTGAAACGTGGAGGGAACCTCGTTCCTCCTAGGATGGGGCGCCGGAAGATTTTATGGAGGATGCGCATCCAGATGCGAGGTGTATCGTATGCCCACATTAATGTCCCCTTGCGCGGATATACTCATGTCACAATGTGAGTGTGTGCGGGCAATAATGTCCCCTTATATTGTTTGTCCACTGGGTCTTCACAACATCTTTTTATGGAAGGATTCATATATTGTCATAGGGTTAGGAATATGAAAGGACGTCATCGCGTTCCAAAAATGGTGTGACTCTTCAGTTTGCGAGGAGGAGTAGTATAAATTCCATTTCGCTACCTCATTTTTTACTTTCAACCCAAAACAGAAGTTAAAAGAGCCTTGGGATTTTTTTTTTAAAGAGAGAATGGACTTCCTAAAATTTTGATATTCTCGGAGGAAGTGGGTTCTTTATAGGGGGAGGAGGCAGCATTCGAGGTTGATCCCAAGTTCTGAACTTCCGAAAAAGAATTAAATCTAGGAGGGAAGCGAGGTCCTCCGCGAAATCTCATAAAACTTAAGTCCCAAGGTCTCCTCCATCCCTTCTTTTTTATATCTCTTCCCCTAGTCTTTTCTTTCGGTGTGAGAAAATAGAGAGAAACCGAGAGGGAGAAAGAGGGGGGGAAGGGGATTCTGGGCCGAGAGGGAGAGAGAGTGATCGAGGCCGAGAGGGAGGGAGAGGGACCCAGCCCGAGAGGGAGAAAAGAGAGGCACGATCGTGGGCCTAGGGCAATCGGCGAGCGTGGGCGAGGGGCATTGGGTTTCGGCAGGAGGGTTTCGGTTCGGTAAGGGGATTTTGGAAGACTTGGAGGTTTCGACAATGGAGGGGGACTAGGGTTTCGGCTAGAGAGTTGGGTGGAGGAGGCGATCGGGAGGAGGGGTAATCAGTTGGGATTGTACCGAGGAGGAGGAAGGCGGATCGACGGTGTGAGGCGCTATCAGGCAAGTGGGTTTCGGCGACGATGGTGCGGTGGAGGGGGCGGGGGGGTGTCAGCGGGAGAGAGATTGGCGGAGGGAGGGGTGTCGGCGGGTGAAGGATTGTCGGCGGGGGTTTCGGTGGAAGTTTCGGCTGGGTTGGTGGGTAGGGGTCTCGGCAAGAGAATTTGAGGTTGGGGATTTCGGCTGGGGTGTTTGTTGGCGAGGTGGAAATTCAACAGAGGCGCCAAAATCAATTCGCGTGGTGTTCTTGCTTTTCAGGAGAAAACTTGGTGAGGGGATTGCGCGAGGTTGATTTTGCGGAGGTGCGAGCAACTTGGATATTATGACTTTGCCGAAAGCTTCTTGGAGGTAATCTTTATTTCGTTTGAAAATTGTATTATTGCCAAGGGAGCAAACAAAGTGGGTGCAAGGGGGATGCACGCGGCTCCCTCCCCTTGTTTAAAAAAAAATTTATCTTCTTGTTCCTGCCAAGGGTGCAAAAGGGATGCATACGGCTCCCTTCCCTCGCAAAATTGAATCTGGATTGTCTTGTTTGGTGATTGTCTGACAGGTGCTGGGGTTCGAATATATTATTGTTGAAAAGTATGACGGCGCGACCCAAGCTTCTTGTCACTAGCTGTGCCAGTGCCGTGGTAAAGTCACGGCCGGAACGTGCTTCTTCCGCGACTCTCAGATCCAATAAATCTCTTAAAACAAAGAAAGACAAACCACCTCCTCCTTTGCCTGGTCCGGAATTCTGGTTTCGAGCGCCCTATTTGGGCGGCGGTGATAAGTTGTGGCATTTAGTAGAGGCGGATGCAGAGACTGGGAAAGTGGTTGACGAGCCGTTGTTAGGGTACAAGGAGGTTTCAGTGGAGGAGGGCTGTTTTATTTCTCCCGAGTCAGTGCTGAGGTTCCAGGTTGAGCGTGATGAGTTTCCACACTACTTGTCTGCTTACAGGAATTATGTTGTTCCTCCTACCGCGTTTGCAGCTTGGGCAGATGATATTTTGGGGAATGCCGATTTTGTGGAACTGTTACGAAAAGCCGATGTCCATCGTGCCGTGGTGAATAGTTTGCGGTTGGTGGATCTGCGGGAGCGGAGGTGGATGGATGTTGTAGTGTCCCGATGGAGTACAGAGTCACACACTCTTCCGGTAGCTTAGGGTGAGATAGGACCCACTTTGGAGGATGTAGGCTGCTTGCTCAGGCTGCCGATGGTAGAAAAAGTGGACCCGTCCTCCAGGAGACTCTCCCCTACGCAACAAGGTGTGGTCGATGCGCTGCGGAAATTTGTTTGCCGGGAGAAGGGTCCCGATGGGGTGAAGAAGGCTCACGATGGAGTGAAGAAGGGTCATAGTGGAGTGAAGAATAACTTTACTGAATGGGCACGATATTGGTATAAGGATTTGGGTGCATCGAAGGCCGGGGAGGAAGCTCATGTAGTAACCGATGGACCGGGGTTAAAAGAACCAGCACATTTAGCAGCGTTCCTAGCTTATTGGTTAACTTGGTATATCTTTCCTGGTCCTCCCAAGGGTGGTGTTGATACGGCCTTGTTTAAGCTTGCGGCAATCCTTGCTTTCGGGGAGTCCATACCGTTGGCCCCGTTGTTTTTGGGGACTTTGTTCAAAAGATTGGATATGCTTCACAATGCGGCGCGACGTTCTTGTGGGAGGTATGACTTGCCGATTTATGTGGCCACCAACTTTCTTCATATGTTCTTGTTTGAGCGGTTTCCTAGGGTTGCACCGGAGCCAAATGATTTTGGGGTAGATGATGGTGGAGGGAAGGGGGAATCAGGCCGGAATGTGTGTCGGTCAACGCGATGGTCAGGAAGTGGCGTCCGGGATGTGCGGGATAGTATTGCCGATGTTCTTGATGTTGAGGGAGAGTTTGTTGCTCGGCCGTATGTGAACACGCCGAAGGGGGTTTTTCCTTTTAACGTGTACTCGGAGGAGGATGCGGTGGCCTTTGCGAATAAAGATGATGCATCCACAGCGGAGCTTTTTAGGATGAGTTGTATGATGAGGAGGGAGTTACCATATTTTGTGAATGGGAGGAATGGTTCTGTGGTTTATGATCCGATGAGGGTTGCACGCCAATTCGGATTTGATCAGGGGGTGCCGAAACCATTTCTGCCATTGGGGGATGTGGGAGATGTGTGGAAAAGGTTCCTGAAATCGGCCTTCCCGGCGGAGCTTAGGTCAATGAATACGATCACTTTGCCTGGGGCTAAGAGGATGGGAGGATGTACGAAACTTTATAGGGAGTATTGGAGGGATAACCTGGTACACTTTGTGGAATATGTGAAAGGAGTTCCCGTGTCTTTGGAAGTGGAGGATGTAATGAGCCAGGATGGTGAGTTATGTCTTCCGAAGGTGAAGGATCCGGCCCTTGCATTGTTTGGTGCCCGTTCGCCATATGTTAAGGAAGAAGTATTGGGGAGGGTGAAAGAGCATCTGAAAAATATATATGGTACTGTGGAGAGAGATGTGGGGAGCAGTGGATCTCTGAGCGGCCAGGATGGAGAGGGGCGGGTGGAGGGAGTACGGTTGAGTGGCAAACGGACTTCAAAGAGGCTTGCGCAAGGGATCGTGGAGGTGGCCAAGCCCGGCAAGCAAAAAAAGGTTAGGGTTTGTCGCCTTCTCATATCTTCAAATTTCTTTATGCTTGTTAAATTTCTAGTATAAGAATACATTTGTTGCTCTTTGTCCTTTTGTAGACTGCAAAGGGGAATGAGGAGAGCTCTCAAGCGGTTCAACCCAGTGTTGCAGAAGAAGTGGGGAGAATACCGCGAGTGGGGGTCCCGGAGATGGAGACTGGAGGAGGTTCGGAGGTGCCTTCTAATTTCGTAGAGGTGATAAGTACCTTAGATCAAACTGCGGCGGCGCATGGAGGTATGGACGATATCTAGGGGGATGAAGAGTGTCTTTCAAGAGAGTGCCTCAACCTGATGTTGTGGAAGAGGTGATAAAAGCACCGCGAATGGAGGTCTTAGAAACGGCGGTCGGAAGAGGTTTGGACGTGCCGTTGGATTCTTTGGAGGCGATAGGTACTTTCGATCAAAATGTGGCGGTGCACGGGGTCATGAACGACATTTGGGGGGATGAGGGGGGGTCTTCCAAGGGGGTGGCGCATCCGTGGAAGGGTAACTCACTCCACCATATGCGTTCGTCGGGTGTGGTGCCGAGTGAGGAGGAAGAAGAGGAAAAAATAGGGGAGGAAGAAGATGAGGAAGAAGGGAGTGAGAATAATAACCATGATGATGACCAAGAGGATGAGGAGGAGGCTGAGGAAGAGGCCGATGATGACCAGGAGGGCCAGGCGGGGTTTAACCATATGGAGGGAGGCGATGGTGGCGAGTCACTTGTGCAGAATTGATCGAGCATGCAGGATGATACGAATGAGGGAGGGTTGCGCAGTAGTCGTCGTTGGTGGAAAGAGGGTAGCTTTATCATAGCGCGCTATCCCGATGGGAGTGTCATCGTGACTTTGGAGACGAAGGAGAAGGTGACGTTGCAGCCTAGTGTGTTGTTTGCCGAGGCTCAAGAGGAGCATCGACCTTTGCTGGCCGACATCTTTTTTCAGAGGCCCAGTACATTTGTTCGGCTTGGCAACATGAGTACCTTTTCGAGGAGGTTAGCACTAGTTTTCTTGGTATCATTTGTGGAATTGCTTGAAGATGCGAGCTTGCCCAAAGCTACGCCTGATGAGTTTACATATTTGTACGGTGGTCTGGCTGCGTTGGGAAGTTATCAATTGGAGGCTGACTAGCTCCGTAAGAGGATAGACCAGAAGGCTTTCCTTCTTGAGCTCCCGGCTTGGCGGAATCGATTGGAGAAAGTAAGTAAAGAATTGGAGGAAGTTGAAGCGACGGCAGCGCGATTGAGGAAAAGGAAGAAAAAGCTTGAAGGTGAAGTGGCCGAGCGCGAGAGTGCCCTCTCGGGAGGCTTCGATATGTCTGGTCATGCCAGTCAAGGGCTACGGCGGTGAAGAAGGATTGGGCGCCGGGTGGTTCACTCTTGTTTTGTTGATGCTCATTTCCTTTGTAATGTCTTGAACTATCATGTTTTATAACAGAGAGACTACAGTTCCTAACCGAATTTTCGACGCCGCGCCGGGCCCACTCCGGCCACCGGACAGCTGATCGGAGCCGACCAAAAATTCTAAAAAAAAAAATTTAGACAAAAAAATGGTGTTTGGATCGGCCACCTACACACATCGGATGCCGTTGATTCCCACGTAGACCCACTCGATTTTTTTTTTTAGAATTTTTGGTCGGCTCCGATCAGCCATCCGGTGGCCGGAGTGGGCCCGGCGCGGCATCAGGAATTCGGTCGGGAATTCCCGGTCGGGATTCTCAGACTTTCTGGTTTTATAAACATTAGTAATGACAGTAATGATCTTCATATGTAATGAACCTTTGGTAACGGAAAATTTGGATGAAGAATCCTTCGGTAGTTCACATTTCTTTTGGTGCTGTCACTTCTCGTTTGTAATAGACTTTTGGCAATGAATGCATGGAATACCCTTGTCTTGCAATCTCTTGTTTGTATTTACCGTTTTGCCTTTGGTTGTCGTTTTGCCGAACTGCATAAAAGATTCTCTCTTCTTCTTTTTTTCTTTCGGCAGAGTTACGTGACCGTTTGGGCGTGTGAGGGGGCGTCGCTTTTAGGCGAGGGGCGTATCTTCCAAATTTCCCTAGGAGGGAGGTGTGTCTTGCTGATCTTTGTCCCTTTTTTTGAGTAATTTGGCGGAATGAGAGCATTGAGGCGTGCAGAAGGGGGGGAATTGTATGATCACGGGCAACATCTTTATTGGTGATTAAAAATAAGGCGACGCTCGATATCATTGTGATTTCAATGGCAATTGGTGGATGGAGACGATCCTGTGGTGCTTCGGCTGTCAACCAGTGCTAAGCACGCAGGTTGGCCAAGCCCAGGATGGAGGATGGGACGGTCAACAAACCCCCGATAAGGCTAGGCTTGTGACTCCCACGGCGTAGTGGCTGAGAATATTGGTAGACAATATCTCAATGGGCGATCGGGTGAGGCGATACTTGGCGGCCTTCAACAGTGATTCATGCATGGAGTCCGACGGCGCTTTAGCAGTCAACCCATGCTAGGCTGGTTGGCCAAACACCGGAAGGGATGATCAGCGAGCCCCCGATTAAGCTAGGCTTGCGAGTCCCTTAGCGTGGTTGCTGAGAATATTGGTAGACAATATCTCAATGGGCGGTCAAGAGGGAGGCGATACTTGGCGTTGTGGCCATACGATAAGGAGAAGGAAGTAATTTTTTTTTTTTTAGTACGATAATCAAACATGGAATGAAATTATGCTTGGCGGCGATTACAGTGGAGAGAGCCTAAACAGAAAGGCTAAGTCCCCATCTCTTTTTTTATGTGGGGGAGGGATAACTTGCCGGTGAGTTGTTAGGAGGATTCAAACTTCTGGCGATGTAATTACATAGACGACACGTCTATTAGCGCAGTAATCTCGTTGTGATAGGTGCCCAAGATAGTGCAGTGGAGTTCATTATTCCATAGTATCCATGTCCCTCCCAACGAGTATGGGATAAGGGGATCCATGATGGCGGAATTGGCAAATCCAATAGTTAGGCTCATCTACTTAGCGAGATCCCCGCCAATCCATGTGTTGGAGACCACCACCAAATCTGGTTGGTGCAATGTAACGGTGTCAAGAAAGTACTTGTAAAAACTCATGCGGATGGCCCCCTTGCAATTCCACCATAGGATTGTTATTGGGCGACGGGTGGAGGGCCTTGGTGTGTCATTGCTGGATATTGGGTCTTCCTCTTCCGCAGTGGGTAGGAAGGCTAATCCTATGCCTTCGGATTGATCGGGAGCGTCGAAAGTTGTGATGGAGAGGCGGTACGACAGTTGGCCGTAAATTATCAATTGTTCAACTGGGATTTTGAATTGATAAAAGCCGCGAGCCGACAGAACCTCGGCATAGTGCACGCTAGATGGGAGGATTAGTTCTATATCTTTTCGGAGTTGGTGAGTATGCGTTGGGAGGTCGTTTGGTGACCGGTGGAATTGGAGGTGACGCAGTGGGAGCGAATCCCATGCTTGAATGAGTTCCTTAATGAAGGAGGCTTGCCCAGACGATGCCATGCGGTCGTATTCCTCCACCAGATTTTGTGGTACACCTTTTATAAACCAATTTGGTGGGGATTCAACTCCCTCCCGTAGTAGGAGGAATTGCGTGTGCCCCGTGGCTGGGAGGCGCCTCATCCGCAGAATGTAGCTCCACCCGGGGGAATTGGGTCCCGCTCGGGACGGCGTTGGAGTGTGGAGGTACCTTGTGATTGGTGATTGTGGAGCCATGGTTGAGGTAAATGAGGGAGAAGAGGATCTGAGGATTTAAATGTTTGATGTCGGTGTTTTTTTTTTGTACTTTACTATGGTGTGAAGGTCCCGGTCCGTTTTAAAGGAACTTGGAGAATCTTTGAGACTTGACATATCATGGCTTGAGGTGAGATATGGATTTGGACAAGTCATCTCGAATCATAGGAGAGTCAGGACTAGGATCTGGATTTACTTGTATTTGGAGGTTTAGGGTATCGGGTGTAACATTTTCACAAAAGGAGGGCAAGTGAATTCGGGAAGTAGGGGGAATCTGGCCCAGGCCTACAAGCGTAGGACTAATTTAGGAAATGGGGGGAAATCCGGGTCAAGCCTACAAGCGTAGAACGCCCTTGTGCTTGGCGGTCCGAAGGATGAATCGTAACATTTGCTAGGGAGTTGTCATTTTGTAGACATGACTTATCATTAATCCATCTAACCAAGTCTGCCAAATTTGGGGGCTGACTTCCCTTTCATGACATGCGGTGCTGCCTTTAAAACCAAGTCTCCCTTCGCGAATAGTCGCGGCCTAACCAAGGCATCGTAGGCTCGAGCTATCCTCCGTTGGTAGACGTGGAGGTTAACCTGCGCCCGATCCCTTCGTTCATCCAGTGCTTCCAACTCGCTTGGTCTTGCATCATGGAGGACCTCGCTTTGTAACGCCATCCGTGCTGAAGGTATTGCAATTTCTAAGGGGAGGACAGCCTTGGCCCCAAAGACCAAGGAAAAGGGGGTCATCTGGGTGGGTTTTCTTTTGGAGGTTCGATAAGCCCAGAGGGCCATGGGTAAGGCATGTGCCCTATTCTTCTGGTGATCCTCTAGCGTTCGGCTCAATATTTTGAGGAGAGTCTTGTTGGTCGCCTCCGCTTGCCCATTTCCTTTAGGATAATAGGCCGTGGACTTGTGGTGAGTGACGTCATAGGAGAATAGGAGTTGCCCGACTTGGTGGTTAACAAAGGGTGTGCCATTGTCGGAGAGGATGACTTTGGGAATTCCAAATCAGCATATGACGTGCTCTCGAATGAAATTGGAGACAGCTGCTCCGGTCGCCCTTTTGAGAGGGACAGCTTCCACCCATTTTGTATAGAGCTCTGTGGCGGTGAGTATCCAAATGTTCCCTCTGGAGGGAGGATTGATTGGACCGATCAAGTCCATGCCCCAAGTATGGAATGGCCATGGGGTTCCAATAGCTCGGAGGTCAATGGCGGGGGCATGAATCATGTTGCCGTGAATCTGGCACGCCTTACACCTTTTGACATGGTTTTTAGCATCCTCTTCCATGGTGGGCCAATAATAACCTACATGGAGTAGGTGTTGGAATAGCTTGGCTCCTCCCTGGTGCTCGGCCTCGTGTACTACTTCTAACGCTTTTGAAGTTTCAAGACCCGCTAAGCACTTCAGAGGTTTTCCTTTAAAACTTCTTTGAAAGAGTTCTTCGTTCTGAACGAAGAACTTTGGAGCTCGTTTCTTGACTATCGCCATGTCAGCTCGATCAGGAGGTAAGGTACCATCGGTCAGAAAATCATGTAGGGTTTTCTCCAATCACTGTATACTCTGATGAAATTGCACTCCGCCTTGGAAGGGATTTCTCTACATCTGGGACATTTACTCTGCAATGCCGCTGCGTCTGTCGCCATGGTGGGCCAATAAACCCTTGGCGTTGGAGTCATCTGTAGAGGCTTACGTCCCCGATTCTGCATGATTGCTCATGAACTTCCTGGATTTTAAACTTAGCTTCTTCCTCCCCAATGCAACGCCCTAGCAACCCTTCGGAGCCCCTGTAGTATAGGACTCCTTGATAAATAGTGAAATGTTTCAAATTGCTGAGGGTTATGGCGGCGGAGGTATTCTTTAGCTCGTTGGAGATGGGGGTTCTCCAGCCTTCAATTTCTTCTTCGGGGAAAATCTCGGCTACGAAGCAAGGCATGCTTCTCTTGAAAATTTTGATTTTGGTTGGCACCCCTGAGACTTCCACCTTGGAGGCGAGGGTCGCGAGAGCATCGGGATGACGATTCTCAGAGCGGGGGCATGTTCCAAGCGGAGGGCGTCGAATTTGTTTGCTACTCTTTGCACAATGGTCCTGTAAGAAGCAAGTGGAGGTTCTCTAATTGCATATTCGCCGTACGTTTGCTGGACGACTAGTTTGGCGTCCCCTTTAATGCATAGGAGGGTTATGCCGCAATTCAGGGCGGCCATGAGGCCAAGGATGAGCACTTCATACTCGGCTTCATTGTTGGAGCAATGAAAATCGAGTTTGTAGGAAAGGTTGATCTTTCATCCACTAGGGACCGTTAGAACTATTCCAGCACCTCCACCTTTAGTCGTGGATGATCCATCAAAACTGAGGCTCCACTCTCCAACCTCCACTTGTGCTGCTTGGAACTCATCTCCTGGCAAATCTTCGAATGGGGGTTCGTATTGGCCATTTGGAAAATGAGCCAAAAGATCGGCCAGAGCTTGGTTTTTTACCGCCCGAGGGGCTTTACAAGTGATCTCATACTCCGCCAAAGAAAGCAGCCATCGAGCCGGCCTACCAGCCATAGCTAGGCGATTGAGGAGGTATCGGATTGGATCACATTTCGTGATGAGGTGGAGAGGGTATGAAAGGAGATAGTGGTGGAGTTTTTGTGCGGCGAACACAAGAGCGAGGCAATGGCGCTCTATTGGCGAGTATCGCGATTCCGCCCCTTGTATAACCCTGCTTATGTAATAAACCAGCCTTTCGGTTCCATCTACTTCTTGAGCCAGGAAGGCCACAATGGAGCGAGGAGTGGAGGTGATGTACAGGAGGAGGGGCTTTCCTTGTTGAGGAGGAGTCATTGTGAGTGGTGAGACTAACGCCGCTTTGATAGCTTCAAACGCCTTGTTGTGTTCCTCCGTCCAGATAAATTTGGCATCTTTCTTAATCAAATTGCTGAATGGTTGGGTGATTTTAGCCATACCGGGGATGAACGTCCGCAGATAAGATGTGCGTCCCAAGAATGTTCGGAGTTCGTCCACGTTGGTAGGCCGGGGCATTTCCCGGATTGCGGTGACTTTGGCGGTGGACAATGCAGCCAAGGAACTTGCCGGCTGTGACTCCGAATGCGCATTTTAACAGGTTCATCCGTAGCCGATAACTTTTGCATCTCTCAAAAACTCTTCGGAGGTCCTCCAGATGGATCTCTTGTTCTTTGGATTTGATCACCAGATCACCAGATCGTCTATATAGAACTCGAGTATGTCGTGGAACATATCGTGGAAAATGGCGGTCATCGCCCGTTGGTATGTAGCTCCGGCATTCTTCAAGCCGAATGGCATAACGGTGCAGAAAAAGTTGCCATTGAGAGTCCAGAAGGAGGTCTTAGGAGCATCGTCAGGGGCCATCTTGATTTGGTTGTATCCACTAAATCTGTCCATAAATGAGAACATGTGGTGCCCGGAGGCCAAGTCCACAAGTGTATCAATGCTAGGAAGACGGAATTCATCTTTCGGGCAAGATTTGTTCAAGTCTCTAAAATCCACGCAAACGCGGATTCGCCCGTTCTTCTTTAGCACTGGGACAATGCTGGAGAGCTAGGAGGGGTGTTGGATGGGCCTGATGAATCCAGCTTTGAGGAGTTTAACCACTTCATCCTTGATCTTTAACTCCACGTCAGGCTTGTAAAATCTAACGCCTTGCTTCACTGGGCGAGCTGAAGGCACCACATTGAGTTTGTGGGTGGTGACTCCGGGGTCCAATCCTGGCATTTCGTCATAGTTCCATGCAAAAACATCAATGTACTCACGGATGAGCGCAATGAAAGCCTTCTTTTTCTCTTCAGGAAGATCTTTGGCTTGAAAAATTGGTTTCGGAGGCATGCCCTTCGGGGCCAAGTTCACTTCTTCTAGCTCTTGCTTCTGAGGCCGAGGCCCATCTTGCAAGCATTCTGGAGCCTCGTTGACTTCTTAGAGGGCTTGGGGTTGCTCTTCCTGGCCCTCATCTGGTGTTGTCAACTTTTGAATTGTGGAAGGTTCTCTCTTCTTCTTGTTCTTCTTCTTTAGCTTGTTCGGTTGTTTTTGTGTGAGACTAGATAAGGAGCAACATTGAGTGAGGTGTTCCACGAGGTCCCTTTCATCCTCGTGGACTTCATGACATTTCGCTAGGGAGCCGGCTTCCCCAGGCGAGGAAGCTAGCTCCCCGCACCTTCACAAGCGGTAGACCTCTTTACCGTCCGGCCTCGTGTATTTCACCACTTTGGGGCCGACATTGTCCTCCGCGGGTGCTTAAGCCTTGGCCAAGATAACATCTCTAGCCCGTTTTTTCTTGTTGGGGTTGCTTATGGATGAAGATTCTTCCTTCAAAATTTCATCCCATTTAGTGATCGGGATATACAAGGGCCTGTTGTGAGGGAAAGGGAGTTGTCGGTCAACCTCCGTGAATGTGATGGGAAGATGATTGTCGCGGAGAATCTTCCTCACAGAGCCGGATAGGCCCATGCATTGCTCTCCATGCTCTTCTGCCACGCGGAGTATGGCCTTGGTCGCCTCGAATCTTGTTGCTTGGGAGAAGCCAAACTGATCCAATAACCATTTGAACTTTGTGAAGTTTTAGAGGGAGGAGGCCCGCCTTTCCTCAAAATTTGGGCACTCCGGCCCCTCTATGTTAGCTATTTCACATGCAGTTGGTTCTTCGTTCTCTTCATGGTGGGAGATGGTTACCATCATGACAGCTTTTCCATTATCTTTATGACTTGGGAGGGGGTTTCGGAGGACATCTTTGGTTGCCGTGATCTCCACAGTCTCTTCGATCATAAATTTTTCGAACACTAAGTAGGTACAAACACTAAGTAGGTTAGGATCAAAGAGAGGACATAAGACACAGGATCTTATTAAGAAGTACTGACTTGGTTCTTTATAACGTGGGAGAGTACCCCTTTTATAGGCATAAAAGGGTCCTCTGATTACATCATGGAGTCCTCCGCCTACATCATAGAACAGTACAACTATAATTACAAGTTACTATTACTAGTCCATCTTCGTAGGACTTTCTCTTCCTATTACCTGCAAAACTTAACTACTGACTACTTTTACATTTATTACTTTACAGACTTTCACCCTCTCCGGAAAGAGGACAATACTACCACACTTTATTCTTACAGTACACACCAATGATACAACAACAAACAGTAAACACCAATAATTTTCGCTCTTGTCACTCTGGATCATCTGAACTACTTTCTTCATCTCTGTCAGTCAAGTGATACTGGGTCAAAAGATAGCGAATATTTTGGCGCCATTCTTCCGGATAAGCATCATTGAATTTCCAGTTTGCAGACTCATAATGGAGGAGAGATGAGGGAACTTCTACAGGTGTCAATCCATTGAGTGAGCACAGTGTTTGAGTCATGACCAGATAATTTCCACTGTGGATCTCAATGCTCGGGGACTCTTGATATGCTGAAAGGAATATAGTGTGATACTCCTTTCTCGAAGTGATAGAACCATCAGGATTAGGAATACATCTGTTGTTGCGAGTTGTCCAAAAAGCAAATTGGAGATCTTCGTCTGGACCTGTGGTGACTTGTCTGATCTTCTGTTGCTAGTAGGGTATGTTACCAAAGAGCAAGAGAAATTTCAGAAAGAAATCTTCTGGTGGTTGAACTTGATTGAACGCTGCATGAGCCAGATAGACCAAGACTGCTGATTTATTAAAACAGACGCTTATAGTATACACATCGACTAAATACCAAAAGAGGAGATAGGCTTCTTTTTTGAAATAAAAGACATTATGGTAGGACACTTCAAATTGAGTGAGAAAAGGATAGACAGGATGAAAGGGTAGACCTTTTATGGGACCTTCATCAAGACCATACTTAAAAATACAGAGGTGTTGAAGGTTTTGACACATTTGAACACATCTAGAAAGAAGGGTTAACTCTAAAAGATGACACTGAAGGTGGATAGGAAAATTGATCGGATGGAAACAGGAAATCATGGGAAAACAACCAGGAACAAAGTAATGTGGTTTTGTTTTTGAAAACTGGTTGATTTCTTTTTTGAGCCTTGATAAAAAATCAGGGAGGACATTTGTTTTTCCTTTTATGTGAACAGCATCAAAACTCAAATTGGAAAACCAATTTGCCCATCTGAGTAACTGTGCCTTTGGAAGGTGCTTCTATTTGAATTTGAGCATGCTGGGGAAACTCATCATATCAGTCTCAATTAGGAAATGATGACCGATTAGATGAAATTCAAACTTCTCAATGCTCCTTTTGATTGCCAGAATTTCTTTGTAAGTAGAGTGGTAATGAAGTTCTGCTAGAGAGAATGCACCACTCTTATATCCACAAATTCTGCGCTTTTGATCTGAATCTTCTTCCAAAAGAATTGCTCCCCAATATAAATCGGAGGCATCTGTCTGAAGAACTCTCTTTCCATCTGAAGGTATGGTTAATGGAGGAAGAGTTTTGGTTAGGGCATTGAGGTCTTTTACAGCTTTGGTACAAAGGGCTGACCAAGGAGGAGGGGTTTTCTTTAGTAGAGCTGAGAGAGGAGTTCGGTATTGGGCCAGGTTGGGAATAAAATCAGCCATATAGTTAACAATTCCAAGGAACTGTTGGACTTGTTTGACTGTGAGATTTTCATCTGAAAAATGATCAAGTTGGGAGGCTATATGAGGCTGGAGGGTATATTGACCTTTAGAGATATGCATCCCTAAAAAGTCAATTTCTGGTTGGGCAAGAAGCATCTTTTTCTCTGAAAGCATGATACCATGGGTTTGGACTAGGGAATGGAAAATTTGTAGTAGGACAACATGAGACTCAGTATCTAGGGAAAAAAGTAGGATATCATCAATGTAGACAAGGGCTGAGGATAGAATAGGAGCAAATACCCGAATCATGGCCTTTTGAAATAAAGATGGAGCTGTTTTTAATCCAAAAGGCATGACTGACCATTGAAAGTGGTGATCTGGAATGCAGAAACCAGTTTTGGGACGATCATCTGGATGGATGCCCAGCTGCCAAAAACCTGCTTTTAGGTCAAACTTTGAGAAAATTTGAGCTTTAGGCAAGTTTGCAAAAAGAACACTTCTCCGAGGAAGAGGGAATTTGTTATCCTGCAAAAAATGATTAAGAGGCTGGTAGTTGATAACCAGACAAAGCTTTCCTCTTATCTGCTCTGTTCTTTTGTTGACATAAAATGCTTCACATGCCCACTGAGAGGTTGTGGGCTGAATCAAACCTTCTGATTGAAGTTGCTGGAGTTCTTGAAGAGCAAGCTGGTAGTGTTCTGGGTTCATTCCATGATGGGTAGCTTTGGTGGGATTAATATCTTCATTTTTCTTAAAGGGAAGAGAAATGAAGAAATCTGGATTTTTCCAAAGTGGGTTGGAGCATTTGGTGAGGAACTCGGAATGGGATTCAGCACAGGAAGTTTGGACTATGGCTTCTTTAATGGTGGAGAAAGTTTCTATTGAAAAGAGATTTGGCTGAGTGGCCCAGGGTAACATGTAGTTTTTGTATTTCAAACTTTTTTTGAGCCAGGAAACTTTGCTGAGATTTTGGAGAATATCAAAGCCTAACAATAAATCTTTCCCTGGGAGATCAGAACCATAGACTTGATGTTTTATGGTGTATCCAGGAAAAAGTTGAATGGAAACAGGCTTACTTATCAGAGTGATAACAAATGTTTCTCCGTTGGCTGCTGTAAAGGGTCTGAAACAAGACTGCCAGTAAGACCTGGGGAGAATTGCTAGGTTGAGAATGGAGGCTGCTGCACCAGTATCAAAGAAAGCGATGACTGGTATAGGTTTCTCATATTTTCCAAGCAAGATTTTGACCTTGGCTAAAGGTTGAGCCAGCATGATGTTGAGGAACCCAATTGTTTGGACTTCATAAGGGAATGAGTCAGGATCATCAGAAGAGTTATCTGATTCTGCCGAATCGTCTGAGTCATCAAAAGTGAATGCAAGAACTGCTTCATCTGTTGCTTCATCATCAATGGAAAACAGAGATTCGATATCAGCATCTTCAAAGTCATCATCAATGAGAGCCAAAGAGTTCACCATTTTGTCTCTTGCTGCCTTATTTGGACACTGTTTTGCATAGTGCCCCTTCTTTCCGCATATGTAGCAGCGATCAGACTTTCGCTGCCCTCTGAACTTTTTCTTCTTGAAAAATTTCCATTTTCTCCGGCGTGGGAACTTGCCAGATTTTGGAAACTTTGAAAACTTGCCAGGAGTTTGAAACTTCCATTTCTGAAAGTGTTTGGACTTCCGGTATGAAGGACGGCAAGTGCACTTCTTGTCTTTGCACTTTATGGATAAGTCGGGTCGGTCACATGCTTTACCAAGAAGTTTTCCCTGTTCTTCAAGAGTTCTGAGAAATTTCTGGTGATTGCACAATTTTTCCAAGGCAATCAAAGAGTGCTGGTAAATACCACCAAGAGATGTTGCATTCAACGTCAATCCTTTTGTCTGAAGTAATCTTGTTGTCTCATTTCCCAATGGTTCTGAAAGGGAATTGAGAAAGGCTTGCTTGAGATTGACATCATCCATGCCGTTGAGAAGATAAAATCTCTGAGACATACGGTCATAGTGAGTCTCGAGATCTTTCCTTTTGAATGAACAACACTTCATACTAAGATATTCTTCTCGAACAAACTCTTTTGTATTGTTGTGGTCACCAAGAAACTCAGTATGCAGGACTGAGATGAATTGATCAAGGGTTGGCAATTGTTTGAGCTGTAGCTGTCGGTATTCACCAAGAGCTAAGTACTATTGACGTAGGCGGCCAAGAAATTTTGCTGTACACTTAGTAATGACATCACTGAGTGTAGCGTTTGGGGAAAGCATAGCAGCTGTACACCAAGTATGAATCTCATAAAGTTTATCCAACCATTTTGATGGGGGAATGGTGTCAAAAGAGAAACCTTGGGTATGCATATAGGAATGTGAGAAGGAATAAAAAGTAGGAATTTCAGGCGGTGTATCAAACTCAGGACCTTCTTTAATGATGGGATCTTCAACTTGTTCTTCTGGGTTTTAAGGGTTCATCATGAAAACAGTAGGAATTGGCATAGAGTTTGTGGATTCAGTATCTGAATCAAACTCAATGGTTGGTTTAGGAGATGGGGTTTCTGGTATAGTGGCTAAGGTATGTAGGAGAGTGGATATTGGATTTTTAGGAGGGTTAGGAGTTGGCTGAACCATTAACTGGGGTGACTTGGAGTTTGGATCGGATGGGTTAAGAGGAGTGGAGGTAATTGGAGTAGAGGTCGATGTAGATGGTAGAGATGGAATTGTTGGAGACGGAATTGTTGAAGGCTGGAGAGGTTTTATCTAGGGCTTTGGGAAAGGAAGTTTTGGTGGAGATGGTCTTTTTGGTGGAGGAAGAAAAGCTGATGAGCTCCCAAAGATATTGGACTCACCAAATCCTGAAGTAGGATTTATAGGTAAGGGTTGAGACATTTGAGGATACCCAAACAAACTCTGCTGAGAGGAAGATGTGAACATGTCAAACGGGCTTTTTTGTTGAGAATTTTGCTGAGCTTGGAGAGAATGAAGCTGGTTCTTGAGATGCTTCATTTCAGCATCCTTGTGGTAAAAGGCTGCTGAAAATGCTTGGTTGGCATAGGCCATTTGGAGAGGTTCCTGGTGAACATTCTGGATTTTCTGCTGCAAATCTCTGATAAGAAGTTCTAAGGTTGATAACTTCTTATGAACTGCATTCTCCAAATTTTGCTGGGAGTTAGCAATTCTCTGAAGAATTTTGTTCTGAGCAAGAGAATTTGCTGACTGCCAATTTATTGCTGCTTCTGCTGCTGAAACGGCTTTGGTACTACCATCAGGGAGAATGGTAGTAGAGTCTGGAATTTTATGCCGATGGGTCGTCCTTTCTTGGGAATTATGAAATTCCAAAGGAGGAAAATCTGCTTCTGTCTAGGAAGAAGGTGAGGTGAACATAAAACATCCACTCGGTTGACTCGACGAACCATCATTAGATGGAGGTTGAGGTGGAGGTGGAGATCTACAAGGAGTGGGAGGTGACGAAGGACATATGGGACATGGTTCTTCAGAATCCTCGTCATCTTCTAGGAGACTGTCTTCTAGACAATCATCACAGTCACCGGTATCAAAATAACAATGACATGTTTCTGGATTTTTGAAATAGAAGACTGGAAGGCCACTGGGTTCAAAATATTTAATTGGAGGGCCAGGTCTAGAACCATCCACAAACATGTTAATTCTTGAGGGAAAAATAACAGGATGGGTTGAAGATGAGGCAGAGGTTTCTTTTGGGAACGTGATTTCCACGGTACCATCAGGTTTAGTGATAAAAGTTGGGTTTAAGGATTGGACAGGTATGGGCTTGTTTTGATTTTTCTCATAAGCTGTAACCCAAGATTCTGGGAGAAGCTTGAGAAGCTCAGGACAGGAAATTTGTCGTGGAACATGGACACAAGAGGCTTGGTGAGGTGCGTTAACAGTTAGGAAAAGGGCTTCATCTGTGGAGGATGGCAAGGACATGTCAAAGGCATGGTTTTGGAGACGGTAGGCCATTTGGTAGTGAAGGGTGGCTACATATGTGGAGGAGATTTGGGAGGCACCACCAATTTGAACTTGGACCTTCAAGGTGGATAGCAGATGAGGATCTGCTAATGGCATGTTGAAATTGGGGTAGAAGGTAAAAATCACAGTTCCAGCATTTAGAGTGGTTTGGACTATAGCGATGCATGCGTGCTGATACTGTAAACACCTGGCATCGACCAGAGCAAGTCTGGAAGTAACAGGCAAACCTTTTCTACCATGAAAAGTGACAGCAAGTCGGATTGCTCCAAAGTGAAGATGGGTAAATCCTTGTTGTTGCCAAAGGCGAGGCAAATCAACCGGGATTTCTAAAGGTAAAAGTTGTTCAGCTTCTGTAGCTGCTATGAAGCATTGATCAAATTTAGAGGCTTGAACATACTCTTTTACGGAGGTTGGGCGTTTTGTAGAGAAAAGTTGGGTGACGGTCTTTTTTACAGAAGTTTGTGGTCTGACAAAGGCATTATAGGGGTTTAGGAACGGGAGATCAGTAAGAGGAACCTTACTATCATCAGGAAGGTATTCAAACTCATACAAATATTCAAGATTAGAAGAAGAAGATGAGGAATTTCTACTGGTGGAAGAACATGAAGGGACTAAGGATGACGTAGCAAAGGAGTGGTAAACAGGTGATTCATTTTTAAGTAGAAATCTGGGTTCTCCTTTTCCTAAGTACAGCAAACCTTTTCTTTTTTAACATAAAAGACTTCAACCAAATTTTTGATTAATAAAATTTTGTATACCAGGGTAGATAAACCGAGACCCACTGCTCAATAGCCAAAAGTCTCAAGGTACTTTAACCCACTGATACAAAATTCTTTTAACCAAAATAGTTGATGAAGTTTCTGATGTGGAGGATCCTTAAAAGGCAACCACAGAGCATACACTTCAAGTTTTTTCTTTTAGAAAAGATTTGAAGTAGTTTTGGAAAAGAAGTTCCCAGAAGAGGGTTTAAGCTAGAATGGAAGACATGGCTTTGATACCAAGTTTACAGACACAAAGTGGGTACAAACACTAAGTAGGTTAGGATCAAAGAGAGGACATAAGACACAGGATCTTATTAAGAAGTACTGACTTGGTTCTTTATAACGTGGGAGAGTACCCCTTTTATAGGCATAAAAGGGTCCTTTGATTACATCATGGAGTCCTCCGCCTACATCATAGAACAGTACAACTATAATTACAAGTTACTATTACTAGTCCATCTTCGTAGGACTTTCTCTTCCTATTACCTGCAAAACTTAACTACTGACTACTTTTACATTTATTACTTTACAGACTCATTTATTACTTTACAGACTGCAATGATATGAGGCTCAACTAAAAAGTTCGATAACTGGGGTTCAACTGTTCAAGTATGATTGTATGAGAGCAGCAACTTTGCGCATTTATACCAACTTTAGGTTTCTATGCAAACTACCCTTCCCATCCCCTTTGTTACCGAGCGATTAGCACAAGGTACCAGCAGTGAAGCCATTCAGAGATAAGTAACCCTATCAATAACGACGTTAAGAATCTCAATTTTCAAATTTCAAATGTGCTAAAAATGATCGAATATAAACAACTCAAAAGCAAACAGTTCACAGATATATGGCTAAAACATATTTTCCCACTTTAGCAATTTTTATATGATAATCTCCAATAAATAGAGATGAATAAAGCTGACTGACAGATACATGCTTGCTTGACAGTTGACTGTCAATAGATTACAGCACGACGGTTAGCTTTTCAATTTTCTGCACCACAGAAAATAATTATAATTATCAAATAGAGATGAATAAAGCTGACTAACACCTATCTTCGGCCTAGTATACATGCTTGCTTGACAGTTGACTGTCAATAGATTACAACACGACGGTTAGCTTTTCAATTTTTTGCACCACAGAAAATAATTATCAAATCACAAAGTAGATAAAGGGAAACCCTTACTCTTAATGTTGTAAATACTCCCTCCATCCGATAATCTTAGTCCCTCTTTCGGAATCCAACTATTTAAGGTGACATCATCATTACACCTCAAAAAGTACAAGATTTCGAAGTTGCCCTTTATTCCAAAGTAAGGAGCTATTACACCAATTTAAAAAAGCAAGGATAAAAAAGGAACTCTATCAACTTTTACTCTTTGACTTGTCAAAATATACATGTATTTGGGTGGGGTGACCGGGTGAGGGTCGAATGATTTTCTTTATTTCTTTGCCAATAAAAGGGGCAAAAGATAGGGTCTTTTCCTTTTAGGGACCACACTTTTTTTTTTTTTGCATTAGGGTCTTTACTTACTACTCAATATGACCAGTTATCTTTTCACAACCAGAAGCGACTTACGCTTTCCAAATTGTGGTCATTAGTCTATATACCTACTAGGAACCACAATTGTTTTTCGCCTTTCTTTTCTATCAAGATAGAGACTTTACTTACCCATCAAGCGGCCAGTGGTCTTTACACCCACTAGGGGCCACTTATGTTTTCTATGTGGTTAGTAATCTACATACCTACTAGGAACCACACTTCTTTCTCAAGTTATGGTCTTTACTTTTTGCTCAATGAGGCCAATTATCTTTTTTGCAACCAGGAGTGACTTATGATTTCCAAATTGTGGTCAGTAGTCTATATACCTACTAGGAACCACAATTGTTTCTTGCCTTTTCTTTCTATCGAGTTAGAGACTTTACTTTCCCATCAAGCGGCCAGTGGTCTTTCACCCACTAAGAGCCACTTATGTTTTCTATTTGTGGTTAGTAGTCTATATACCTACTAAGAACCACACTTCTTTCTCAATTTAGGGTCTTTACTTTCTGCTCAAGTATCCAAGGATTGTATTGGTGTCTAATGCGGATGCAGATATCACTTCCTTGCACAAGGAACCGTGCTTCATAGGTGCACATTCTCAATTAACATGTGAGTAGAGATTCATTAACAAACAGAACCAGGATGAACCAACCTCAACATCCAGGGCCTCAAGCACAGCAACTGGAATTGGGTGTGGGAGTGGAGAGAAACCCATCCAGAACAAAGTTGTTGAGGACCTTCTTGATCAATGATGCACAAAACGTTGGGCAGACCTACAAGCAGTAGGATTATTTCCAACAATGAATACATTACCTTTGCTTTTCTAGAAATAGAACAAAATACAAGAAAAGGGAATCAGAGTCATCAAGGACTTACCTCTTTTCTCATGGAGCTATCGGCAAGCATTGAGCAGACGAAAAGCTTTAAAGATTTTACGTAGTTCATTTCACTCTTGTCATCATGATTAGTCTCATCTTCAACTGAGTCATCTTAAACGCCAAATAGATCCATAAGCCATCTGGACCAGTTCTCAACCTACCAGACAGAAAACCAAAGTAAAACCCAATAAGGAGAAGTAGTAACTTTTCCTTATTGATATTTAGTTTAGACAAGTCTTGCTGTAACGCCCCTGAATTTTGGTCAGTAAAAATTTCGTTAAATATTTGAATTTTATTTAAATTACTTATTTTCTCCTGAGTGTTATATGATTTCTTGTTAATATTCGTCGTAGTTAGATTTTGGCCCTTGGATAAACTCTTGACTAGAAACCCTACGTGACCAATTTAGTTAATTTCCAACCGACTACTTGGAGGAACCAAGCAACCGACTTACCTAGTTGCTAGATGAACCTTTTGGACCTTTTGAAACTCTTGAACCTTTGTCTTTACCCATTGGTCCATAATGGTTAGGGTAATTTTTGTCCATTGGATAATAAACCTTTTATTATAAAAGTACATGTAGTCTTTCAAAATTTTATTTTAATAAAAGGTACTTGTACTCTTTTATCCATTGGTTATTAACCGCAAGGGGAATTATTATCCATTGGATAAAAGAAACCCATTTCTTTATATTAAAAGGATTTTGAAAGATTTAAACAAAGTACTTGAATAGACTTTTATAATTATTTTGAAAAGTACTTTTGATTATTTTTTCTAATAAAAGTACCCAAGTAACCTTGGACCATTGGACGATAACCGTTAGGGGAATTATTATCCATTGGGTAATAACCCAAATCTTTCTACCAAATACAAGGTTACATTTTAAATTGGATTCCCATGTACTTTTGTGCATTAAACTATTGGGGTATATCTAAACCCTAGATTTACTAGTACTTGTACTCTATTATAAACTAATGGGGAGAATCCTAGCCTTTTTATTTAATTGGGGTACTCGGTACCACACCTATATTTAATATAGGGCTTTTGTCACGTGCTTTAAAAAGGACAACTTTAATTATTTTAAATAAAAGTTTCCTTTTAACCTTTGTCCATTGGACAATAAAAGTTAGGGAATTTATTGTCCATTGGGTAAAAGAGTTATTCTTTCAAGCAAGTACAAGGGTTCATTAATTTAGTCTTTTGTTTTTCCCCATGTGATAAAGTACACATTATTTTATTATTAAAAGTACTTGTAGCCTTTAAAGCCTAAGTTTTCCTAAGTACCCTTTTATTATTTTGTATTGGGGTTTTGTACCCAATTGGATTAATTT
Source organism: Rhododendron vialii (assembly GCF_030253575.1). Taxonomy (NCBI): domain Eukaryota; kingdom Viridiplantae; phylum Streptophyta; class Magnoliopsida; order Ericales; family Ericaceae; genus Rhododendron; species Rhododendron vialii. Next base: position 20,472,352 of record NC_080562.1, on the reverse strand, counting down.
ATTAGGGAGTTGATCTTCCTAGAGTACATTAGTACACATGTGCTTATTTATTTGGAAATCTTAGCCCTTAAGTTTCTTTGATTCAAAAGTACCAAAAGTACATTTTGTTTATTGTTATCTTGTACTTTCTTATTCTTTCTTACTTGTGTGTGTGTGTGTGTGTGTGTGTGTGTGTATATATATATATATATATATATATATATGTAGTACTTGAGAGAGAGAGAGATTGCCGAGAGAGAGAGGGAGAGGGGAGCCGAGAGAGAGAGAGAGAGAGAGAGAAGGAAGAAAGGAGGAAGATGGGTTGTACCTTGACTTGACCTTCCTCATCCTTTCAAATCCTTGGTGATATCTTTCTTCCTAGCTAAGAAACTTCCTCCATTGTACTTCTATGCTTGTTTAAAACCAAATCTTGTACCTATGTCTCCTCCTTTCCAACATATCTTCCAAAAATCCCATTCAAAGTACTAAGAATAGCCATTTAGCCTACCATTTAGCCTAACCTAGCCATGCAAGCCTAGGGTTAGACTTTGATCTTTCAAAGATTTCATGTCATGTGTCAAAATTTGAGGTAGAGAGAGAGAGAGGGGGGCCGGCCATGAAGAGAGGAGAGAGAGCCAAGGTTTTTCTATAAATAGCACCCCATGCTTCTCATTCAACACCCACCTTCTCATTTCTCCAACTTCTCTCTAGAAATTCTTGTTCTTTCTTTGTTCTTTCTTTTGTTCTTCATGTTCTTGAGTAGTTCTTGAGTTCTTCAAGAAACTCAACCTAGGCCGCCACTAAACCGCCACTCGACCACCCTCTCGATCCAAAAGAAGTAGTAGTAATAGTCAAGTAGAAGTTTCGAGAGAAACCTTTCTCTTTCGAAGCTACCGGAGACCACCGTAGGAAGTTACTCCGCCCGACCACCGACGTACTTTCCGTAGCCGACTAACCTTCCGTAGCCGACTACCGCCAAGAAGTAAGGTAGAACCCCTTGACCCTAACTCTACGTATAGAACCGTATGTTAGAACGGTATGGAAATCCTTACTTACTTCCTATTTACTTACTTACTCAAGTATAACGTTGTTGTTACCTATTCACTTTAAGTATTCGTATTTTGATCTTTAGGATGGTTATGAGTATACGTATATGAGTTGCTTGTATTACTTGTGGTATGTGATAAAGCATAAGTGATTTCACTCCAAAGACGTCCGTACATGTGGCGTTGTGCTTTGAATAAAGCATAAGTGATACACTCCAAAGGCGTCCGTATATGTGGCGTTATGCTATAAGTAGTAATTGAGCGTGATGAGTAATATAGAATTGGATGATCTTGTTAGGATGATTCTTGCTTACGTTTGTCCTACCGCGGAGTTTTTTCATGTAAACGAGACATGAGAACCGAGAAAGTAGAAACATGACACCTAGGGTGTGGTTAATTAAAGGAAATATTTTTCGAGGAAGAAAATATTTTGAAACTACATAATGACCGATTTTGGGAGGCATTATGTGAGTTGTGTGCGTGTGTAAAAGAAACATTTGAAAAGGTTGAAATGTTGAAAACTCGTAATGTGACCGGACTTGGTAGCCCATTGCGTGGAATGTGAAAACCACAATGTGGCCGGACGTGGTAGCCCATTGTGTGGTGTGTGTTGAAAAACCCAATGAGAACCCGGAGCGGCGGAACCGAGGGTTTTGAAATGTGTGTGTTCCAATGGGATCCGGGAAAAACGGAACCATTGTGAGGTTGTGTGCCAATGGGAACCCGGTGCGGCGGAACCATTGTGAGGATACTTGGGAACCCGGCGCGGCGGAACCAAGGTTGGGTGTGTATGCTTGGTTATCCGCGGTACGGAGCCAATGCAAATATTTTTGTGTGCCAATGGGAACCCGGCGCGGCGGAACCATTGTGAGGATACTTGGGAACCCGGCGCGGCGGAACCAAGGTTGGGTGTGTATGCTTGGTTATCCGCGGTACGGAGCCAATGCAAATATTTTTGTGTCCCAATGGGAACCCGGCGCGGCGGAACCATTGTGAGGATACTTGGGAACCCGGCGCGGCGGAACCAAGGTTGAGTGTGTGTAACTTGGTTATCCGCGGTACGGAGCCAATGCAAATATTTTTGTGTGCCAATGGGAACCTGGCGCGGCGGAACCATTGTGAGGATACTTGGGAACCCGGCGCGGCGGAACCAAGGTTGGGTGTGTAGCTTGGTTATCCGCGGTACGGAGCCAATGCAAATGATTTTAAAAGGTTGGGTGTGTAGCTTGGTTATCCGCGGTACGGAGCCAATGCAAATGTTTTCGTGTTAAACAAATGGCTTTTGAAAGGTTGATTTGTAAATGAAATTGTTGACACAGTCTACGATGAGTCGCGTAGGAGAAACCCGAAAATCTTGGACACCAACGATAAATGATTAATGAATGTGGATGTGTCATTGATTAACTGTGTATATATGTATCATGTGGAAATCGATGTGTTATTTCCTGTTGTTTGTAAGTTATGGGTTAGCGGGTATGGGATTACTCTGCTGAGCTTTGTATCTCACGGTGTTGACTTTTGGTGACCCTGACATATTATATCGGTGGCGACGCTGGTATAATGTGTCAAACTTTGTAGATGATCAGGGTAAGCAGATCACCGTGGAGGCTTTGGAGCTAAGGAGCTGGCAAGAATGGAGGAGCTGAGGAGCTGTAGTTAGGAACCCTAGAATCCCCCTCCGTTTATGTAAATATTGAACTCTTGTAGGAGTTTTGTTGTAATAAAAGCCAGACTCCATTTGATTTTATGAATAAAATGTCCTTTTAACGTACCCAAAATTTAGGGCGTTACAAATTTTATCAATAAATTGTCTTCTTAACGTACCCAAAATTCGTGGCGTTACACTTGCAGTTTAGAGTTGGTCAAAAGTCAAAATATGATATGCACCAAAAAAAAAAAAAAAATGCTATTCTCTTCTAAAATACGATCGCAGTCGGATGCTATTCGACCCACCATTGGATCAGCCCTGACCTCTAAAATTGCATCTATTGATGGCCCAAAATGCCAAGTTCTATTGTCTCTAAAATACATGTTCTATCCTCATACAGGTATTGATATATTGTTAGCACTTAAATAGCTCAAACACAAATGTCCTATAAATACACAAAGAGGATTGAATCGCATTGAATTAGAGAAGGTCAAAAGTAGCTCCAAGTAGTTGCTGACACTTGGTTCTCCAACTATTCCACCGACAACCCTTATCCACGCATGCATATACAATAACGTAGTTCATGGTATTATTTTATCAACATATAAAACTATACGACATTCAATAACAAATCCAAAGGCCATTTTTACCAAAAAGCTTCAATACACTACCTATTAAAGTATTAAACACCCAATTCAAATAATATATTACAGTTTATGAAAAATATGGGTAGTTACAAGTACCATTTGGTGGAAATCAATAAATATCAATACGTGAATCAGTACTCCCAACTCCTCAAATAAAAAAAATCTTAGAAAGCAAAATCATACCAACTCACAGCGTGAGATAACAGACATATCATACTGGAATCCTCTTTCTATCACAACATCGGGGATTGAACCAGACAAATATATCCACTACCAAAAACCAAAAGTTCAAAATATGAATAGAAAACAACTCTTAGACAACTTAACTTAAAATGAATGAACCAAATAAATCAAAAAAAATTACCTTTAGATATTGCAAAGCCTTCAAGAACCTCTATATATGAAAGACCTAATACAATTAGGTAAACCTCATACATAGATTTCAAGATTCTTAAAGCAAATAAGGGGCAAGATCAGAGATTAGTAGATTTCAAGATGATTGACGGGTCAAAGATTTGTCGTCTCTCAGCTCCTACAGACAGAGTCACATCGGTTCGACAACTATGCGAACACATACGCGTCAATCAAACGGAGACAGAAAATAAGCCAGATGAAGACCTAATTGAATGCCGCGTCATGAATTCCGATTGTTGGAATCTACACCCTTGGATTTGTAAGATATTTTTGAAAAATTGAGTTGTTTTATTATATTGATAGATGGGTCATGTTTGGCATTTCGACAGTAACAAAAGTTTGGGATACTTAACAGAAGGATACATATATTCAAACATCTAGATTGGAAATTCGTTTACTTTTTGTCAAAATATTTCTCACGACAACATAAACTGAAGTCCTCTTACAACTTTCATAAGGAAAAAGGTTATGTCCTTACTCAATCTTGCCAAAAGTCCTCTTACAACTTTCATAAGGAAAAAGGTTATGTCCTTACTCAAATCTTGCCATACAAAACCTCCCATTTAAAGCGTAGTCAACCAAAACAATTACATCGCTGATCAAAAACAAAAAAAACAAAACAATTACATCCCCTTCACACCCCATCACTTGAATTTATTAGGCAAATATGAAATATCCCCAGCTTGCAACTTCCAAAAACATGTTGCACTATCACAGCTTAGAAAATTTATAACTAGCATGGTGTTCTTTTCTTTTTCCAATTGAGTTGCAACAGTATCATGCACATGCCTGCATAGACTCTAGTTAAAGCGACTATATTTGGGGCTCTACGCAACCCTTAACGACACAAACTGCATCATATCATGGATTTTGTTTTGGTGGTAAGTTTTAAAGAAGTATTAAAGAAAGATACAAGGAGGGGCATAACCTTGTACAAACATAGTATAAAATAACAACAAAAGTAGAAGGAAGTCCAAAAACCCACTAGGTATCCACAGGGATATACACCTCTCCCAAAAACTCAAGAAAATAATTTAAGAAAAAGGAAGATCCTTTCTCCACCAAAAAAATAAAGAGCAAAGTAAAGAGCACCATATCTTAGGACTTTAATAGATGTCTTGATGTTGTAGCAGCCAGTACAGACACAAGGGATAAGTATCAGTGTCCTTGGGATGTCTAAGCTTTTGGATGTTTTTTAGACTTATTTTCCTCCTCACTGAACTTTATACAAAATTTAATTATTTATTTTACTCTTCTGATTCCACTCGACAAGATCAATCAGAAAAGAAGTAACAGAAATTAAGCTGAAAAACTTAGGCTCTGAAACCAAACCAACACAGACAAGAGCCAGCTGAAGTAGAAACTAAGAGCTCTAGTAGAAGGAGAAATGTTTTACCAACCAAAGCAATAAGAACTTCAAGTGAACAGACATCCCCCTATCGACGTAAACGGCTCATATTCTCCAAGTTGAATGGCACAAAACCACTAAAAACCCATGTTGTTTTGATCAACTGATGGCTCGAACTAGAATATCTTCTTTTTGGAGAAAATAGATATTTATAATCACCAGTCAATGGTCAACCCATTTCCCACCATTCAAATCTCTAAGAAGAAGCCTTTTTGGGGTAAGAGCTATTAGAGTCTTTTTTTTTTTATACATTCAATTCATCCCACGGGTCTCGGCTATCAAGAGTTTACGAGCTTGCGTGTGAACAAAAAGGAGGCATACCCCAGTCTTTGTTGTGTTGATTGGATCTTTGCATTGGTAGAAATGAATTGGGCATTGGCCCATACAATTTTTAGCTCTCCATGTCTATCCCGGAGTACATCCCCATGTACGGAGGTGAATCCAACCTAAAAGCTAATCGTTAGATACTCCCCCCACAAAAAAATGGTGAATGGTCCGTATCGCAAAGTACGCTTCGCCTTCTACTTGAAGGCGGTTCCTTCCTCAATACAATAGGGGCTAGTTACATGAGTGGAGTCAGGCACAAAGCGATCTTCTCAGGGCGCAATCGCAAGAGTTGACTTCGGAAGGAAAGACTCTCTCTATGATCTACCAAGCCCGTTTCCTTTTTGTTTGAGTAGAGGGTAGAGAGACTGTTTCACCAATCAAAGAAAGCGGCAATTTCGTGTAACATGTTATGGTCTCAAGCATAGGACTGATTCTCATAAGAGCATCTCCAACTTTGTTTTAACAGGTCCACTGGAAGGTTTGTAACATAAATGGATGAAATCGGGAGGATTTTCCGAAGCGGCAACAACACCAAGATAATAACCCACTTTCAGTTCCTTGCATTGCTCTACATCCAAAATTGTTGCAGAAATAACATCACTGTACATTGAGGCAATCTTTGAAGCCTCTTCTGCTAAACACCTGAGGATATAAGAGTCATCATAAACAAGGGTTATCTTACTGAACGGAAAAAAAAAGAAAAAAAAAAAAGGAAGAATACAAAATTAAGGCACTTTAAGACACTAACATAACATATCAAAGGTACAATAGGTATGCATCAGATGCACATTATACAAAGTAGATAAAATAATAAGGAAAATTATAAGGTTGAATAGTGAATACAAACCAGGGGTTAGGGCATTGGCAGGTGCATTTACCAGCTCTTTCCCAAGGATAATCCCAGAGTAAACGTCTTTAGTGTACTTTAGCTTCTTTTCCAGATTAGATCCAATTCCAAGACCAAGAATATCAACAGATGTAAGTGATGGTTTTTTTTTTACTCTGACTTGAACCTATTATTTTCAAATGTACCCAGCACAGTTCCTACAACATTCAAGCTCCCAAGAACCCAAACATGTGTCCACTGCAAATCAGAGCGTCTCCAACCCAGCTGCATTTCTCTGAAATGCAGACCCTGATTTGAGTTGCCAAATTTGGAGACTCAACCCAAAATATAGATGTCTCCATTTGCGTAAATGTACACAACTAATAATAAACAGATCCAGATGTTCACAAAATTGGTTTTGAAAAGTTATTAACAATGCAATCAAAATATCCACAGAGAGAGTTGAGTTGTGAAGATAATTCAGGGGATTTAAAAAAAAATGATATAGAAATAGAGAATTATGGCTAAAATGTTTGAAAAAATGATTTGCTTAAGTACACTTTGCTAATAGATATTGGAGAATACGGCTGGAGTTGCTCCCAGGAATTGAAAAACAAAAAACAATATAAAAAATGAAGCAAACTAGAACCAGATACTTTCGCGAAGCAGTATTAAGTTTTGATTCGGCTGAGAGCCCCTCAGGAGAAGCAATCACAATGGCCACATTACTCACCTGAGAAGCCTTTGTTGCCGTAGCAACGGACTCACCAAGATTCCGATAGGCAGCGGTGGTTGATGCGGACTGTCCAAGCCCAATTAACCCAACCCTTTTTGACCCAATTCCTGAAAGCCTTAGAACAGTTGACTGTCCAACTTTCCCATTGAAATCCTCCTCCAAACAAGCTTCAGCCAACAACCACTCAAATGGGAGTCCAGTTTCTTCAAGATTGGGTTCTAGAATTTCAGGTTTTCATCTTTGACCATTGTTGAAAAATGTATACATAATAATGTGAGGAAAATTATACGTATTACATTTATATATTTATTTTGGTGAATGTTGAAAAAATGATATTATCTATTTTGATGATGTTTCGACAAATGCTAATCTTTCGAAAAGTCTTTTTCGGACTAAATGTTCTAGGCAACATTGCATAAAGTCTCTTGGATTCAAAGTTCAAATCTTACAAAGACTTAATGAGCTCAATACATGCTTTAACGGATTTATTTAGATGAAATTTTGAGACACAAGTTGATGAATCGGCTGACAGGCCGGCTGTCTGAACAGAGAGCTGTGACACTCGGAGACCATCGGATGACAGACCAAATGACCCACCGGACGGTCGACCACTCGGACGACCAACCACCCGAACGGCCTGTCAAAGTAATTTCTGTTGATCAGTAAAGTTCCAACAACTAGTTCCTCCACTCAACTCTCCAACGGTTCCATCACTTTTCAAACGGCTAGTAGGAGATTGGATGGCTATATAAGGGTTTAAAGAACTCATTGATGAGTGGGGATTCAAGATACAACATTCCATATCACCCCAAGCAAATTCTCCAAAAATCAAGCCAACATTTTCATATCTATCTTGAGAGAGATTTTGTATAAGTTGAGACCTTCAACTTTCATATCTACCTTATGAAGTTATTGTTATTTGAAAGCTTCAAATTTCTCAACAGACTTGTAATTCCTAAGTGAGTGTTTGAGTCAAACACTTGAAAGCTTAGAAAACCCGAATTTGGGTGTTATTATTTTTGAGAGGTTTTCGAAGAAAACTCTTGCAGTTGTACAAGCTTCTCGGGAAAGCTAGGGGATAAGGTCGTTGTGGGCACCCGCAAGATTTACTGATTGTAATCTTTTTAAGATTAAAGAAACCTTCTAGTAGTTGCTTGAGGAAAAGTGGACTAGGCCGGACCGTGGACAAATCCGGGCCGAACCACTATAATCGGATTCTATCTCTCTAACTCTCTCTCTTTTACTTGCTCATATTGTTTTGATTAAAAGATTGTTAGAGATAATCTTTATTGAACCCTATTCCCCCCTCTCCCCCCCCCCCCCCCCCCCCCCCCCCCCCCCCCGGGTCTTGGTTGCCTTTTTGGGTAACAATGTCTTTCTCGATGACACCCACTGCCAGTATATCTCCTTTCCATTCCACCACATCGATCTCTTTTGCAGAAAAAGAGATCTAACAGAATTTCCCCAAACAAGAGAGCACAAATAATTAGAATTTCAATTACTCACATAATCTAGTTTAGAAACAATGTCAGTTGACAGAATATATGTGAGACCATCTCCAGCACCTTCCTCAAACTCTTAACTTCGATAAAAAACAAAACAAAACAAAATTGAGTAAAAGCTTCAGTTGATATGAAGCACTCCAATGAAAAAACTCAAATTAAGCAAAAAGATCTACAATTCATTTCCCTCCAAATGGAAGAAAAAGAGAAAGGGACACTTAGTTCCAAAGTCCAAACTTTCCTGTCTCCTTTCCTTGAGATTGCCCATGATACAAATCAAATGCAACAGGCCTTCGCAGAATGAGGCCCCATGCCAAGCCAAAATTTTCAAGGAGCAATTCCCAAATCAGCAAAGATACCAAATAATGCATAGAAGGAAATTCACTGACTCCCACACACTTTACACATGCAACACCAATCCAACAAAAGCTTGGTAAGCGAGCTTGCCCCGCTTACCAAGTATCATTGTCAATGCTAGGAATCGGCTCCTTAGTAGCATTCCTAGCAAATAAAGTCATCTTCGAAAGGGATATAGAATGCCTAAGCCTTTCCATGTATTGATAAAAACTGAACTTACCTTAATCAACTAAGGTAATCTTTTCCAAGACTCCAACAACCACAGCATGTACTTCTCAACCAAAGCCTCCTTCTCTTTCACTATGTTGGAAGGTCTAAAAAAGATCACCTTAAGGGTCCATGACGACACCAAGTGTATTCCAACACAAGACATTTAGGCCACATGTGGTCAGCCTAGCATTATTGGTTTAAATCATCATGCACTCATTTAGAAAGAAAAATGGCGATAACGGGATGACAATGGGTGATTGGTTTGGGATCATCTATTCTATTTCATAATTTAGATACACGAAGAGGGAGGTAGTGGAATTTAGTCTGGTATGTTTTGCTGTTCCAGAAATTCGCCTATGATGTTTCTTCGTACGAAGTAAAATACAGGATTTACCTATCATAGCCCAGTATGCAATAAAAATTCCAAACTATAGAACACCAGAAACCTGGCAAATTGGGCATTGAGATCCACACTATATGACATACAAATGGAATATGAACTGCAATTCACTTCACTGTAAAAGAACCTATGATGATCTTGGCACATACAACTTTAATTTTGAGAAATGAATAAGCTCCAGTTTGTGCATACCAAGGGCAAGTAAAGAATGAAATGTTTGGGCTCTGATATATGCTTTGACTTGAAGTGAAAATCACTGATTGGACAACCTGCCACCTGATAGTGTTTCTTACGAGGAAGTGGCAAAAAATATACTCCTAGTATACTTCAGCAAATAGACCATCACTCCATACCAACTTGCATGTCAATGAATACACACACGTACACTACATAAGCAAATGAAGTAATACACTGAAGCAAAGAAACATAACTTAAAATTGAAATTACCTACCCTTCTCAAACTCTCATTACAAAACCCCATGCTGAACTTGTGAAAAGCTTCATGGCAGAGCTCGAACAGCAAAGCTGCCAAATGTATATGGTTACTATCAGGACAAAAACACTAACACTACTCTGCCTTAATTATGAAAGCATTAAATTCTTTCTTGTAGCCTTGAAAGAATACTCAACAATGAAAGTACATAACAGATGGCATTTTCGGTCCTGGGTGCCAAAGAGCAACCCTTCTTGCTAATAGGACAGTTCACTACATATTACATAATTACCATGAAAAAGAGAGAATAGCACACGACAATAATGACGTAGTGATGATAACAGCCAATGCAAGATCGAACAAACATTTGCACAGTTTTGTCATATGTTAATTTCATGATTCCATGCAAAGATACCTCCAAATGTAATGGTTTATCCATAAAGCACTGAAAACCTAGGAGTCACCGTGAACATGTCACAGTCAGACATACCACTAATATTTGGGTTCCCGAATGCAAAGTTGACAGGGAACTTGTTCAAATAATGAAAGTTTGATCTGATGATTGTTAAACAAGGAGTATCACTTTCCCTTTCATATAATAATCATATTGCTTTCCAATCTTGTACCTAATACATACAATAATATTCAGGGGATTCATATGGGACACGATATATTCTCATGAATAAAATTTACATCGAAGTCGCGTCGTATACCTCCACCTTGTTAAGCAAGTTCCGAACGATCATCGGAAAGGGGGCGCTTCTTGGTGTGACTAGCCCATACTAAGGAGTTAGGGCGATTAGATATTTGTTCGATAATTGCGTTTTCAACAGTCTCTCGTACTCTCTCCTCTGGCTAATTTCTCCTGCAGCTAGTGCTAAAGGCGAGGGGCTAGAAGCTTCCCTTCCACAAAGAAAGAAAGACCCCCTTTATGAGCCCCCTCCAAGGGTCTATCTGCTACTTAGTCAACAGGCTCTGGTCCACTTAGGTCCTTTGCCACAGGGTCTAAATTTAAGGTAAATAATTTGGTCTACAACATCAATTAAAGGTATAGTAACTAGTTTCATTCACAAAATTCATTCAATATCTTGTCAAGATAGATTTTACATTACATGGAAGTCACATGCCTTGTCACAATCAGTAATCACTGCATAAGACATTAGAAGATGAGGGTTGCGCGCTTAGGATCATCTCAATAGTCCACTTAACAATCTAAAACCATAAAATGCAGTAAAAATTCAGCAAAAATGGATATCGGGTACATAGACTAGGCAAAATTACATCAAATAGCAATGTAAAGGCACATGCAACAACCTCAAGGTTGAATCACCAGATGATCACAAAAACTGGATGCGACAAGCGAGGATCATGTATCCACATTAAGAGGGGGGAAAGTTTAATGTGATAGCAAGCAAGGATCATGTATCCACTCGATAACAAATTTATTATCAATAATAGTAAAAAGAAACCATAAACAACAACGTATGTTATTTCATACCATGTTTTCGGGAACAAAATGTATTGACATTGCTATACATTTCATTATATTTGTGTCTTGTCCATGTGTGACTTTTAGCGATGTATATTACCCCGATATCTCCTTGTCAAATCGTGCAACCAACAATGGAATTAAATATCTACAAGGATGACAAATTAAAAGCCACAACTCTTATCCCATTACCAAAGATGCCATATCGTGTACAACTAAAAATTGAGAGAGAAGAGTGTATGAATAAGAGGGTTAGGGGAGACCTTGCGTTGTGATCAGTGACGGACTAGATAAAACGGAGAGAGAGGAGAGGAGCATTGTCAGATACAACAACGAAGCACTGAGTCGAGGGCTTACCATAGTTGGATAGGTCCTTTGGCCAGAAGAGGAAAGACGTTGCTCTGTCGTGGCTACAACCTAGGCATACGCGCCCCTCGCAAAATCAGGCCGCCGCAATGATGTGACGGTGGAATCAAAGAGACAATGGTGTTGGCTAGGGTTCGAGCGCAGTTGTTGAACGACCTCCATAGAACCTCCGCGACCCTTCGCTTCCTCGCCATTGCGAGAGAGAGTGAGAGAGAGAGAACTTTTTTAGCTGTGTGTACCGAGTAGTGAGCCGACTTTTTTTGGGAGAGACCTCGCGTTCTGACCAACGACGGTCTGGATGAAACGCAGAGAGAGGACGGCTCCTCTGGCCGGAATAGGAAAGACGTCGCTCCGTCAACGCTAAAACCCAAGCATCCGCAGTCCGCGATCGTTGCAACGGCACAGCCGCCGACGGCGTCAGTGGTGTAATCAAGGAAATAATGGTGTGGGTTAGGGTTCGAGCGTAGTTGTTGAATGTCTTCCATAGAACCTCTGGGAGTCTGGGACCCTTCGTTTCCTCACCATTGAGAGAGAGAGAGAGAGAGAGAGAGGCAGAGAGCATTCAAATTGAACATCTCCGAAGGCTTTGCCGCTTTGACTCGTTGATAGGAAAACGGAATAAGAGCATCTCCACTCCTTACTCAAATTTGAGTAAAAATCACCCAAAATATCACTACACTCCTTACTCAAACTCATAGCAAATTTGAGTTTTACTCAAATTTCTTCCCAAATTTGGTTTTAACCAAATCCTTACTCAAATTTTGAAGGCTATTTTCTCCCCCTCAAATTTACAACTATGCCATTAATAAAACCTTTACTCAAATTTATGCCTAAATTTGCATTTGCCCATTGGATTGCTTCATACCAAATCCAAGTTTCTACCCAAATTTTTACTCAACTTTGGGTAAAAAATTGAGTAAGGAGTGGAGATGCTCTAACAACTATACAAACAGTAACAAAGTTCAAAGGCCCTTCTACACTCTTCCCCCTCTATTTTTTTTTTTTAATTCCAAATGTGCACCTGTAAATTTTTAGTTCTCTCTTCCACAACTCTTACCCCGTAACCAAACGTGATGAACGGAGGAAGTATCTCTTTCTTATTTTCTCCTTTTTCATAAATGTTAAATGAAGATTTTTTTGTTTCTACTTTTTTAAAATGACAACAAGAGTTTAATAAAAGAAATTGTTGTGTACGTGGTTTTGATGGTGTTGTGCGGGTGGTGCAATATTGAAGTGTTATTAGATTTTTTTAAACTCACGACAAAAAAAAAAACTCTAATGATAATGTAGATGGAGCAAATATTTAGTACACTTACCAGATTCTGATTAGATTTTTTTAAACTCACGACAAAAAAAAAACTCAAATGATAATGTAGATGGAGCAAATATTTATTACACTCACCACATATGATTATGTTCCCTATTTTCCTTTCAAGGCATGTAAGGGCCCGGGGTGGCCCCGGCCCCTCCCAACATTAAAAATATTTTACTAATATTACATGTAATATGATTATTATTTATATAATTAGTATAACAAGTTCTAAAATTATAAATAATTTTGATTTGATCTAGTGAAAAATTAAAGTTATTTTATATTGTCTGGTAAAATTTTCTCAAATTCTTTCATAGGCGAAAGTAGTCATGGATGTGCGTCGCGATTGTCCAAAATAATAAAAAAAGATATTATATCCGGTATATTAATGTACCACAAAAGCTACACATATATTGAGTACATTTGTGCATGAAAATACTTATCTTATGTTGGCCCCTCTCAGGCCAAAATTCTGGTTCTGCCACTACCTTCGATAATCTCAATCTCCTCCTACACGGAAAAAAAATTAGTTGTCCCACTATATGCAAACCCTGGGTTATTTTTTTCTCATTTTCCTTCTTCTTGTTTTGTCCTTAAACTCTTTCAAAGATCTAGCAAAACATGACAATAGAGATTGGAGGTTTAGAAAATTAGGGTTCAGAAAAAACTTACTTCGTCAATAGCAGATTGGAGGGGGGCGAGAGCTACCGGAGGATCTTTGCGAGGAGGGCTAGAGTTACCAAAGGGGCTCTACATGCAAAGAGATGAGAAGAAATAGAGAGTGAGAGAGAGAGACGTGAGTAGATTTTGGAAAACGCATATAGAATCTCATTGTATTGAGAATTGATCTTACCGCCTATCGAATTTCATTGTTTAGGGAATTGATCTAACCCCTTGGATGAACTTTGTGTCAATCTCAATGGAGGAGCTCAGCTCAATATTGAGGGGATCAGAACACTAACAACGCCTCTGTGGATAAGGAATCGGAAATTCTACATTGCACTTACTGTAGTGCACTCTGCAGGGCACATCCAAGTTAGCAAGCAAAATAAGATTCACTTAATGCATAAATGCCGTCAAACAAGTGTGTACGGGCATATGTGCGTGGGTGCGTGATCATGTAAAGGGGAAGGCTTATGGCATGAAATATGCATCAATGTTGAGAACCTCAATGTTGCAAATGTAAACCAAAATTACCACTAGCAAATTAAGACCCGCAATTCCGAATTGCCTTCGGCCTTGCATCAGAAAGACCATCAACTTACGAGCCTTTCCCCTTGCAAAAAACTTGAGAATGTAAGCATACCATTCTGGTAGCCTGACATCTCTGAGGACAAGAGCTTGCCATTTCTCAATTTCCTCTTGTCAGCGCTTATAATCTAACCAATATTCAAAATTAAATGGTACCTAAACCACAATGAATCCAAAATATTAGGAACATTTTCATCAGATATAAACAAACATAGGTGGGAATAAATATTCAGCTCTTGGTATCTGATTCGGTCCACCATAATGTGAGAGAATAAATATTACAAGGGAGCATCTACCCCTCAAGACCTCCAACCCCACCAAAACCCTCAAGACTCCATCTTGTGGGCCCCAAAAGGTGATCCAAATTGTTCATATTATAGGTCCCGATACGAAGAACATAAATGCAAAAACATTACATTGACCTAGGTATCGTGTCTTACAAATTGGACGGTTATTTTGAAATCATATTTGCTGCCCATTTTCTAAAACAAGACATCATTAATCAGTGAGTCTATGAACGTCTTATCAAGATAGTTTTTTGCATCTATGTTGTTCTGGGTCTATGAGATTAACGGTTTGGATCACCGTTGTGAGTCCTTCTAGACCCACAAGTTGGATTCTTGGGTATGGTGGGGATGGGGTCTTGAGTGGCAGCACCTACAATATCATAAACCCCAGTCAAGATGATAATCAAAGAAGAATAAGCACACATTCTATTCCGATATACATACTCGTCAGAGCATCATGCGCCAAATCTAAAGCTGCTTTTTCAGAAGTGCCATAGAATTTCGTATACCTCCTACAATAGAGGGGGGAAAAAAAATAAATACGCTATATGAGGAAAGTACATTATAATAAATGATAATTCGACTAAGCATGCAGTAGCATGTTTCGTTAGGACTTGAACATATCATAATTTTTTCATGCAACGGTGCCCTAGAGAGAGAGAAGAGGAAACCTAAGTCCTTGTTTGGAGCAACAAGTTACTGCTGAAAATCTCTATGATTCAGCTCTACTTTCGTAGCACAACAAAGTGCAGCATGCCCAAGTTCCATTATCTTTTGTTGTTGCTAATAAAAACATGTCATGCAAGCCTATTTTATTATGTGCAACATGGCTAGACAAACCCCTGTCAGTTTTACTTTTCTCTTTGTTCCTTCTTCATTGTTGGTGTGGGGTTGTTTAATCAGTGGAATAAGTGAGCTCAAGACCGCAAACAGGCATAATTACCTATGCGCCTACAAATCAAAAACAAGGATACAATGGTAATAGGAGCCAGGAGGGTTCTCTCTCGCAGTCCTAAACAAAAAACAAGTAATTGTAAGAGATAACAGCACTTCACCATCATAGAATTACAACTACAAAGCTTATAGTACCAAAAAACACGCAAAGGTTCCACGCAAAAAGAAGAAAATAATGAAGAATGAAAGCACACAAAAGTATCTCACTAAGTTCAGCAATATAAAAGGACTACCAAGGTGGGGAAAACTTCATATAAACCTCATAATATGAAAGCATGTTATCAAACACAACTCACAAGAATGAACACGGTCTCACTGGGCAACATGGATTTATCCCCAAACAAAACCAAACTACACCTTATGGTCGGTCATAAGAATCTTTTTTCAGCCATTCTGCTCTATAAAAGGCCTTTGTCCGATAAAATTCAATTTCCGAGCAAGATTTATCGTAATCCAAAAGGAAAAAAAAAAAAAGTCATCCTAATGGCCATTTCTAATTATATATGCAAAGGATTTCCATATATACCAAGAATTCCTAATAAAAGTCATCCTAATGGCCATTTCTAATTATATATGCTAGGGTCATCCTAATGGCCATTTCTAAAAGCGCCCCTGTGGATAGGGAATCGGAAATCCAGCATTGCACTTTTTGTAGTGCACTCTGCAAGGCACATCCAAGTTAGCAAGCAAAATAGGATTCTCTTAATACATAAATGCCGTTAAAGTGTGTATGGGCGTATGTGCGTGGGTACGTAATCATGCAAAGGGGAAGGCTTATGGCATGAAATATGCATCAATGTTGAGATAACTCAATGTTGCAAATGTAAACCAAAATTACCACTAGCAAATTAAGACCCACAATTCCGAATTGCCTTCGGCCTTGCATCAGCAAGAGCATCAACTTACAAGCCTTTCCCCCTGTAAAAAACTTGAGAATGTAAGCTTACCATTCATGTAGCCTGACATCTCTAAGGACAGGAGCTTGCCATTTCTCAATTTCCTCCTCACAGCGCTTATAATCTGACCAATATTCAAAATTAAATGGTATCTAAGCCACAATGAATCCAAAATATTACGAACATTTTCAGATATAAACAAACATAGGTGAGAATAAATATTCAGCTCTTGGTATTTGATTCGGTCCACCATAATGTGAGAGGATAAATATTACAAGGGAGCATCTCCTCCTCAAGACCTCCATCCGCACCAAAACCCTCAAGACTCCATTTTGTGGGCCCCAACAAAAGGTGATCCAAACTGTTCATCTCAAAGGTCCTGATACGAAGAACATATATGAAATAAAATTACATTGACCTGAGTGTCGTGTTTTACAAATTGGACAGTTATTTCGAAATCATATTTGCTGCCCATTTTATAAAACAAGACATGATTAGTTAGTGAGTCTATGAACGTCTTATCAACACACTCCCTCCGTCCCAATTTAATTGTCCACTACGGTTTTGCGTGCATTTTTAATGGCTTATATCGCTCGACGTATATTAAGTTTTATGTTTTCGAAATCACTGTCTTATAGAAAAAATTGAGATCTATCAAACAAGATTCATATTGCATATATTTAGTAATATATGTCGAGACTCGAGATATAAGTTGTTCCAAATGCACACAAAACCGTAGTGGATAATTAAATAGGGAGGAAGGGAGTAGTTTTTTGCATGTATGTTGTTCTGTGTCCACGAGATTAACGGTTCGGATCACCGTTGTGAGTCCTTCTAGACCCACAAGTTGGACTCTTGAAGAGTATGGTGGGGATGGGGTCTTGAGTGCGAGCAACTCCTATATCATAAACCCCAGTCAATATGATAATCAAAAAGGAATAAGCACATTCTATTCCGAAATACATACTCGTTAGAGCATCATGCACCAAATCTAAAGCTGCTCTTTCAGAAGTGCCATAGAATTTCGTATGCCTCCTAAAATAGAGGGAGGGGGGGGGAGGGGGGGAAAGCAAATATGATATATGAGAAAAGTATATTATAATAAATGATAATTCGACTAAGCATACAGTACTATGTTCCGTTACGACTTGAACATATCATAATTTTTTCATGCAACGGTGCCCAGAGAGAGAGAAGAGGAAACCAAAGTCCTTGATTGGAGCAACAAGGTATTGCTGAAAATCTCTATGATTCAGCTCTGTTTTCGTAGCACAACAAAGTGAAGCACGCCCAAGTTTCATTATCTTTTGTTGTTGCTTATAAAAATGTGTGATGCAAGCCTATTTTATTATGTGCAACATGGCCAGACAAACCCCCGTCAGTTGTACATTTCTCTTTCTTCCTTCTTCATTATTGGAGTGGGGGTGTTTAATCAACGGAATAAGTGAGCTAAAGACCACAAACAGGCATAATTACCTATGATCCTACAAATCAAGAACAAGGATACAAGGGTAATATACTAAGCCATACATTGATCATGTTCAAATTGAAGGCGGCAAAAAAAAGTCAGAAAACTACCGGTGATGATTTTCCCTTCAAAAATTTTATTTTTGGGGATGACCATGCAACAGCAAATGCGACAGTACATTTTCCTTGAGGTTCAACCCATGTGGAAGCAGAAACTGCAGCACAATGAGTATCACCACATGATGAAGGCATGCTCGGTCCACTATCAAAGTTCTCCCAATCGAAGTACCCATCCTTGGGAAGCTAAGAACAGAATTCAACAACATAATATCATGAACAGTGGTTAACACAGCAGCACTAAATAAACACTTGGGATGATGAATAATGCTTGCTCTTTTCACTCCAATTACTTGTTAAGGAGATAAGATAGGCGACATAAAGTTTCCTTAGGAAAATTGGTTGAATGCTTGAAAAAAAAGAAGCAAAAGAAGCAAATTACTTGTATAAGGTATGAAGTGCAAAATGGGTCATACAACATCCAGATGGTAAAACCATTATTTGCACCATTTTCCCCCACATGTCTTTTGCAATAATGCTGCTTCCTTCAGAGAGCCCAAAGCAGGGCAAAACAGTCACATTTACGTTCTGAGTTTCACATGCAGCAATGGCAAAAGTAACCGGAGGGTTCTTTCTTGCTGTCCTAAACAAAAAAACAAGTAATTGTAAGAGATAACAGCACTTCACCCTCACAGAATTACAACTACAAAGCTTATAGTACCAAACAACACCCAAAGGTTCCACGCAACAAGAAGAAAATAATGAAGAATGAAAGCACACAAAAGTATCTCACGAAGTTCAGCAAAATAAAAGGACTACAAAGGTGGGGAAAACTTCATATACACCTCATAATATGAAAGCATGTTATCTGACACAACTCACAAGATGGAACACGGTCTAGCTGGGCAACATGAATTTATCCCCAAACAAAACCAAACTATGCCTTATGGTCGGTTATAAGAATCTTTTTTCAGCCATTCCACTCTATCAAGGCCTATGTCCGATAAAATTCAATTTCCGAGCGAGATTTATTGTAATCCAAAAGAAAAAAAAAAGGGGACAGTTAAAGAAATTTTAGTACAACAACTGCACTTCCACACCAGTTAAAACATATATTAATTCATTTTTACCATATCTTTTTTTAAGCAGTTCAAATTCTAACGACGGGTCTGATTTAAGACCTTGCCTTCAGTTATGCTGAAAAAACCCATGAAACTACCCCAAGGCAATATGCAAACCAATCACTATATAAGCTACAAGGATTTGATGACTTGCTTGTGATGTAGAGGAACACCAGGGACTCCATCTTCGCCGCTATCAAATAAAATAGGGAAAAGTCAATATTACAATCCAAGATAATATAATTATTAACATGAAACAGCAGCCATGCGCATACTATCTCCAGACAAGTGTGAGATTCCTCCAATTGAGTTCTGTTAGGAACGCGAAACCATAAATATTAGTACAACGAAGAAAGCAAATGATAATCAAGTATAGAAGAGCTTAGGACATTATTTATTGGCACACACATGTAAACAAGCTTACCACCCATGTAAAAAAAAGGCTAACTTTTGCCCTTTCCTTTCCAGTATTCACCAAGTACAATGAAACAAGCAACTGTTCGTAAGAAAACCAACGTTATGATCAAGACATCACTTTTATAGTTTGCACACATATTCAAATTTCTTCAATGAAATAGTAGGTACTGTGAGTTGTGGCGTGCACAATGCCCTTGCAGTTTTCAAGCTTTAGTGATGGTCACCTTCAGTTAATGTGTGGTTCAAAGACAGTGAATTTGCTTATAAAGAGATTCAAGGTAGGAGTTAAATCGAGGAATTAATTAAAACTAAACTATTACTAATCAAGCCTATAATTTTCAAACTACCACTCATAATAGGAAAATTTTCCGTACAGCCCAGCCTGGGAAGATCTACAGTGGTCTATAATTGAGAAAATAATAACTTGTTATGCAAATAACTTGGAAAAAAAAAAAAAAAAACTCATAAACATGACAGGATACCGATTAAAATCCAGGTGGTAGTTTGGTCCAATTATCCATAAGGTTGAGAGAGAGAGAGAGAGTAGTTTCCAAATTCAGGGGGTATTCTAATAGACTTTAGTGTAAGCGCCCCAGATTTTAGGTGTTTCTTGTATTTATGAAGTAGGATAAGTAACTAGACAGTTGCTCTAGTGAGCTAACTTTAGGATCAGATAACATGATTCGCAGAAAGATGCAAGCATTAAAGCCTAATGAATATACTGAGTATTCATGAACAAATGGAGGACTTAGTAAGAACAGAAATTCAGATACCAGTACTTTCTTTAGTCCCTCCCTGCAAAAATTAGGGCTTGTTTTTCAAGCCTGCTAACCATGGATTCAAGTGCACTTTTCTAGGACTTGGATTTCTCTTAATAAAATAACAAATACGCTACTTCCATGCTTGATTCCTTGCCCTCTTGCTTGTGGTACTTACAAAGTGTATCTACCAGCTACACAAACAACCGCCACATTCCACACAGGCCCTAAATGAGTATTGACCGATAAGCCTTCTTGTCTATTCAGCAAATGAAAAAATTAAACAAGTATTCAATTTGGACTTCAGGAAATGTTGAGCAACATCAAGAAATATAAGAACCTAAACCCCGGAATGCGTTGATGACAAAGTATATAGGCACAACTGCCATTGATGCTAAGAAGCTAAATTTGCATACCGTATAGACAAAAACAGCAGTGGGAAGACTGCTATCTCGGTAATTATGGCGACAGGATACTTTTAGTTCTGGGTCTGGTCCACCTAGAGGTAAAGAAGTAATATTAAAATAATACTCCAAGAGAATATATACATTAATGCCAGCTATTGATGTAAGCAAATCATACCATCATATATGGTCCATGCCCTGGGAAATAAAGCACAATATGCCGAATGCTGCCCGCTCAAATTCCATCCCACGATAATATACCCTGGTCATCTGATTTTATGTAATAGGACAGAACCAAGAAAATGCAACAATCTGCAACTTCACTATAACCATTCCAACACTTTATTTCAAACGACACATTGTATGGCATGCTTAAGAGCCTAGAGGCCTCAAAATACATTTCGTCCCCTCGAAGTTCATCCGTATTTTCTTTCTCAAACCATCCCATCAATTGGATAGGCCACAGGAATAGCAGCCATTATAAAGAAAATAAATGTTCGGAAAAGTATAATTTCTAGGTGACAAAACTGATCCCATTCACCTAAATACAGAGTGTGATCACCTAAAATTCAGACTTAGTTCAAAATTTTAGAAACATTGGTCTCTATCTGATTTCTACATCGTCTACATTTGGTTTCCCTTTACTCAGTCACTAGATGAATCCCATAATTATTCCACCAGCTAGCATCTAATAAATTCACCTCATCGGACAGAGCTAGAACCTAAATAGCTAATAATTATTCGTCTAATAGTTTTGTTTGGGTTAGTCAACCCAAACAAAACTTCACACCAGTATTCAGCAGCCTCGTGAAAGAGTTTCAAGTATATATACACTTTAACTACAACGCATCACACTAATCATTGTGGGGAGTTGCAAAAATGAAATTGCTTTCAAGCAATATCCATGGCCTCAAAGAAAGATGCATATCAAGCACCAGTTTAAAAGGAATGAAATCTTGCATGAAAAGTTATCAAGTCACAAAGTGTCCAAAGGTTAAGCTTTTACGAAACTCCTAACAATATATCAAGCCATCCAACACCCTCCCCTACTTGCAATGTTGTGCATATAGGGAGGCAAACCTCCATTCATATACAAAAGAAGAATACAAACAGGGATCAAATGCACATGGAGAGACTTGAACCCAAGAACTCCCAAAAAGCAAAGTCTCATCCCATGTTAAGTTGTTCCAAAAGCTTGACCCGTTCGGGTATATAATGTGCATCAGTTATCCAACAATTTGATGTTGCTTCTTATTCTCATTTCTCAAATAGGACAATCTACTATGAAAATACTGACCTTTATAAAGAACCTAGTCTGAATGATGGGGCTTCTTTTTTTTTTAACAGCATCTGAATGATGAGTTAATGTATCACAGAGGACTCACCAATTTCGAAGCAATTATTCATCCTCAAATATGACACTGGTCAAAGTATGACTGCTTGGAAAATAATGCAATTCATACATTCCTTATAGGCCTTCATGTTGACTGGAGCTAAAACTGACGCATATTTTTTATTTCCTTCATCCCGAGATATAAAAATCTGCAGAAGTAGTAAAATGAAATCAAACACAAAATTCCAAAAAGAAAAAGGAACAAAAAGTTCACACAAAAAGCATGGCATGCTATGTATGAAATATCACACCAACAAAAATGTTTGTATATGCTGGTTACTATGATATATAACAAAACAACTAAAGGAGACTAAAAGGTTCTTGTAGAAGTGTCTCAACCACAGACCCTCCATCGAGAGTCACAATTCTGTTAGGGCTACCTAAATATCAACACCAAATTGCCTAGGAAAATTTGAACATAACAACTCAGATAGGTACTCAATGCACATGAAAGTAAATCGTTCCAAAAGGTCTGTGCTTTATTTTTTTTCCTTCTTCACCTAAATTTAACTTTTAGAACACATGTAATTGCATTTGTCGTCCCTCTGGGATATCATTAACAACGTTAACAGACATAGGATTCACAGTAAAAGACTAGTATCAAATAGATAAAATTGAATCTCCAAAAGAAATCTAAACAGCTGGAGATCTTATACGATAATAGGATGGACAATGAACTACCGCAATGTGCTAGAAGCCTTCTAATCTTCTATTGAGCTTCAAGACTTATTTCGCAACACTTAGCCTTCTAATCCTTGAGCTATTGAGCTTCAAGGCCTATGTCGCAACCAGAGCTCGCATGACGCTTAACAAGTAGTCCAGACTCCGCCACAAACCTCTTTTATCTAACCAGACTAGACACAAAATATCCCTTGCTAAAAATGCTCCGAGGCTTTTTAGATGCAAGCAGTCATTGGCACAATATATTTTTTGACATCAGCAAGACGCTGCTCACCACTAGCTCATCAAGACAAAAAGTTTGACGAAATGAGATGTTTCTGAACTAAAGTGTGTTTGTTTTCACAAACTTAGAATATTTGAGCATCAAAGGCATGTCATAATGGTTCAAGTTCAACAAAGGGCCAAAAGGCCCAAAACTTAATTACAAACCTCCTTGGTTTGTTAAGTTTTCTTAAGTGACTATACAGTACGCCCAGCCATCCACCAATTTCTGCATATTGCATAGCTAATGTTTTTGACATGAAATATATTTGACAGCATTGAAGTTTCATATGATGATGCCACCTATAAATATAATACAAGCTAAACTTGATGACATCATTTCTAATAGGGGGAAAACTTCGCCAAACTCGAATGGTCTATGGTGGATAATTAGGCTCCAGCAAAGTCCTTTACATTTGTATTTTTTTTTCCCAATAAACATAAGATGGAAAAGGTATAAAGGGCACATCACTAAACTCATGCAAACTACTGCCATCCACCCAAAACAAAGACGGCTTCATCAAGCATGGGCAAAAACCAGAGTCATCATGCTCATCATGGACTATATTATCAATGTATTGTTTACCACGGACAGCTTGCAGTTAAGCATGAAATTATGAACTAAAAAAGATGCATGGGTAGAAGCTACCACTTGGCACAGCAGAAACAATCTCTGATGTCTATAATGATCATCAAACACAAAACCGTTAACCGAATCATCAATAGAGTATGAAAAAGGAGAAAAGGACACAAGTCAAGGCAGAAAGAAAACAATATCCTATGACTTGGGTCTTTTGTCTCTTCTTTGTTTCAACATTAAACCATATTATATATACAAATCAACCACTACCCTGTAGTCAAACTACAAAACAGGACAACAAATGCCAGTACAATACATAGAAATTCTCAAAACCTAAAGAAACAAAAAAAAAAATTGGAATCCAACAAAGTACTAAACATACTTTAATCTCCAGAAGTTTCAAAAAAGTGTAATCTTAGTTCATTTCTCCAAAGAAAGTAAACTTTTGCACCAATTTTCCTACATATTTAACTGTTTCCAACATCTTTATAATAGGAAGCAGCAGGACCATATGTTTACCATCAAACATTGGATTACTTAGGAAACACAACAGTCAGTCAAAAAAGTGTCTTATTCAGCCTGAGGCGCTATGAAAGGCTCCTGTAGAATGAACAACTTCTCGAACACCTCTTATGAAAGGTGCACATATATCATATATGTATACGTTGTGGCACTGGCAATAAACAGACCCGCGGGCACTCAACAGTCAACTCACATACTCACCAAAAATGTATTATTAACAGAATACAAGGAAGTAATATTTACCAATTAAACAAAAAACTATACTTCCTAGAGTTGAAGTATAAACAACAATAGATAATGAGTGAAGGGCAGAGATTTACAGAGAACTGATTGGCCATGACAGGAGAAGCCTCACATGTACTAGGTATAGGAGAACCATATGTTTTCTATTTGTGGACAATAGTCTATATACCTACTAGAAACCACACTTCTTTCTCAATTCAGGGTCTTTACTTTCTGCTCAATAAGACCAGTTATCTTTTCGCAACCAGAAGCGACTTACGCTTTCCAAATTGTGGTAAGTAGTCTATACACCTACTAGGAACCACAATTGTTCTTCGCCTTTCCTTTCTCTGGAGATAGAGACTTTACTTTCCCATCAAGCAGCCAGTGGTCTTTCACCTACTAGGAGACACTTATGTTTTCCCTATATGGTCAATAGTCTATATACCTACTAGGAACCACACTTCATTCTCAATTTAGGATCTTTACTTTCTGCTCAAGTATCCAATGAGTTTTGGTGTCTGATACGGATACATATATGACTCCCTTGCAAAAGTATTCGTGCTTCATAGGTGCACATTCTCAATTAACATGTGGGTAGAGATGCATTAACAAACAGAACTAGGATGAACCAACCTCAACATCCAGGGCATCAAGCACAGCAGCTAAAATTGGGTGCGGAGAGAAACCCATCTAGAACAAAGTTGTTGTTAATCAATGATGCACAGAATGTTGGGCAGACCTACAAGCAATAGGATTTCCAACATACCTTTGCTTTTCTGGAAACATAATAGAATACAAGAAAAGGTAATCAGAGTCATCAAGGACTTGCCTCTTTTCTCATGGAAGCTATCGACAAGCATTGAGCAGACGGAAAGCTTTGAAAGATTTTACGCAGTTCATTTCACTGTTGTTATCATGATTAGTCTCATATTCAGCTCAGCTGAGTCACTATCCTGAATGCAGAATGCCAAATAGATCCGTAAGCCATCTGGACCAGTTCCCAACCTACCAGCCAAAAAACCAAAGTAAGACCCAATAAGGAGAAGTAGTAACTTTTCGGATATGTAGTTCAGGTAAGTCTTGCAGTTTAGAGTTTAGTGATTGGTCAGAAGTCAAAATATGATATGCACCAAAAAAATAGAAAAGCTATTCTCTTCTAAAATACGATCGCAGTCAGATACTATTCGACCCACCATCAGATCTGCCCAAATCTCTTCCCAAGAATAGGCTGAGCTCTTAAAATTGCATCTACTGATAGCCCAAAATGCCGAGTTCTACTGTCTCTAAAATACATGAAGTATTCCTGAAGAACATACACAACCCCAACAATAACAAGAAAATGAAGCATCCATAAGTAGTTATATGCATATTCTTTCACCAAATAATATTTCCAACAAGAACTTTTACCTGTTTTGGCTTGAAAAAAACTTGAAATTCAGCACCCTAAACAAGAACAAAAAGAGTCAGAGAGCTCATGTTACCAATGATTATTTTGCATTCATAGAGAAACAGTAATGAGATAATTCAGGAGGCGTTGGACAAAGAATTGAATTAGGACCTTAAATTTAAGATTCCAAAACAGTTATTCCCTCTAACTTTGATTCTCATCCACTAAAACTAAGGTCTGGTGACACCTTTCCCAGCAATTTCACGAGTAAACTAACAGCAAAATGGAAAATCTTTAAACACAGGAGTAACGGAATCAAGCCTCCAATAGAAAAAGAAATAAAATAACGGCACCAAGTAAAGCAATTGTGAAACCTATGAAGTTCCCTCTTCCACTATAATTTCAAAGAGACATTCTAAAGACTAAACAAGTTAAAAAAAAAAAAAAGGGCACACTCTTAGAACAAGAAAATAACTGAAACACATATACTAAGAGTAACCAAAAAGACATTCACAACACGCATGTCATTCTCCTTTCGGTTCCCTTTTATCCATTGTAGAGCAACTTCCAGGTTGACAGGAATAAAAAATGATAAGCAAACAATCATCGCTTGATAGGTTTCATACTTTCCACCTACAGGTCAAAATCTCATGCAATGACATGCATTCCACCTACAGCTTACCAAAAAAAAACCAAGATGGTGTGCGTATCCTCTTGATTGGCTCAATGCTTGTATCCTTAACTGGCTCAAGATTCCAAACGTAACAACCCCAAAAGTAGCAAATTGATATACAAAGCATAAGAAGGCTAAAAAACCCACACCGAAAATATTAAGGGACAAAAAAAGTAAACTACAAGAAATTGTTAGAAATAAACAAATAGAAATGAAGATATAGAGTGTAACTCTGCATAGAAACCTTGAACTGGGAGTGATGAAAAACCTTGAACTCAGCTTTATGTTGAAAAACCTTGGACTCAAGCTTTGGGTGTGTACTATACAGGTGTAAATGAGTCTATGTCTGATTAGAAAAAATTTGATTTTTGGCTTTTCAATTGACGTGATGGAACAAATTAAACAAGCACGGTTTGAGGGCAAAGCGTCCCATTGCCATCATCATAGAGCAGTTTTCGATTAAGAATATCAATGTAGTCCGGCTGGAAAGAAAATTTAGCGCTCAGTACTGAGCTATAATGATATTAAAGTAGATTGCACCATTGTCCTGCCTTATGAATATCAATTTGGCAATTGAACAACTGTCCCAACAAAACGGCACTTAAATAAGGCTACGAGTTCATGCATATGGCTATTTCGAGCAAAAGGGAACAAAATATGAAAAATAAAACACAGATAAATTAACCCAAAACTAACGTTAATTACTTGAAGGAGGATTTGAGACCAAATTATCCATCATTCCTCCCATTGAATTCCAAAACTTCAACACTAGAGCTTTTTGGACTTCAATGAGTCCTCTCAATTCTAGCTTCTCACATTTCTCGCCATATGGGGCAAGACAATTGGTCAGAAACTTGAAACTTTTGAATGCAAACAAGCTTTTGGTATGGAGAAGTAGACTTTTTAGAAACGAAATGAAGCATAGAAGGAGAATTCAATCTGTAGCTAGAGTAAGTTCAATAGTTAAGACCAAATATGCAAATGACAAATTCGTGGACAAATAGTTAAGATATAGTTACTCATTTCGGTTTTTAGTTTAAGATATTGTTCTATTTCATTTGGCACAATATGCACGTGCATCATGTGGGCCGGAGAATCAGAAATGGTCAACAAGGACCTAAGATAGAAAATAAAAAATAAAACCCAAAATGCTTTTCAAAAAAGAAAAAGAAAAAAGTAAACAGCCCTAAATGGACGAAATAGAAGGTTCAAATGGTCCTACGCTTTCATGTGAAAGGTCATTCATTACAACTCAAAGCTGCAATGCCTAAACTACTTGCAAAAACATTTGCATAAGAGGAAACCTCTAAATTTATAACAACATTAAAATTTGATGAACAAAAGAGACCGGGGAAAGGGGGGAAATTGCATTTAATGGAAATGATGAATTTTGAAAGTATAATCATTCCTGAATTGCATTCATTAGCAATTGTCATGAATTGGACAAGGTGAGTTTTTTGGCTATCATAGGAAGATTGTATCGAACAGTTTTTTTTTTTGAACGGCAAAAAAATTATTAAGAACTTGATAGGGTACATCAAGTGGGGGAAGAGGGGAGGGGAATCCAACCAAAGGTAGGACAAAACCTAATGGGCCAAGGCCCTAACACCTACAAGACAAGCCCGAACACCTATGGGTCTTAACATACCCAGATCAAAGATTACAAGCATATAATAAAAGGCCTGAAAGCCCAGATATGACAATACAGCTCAAAAACATAAGAATGGACTCCATTTGCTTGGCGATCTTCTATCTTCATCATAAAACAATTGGGAAACATAAAAAGTAAATTAATGGTGAAATTGAAGCAAGAGCAACCATCTAACCTTTGAAATGGCCGTGAAGCAAAAATACCACACTCCCCAAAAATGGATGCAGAAACGCAGAAGAGGGAGCCTAACAAGATTCGTTAGACTAGAGAGAGAGAGAGAGAACGGTGGGTAAACTACCCTGTTCAGGGCGAAGTTGTTCAACCTACAGGAGTCGTGTCGTTAATTTGGAGGCGTCGTTTGGAGAAGAAGCCTATGCTTGCTTGGATTCCTACGCAGGAGACGGGAAAGGTAATTAGGGAATTGAAAAAGTCGACAAATGCCTCACTTTTATAAGGAAGTGTAGATAAGCTACCAGCAATTATACTAGCATGTTTTACACAGAAGATTTGTTACCACTTACGAACCATGAGAATAATGCACTGAGAATTCTCAATTGATTGCTTGCTTTACACAACAATGTTTTTTGGGTAGTTTATCAACTTAAAAGCATCACACTTTGAAAGAAAATCATCATATAGACCAGCAAATGAAATCACAGTCACCTGTATCCGGTCCTCTTTATTGATGAAGTCCTTACCAACGGCATCCCATACTTTCGTCTCAAAATCCCTCATTGGAAGATCTTTAAGCATCATAATGTCATCGACCTTCATGTGCTCCTCCAGCTTCCTCCTGCACAAAAAAAGCAGTTGCTCAAAAGAAATCAAAGATAATTACTCAACCCATATTCTCATTACTATCAATATATCTTTGGGAACCTTTCTCAAGCGAATGTCTATGGAACCTAAAACCTTATGATAGAAAACAATAATCACTGAACTGAAATAGAACGACATTACCTCCCAGTGTAGTTCAGTATCAAGAATGCTTTCCTGAACTCCAGGTCACATAGGGCCAACAGGGGACTATTTTCCCTAGAGACCAAAGCGTACGCTTTGCGATTGGTGAGTGAGGACTAAAACCATCTGTGCCCACACACAAAAAAAAAAATGGGAAGAACTTGATATATATTCCATCTTCACAAACTGCATTTAAGTTAATGATTTTTCAAAAAAGGAACAAAGAAAGAAAGAAAGAAAGCCTCGTCATAGTTGATGCATTCAACACAAAACACAATAAAATTCTCATCCCTATACGTCCGTCCAAAAATCTAGATTTTCATACTAAACAAACTAAATCCAGACATAATTAGCCAATTCACTTTAAAAATGAAGGATAAAAAGAAAGAAGGGACCAAAATGCTTTGAAACATGCTCTGATTCCTCTGAATCTTGTCGACATTCTGTAAACCAACGATCCTATATACAACAGCTTTACTTTTAGTAAGAGAAACCCAACAAAGCATGTACATCATATCATTGTGTGCCCTCATCCCAAAACTTGCACCAGAAACACCAGAAATCATGGTAAAATTTGGCAACAAAGATCCAAACATGACGATATCTATTTGTAGATGTACACGTACATATGATACATGCTTGAAGCTAATGTGTAACATTCCATACATAAGGAACAGAACTAACATACCCAGTAAAGTACTCCACAGGCCATACATATATCGATCTCTATGTTGGGAAAATATATATTTTTTATATTTTCCAAAATAGAGAGTCCTAGTAAAGACCACCCCCAACTACTACACTGTCTACACAAATAGCCACATAAACTATGCTCCCTTAAAAAAATTCTCAGGAAAAAAGGAAAAGGAAGCCCTAAAAAAAGAGAGCTCATCTGCAATACACAAGTAAACAAAATCTTCACACACAAAAAGATTTCCTAACAAAAATTCGAGCAAACTTGAAAACCAAGATTTAGGCTATGATGGAGATGTTCAAGAAAAATCAGATTTAAAGATTTATTCCAAGCACGGCCGAAACATATGAAAGCTTGAGAAAAAGGAAGGATTAGTGCTTACCCGGTGAACCAACGGGACTAGGGCTAATACTAACAGCACTCCTTTTGGAAGGAGACAGATTTCCAGTTCCTTGAGTACGAGCTTTCCTGGCTCCCGCCGTACCGCGGCGTCCGGCAGCTCTTGGCGTTGCTCTGCGGCAGATCCTTTGGATCATTAGATCGACGATGGAGGCGGGGAGAGTGGGCCCGGTGAGAGTTGGAAGAAGGGGAAGAGGGCTCCTCGACAACGTCGGTTTTGTTCTTCTGTTCTCCGGTGAACCGTGAACCGTGAAGTGAAGTTTGTGTACTTCCTTGAAGGGGAAGTTTGTGGATGTATATATATACAGAGAGAGAGAGAGAGCGAGAGAGAGAGAGGCATGCACTTTTTGTTCCATTGGGGGATTTTTTTTGTTTCCTTTCTCCTACCGTTATTTCTTGGACTCGTTTTTTTTTAATAAAAAATACAAAAGTGCTACACATATAATGGTTGTGTAAAACACAATATACAATCGATCTCTAGCCGTCCATTGCTGTAATAAATGGTCACAATTCACTCAAACTCTTTCCCATAAAAGTTAGACTTTTTCTTGGAAAGTTTGTTTAAAATCTAGACCATCCAAATACATCTGGACGGTCAGAATTACGCACATAACCAACACAACGGTTGTGCAAGTAGCATTTGTGTAAAAAATACTAGTAGTAATTAGTAAACTCCAAACTCCAAAGTCGCAGACGTTGTTTGCTTGTATATACGATTCCGAAGGGGTAATGGTATTGGGCCCTGCTGTATAAGTTTTCAGTTGTGTTTGGTTGAGAGTTTAGTTTAGTTTTAGTAGTGGGTGGAGAAAGAAATAGAGTAATGATTGAAGATAGGGGTAATAATTGGAGAGAGATAGAGAGAGATGTGAAAGTAATAATTGGAAAAATAGGATAATGATTGGAAAAAGAAGTAATGTAATGATTGGAAAACAAAACTTAAATGGCAAACGAACAAAGCCGACAGTATCTTGGAAAATCTTTCGATCAGTCTTCTAAAATCAGAAAAGCAAATTTATTCGAATTTTAAAAAAAATTAAGAGGATGGGAGAATATTTTCACAATATCAATTCCAATATTTCCCCAAAATTCCATTTCCTTGCTCTATAACGCCCTGTTTGGATGGGGGATTAACCCCCGGATATACGACATGGCCAGATTACATCTCCTTCCTTCCTCATCTCTTGTCTTTGGCCGGCAAAAACCCTACCCTGATTTGGACTTGGATTTGGCGACTTCGGATTTGTAATGCACCCGCGGATGGATTTGAAACGACAGGGGTATCCCTTGTCATTGTATATGTACAACAGTTGAATGATTGATTCTGCCCTTGCCTTTTCTCTCCCTTCACCAACGATACACCCACAATCGCACACATACGTACACATAGTGAGAGTGAGAGAGAGATACCAGACTGATTGGAGCAAGAGGCTTACGGTCAGAAAACTCAGCAGAGCGAGATCGACGACAAACAGACGAAGTGGTGATGATTGGCGGCTTTGGCGCTGGCTGATGAAGAAGACGATGGGTTGCAGAGGTTGGGGTTGTGGTTGGGTAAGGGCGTGGGTGAACACGAAATGGATTTTGTTTTTGTTTTTTTTCCGGAAGTGAGTTTTGTTGTTGAGTTTATAGATATATATACATATATGTAATGATATTTTAAGTTCCAATTACGTATATTCACTTTTCAATTACTGTAATTTTTTAATTTCTAATTATGTGTGTGTATATACACAGTGAGTGATGCTATAAGTATCGATGGGGTGTGTGGGGAATTCGTACCGATCGGCCGCGCCGGGCCGTCTCCAGCCACCGGATGGCCGAAGCCGTCCAAAAATTCTAAAAAAAAAAAAAAAACCGAGGGGGCCTCGCGCGAGAATCAAGCACCCTATACACCTCGAATGCCATTAATTCTCGCGTGAGGCCATCGGTTTTTTTTTTTTTTTAGAATTTTTGGACAGCTCGGATCGGCCGTCCGGTGGCCGGAGACGGCCCGGCGCGGCCGGTCAATACAAATTCCCTACACACCATCGGTACTGTTACCCAAAAATTGCAACCTAGAGGGGGGTGAATCGGGTTGCTTAATAATCTCTAACAAATATATCCAAGATAATATGAGCAAGTAAAAGAGAGAGAGTTAGAGAGATACAACCCGATTATAGTGGTTCGGCCCGGATTTGTCCACGGTCCGGCCTAGTCCACTTCTCCTCAAGCAACTACTTGAAGGTTCCTTTAATCTTCAAAAAGATTACAAGCAGTAAGTCTTGTGGGTGCTTACAACGACCTTATCCCCTAGCTTTCCCGAAGAGCTAGTGCAACTGCAAGAGTTTTCTTCGAAAACCTCTCAAAAACAATAACAACCAAATTCCAACCCGAATTTGGTCTTCTAAGCTTTCAAGTGTTTGACTCAAACACTCACTTAGGAATTACAAGTATGAGGAGAAATTTGAAGCTCTCAAATAACAATAACCTCACAAGGTAGATATGAAAGTGAAAGCTCTCAACTTATACAAAATTTCTCTCAAGATAGATACGAAAGTGTTGGCTTGATTTTTGGAGAATTTGCTTGGGGTGATATGAAAGTTTAGCATTTGCCGAAATATCATAATATCATTTTTTCCAACATTCATCAAAATAAATATATAAATGTAATACATATAATTTTTCTCAAATTATTATGTATACATTTTTCAACAGGTACCTATATCATTTTTGTATATACAGTCCTCCTGTAAGGACCACATCATTTTAATAAAATGCGGACCTCCATTTCCTGATTGAATTTCGATGATCTGAGCCGCTCAATGTGTTCAGAACGTGATTTTAAAGGTACTAGCAAGAAATCATCAAATAAAATGACCGGGAAGGGCTTCATCCAAGTAGTTTTTGTTTGTTTTTTATCGAATGGTTCAAACAAAAACTGCTTGGATGAAGCCCTTCCTGGTCATTTTTTTTGCCGAT
This sequence comes from Rhododendron vialii, assembly GCF_030253575.1. NCBI lineage: Eukaryota > Viridiplantae > Streptophyta > Magnoliopsida > Ericales > Ericaceae > Rhododendron > Rhododendron vialii. The sequence goes on along the minus strand of NC_080562.1, from coordinate 20,439,256 downwards.
TTCTCATGAGTAAAATCACATTCTGAACACATTGAACGGCTCGGATCATCAAAATTCAATCGAAAAATGGGAGAAATAAGAAGGTCCGCATTTTAACTAAAATGCGGACCACCTCATTTGAGACTGACTATATATATACACACACACTCTCTCTCTCTCTTTCATCACTTCCCAATTATATATTTTTAATTTTTTTTGAAAAATAACATTTTTATAAATATATGATATGGCTTACTTGTTAATTTTTTTGGGAAAAAATATAATTTCTAAAAAAAAAGGTTTAAACATTTGTATTCTTAACTGAAATTATTTATCCTAAAATAATTTACAAATATCATTTAAAGCTAATTAATAAGAAATAAACCAATTTTGAGCATTAAAAAATCAAAGTGGGGTCAATTCAGTCATTTGACAACTTATCTCCTTATATCCACCTCCTATATCCCCTTCTCTAAAACCATTCCAAACATTGGATTACAAATTCACCATTCTTACATATCACACCTCATTCTATATCCACCTTCCTTCTATATCCACCTAAAATCAAATCTTCCATCCAAACGGGTGTAATTCTGGACAACAGTTAATATTTTCAATATGGAGTAATTTAACAAAGAAATCGTTCAGCTGAGATCCATTTATTATGGGCAACTCCCAAAACAAACCAACTCTACATATATATATATATATATATATATATATATGTATATATATAGTGTGTGTGTATATATACACACACAGGTAAAGGCACACGAAATTGTCGTACCCATAAGTTAGACCTATTTTAGACCAAACAAAATATGCCTAATTTTGTTTTTTTTACTTAGCCTTTTTTAAAGTTAAATAAGTTTGTTTCTTTTTTTTTGGAATTGCATATTTTTCGTAAAAGTTAAAGGCATTCCTTAATACCAAAGTATTGGTCGCAATACGAAATGAATCCACTAACTAGCCATTGGCCAAAAGATGCTTTAAATTAATTTTTACATAAGGCCCTATCCTATTTAGCATGCAGGTGAATTTAAGGAGAAAATAAAATAGAAAAACAGAATTGGTACAACGAAGGATTAATATAACGTCAACTCTGGTTAGATTCGATAATAACTATGGTTAGATATAGTGTAAAAATCATGGTGAAACATTACTAAAAGAGGATGGGAATTGAAAAAAATTGCACCGCATAAAGGACAGAGTAGCCATCAACAAAAATCATGTTTACGTACATACAAAAGGGATTCCCGAATCCAAATAACAAGCTATGATTATTTGGTGTCTAAGGTAAATTTCTCCAAGAGCGCCATACAGGCTTTTAATTGCTCCAAAGTCTTCCTCACCAAAGCTGAAGTATCCACACGTATTTTCTTGAAAATTCTTCTATTTCATTTCCCACCAAATGCTTAGCATGCTCCATCAAAATCTCGTAGCTACCGGTAGTAAGGGTGATTTCAGATGTTGTAGTAAGGGTGATTTCAGATGCTGCAATTCTGATATGATTTGCGTCCAACGATTCTTGTGAGGGCAACCAGCAAACTGGTGTTACTTGTCAGCTTTGCAAAGAAGACTGATGCACATTCTTAATCCTTTAAAGTTGCTAAAACGGAATAAAAATAACTCCCAGCCAATAGGGCATAAATTACAATATGTGTTTCTGTTTCCTTTTTGAAAACTTTAAACTAATAAACACAATTCAAGGTTCTGAATGCATTCCAGACACACACTGATACGCCCAGTAAAAAGAGCAGAAATTACTCCAGGTGCCTAATCAAGTAAGTGTTTTTGCCGCTTACTGTGTTTTCCCTCAATGTACCCTTTTTGAGTTTTATAAAAGTTTCATTTGCCGAGGAAAAAAAAATTATGCGTATACCAAACTTGTTACCCAAAAGGTAACCCAAGAGAGGAGGTGAATTGGGTTCCTAACTAAAATACCCAAAAAATAAATTATTTGGCCAAATAAAATAAAACAATCAAGCAACTAATTAATTAAGTAGCAATAGACAAAAAATAAGAGAGTTAAGGGAGAGAGACAGCACACAGAGGTGTATATAATGCATGGTTTGGTCCGAGTTTTGTCCACGGGCCTAAGGAGCTGCTGTCTTACTAATCTCCTAACCTCTTCTGGTGCCAATTAATCCTTACAATCGCATCGCTAACTTTTCCGAGAAGTTAACTGAACCGCTAGAATTTTATCTCCTAAACTCTAAAATCACTCACAGAACAAAACCCATTTCAGTAGCCCATACATAAATTTTCTTGTTTGTTCACAGAACCAGAGGAAAATTGAAGCTCATTGATTTCTCAGACTGAGAATAAAATGACCTCACAAAACTCTCACAAAGAAAATAATATACAATTTGATATCTGAGAGAGAGAAATGATGAGAAGGATTTGTATTGCTGTGATATATCTTGGTAAATTTTACTTATGTTGAACTCTTCTATTGCGGATAAAAAAAAACTCCTCTATTTATACCCAAATAGTTGAACGTTGATATAGAACCATTGAGATGCAAATCTTCCCTCTGCAAATTTGATCTTCCTTAAATGCTAAATAAGAACGTTGAGCTATAAAATCTATCGTAGCATATTGATCTCCAACATTTTGAGTGCCTTAATGGCGAAGCTTAACAAGTCACCAATGGCGGAAGAACACAATCGAATGACCATCCTGCCAAACGATCGAACACAATGAAGACAAGTCGACCACAATATGAAATGGACGACCACCTGCAAAAATAGGGCCTAAGCCCAAGGGTTCTGACATGTGTTGGGAAAATAAGAAGTTAAACTATGTATTTATCTAATGAGCCAAAGATTGAGATTGGACCGATGGAATTTGGGGGTTCTTCCAGACCGGCTCCATTTTGTCTCTATTTACCTGTCTAGACTACTTCTTGTCAAACCCTACCCGCATAAGTCCTGTTTTAAGTGAGGTACCCAAAATACCCCTAAAAATCCCACATCCATCTACATGTCTTCCAAATTCGTACATGTCGTAGCCTTTTTCATGCCCCTCTTTCTCTCAATCACCTTGTTCCTCGTCGCCATCTTTGTCTTCGGCGAGACTTTGTCGCCGGCCGCTGAATCTCCCGCGAAAAAGCCGTTGCCAACCGGTAGAAGTATAAGTACAACGAACCGAAGAAGAAGACATACTCATCAAAAACAAACAAACCGAAGACAAAGTACAAGCCACGGAAGCAGAAGTACAAGCCGCGGGAGCAGTAAGTGTCAAATCTAAACAGAAGATGTAGCTCCTTGTTATTTGTTCTCTCTCTGTGTGTGTGTGTGTTCTCGTTTCTACCTATAGCTCTAGATCTGTTCTTATTTCAGTATTTTTTTGAACTTATTTGGGAGAATCGACCCGACGTGAATTGTAAATTCCGGGAATAAATTTTTTGATATCAATTCTGGCAGTTGGGTCCTATGTTACTGCATTATTGAGTTTGATTTTTTGTCTATAATATTCAGAGTTGTGAATTCTTCATTCGGGGTGAATTGTATTTTTTCGCAGATGTGAATTCTTCATTTGAATGTAAATTCTGCAAGGGATGTGAATTGCCACGCCCTCGTTTTTAAACATAAATAATTGTACATTTCATAAAATAAACCATCATCGTCTCCAATGGAAAATATAAACTTGACTCTCATTCAAAATAAATTAAACTTCTAAGAGTTGACAATTCCCACAAAATTAATTAGAACATTCGTACATAACAACCAGAACTTTCTATTAAACACTCACAAAATGCATATTACACGTCTTGATAGAGAATATGAACTCAATTCATATTAAAATAAGTTGAACACCTTAAAAGTTTACAATTTTCACCAAGATAAGTTGGAATGCAAATATGGATTGGACTTTCTCAACTCTGGAGTTTCTCTTCATCACCTGAAAAATGTTGGATTATACGTCGTGAGTCGGAACTCAATAAGAGACATGCTAAATGCGAAGATAAGAGAGCACAAGCAAAATGCACCCACATAAAGATAACTTTTTCTTCTTCTTTTTAAATAAGTCGGATTGTAAGTTAGTGTATTCAATACTCTAAGAAAAACCTCCTCCTCTTCTTCTTCTTCTTCCCTTTTTTTTTAAGCCCAAAAGATAGCAATTGGGTATATAGTAACATAGAACAAATGAACCCTAGTAACTTTTACTTCTCAAGCATCCAACCGAAATAATAAACAAAATAATCTGTCACAACAATAATCCAAATTCTAAAACTCCAGTTTCATTTATCATATCCCTTTGTATTACATTTCCATTTCAACGTTATGTGTCATGAGCGATTGCTCCTTTCGGGCCAATTATGGGATCCCAATATTCCCTTTCAGGCACCTTGGTGGGTCTTGAATATGTTACGAGTAATTGCTCCTGTCGGGCCCATTATGAGATCCCGATATCCCTACCAGACACCTCACCCAGATTATATTACGAGCGATTGCTCCTGTCGGGCCAATTATGGGATCCCGATATCCCTTGCCAAACACCTCATCCGTTGGTGGGTCCTAGATATGTTATGAGCGATAGCTCCTGTCGGGCCAATTATGGAATCCCGATATCCCCTGCCAGACACCTCATCCGTTGGTGGGTCCTGAATATTCTCATTTTGTATTTTGTGATCAAGTATTCCAATCCAATCATTAGTTTCAAGACCATTTTATTATCATCGTCTCTCCAAAGAACAACCCTAAACTCATTTCTATTAATGTAGGGAGAAAAACACAAAAGCCCCAAATCTACTCAAGTGGCACAATCCCAAACTCATGTATTTGTTGATTTCTCAAATAAATACCATGATGAATCAAGAAAGAGTGTTGAATATAGGAATACAACATGTTTAAGAGCTTCAATTAGGAGTGAGAATACCCAAACTTCAATAAACCTAACCAAAATCTAGAGTTTCGCAAACAAGAAGGGCCTAAGGCTAGAATCAACAATAATAGAGAAGAAATCAAAGAAAAAAGAGAGCCAAACACGTAAACATATAGAGGGAGAACAAATACCTACAAAATGAGTCTCAAATAACATTCGTCAATAAATCAACAAGTGCTATCAATGAGATAATACAAGAAAAACATTCAACATACATTCATCAACATTGATACCAAACACTTCGCCAAATAAATACTAGAACGACGAACAACCATTATCGAGGAGTCCAAACCAAAGTGGGAACCAATTACCAATTTCAAATATTTTCCCAAAGCTTAGCCTGTTGGTTCCAACACCGCCCTTAGGGCCACCACAACTCTTTTCCCTGGACTTTCACCGTCTGTGATCCCTATGGACCACCACCATGCTCACAGTACTACAACTCCAAAACCAAAGTGGGAACCAATTACCAATTTCCAAATATTTCCCTAAGGCTTAGCCCGTTGGTTCCTACACCGCCCTTAGGGTCACCACAACTCTTTTCCCTTAACTTTCACCATCTATGATCCCTATGGATCACCACCATGTTCACAGTACTACAACTCCAAAATCAATAAACCAATCGTACCGAATTCAAAAACTGAGCACCCAAACCAAAGTTAATTATATAAAACTCCAAGGAGAACTTTCTATATCATTCATAGTCTCAAGTGTGGTGTCTAATTACAAAGATGAGTTTATCTTTTCTCCTAGGCATTTTATCAAGCACCTAGTAGGCATATAACTATTACCCATGTATCACATTTTCATTTATTCAAACATACTAGGCTTGAAAATAAGTCCAACATACCAAAATCACATAATAGACTAAATAACGACAAACAACGTTGGCCTCGTTAGCACCTACAACACAATTCCCATTTAAAACACCACTCATATATGTTGAAACATTCTTAACCCTTTCTACAAGTGCGAGTATATAGAGGAGCATCATAGTGAATTGAGTAATGCGTCTAGAGTTCTTATTGGACAATTATGTCCTTAACATAATTGAGAATTCTAACTCTTCAATGAAGTCGAATTTATCTAAGATCAATCACAAGTAAGTTAAAAGTAAAACTTATCACAATGAAACTAGACATAATAAAGAACATTCTCACCAAATCTGGTGCACTCGAAACATAAACAAGACCTCTAAATGATTTTTTTTAAATCTCTCAATATGTTGTAACTTACAGTTTTTGCAGTGACGCGCGAATTTGAAAACTTCACCAAAACTTTAATTGAAGTTCAAAAGGTCCCAAATTTATATCATAGCACCTAGACATTCAAACTTTCTCTCCTAATTTTTCCAGAATTTATGGGGTACAAATACCCTGTCAAATACGATGTACAAATTGAGTGAATCTTCTTTGAAATAAAAATCTCGATTCGTACCTACTGTCTTTGAAGATTTACCATGGATAAAATACCATTGCAAATGACCTAAGATTTTGTGGGACTCATAAGAACACACCAAAGTCCGTCCCTGATTTTTTCCAGATTTTTACAAGTAAGGAAACCAAGTCAAATTCACTCTCAAACTCAAAAATTCTGTGCAACAAACACAACTTTCTAGTAAAGCAGTCAGTGTTCTAAAATTCATTAAAAATCGTATACTCAATATTTTTCAAAAATTCCAACTCTAAAACATCACCAACTTAATAATATTTAAGACTCATAAGGACTTATAACCATATACTTAGTTTAAGAATAGAAAAATTGAACAAAAACACAGCTTCTTCCTTCTGTCCAGAAATTCTAAACTTACGATTCTATATTTTTGTTTCTAACTCTTGATCAACTCATACATACATGTATCATATACACTTAGAACAAGTTAGGGTTTGCTTAAAATTGGGAAAAACACTTAATATCACAAATTCAAAGCACATCTTACCATATATTCTCATATTTAAGCATTTAGCAAGAATCCTACGAGCCAAATCCCGAAAATGCTAGGAACTCCCAAGTTAGCCGATTGAGATTTTGTTCAGATCAACGCGTAGCTCTTTGTCCGTAGATCATTGTTTCCTCTTGCCTCTTAGCGAGATTCTTGAATCTTGTCCTCCGATTTGGGGTTTGAAGTCTTAGGATTTGTAGAGTTAGAGAGAGAGAGAGCGCGATGAAAAAAAAGAAAAGAAAAGAGAACTGGCGTGGAGTTCTCTGGTGCATCAAACATATAGGTGCAAAAATTACACTATTCTTCTCCAAGTAGTTAGTTATTTCTCCATATCCTATCCTATTATGATATAAACCACTACTCTAAGGCCCCTAAATTCACCAAACTAATTAATAACAAATTTCCACTAATTAATAATCAACTCTAAGGTGTATAACATATTTCCACTATACACGTGGATCCCAACGCACTCGGTTCATGGTCTACAAAATTATTAATACAGTTACATGTAACCACATTATTAAATATAATAAATTCATATTTGGGACAGGTCTCTACATGAATAGTGAAAATGGGATGCGAATTTTGCAAAAAGAGTGTGAATTCTGCAACACACTCAAGAATTCACACTCCCAAGAATTCCAACCTCCAAGAATTCACACCCTAAAAAATTCACACCTCCAAGAATCATACCCTTAAAAATTCTGCAAAATGGCACAAAAAATTTCTACAAAAGGGCAAAATAGTAAAAGTATATGTAAAAGGGCCGGATGAGATAGCTCTACAAAAAAGGGTCTGCACGAAACCCCAAACAAAATATGGGACCGGCCAGGAATTTCTCGGGGAATTTGTGTCGAAACATTTATGTAATGAAACAGTTTAATAAATAGAGGGAGGACCACAACTATTTCCTTCACTGCTTCGCTGGACTTTGCTTTTGAGCCATCATGAGCCGAGCTCGAGCCTAAATGATAGTTCTCGAGCCGAGCTCAAGCCAGAAAATCGTAGCTTGATTCGAGCTCGAGCCGAGTTTGAGCTGGCCCTTTTTGCGGTGAACCAAGCCTAAACACGCCAAAGCTCGGTTCTGCTTGATTGCGATCCTACATACAATGATGATGAACTAGGAAAAAAATGCTACATTTGACAGACCTAAACAAAATGCTGCATTTGACAGACCTAACCTAAGCTCCCATCCGCACCTCCCTTATAAGCCGTTGGATTAGATCCAACGACCCACGATTAAAAACACATCTCACAGATCCTAGGCGACTGGGTCATGGGTAAAAGACGTTCGCAGGTCAAACGGGTTATAACAAACGGGTTACTCACTTTCCCTTCTCACTCGATTGTTTGAAACCAGAAGGCACAAACACAGAAGAGAGAGAGAAGAAGAAGAATCGAAGAAGGCAAAGAGAAGAAGAAGGCTCGTCCAATCATGAATAGGTATCTCTCTTTCTCGTTCGTACAGAAACTAGGGTTTGGGTTTGAAAATTTTTTCCAATAAACACCAAGGTCATTCTCTCTCTCGATCTCTGTATCTCTCAATTATTAGGGTTTTTCCTGGTTTGATTTTTGGTACTTTGGTGGTATGGAACCAGAAATCGTGATTCTCTCCCTCATTTACTTGGTATCTCTCTCAAATCCGAATCGGAATGATTTATGGTTCCACACTACCAAGGTCTTGATTTTCTGCGATTTAGGGTTTCAAACGAGATTGATTTTTTGCGACTTTCTTTGAGATTGATTTTGGGCTTCAAAAAATTTAGGTCTCGATTTCATTTTTTACAAACCCAAAAATTAGGTCTTGATGCTTTTAGACTGTAATTTAGCACGATTCTTTAGCACTATAATGTTGGAAATCATCTTCCAGTTTTTTGGATGGTAATTTAGAGGCCCTTACATGCGATAATATATGACAAGGTTTGTATTTACTGAGATACAAGTAAACAACTAGCTTCAATTTGGAATGATACTGTTCAAATCTAATATGCATTTTTTAATCTTCAATAGGCAGGTAGCAAACACAAGATTGATTTCCGCAAATCGGGCAATTGCCGCAATTGGTTTTCAGGTCCAATTTTACCTCAAATTGGGCAATTGCAGGCTTGCAGCAACTTTCCAAGATTGATTTCCGCAACAACTTCTTCGGCCCAATTGCGCTGCTCTGATTTTATTACCAATTGAATTTTTTTTTTGCTTTGTTGTAAGGTGGTGAACATAGTATAGGTTGGTCAGTTTCAGATTTTTTTTCGTTCTTTGTTTCCTTTAACTGGCTCTCAAGGTTAGACCCTTGGCCATTTTTTTGATGTGGTTCTTTATGAAAGAATGGATGGCTAATTTGTATCGAAATTTAGTTGGACCATGACCTTGTTTAATGACCTTCTGTTTTGTGGTTGTGTTTTGATTAATTACATGGAGCTATAGCTTCTCCTCAGCTTGTTTACTCGACCTCTTGTTTTGTTGTTGCAAAAACTAAGTTGGTCACAATTTGATTTTTTGGATTGAGATTCTTGGCAAGTAATAAAACTTGAGGAATTTTTGGCAAGTAATCTGTGCTGTGTCCTAATGAATTTTTTGCATGTAAAAACTGACACTATAATATAGCAATATAGCATCCAAAAGGAACTCACAGAATCAATATCATTTATTCTCCAAAGAAATCTAATAATAATTAGAGTACTGCAATGACAAGTCTAGAAACAAAATATCATAAAAGACTCTCCACTCCTATCCTCTTCTCTTCACCTCAAAAAAAATTGCAAAAGTTGCTCAAACAAAAGAGTGCATTCAAACCAATAGTGCCACAAGTTCCAACAAAAATTATACAACCGGTAGAATCAGATGTCCCTGAAGCAGGTGCAGGAGCAAACTCTTTCGATCCTGCAACTGAGGTAGTAGGCACGCTTGCAAATGGATTGGCTTGATAATGCAGGAGTTTGTAATATCTTAGACAGAGAAGCCGAAGGCTTTATAATGAAGGAGGTTGATTCCTTAGTGCTATCGACATATGTGGTATAGCTACATCACCACTTTGGACGCCCATAGCCCATGTACCAGATTTCTTTGGTGAGGGGCTTTCCTCCAAAAGTTCAAAGGAATCAACCTCTTGAAAGTAGGCTCGTTCCTTTTCATAGTTTGGAGGCTGAGTAGGTATTCCTTGCATACACCAAAGACATTGTAGGAAAGAGTCATCAGTTGGCATATGCAAGATGTGTGTCAAAATTGTAGAACTGACAAAATATTCCAAGCCTTGAAGTTCACCTGATTACCTATCAAAGGCCTCATAAGATAATATTATGGGGAGGATCAACTCTCACCAGGTAGGTTGAGTTGGTTCACAACCTACCTTTAATACTCGCTCCAGCATTTTAATGCTTCCAAACAGCACATAAAACAAAAGTAAGATTAGCCTCAACTTTCATCCATGTAATTCTGTGGATTATGAAGTCATTTTTGTCTTCCTTGTATAGCATAACACAAATTTGGAGGCCATATGCACAAGGATCGGTTAACTTGCGACGGCATGAAATCTTGCAAGCAAGATCACATTGGAGGGTTCAAGGCCATATGCACAAGGATCGGTTAACTTACGAGGGCAAAAAATCTTGCAAGCAATATCACATTGGAGGGTTCCATAACGAAAGAATGAACAATGACAATAATAAAATGCTCTAAAGTGTGAGTTGATTATATCAAACTTTAATATATCATGATAATGGGGTTTGCCGAGGCATTTACATGATGGTGTTTCGTAGACAAATCCTATAACCAGTTAACGAATGCCAAGCACAAAATCAAAGCATCCCTAAGATACAAGCAAATTCATACTCCAACCTTCCGTAAAATTGTCCCGTCAAACACCAACCTAAAAAGGATTTGAGAGAGATACCAAGTAAATGAGGGAGAAAATCACGATTTCTGGTTCCACACCACCAAGGTAACAAAAATCGAACTAGGAAAAACCCGAATAATTGAGAGATATAGAGATCGAGAGAGAGAGAGACCTTGGTGTTTATTGGGAAATTTTTTCAAACCCTAACCCTAGTTTCTATACGAACGAGAGAGAGAGAGAGAGAGAGAGAGAGAGAGAGAGAGAGAGAGAGAGAGAGAGAGATACCTATTCGTGAGTGGACGAGCCTTCTTCTTCTCTCTCTCTTCTGTGTTTCTGCCTTCTGGTTTCAAATGATCAAGTGAGAACGGAAAGTGAGTAACCCGTTTGACCCACGAACGTCTCTTACCCATGACCCAGTCACCTAGGATCCGTGAGATGTGTTTTTAATCGTGGGCCGTTGGATCTAATCCAACGGCTTATAAGGGAGGTGCAGATGGGAGCTTAGGTCAGGTCTTCCTGACCAGAACCCTAGTGTGTATATATATATATATATCAGAGCCCTTCAAATGAGGACGTCCACAGCCAACGAAAATGCAGACTTCGTTCTGCAGCCGTTGGATCTCATCCAACGGCTGAGATTTTAAAGGAGGAACTCGCGGGTTAAAAGGAGCATGGGTCGGGTAAAATTTGTTCCGCGGGTCATCCGGGCTGAAAAGCCGGATCCTTTTCTTTTCCCAGCTTCCAGCAGAAGCTTTCATTCTGCTTCAAACGCAAAGAGAGAGAGAGAGAGAGATTGAGGGCGATTTGAGAGACGATCGACGAACGACCAACGAACGACCAACGACCGACGAAGGTATCTCTCTCCCTCCCTCTCTCTCTCTCTCTCTCTCTCATTCGTTCGTTCGTTTGTTCGAAATCTGATTAGGGTTTTGTTCGATTTGGGTTTTTTCAGTTAACACGAACAGATCGATCGAAGAAGAAGAGGAACGACTGGAGAGTAACTTCTCTTCTCTTCTCCTCTCTCTCTCTCTCAACTAAAGGGTAACGACTGGAGGGTTTTTTTTTTTTTTAGAATGGGTATTTTAGAAGCTATCACTGCTGATTTTTTGTTTTTTTTTTTCCAGAAAATATAACTTGAAAAAAAAAATAACAGAGTTGTAAAATACCCATTTGTTGAGGCTTGTTATTTCTTTTTGGATCTTCTCTCCCTCGAGCTCTCTGTAATTTTTTTTCCTGAAAATGTAACTGAAAAAAGAGAGTTGTAAATGCCTCTTCATTTTGATATGTAGATGCCTCTAGCAAGACGTGTTACCTTTGCTTTCTCTAGCATTAGAATTGGAAGAGAGCTGTTGTATAATATAAGCAAAATAGTTTCAGAAATAATAGGTACAAAACAACCTGACACAGCTAAGTAGAAGTGTTGGCCATTTGAAGTCCTATGTGTCCCTTCTAGAAAGAGATAGCTTTAAGACTGTAACTTTGACGAAACATGACAAAAAATTGGTCATAATGGTCCTAGCAAAACAAGATTGTGAATGTACACTGGGGACAATATGACCTTAGAAAGAAGACTTGGCCCAAAGTACACTCAGATTATTTGATTGTTTTGTTGTTTCATAATTGAACTATTGTAGCTTGTGGTGTCACATTTGTGATCTTTCAATATTGTTTACATCCCCAATTTGTGTGACAAGATAAGGACAAGTAGGATCTGAACACATACATGAGAATGGGAGAGTTAGTCATAACTTCTCATGATGCTAAGTAATTAAAAACTTTAACCATCTTAGATCCTTTAGTGTTCTGCCCAGTTTTGAAGTCATGCCCAATTTTAACCAAAGCCTGCACTGTCATTTACTGCTGCCCAGTTTTGAAGTCCCTATTTATTTGCTTATGAAGTTGAATTTTTTCTAGGAATGGCATATTATGTTGTTTTTGTTGGAAAAGTCCCCGGTATCTATGAAAGTTGGATAGCTTGTAGCGAACAAGTAACTCGTTTCCCTGGGGTTGCGTTTTAAAAAATATCCCTCATTGGAAGAGGCAAATAATGCTTGGACTACATATGTTGAAGCTCATTCCAATGTGCAATTGCTGTCTCCTCAACTTCCTAGACTCCCGACTGATTATCCACCTTTCCTCGTACCTGTGCAAGCAAACATGGATAACCAAACTCCTTCCAAGCTGTCCAAACATTGCGTGTACATTGCAATGCTCTTACTTGGAGTTGTAATAGGAATTTTACTTTTGTTGGTCATCATGTATATTTTCTTTTAGTTGGTTTATGTAATGGTTACGTTGAACAAAATTTCTAGCTTTTGATGTGTACAAATTTAGAACTTGAGCAAGTGTTATTGTTGTTAGTGGTATGGTTATGTTGACTGTCTTTTTTTGGTAAACTAGAGCATTTCCACACAGAGGGGAACAAGTTGCTTGTTGTAATTTTATGTTGTAGGCCATCCCTAAATCTGCCCACAGTTTCTGATGCCAAGGCTGTCATTTTGGAAAAGGGCTTTGTTTCTGAGAAGGCAAATGTTCCAACAAGTTTGGTTCAATGAAAATATTGATGACCCAAAATTCAGGTAGAAGTTTTATGAGGCAGGACTGGGACTTTTAAACCTTGAAAAAAAGGAACTTGTGAAGAGGATGAGGCTGCAATTAACCAACATGCTTGCCCTTCATTAGTCAAACTGAAGGGGGCTACTCTTCTGATTCTAATTGAATGGAGGCATAGATGGGGGCTACTCTTTTGATAGCAGGAAATATTTCAACAATCCGTTCCCAATATTACGGAATTACCGAAATCCCCAAACAGCTAACCAAGTTACAACTTTTAATATTAGAAAATTCGAAATATTTCCTGCTAATACATGGTACGTATCTAAGAAATTTTGCCAATAAAACTAATGCATATCTAACTGTCCACCAAGTTCATCAATAAAGTGTCCACCAAGTTCACCAAGTTCATCAATACATGGTACGTAAAACTAATACATGGTTTTCTCAGAAATTTTGCCAGTAAAACTAATACATGGTACGTATCTAAGTGTCCACCAAGTTCATCAACAAAGTTACAACTTTTGCCTCCATTTTCAGTGTGTAATACAAATGGCTACACCATTTCCATAGCATTCAGATAATTTAAAAAAGGAACCGAGCATCATTGCTTCCAAGATCAGCAGCTATTTGCTGACATTACAGAAACAGCAGCAGTAACAGCAGCAATAACAGCCATGACAGGCACAAAACAGGCAGTAATAGCTCTGGTCAGACTAGTGAAATTCAACACCATACAATAGACATAGCCAAAAAAACTCTTAGCCCTCCTAGCTTTTGGAGTTGACAAGAGAAAAACACCAACCAAATGCAAATATCATGAGAATACTCTCCAAATTCATCCATGTGCAACCACCAATCTATCCTGCAACCCGAATAAGTAATAATATCAATAAAAGAAAAAATAGGCAAGAATAATTAAAGAAATAAACTTAGATGTACCACAAACACTTACACTCATCGTCAACGTCATCATCGTCATCGTCCTCGTCCTCGTCATCACTCATTCTAACATCTTGCGAAGAACTAAGAAACAAATACGACTATTAACATTTTAACAACTAAATAATCATATTTACGACAAGTAAAGAATTAAGAAACAAATACATGTACATGCTGCGAAGTTTTGGACAATTTCTTTTGTCATGTGACTGTCCTGTTAACCCACAACCATTACAACGCCTACTCTTCTGGACCACCTTCTCTTTTCCTCCATTCACTCGCTTACCACAACCCTTTGCCCTAACTTGAAGCGGTTCTTTAAACATATGTTCACGAGGAATAGACACTTCGATAGCACTAGCACGCAATTTTCCACCTTCGCTTCCAAGATTCATTGCACATAGCTTATTCCGAACCGAACACAAAGCATCTTCCAAAAGCTCACTTCCTTCTTCAGTTAATACGGCGTCATCAATTACACTAGAAGCAAGTTTGAAGAGCTTATTTCGCCTTTCAAACACAGAAGTGTCACATATTTGTTGGACAGACACACCCACGTCATTTGCAACTGTTTTGATTTTGGCGGATTTAGTCCACCTCGCCAAAATTAAATCATGAGGCAAATCAATAATCTGCATTCTATTGAAGTAAGCCAACAAATGCCGACATGGAATTCCGTCAAATTCAAACAGCTTACAACTACAACTTACATGTTCTGATGACTTATTTACCAAAAGATTACGAACCCTCGCACCACTCACCTTTGCCCTCTCAACAGTGTAGAAATGATAGTGTTCATCCTCATGTGTCATCTTAACCATGTATCCCCCAATTTGAAAGAATTCATCTTGAAACTTGTGAAATATGGCCAATGTATACAACTCACTCATTGTAGACTCCATGGGAAAAGATGTTATCAGTTGTGGCTTCTCATTGAGATCTTTATGATCCAAGTCCAATTCATTATGCCGTATGTGAGCAAGCCCCCTAGCAAACCGCGTGACAAAGTCGTACAATGAATTATTTAATGAAACATACTTCTTGAAGAAAGAATGAGAAATCTCAGCCCTTTGACTACTTGTCATGTGTGCGGAAAACATGTGTTTCATATATGTCGGAATCCATCTCTCACGGATTTCGTACATGGCTTTCAACCATTCATTGGAGGATAAGTTGGATTTGTGTACAACATCTGCCCATTTAGCCTCAAACTCTTCAGGGCTCTCAGAATTCCATATGCATTGTTTGAACTCATCATAATGATCTTTATAAGATAATGCACTTATATTTTCAGAAAATTTACTCACAATATGCCAAATGCAATATCTATGGTGTGTAGTTGGAAGAACATTAGCAAATGCCTTTGTCATCGCCGGATCTTGATCAGTTATGATCATTTTGGGCGGGCCTCCTGGCATTGCTTTCAACCATTCTTTGAATAGCCACTCAAAAGATTCACTCGATTCATCACTTAAAAGCCCACACCCAAATAGCGTAGTCTACCTGTGGTGATTAACCCCTAGTATAGGTGCAAAGATCATACGGTATCGGTTTGTGTTGTACGTTGTATCAAAAACCACAACGTCCCCAAAATATTGGTATGACTTCCTAGCCGTGGCATCCGCCCAAAAACAATGAGTCAACCTCATTTCATCGTCTTTCTCCATTGTAAACATAAACCCTGAGTTCTTTTGTACTTGAATTTGGAAATACTCATATAACATATCGGCGTCTTGCCCTAGTAACGCAGTCCTTATATCCCTTTCAGTGTTATAGAGATCTTGCAGTCCGAACCCAACATTTTCCACACCTCCGGATTGCACCTCGAAAATACTCATTTGTTGGCAAGTTGGCACATTTGCTTGTGATAGTTGTTCTGCCAAAGCTCTTTTGGCAGCTATCACTTTGCGATGAGATCGCAACAAATGCGTCCTCCTTGGAGAGGCAAGAGCTTGGTTATGTGCCTCAACAAATTGAAAGACAACATACTTGTCACCGGATTTGGCTCTCACAATAGCCAATTTCGCACCACAACCTTCTCTAATTATCCCCCGACGCCGTTTAGAGGCTCCACTATTTTCTACAGGTTTTTTGGGCACCGAGTGACCTTGTTTGCATTAAACATACTCTTTCCTAATGACTTCTTTATCCCAATTCTTCTTGCTAGAATGTTCTCGCGTACCAAATCCTGATTCTTTACCATAATTGTTGTAAAACTTATGAACGGCGTCTAAATTGACAAACTCTTGATTAATTTTCGGTATCACGTCATTTTTAACTTGAGGGATGTAAGATTTTTGGGAAGAATTGGCAGATGATTGACACGTTTCAGATGGTAATGGTGAGACTACGTCCATTTCTTCCAAAATTTTCAAACACTGCATTCTAAAAACCAATACACAAAACACATATTTTTTGTAAGCAGCTTAATGTGAGAAACAGTTCAAACAAAACAGTAGCAGATTTACATCCTTAAATGCCACCAGATAAAAGTTCAAACAAAACATTCAATCTATTAAAATACCCATCTTATTCGGAAAGGAAAAAAAAAAAAGAAAAGAAAAATCCAACGGTTTCAAGAATATATTTACAGGAAATGATGGAAATAATTGAGAACTTTCATCTGACAGCATACTCTGTTGAAAACAGATTTTTTCTTTCCGAGGAAAACAGATTATAGTTCTAAATTTTAGCCTCAACCAAAAAAAAAAAGATCCAACAAGAGATAATAAGCCTCAACAAATGGGTATTTTACACCAGCATTCACCGTTATCGTATAACCCAAACTGGAAATAAACAAAATCAACTTGATAATAAAAAATTTCAACCTGATAAGCAAAAAAAATCAACTTCATAACCAGCAATGTTGGTGTACAAACACAATGTGAGTCACTCGACAAAAAAAAAAAAAAAAAACCAGCAACCTGGAAAATCATTTTTCGGTGTGTACAAACATAATGTAAACATACTTCTAAAATACCCTTTTTTCTCAAAAACCCCTTACATTGTGTTTGTACACCAGCATTCACCGTTACCCTGTTCGATTCATACAAAAATAGATTCGAAGAGAGTGAGAGATTGAGATACAGCTACAGAGAGAGAGAAGAGAAGTTACCCTGTTCGATTCGTCTCCTTCGATTTCGTGGTCGATTTCCTCCTCCTTCGTCGATCTATTCGAGTAACAAAAAAAAACCCTAACTTTAATCTCAGTCAGAGAGAGATTCTGAAATACAGCGAGAGAGAGAGAGAGAGAGAGACCTCTGTTCGTCGGGTTAGTTGTTGGTCGTCGTTCGTCGGCTGATTCTTCTCAGTTCGTCGGTTGCTTCTCTCTCTGTGTTTGAACGACAAGCACAGAAAAGGGGGAACGAGAAAAAAAATTCTGGGTCTAAACTCGATCGATCAGTAGCTCCCTTTCTCTTCTTCGTCGTTCAAATCGCTCCTCTTCTTCGTCGTTCGTCGTCGCCCTCAATCTCTCTCTCTCTGCGTTTGAAGCAGAATGAAAGCTTTCGCTGGAAGCTGGGAAAAGAAAAGGATTCGGCTTTTTAGCCCGGATGACCCGCGGAACAAATTTTACCTGACCCATGCTCCTTTTAACCTGCGAGTTCCTCCTTTAAAATCTCAGCCGTTGGATGAGATCCAACGGCTGCAGAACGAAGTCTGCATTTTCGTTGGCTGTGGACGTCCTCATTTGAAGGGCTCTGTATATATATATACACACACACACACACACACCAGCACATGCCTGTGCCTAAAGGCACAACTTGAAGAATTCAATATTCTATATGGCTTTGAGTGTCCTAAATAAAGTTTGAGTAAACAGCCCGTACCTAAAGGCCCGGAATAACTTGATATTAAGTTTACAATAATTGAATCGTCCAACTTAATTATGCACTAATTTGAAGGCAATTGCGAATTCTAACCATCAATTATTCACCAAACACACAATTTTTAGCAATTAAACACCGCATTTAGGCATAGAATTTTGATGTTTCATAGGGAAGCTACTTTTGATGTTTCATCTTTGCATTAATAAAACTACCATTATCGATTGAAAAAAAAAAAACACCACATTCAAGCATAGAATTTTTCCCTGGCCGTCTGTACGTACCTAAATGAATTGTCCTTCTTACTACTAAACAGCCTCACAAACAATCCTAAATCATCCTAAAAGTTTTTTTTTTTCAATGAGGGTCACCTTTATGACATGGAAGCAGTAATAGATTCAATATTGGAGGAATTACATGATATCATACCAACCAAACCAAAATAATGATGGTTGTAGTATTCTTAATATTACGCCCTGCCGAACAAACCAATAGTCGCAACTAAACCTAGTTAATATGACGAGCTCAAATTCACAATCAACAATTCTCTAGGGGTTATTATGAGAACCTCATATTATCTATGGAATTCTTGTTTTGATATTTATTTTTAAAAAAATGAGAGAGAGAGAGAGAACTATTAGTAGTTCCCGTTTACATTGCCGTTGTTCACATTCCATGCATTAGAAGTAGAGGTGGCAATTTGGGTCCAGTAATATGGTTTCACCTAAACCCATCAATTTATAATTAGCCCAAACCCACCCATATTTAAATATATATGAGTTCTAATTGGGCCAACTTTACTGATTTTATGGGTTTAGATGGGTAGGTAATGGGTTGAATATGAGTGGAAAGAGAGAACCTAAAATTTCCGTGGTGCTCAAAGACAAAATTATTCCCACTTATTAACAGCCATTGATTCTATGTGGATTCTGGGGCCTCCCACTTCTCCCTCTCATTCAAGAAGCTAGCGCAAGAAAAAGACTTGAAATTTTCAAATTTTTGGAAAATGGGGCTCACATCTTTCAGCTAAACATTTACAAACCACACAGGCACACACATTCGCTTCGCATTCCTTAATGAAAGGTGATAAAAACTCACATTTGTTAAATTTACGTCAAACTATTTTCATTTTTTGATTCTTTTTGTAGAGAGAAATAAAAAAAAGTACAAGAATTATGATCAAAATTCACAATTTTTTGAATAAAGACAAAAATAAGTAAAAAAATTCAATCTTTTTTACTTATTTTTGTTTTTATTCACAAAATTATGAGACTGTGTTCTACTACACCAAATAAGAAAAAAATACTTTTTTGAATTAAAGATGATGTATTGTGAGAAAATAGTCAGTCTCGTAAAACAGGAAATAAGTACTAAAAAAAAGAACCTTAGCTGAATGTGGTTTGAGTTTCGATTATAATTTTTCACTTTTTTGATTATTTTCATTGAGACGAATCAATAAATACTGTAACAAAAATTAAATGCAAAATTGCAAACAAAATAAACCACTTATTCGTCTTTATTAAAAAAAATCGGTTTATCGAATTGGATTGTAAAATTAGGCATTATAAATCATCAAAATTCTATGTATTGGCAGTTCTTATGCCCCTGCTTGGACTGCCTCTGTTTTAGATTTGGGATTGCCTCTGTTTGCCATCGTTACTAAGCCCACTCTCTCTCTCTCTAGTCAATCTATGGTGGGTAAATGAGTCAGTTGATGGATAAAGTGGCAGGAAAACAACTAAAAGTAATTGAAAAGGAAAGAAAGCGGGGCGGGTCGAGATGAGTTTGGGTATGACTTAACCCATATTCGACCAAATCTGTTTCAACCCACCTACTTTCAACCCATATTCGACCCGCCCATATCCAACCCATAACCCATTTTAACCCGCCCAAATTCATTCAAACCAGTCCATTTGCCACTTCTAAATTTAGAAGACATATATTTGGTAGATAGGGATGAAAGAATTAACCGAAAAACCGACCGAACTGAACATTTTTTTGCAATTTAGGTTGGTTTGGTTGTTAGGTCGGTTCGGTTCGGTTTCAAAATTTGGAGAAAATTAAGGTTCAGTTCGGTTTCGGTTTATGGGTAAATAGGACCGAAATGAACCAAACCGAACCGAAAATATACTATTGTGCATTCTTTTAATCCTAGCCCTCCATCCCAGAGCTCCTTCACGTGGATAGTCACAGAGAACTAAAACCCCTCCATTAACAGCTGGGACCCAACTATACCAAAAAAAAATTCAAAAACAAAAAACCCCAAATCTCGTATGTCTCTTTCTCTCCATCTTCGTCTCTCTCTCTCTCTGCCATACATGGCGGCGATCTATGCGCCTCTTTCTCCGACGATGGCGCTACACAGATCAGAGAGCTCTCCTCTCTCCTCTCTCACATCAAGTCTGATTGGAGAGCCTCTCTATCTTTCTCATCTCACTCGAAGTTGGATGCTAAGATTAATCTCAATCGCTGAACGCATAATCCAAGATCACAACGGACTGGTTCAGGGTTCATCGGCCGGTCAGATTTGTTGTTAGTTCTTTAACTTCTTCTCCTTGGTCCCAAGTCAGCGAACTGACAAAACCGATCGAACCGAACCACTTTAATCATCACCGAACCGAACAGTTCCATCCTTGCACTGGTCGGTTTCGGTTCTTGATTTTCAAAAACCAAATGATTCGGTTCCGTGCAAAAAAGGGTAAAAAACCGACCAAACCGAACTGAACCGATTCCTACTGGTGGAACTATTAACGATTCCGGGTTATAATTAAATACTACTTCAAGTAAAGGGGTTTAGGTGTAATTTTCTTTTGATTGAAGACGCGTTTGATTCATTTTTAATACGAGTAAGGGGGTGTTCGGACAAATAAGCCAAAGTGGCTTATTTTTTGTCCTTATTCAAATTTTTTTCGTATCACTTGGCTTATCATCATTTTTTTTGGGGATTATTGCATCTTCATGACGAGAGGAATCTAAAAAGTATAAAATTTTGATCGAATCTAATATTTTTTGAATAAAGACGAAAAAAGTGGCTTATTGGCTTATTTTTGTTTTTATGTGGGTTTGTTTGGCTTATTTTTGGAGGGAAAGCCAATGGCTTTTTTAGCCGAACAGGGCCTAAATATCAGATTCGAATTCATCAGGGCGCTGCTATTCATAACTTTTTATTTTCTTCCATAGCCCACTATATTTTGGTAAATGGTTGTTGAAAATCATACATAACATTTCGGTAAATAGCTGTTGAAAATAAGATTATATTTCGGTAACTACATGTCGAAAATATGTTCAACTTTCGGTAAACAACTGCCGAACATACATTTTCAGTAAATAGCTGTTAAAAAAATATTATATTTTGGTAATTGGATGCTGAAAATATATCTCAATTTTGGTAACTAACTGTCGAATATAATTCGAAATTTTTAACGGGCTATGGGAGAAAATAAAGGGCTGCGAATAAAGCGCCCTTCATCAGTTCATACGAGTAAGGCCCTGTTCCAAAAACCTTCTTAAAAAATAAACAGCTTATTTCACATTTTCAAATTCAAAAATAAAGTAAATGAAAAATAAATTTTCAAATTTTTTTTGCATCGTATAAAAGATCTCATCGAGATCTTCCAAACAAGATCCTTAGGCCATCCACAGTGGTATAATTAAAAATGGATAATCAAAAGTTGACACATCAGCTTTTGATTATCTATTTAAGAGGTTGTTAAGCTTAACAATGTTGAGGTCCACAATGGTCACTTCTAGTCCATAACCAAAATAAGGGGTTCACTACAATTTTACTCTCTCTTTAT
The DNA here is from genome assembly GCF_030253575.1 of Rhododendron vialii. Classification (NCBI taxonomy): domain Eukaryota; kingdom Viridiplantae; phylum Streptophyta; class Magnoliopsida; order Ericales; family Ericaceae; genus Rhododendron; species Rhododendron vialii. Next base: position 20,417,497 of record NC_080562.1, on the reverse strand, counting down.
GTTTTCCACCATTGATCAATTCCCTCTATTACGTTTTTTTTTGGGGCAAAAATATATCGTTTACGTACCTTCTTTAATTTTGGGAAAAATTGGTGACTTCCATTCCTCATATTATGAATTTGGAAAAAAAAAATCATGTACTAAAAAAAAAAAAATTTCAGATGTGTTCTTGAATTTGGAAAAGAATGCAAGGTTCTTCATGTGCTCAATCACAAGGTGAGGAATGAAAAAAGAATAAAATAGAAACGGAAAAAAAAAATGAAATACCTTAATCCGGCGACAATTAGTTGAATTGTAGATAAACGAAAGATATGAGCTTCACTTTTTGAGGAAAAGAAAGAGAAACAGTTTGTGTGTAAAGAGAATGAGATATAGAGTAGGTGAAGAATAAAATACTATTTGAAACATGCGTGTATACAATTTTGGAACCAATTAACTTATATGGTGTGAGATCCACAAATTTTGATTATTGAAAAATGTTGTTAGTTTTGGTTATCCAAAACCCAAAATTTGATTATTTCTAAGAATGTTGCTACGTTTGATTATATCATTATAAGCCATTTATTACACTAACATTGTTAACTTTAAAAATCATTTGCTTTTAATTATACCACTGTGTATGGCCTTATTGCATATTTTTAGATTTCAATAATATCATAATTTTTGAGTTTCAAATTGTCTTCTTAAAAAATAAACATTTATTTTGGTTTCCGGAACGGAGCCGGAACGGAGCCTAAGGCCCCGTTCCGGAACGGAGCCGGAACGGAGCCTAAGGCCCCGTTCCGGAACGTAAAATAAGTACTTATTTTTTAAGAAGGCAATTTTAAGCTCAAAAATAATGTGTTTACGCAAATAATTTTCCTATCAATATGGATCTTGTTTAATAGATCTCGTCAAGATCTTTAATACGGTGAAAAAAATTTAAAAATTATTTTTCATTTACATTATTTTTTAGTTTGAAAATGTGAAATAAGCTGTTTATTTTTTAAAAAAGTTTCTGGAACGGGCTAAGGCCCCGTTCCAGAACACCTTCTTAAAAAATAAGTACTTATTTCACATTTTCAAACTAAAAAATAATGTAAATAAAAAATAAATTTTCAATTTTTTTTGTACCGTATTAAAGATCTCAATGAGATCTATTAAACAAGATCTACAGTGATAGGAAAATTATTTGCGTAAGCACATAATTTTTGAGCTTGAAATTGCCTTCTTAAAAAATAAAAAATAAGTACTTATTTATCGTTCCGGAACGGGGCCTAAATATCAGATTCGAATTCATCAGTTCCCAAAATTTTCACTCAGAAGTTTGGGTGCTGCCCTAATGCAAAGATTGATGATCATCTCGCTTTGTTTTCAAATCAGATTCATCCTTTGATTCTTACTTCCCAATCTATCCTACCGGTATTTTACCCACCAAAATCATTTCTATTTGCAGATCCCATCGAGTGTCTATCAATTACTCACTAATACCTAGCGTTCGAATCAAAAATTATTATTTTTCTAATTCATAGAAGTACGCTTTGCTTCGCGTTTGGTTTCACTCCTCCACTTGTCTCTATTTTTTAGTTTCTTCTTCAGTTAATTTCGTGGCCTGTAAAAATGGGTGGAGGTGGGGGTAGAGTAGAGGCAGTTAACAGCAAGGGTTGTACGAGGTTGTTTGGTGATATTTCATTCTCTTCTTCATTCAGAAGTATGCGATCCTTTGAGTCAATGTCGTCCCCTGCCTCTACTTCATCCGTCTTGTCTGGAACCCCAGTGGTCGTGGTGGCGAAATCAACGGGTCCCTTCTCCGGTCTTGTTATATGCGTCACTGGATTATCCAAAGGTATATTTATAATTCACTTCTCGCTCTCTCTCTCCCTGTCTCCCGTTCTTTCAAGGAAAATAATGCCATAGGGAGAGCATCCATTTTTGTAAATCCAAATTTGGGTAAAGATTTGGGTCAAAACTCCCTCGATTTGGGTATACCTTCTCCGATGCAAAATCCTTATTTTAATCCGGACAGGGGCCGGTCGGATCCGGGTCGGGTGTACCTGACTCCAACAGTCCAGGTAGGGTGATCTGGTTGCACCGGTGAGTGTCCCCGCAATGCGATACCGAATAAGCATGGGACCGAACACCCAATCATTGCTGGGTTGCACAAAGTTGATCTGACGACCAGTCTGCACAAGAGAGTGACTCGCGGTAATGCCCGAATGATTCTTGAACTCCGAGCGAACCATAACTTGCTCTGTTATGTTCATCCGGTCAGTTACCTTATTTGGCCGAAATGACCATAATTTGTAATCAAATTGGAGAAATACCCATCTTTCGAAACGTATTGTAAAAATAGGCCATCGCGCCTTTTCAAAACGCGTTATAGCGGTTAGGTGCCATGTGGCCACGGTTTGGTTGCCACGTAGGAATCACGCCTTTTGCCATAATAGCGCCTTTTGAAAAGGAGTGATAGTTCTAACCCAAATAGCGCCTTTTCAAAAGGAGCTATATTTCTAAACCCTAACCCTAATAGCGTCTTTTTGATATTTTAACCCTAATAACTCCTTTTGAAAAGGAGCTATAATTCCGACCCTAATCACCCTAATAGCTCCTTTTCAAAAGGAGCTATAATTTTGACCCTGATAACACAATCTCGAAAATGGGTTATGTAACATCCCAATTTTTTTTACACAAAATGTGAGAATTTGTTATCACCAAAGATATTATTAAAAGATTGGAAACAAAGAGATATTAAAAATTCTCACGATTCGTGTTAAAAAAATTAGAATTACTATTAATTTGGAAAAAAATTGGATATAAAAGAGTTCACGAGTACATTGATTAACATAAAATACTTGTTGAGTACAAACTTTTCATATAAAAACATCACATGACATGTAATTTGAATTTCATTTTCCGCATCTTCTCTTGTTGTGACCTTGTTGACCATACTTTCAGCACGTCTGTGGCGGTTGGTGCTCAATCAAATCATCAATTTCATTTCGGATTCGATTCACTTTCGGGCGGCCTCGGCCTCGGAGACGTTCTTTGTCTGGAAGAATTCTTGGCCCATCGTATGGCGCCCAGTAGGCTTGGTCAGGCAGTGGCTTGAATGAGAGAGATCCATACATGGCAATTGTTGTGTCGACCGTCCAATATTTGCCAAAGTAATCAAGACGGTCAATATGCATTTTGTTGCAAACCGCAATAACGTGCGAACAGGGCATTTTCCACAACTGAATCTTATTGCAAGTGCACGTCTTGTTCGTCAAGTCAACTGTGTGTTTGTTGTTTCCTTTGTATGGGCTCGTTCGATTGATTGGTGTATGTACTTCAAACAAGCCCGCTGCCCGGTTGAACACAATGACATCGTGTCCCACTGCATTTTCCCTCCAATGATCGTACTTTTTCTTTGCATATAAGCTGAAATGATTCCCTTTGGCTTTTGTATCCATTGACTTCACCAGCCTATCGTCAAAGTACTCTACACACTTGTAGAAGGTAAACATAACAGTTGCCATGATCGGAAGGTGTTTGACTTCTTTTACGACCCCATTGAAGCTCTCAGAGCAATTGGTAGTTTCGCTGCCGTACCGCCTACCTCCATCGTATGCAAACGTCCATTGTTTTTTGTTGAGTAGGTTAAGTTCTTGATAGATAAGTTCGTTGGCAAACCTTTTCAATCGGGTTAGTTTGGCCTTGAACTTTTTCTTTTGACATTCCATTGCGCAGACTTTGACTTCTTTTCCCACTAATTTCCCAAATCGACGATGATAGTTTGATCCCAAGTGACGGAGACAGTAACGATGATAAGCATGTGGGGGCCTCCACTCATATGCTGAATCATCCTCCAGCCATGACATGAGGCCGGAGTGAGAGACTTACTGTGAGTGAAACGGAGGGTGGAGAGCAGGACGACGGAGAGGGGAGGAACGTGGCTGGAGGAGATCGCGATCGACGTGGAGAGAGAAGGTCGAGCAGATAGGAAGAGAAGGAGGGTTCGATATAAGTTCAAGTGTTGGAAAAAACCTGGATTTTAAACCTATAGCTCCTTTTGGAAAGGAGTTATAATCTATAGCTCCTTTTGAGAAGGAGTTAAATCTGCCTATAACGCCTTTGCAAAAGGCGCGATAGCCTATCTGCCTATAACGCCTTCCTAAAAGGCGCTATAACAATCTGACTAGGACTCCTTCGCCACGTAGGAGTTGGCCTAACCGCTATAACGCGTTTTGAAAAGGCGCGATGGCCTATTTTTACAAAACGTTTCAAAAGATGGATATTTCTCCAATTTGATTACAAATTATGGCCATTTCGGCCAAAAACTCCCTTATCGTACTGAACACACTATTCATTGCTATGTGGCTTGGGCTTACCCCAAGCCGGTTATTCAGGCCACTATTATTTTATGTTTTTCCTCCACATTTTCCCCTCATGTGGGTTTGAAATGGCACATTTGTAAGTACTAGAGTCATATCTGTTTTAGGCACTCATGCTACACTATGAAGCACGGATTCTTCTAGAAGGGAGTCTCTCTGTCTCCCGTATCAATTATACTTTTCCAATACTAGCACATATGTATCTGATACTTCTCATAGTACTCGATCGCTGAGAATCTGAGATTAGTTTTCTTTAAATTTAACTAGTATCAGATACATTTTGGATACTCTAATTTATTATTTATACATCCAAACTTTTGTGAAACTGAGATTGTGATATTTGTACCACAGAATAAGAGGATGAAAGTCTAAATAGATTAAAGAATAAGTTTCTGTACTGGTAAAAGCTTTGTTTTTTTAAATTATTTTTTTCCTTTTTATAGAGAAATATTATATTTAAAGGAGTATCCTTTCTCATAATTTATCGAATTGAGCAGATGTATATTATGTTACATTTGTGTATCCATATCTCATAATAGGCTAATGGTTATTAAAATTGGTTTTAATACCTAAATGTCACTATTCTTGAACTTATGTGTGACATGATTCTAATCTAAAAATTTATAAGACAACCTATTTAACACCTATCTTTGTTGTATCCGTATCCTACTTTTTGGAGCTTTTGCGTATCTTCGTACATTCCTGTCTCCCATACCTGTGTCCATTCTTCATATCTGCTAAATCCTTGTGACATTAACCGTTTTAGCACTCAAATTTGTTGAAGGAAAAGCAGGGAAAAGAAAGGACATTCAAGCAAAATATTTGGTTGGAAGAAGGATTGAAATATTTGTATGGCTTACTCAGAAAATTCAATTTTTGTTTGGTTACCCTTATTGATTTCCTTTTCCTTTTCGTCAATAAATCATGCATCCAACCACTGCATAAGAGAACATCATCTGGTTCACTGTGGCTTGTTGAAAACCTGTGGTGCAGCTTAATTTGGCATTTTGCTTCATCTATGTGTTGTTTTAGATACATATTTTGTCAAGCCTCTTTCGTCATGATTGAGTGGTTAATTTTGCAGCAATTGATGTTTGTTTCGTAACATTTGCAGAATCAAGGAAACAAGTCAAGGATGCAGCAGAAGGATTGGGTGGTCAATACAGCCCCAATTTGCATCCTCAATGTACCCACTTGGTTGTTCAGATATCCTTCTATATTTAATTTTAGTTGCAAAAGTTATTTTTTTAGGACTGACACGTCTATAGTAATGTTCCCTCGGTGAAGATGTTATTCTTCTCATTGGTATGTAGACAAGCATGCATGCCTGTAACTTTGGCAGGATAAAATGGGAATCGTTATGATGGGGATTCTACAGCAAAAGAAATGTTAGGATCATTGCTTGTGTTGCTAACTGACAAAACATTGGCAAAAGAAATGGATACAAGTTTTTATATTGGTAAATGGAAAAAACACTGATAGAGTCCCTCGGCTATAATTGCAATGGAAAAAATACTGATAAAGTTCCTTGCCGATAACTTGGTTGTGTATTCCTTGGATGAATTCCTTCTTACTCAAGTTATGTCAAGCCTACCAAATTTATGTCAGGATGCACTCTCATAATGCTGTCATTGTAGTCTTTCTGTGGATGCAAAATTCTGTTGGTGAACTCTTAACAAATTTCACAGCTTTCGCGGTCACAAGTTTGAGCATGCTCTGAAGCATGGATTGAGAAATGGTCTCTTTGTTGTCACATTTGGATGGTTTGTAGATAGTGTAAGAAGGAATGGTAAGTGGTGTGAATTTCTGTGGTTGGTAGTCAGTGACTACTATTACTCCAGTTTATCACAAAAGTTGCTCCTGCTTCCTTTAACATCTGTGCAACGTGTCTTCGTTTATCCTATCTTCATTAAGCAGATGATATGCACTTGCTGACTCTCATGTCCTTTTTCTGGACAATATTCTGATCATTGTCTTGTTATCCTTTGTTAATGAGTATAGTCTTATGGCCATAAAGCACCCTCTTGAAATATTGAACTGGCAAAAATATTTTATTTTGGCTGGTGGCATACTGTTTATCATATTCTGGCTGGAGTTGAACCTCATCAATGAAATTTAAAGCCAGATCTTATTTTTGAGAAATTTCTAATGTCATGTGAACATGCATTAAACTCATCTACTTTTGTTATGTGAGTAATTGACACTTTCTTGCTTTTCTGTGTACTGTTTTGCATATTGCAGTCAGGTTGAGTGAATCACTTTACAGTGTTGAGGGCATTGGGGAAAATGGTATGCTCATTGATGTATTGAATTGGCTTTCTCGGTTGACTGCTTCTGTGACTTGCTTTCCGTCCAGTTGTAATGCAGGGACATGCCAGGCAATCTCACATGGCTATGGCATTTCCAGAAAAGGAATCCAACAGAAGTCTGGGTTCAACTTTTTCTGGCCTTTCATTTTATATCGATACAGACATTTCCCCTGAGTTGCAGCATAAGGTAGACTTTATTAAGTCCAAACATCACTTGGCAATCTGTTTGTAATTTGATGCCAACTGTTCTGATTTACTTTCATTGAAGCTGTTTAAGCGTTACACTTACATCTAACACAATACATTCCGAAGTACTGGAAAAAAAGAAGTTACACATGTTACTCTGTGTAGAATGCGCCGTATACATTGCCCTACTTGGTGTGAATTAAACTATTGCTTACTTTTTGGTGAGTGTTAGACTAAAACCTCCTGATTCCAGATCAATTAGGAGAATATGGCTTCCTTTAGTGATGGCTTGAGATGTGGATGTGTTGTGGTAGGTTGTGGAGGCAGCTGCTGTAGAAGGTGCTGAATTTGTAGATCAATGGTTCGTAGGTTGCAATGTTAGCCATGTGGTGTGCGAAGGGCCCTCTGTGCAAAAGTATATCGGCCACTCTTGTAATCTTGTTTCAGTAAGTGCTACTCTGCTGCATTTTTATTTGTTATGAAAGAGCATTATGTTTTTGTTTATAGAAATGTAGATTTAGCCATTTAGGCATGTTAGAGAGGATTTTGATGTTTGGACTGGTACCCTATAATGTTGTCCTTCCAGACCACATTTTGTGACATGGTTTATGAAATAGGAAGGGCTTTTTTTCTCTTGCCGCTATCATTACCATATGTTTGAATGTTATCTTATGTCCCTCAGCCAGTGTGGGTTATGAAAACTGCAAGAGAGAAACGTATGCATAGGCTTGTTCACATGTCTGCTGATATGGCTCGGGAGGTTGGAATTATACTTGAGGATTCGCAACATGGTATTTATGGAGAGGTATTTTTTGTACTTGACTTGCCTTTTATGTTCTCAATTTCCTTTCAATTTTACATAAGTAGATGCTAGTTTATTTCAATTCACTATTGTATGGGAATGTATTCTTCTCCATTTAGGGATGGTTGTAGTTGCTTGTGGGCGAACTACTTTCTTACTATGTTGCAAAACAAGGCATTGATTGTTCCTTTTCTTTTTTGATAAACCACAAGAATCCAAAGGCTTCAAACCATGCCAATGGCCTAATTTTCTAAGGAAGACTTGTCTCATCCCACTTACTCACTGCATAAGCGTTAATTCAATTCCAAGACACATAGTCATCGTCCTAGGGCAATGTACCTATGCGTGCAACTTGAGTATCAAATGCTCATGTTTGTTTAGGTAGCTAACCATGTGGGATTGAGTATAGAGAACCTCAATCAAGTTGCTCAGTTCACCCTTTTTTGAAGTTCCTAGGATGATGAGATTATTGTCAAAAGGCCTCCTATTAGAGTTATTGGTTTTCGGCTGTCAAATAGCTTAGTTTTTTTTTTTGCTCGGCGTGTCAAATAGCTTAGTTGACCAACTTCTAGGGTGTTCCAAGACTCATCTATTATGAGGATGGAAAACTATAGCTTCTAGTCTAAAGGAAGGAGATGTCTTCGTACATGGTGATGGAAGAGGCCCCTCAATTCATCGGGCCTTCGTTTGTAGAGGCCATCTGGTGGGACTTGATGAGGACCTATGCTTGAATCTGTACAGGGACAAGTGGCCTCCATTGTCTATCCTAACATTGCACTTGGAAGTCCTCGTCTCTTCATCGTCGAACATTTCATCCAATTGAACATTCATTTGTTGTGCTGCTTTCTTCTTTTTAGTCATAATTTTTACTGTACCATAGGTTTGCTTTTGCCGCTATTTGCTGTGATTTAGGGATGTTGATTGGTATGAGAACTCGGAAGTCGGAGTACATAATTTTTTTTGTTAAAATAACACTTGATGCCTTGTACTTCATAGCATTACGTATTTAAACCCCCTATTAAAAAAATTGCAAAATATCCCCACCTTGCCTACTGGTCCACACCTACCCAACTAATCCCGACTAATTGTCAACAGTGTTTTAAAAATCGACCGGCACTAGGCAATAGCCCTCCGCCGCGCTTAGGTGCCTAGGTGTTTTTCTAGGCATTGAGCCGATTAATCGGCCGCTAGGTGGGCTGGCGACTAGGCAGATTAGGTGGGATTACGCTGCTAGGTATGGCGAGGTGGACGATTAGGCGGGTAAGCGATGTGATTTTAAAAAACGGTCTTGTTAACCTAGGATAATATGCCAATAATTCCAAACAAGTTCGGATATCAATGCATATTTTACGGATATCAAAACACTTTCACAAATGTCAATACACCTTTCTCGAATATCAATGCACATTTTACCAATTATCCTACACCCTTTGGGCGGAGGTTAGAATAATCCTTTAAAAAATTAAGGGCTTTAGTGTCATGGTAATATAATATAAGGGGTTTTGTTGTAGTCATATCTTACTATGATCTATACTAGTCTAATGCCCGTGCTTCGCACGTTTCCGCATGCTCATTGGATGAATTGGTATCGGGAAGTGTTTTGGGTTTTTGTATTGGTGATAGTAGAAAACTATCTACATGTTGTTGACAGAGGAAATGAGGGGAAAAAAGTTATTTAGAAAACTAAGAACATCTTACAAACATGTGTGCCCTTCAATATGTTAACACAGTGTTCAGATATGTAAAGCCCCAATTTCAATCTCTTTCTTATAACTTCAAATTTTGAAAGTAAGCAACTTCAAGGAACTTGGTAAGTACTTGTGTACCACATATATAATGCTATTATCAAGAGTATCTACCTCGAATAAGAAGTGGAGCCATAACGTCTCAACAATTGGAAGCATTCTAGTCGTTCAGGGAGTCGATAGCATATTTTTCAGATGTCAACAGCAAAGGGTGATGCAGATCAAGCCGGGCAAGCTTGCTTGGATCTTGAGTTAGTGTTGCATAAAGAACCATCTTCACAAGCCTAGGGCAAGCTTTACCCTTAAAGCCCCTTTCAACACCCCTGTAACATTAAAACCAATTTTAAGTACAAGCCATCTGTCACATGTTAAATACTTCGCAAGACATTTAGACAAAACTAAACAGGAAATTTGAACAAAAGTTACATTATTATCAAAGATCCATTAGGCCTTATGGGACGCGTTTAAGTATCTATATTAGACTTGTTAACTATGGGTTCTAATACAACTCGTTCAAAATTTGTGATAGCCGGTATGAAGGCACTCAAATTTGAGCAAGAAACAAAAAAAAAAAAAAATCAGAAATAGGAAGTACACATCCAAAACATCGCTCCAAATATCACAAAAGTATATTGACAGCCATCACAAGTTTATGAAACCACCATAATTGGCAATTCACCACGAAACCAACAGTTGAATACATATGATAGGATCTTGGATACCTGATTGCAGTTTTCATCTAAGGTGTATCTAATGCTTGCAACACATATACCAAGGAACTACTGGCACTGACCAAAAATTGTAGCAATGCTCGTGGGGCATGCCCAACGGTGAGGAAGTTTCAACTATTCCAAGGAGGTGAATGGGAATTAGAACTCACGATCTCCTTGTGGTTTTAAGGAACCAAACGTGGAAGGAAAGATGGAAGAGACTTCTGAGATCCCCATCACTGGAGCATGTTAATTGAAGAACAGTGGGAAGCCAGGATTGGTATGCTCCCCTGAGTAATCGATCTGTTTCATCAACAACCTAAAAAATTGACCTCGTCGAAGGATTTTCCAAAGAAACTCCAAAATCAAAAGCAATGAATGTTAAATTGATATCCACTGCTAACAGGTACACACAATGCTTGGTAAAACAACCTTATTCACGTCCATCGTCTTTTCAACCAAGTTTTTCGCCTTCTTCTTGTTTGCCCTCTTCTTGATTGCCCTGTTCTTTTCTTCTTTGTCATCAAATTCTCAATCACTGTTGCCCCGTGGCCCTTTCCGACCAGTTTTTCATTTATCAGGAAGTTAGGTCCCGTTCGGCTAAATAAGCCAACTGGCTTATTTTTTGTCCTTATTCAAATTTTTTCTTATTTGTTAATTTTTCGTCAATTTTTGGAGATTATTGCATCGTCATGACAAGAGGAACCTAAAAAGTAAAAAATTACGATCGAAACCTAATTTTTTTGAATAAAGATACCAATAAGCCAATTTTTTCGTCTTTATTCAAAAAAAAAAAGGATTTCGATCATAATTTTTTACTTTTAAGATTCCTTTCGTCATGACGATGCAATAATCCCCAAAAAATTGATGAAAAACTAACGAATACGAAAAAAAATTGAATAAGAACAAAAAAAAAAGATAGTTGGCTTATTTAGCCGAACGGAGCCTTAGTATACATACATAGCAATATATCCTTAACCAAGCCAAACTTTCTTCAGCAAATGTAGTAGAATGAGAATCCAAGCAAAACAACGGAATACCTCATCATCAGCCCCAGATCCATGCCCCCAGAACCAAGACAAACCAGCAGGCATCAGACCAACCTCACCTTCATTGAACCTTCAGAAATTTACTGAATTGAAGCTGTTGGGTCACATCCTATTGCCTCAACATCACAAACCTTCGACCCTTGCAATGTGGTCATATGCTTGTTTAGAAGGAACCACACACAAGTTGCATTTTTGCCTTCCCTATCTTGAAAGACATACCTTTAGAAGGGATGCTGCTACATCTTTCAATAGCAAAAATTCCGGGAACTGACCATCAATCTGAAAAATTGAGAACTGCTTTTGATTAAAAAATTCTCTCTCGATGATATATAGCATGTCTCACAACCCAAACTTGTGTACAAGACTCCACATACTCATACCTTGAGTGTAGACGATCAAAATGCTGTTTACACGCTGTTTTCCGGCACTGGACGTCCCCCACTGTTTTTCCTCTTTTACAGAGCCTTCTTTTACACAGCCTTTCGTATCGTATTTCGGGCATAACTTTCTCATCTGACGTCTGTTTCACTAGATTCAAAGTGCATTGAACAATGAATTTGGTTCTCTACAACTTTGTTTAGATACTATTTCCCAAACCCGATGTTGGGAAGGCTGCTTGAAATCAGAGTCTAGGAAACTCGAAACACTTTGGCATGATCCTCTTTGTGCCTAAGGACCTCTATACTGTAAAATCACTGCAAACACTTTCAGAACACTTTTTCACACTTATATGAACTAACCACAATCTTTGAAACATATCGGGAAGGTCGACGGTCGGAGTAATATTTGGTTGAACAGAGAGAGAGAGATGTGAGACCATCTTGGCTTTGATTTTTCTTGGTAGAGAAGTCAGACAATAAGTGAGAGAGGAAAATCTGGAGGAAAGTTCTACTCCATGTTCTCCTTCTTTTAAGGGATTGATTTGTCCTGCCCCTGAAACTAAGGGGAAAGAGTTTGTCCTTGAGGTACTGTAGTTACGGCGCAAAAATGTATACAATCCAGAAAACAAGTACAGGTTATTGAGTGAAGGAAGTAAAACATAGAATACCTAAACTACTCTCAGCTCAACACATGCAAGAACAAATTGGAAGACAAATCTGACGAGGACGATTTCATATTTTCATCGCATGCCTTGGCTTACCATCCTTGGTTCTTTTATTACAAGTGTATTGATACACACATTTGTAGTCTACCCAGTTCACTTACACAATCGAAAATTCCAAAAGCCCTAAATATCAAAACCCCAGTTGACTAGAAATTTAGTACTACTTAGTTTCATTTGATTTTGAACTTTGTAATTGACTAGTTATTTGGTACTACTTAGGTTCATTTGGTTTGAACGTTGGGGAACTTTGTATTCTATTCTGCTACTTTCTATACTAACTTCGCCTTATTACTTAGTTTCTATGTTATGTAATGTTTTGTTCTACTTATGTTGTTGTATTTGCTCTCAAAACTAGGGGAGAGGGTAGGAGAATATTTTAATCGTCGACTAATCGGCCTAGGTGCTAGGCGGTGCCCGGCTGCCCGACTAGTACCTAGCGATTTTTTGAACCTTGATCGTCGACTAATCCTGCCTAATAGCTAATTAATTGTCCTGTCGCCTTATGTAACGGCCTAGGACCCTAGTCAAGGCGGTGGACCACCGCCTAGGACCCTAGGCTGACTTTTAGAACACTGCTTTGAACATTAACGACAGATAAACAGAGGTGACCAGGAGCATATAGTCTGTTTTGTGGTGTAGGTATGCTGTAGTGGTTAAACATATATTCCTATGTTCCAGATGGTAAAAGGGTAATGATTGGCTTTATTGGGAAGGCTTCCTGTTGCTGGATTTGAATACATTAGGTTAGGATGTAATGCCTGGAATTTCCAAACATCCGTAATGAATTTTTAACAGTAACTTAAGAACATAAGCCTGCTTAACCATGAATATTGGGTTTAGTCAAATCCCTAGTTAAGATATTGCAAGTCTGATCTGATTGTATGAGAACAACTAGAGGGTCTTTAAAAGTGGAATACAAGTTGTGGAACTGACTAGCTAGGGGATGCCATTGTTCACCTGACATGAAACGCCATCAGCAAAGCCCATAGGAAAATGAAGTTAACCTACCCTCATACCCATTTGCACCCAAGTTAAGAACAAACTAAAGCTCAATTGTATTGCAGACACATCGTATAGTTCTAATAGGCTTGAACTTTTCTTCCAGTACGACTAGAACTAAGAACTCAAAGAGAATAATTGACAATATCCTAAAATAAGACTTATGATCCATACCACGTTTCATCTCCAGCACCTTCAAATTACTAAAGCTTGCTCGGGTCTTGAAACATTTGTAAACAAAAGCATAGGCCTCTAAAATCTATAGTAGGTAATTTCCTTTCTGACTGAAAATGTACTTGATCATCGTGGGGCCCGTAGTGTCAATTGATGTGATGGCAATGAGCTAAGATGGGATATATGTGTATACAAATGATAGCGTATGTGTTCAAAGTGGTTATAAAATTGGTTGCCTCATTGAATTACTGCTCTTGGGGTTTTAGCTAGGACCAGATATCATAGTAAGTTTATAGAACTGAACTGGTTGAGGGTAGGATAGATGAAATCATATGTTGTAAGACGGGAAGTTCAATGGTTCGGCTGATGGATCACATTTGCTCGGGATAGATTATTATCTGTAAACACTAAGTCGCTCTTATCCTTCCGAAGCTCCCAGTACACACTTCTTCTGCACTTACTTTGAGGTGAATGGCTTCCTGCACTTTCTTGAAAAGCTTGTGCCACTTGGTTTATTCGATTGCGACATTTAATTGCTCATGTCTTGACCTTTCTCTTTCTACAATTTTAGGGGATTAACGGGGACATTGGTTCTCAAGCTGCTCCAAGTTCCAGGATTAATGCAAGCCAAGAAGAAAGACAAAAGATTGTGAATTTGGCCAAAAATGGAGTTAGAAAGCGGCGTGGTCGCCGTATGCAGGTAAGTTCTTACTAATTTTTGTTCTTCATTGTTCTTCGTTATCTGTTTGTTTCATGTTATTTTATGTTGTCATAGTTCATTAAGAGGTGTACTGTGATTCTATAGATGTCCATTGTTCATCTATTTTTCCACCTGTTTTTGGTCTTCATTGTTCTTTGTTTTCTGTTTGTTTCATGTTATTTCATGTAGTCATAGTTCATTCAGAGGTATACTGTGATTCTATAGATATCTATTGCTCTATAGATGTCGATTGCATGTCTTTTGATTAGCCCTACCTACCATGATTATTACTCCCCCTAGTTAGAGTTGTGAAATATTAACAAGAACTTGTAGTTGTAAGTTAAAACTTGTGTAAAATTTGGAAATTACTGAATGAACTATGACATTTGAGGTTGAACACCCTTCAAGAAGATTTATAGACTTATAGAACTATGACATTTGAGGTTGAACACCCTTTAAGAAGATTTATAGACTTATAGCATGTGCCCAAGGGATATGCATCCTGCGTCTAGTTCCTCTTTGTTCACAGACATGGGATGTGATGGTGTGCACATTGGCTGTTTCCAAGGTTAGGCATGTTTCACCTTTCTTTATGGCTTAGTATTTTTTTTTGGTTGCTGAGTAGGCATGTTTTACTTATTCAGATAAACTTAGCTGTCTGGTCCGCTGCCTTCCTTCTCATAGTTTAATAGTGGCAGCATATCATTTTCTTGCTGCCTATCTGCCTGCCATGTGTATAGCACAGAGTATGTATCACGTTCTTGCTTGCTACCAAGAAGCAGTTGGATGAATGAATAAGAGTTTTAACGAAGAACATGGCTTTTGACCTCTCTCTCTCTTTTTTTTTTTTTTTCATGTAATTACAGACATGTAAAATCCCAATACGTCCAATAACCCCAATCAGCCTTCTGGATTCAATCTGCTGGTCTATATCTGAGCCAACTTCAACTGCTTCTGTATACACAGACTCATTCATTGTTGAGGATGCCAGCGAGCACCATGCACCTGTATGTTTTGACGCAAAAGGGGATGGGAAAGAGTCGGAATCTGCATTTGTCAACTTCTCTCGGCCGCTAATGGAAAGGTTGTTGAAGTCTAACCTCTCCGATCTCTTCAACATATATTGTTCAACTGGCAATCAAAAATTGAAAGCATGTTATATTCATTTTGCATTTGTAGCTTCTCTATTGCACTAAATCGCAGAATCGTTATCTAGCCATTTATAAAATTATGGTGCAAGAATCACTTTATCTAGTACCCTTCCCTTTTAAACTTTGGATATTGGTACATTCCTGTCTTGTAAAGTTTCAGTATTGCTATTTCATTTATGGAAAATTCTAAAATCAGTCCAATGGGCTGACAATAATGAGTGTGTGAATGTGTATTAAAGGGTGTATAAAGTACACAGAAATACGTCTTTTCCTTGTCTTTTAGTGTGTTTATTGTCAGCCCAGTGGGCTGACAATAGCAAGACCGTTCATTTATTACATTTAGATTGTGAATCACCTATGGACTTGTTTGCTTGTTCTCTAATCAGTTTTTGTTGAAAATTTGTGTTTTGTTTGCAGTGAGAAAACTGAGTTGATATTCAGAAACCAATTCTTTACCATACTGTTTCCAGTTGACCGATTTGCGGAGATAGGCCCTTGTTCAAGGACTTTTGTGAGTGATACAGGTTTTACATGTCTGCAGGTGTTAGATCATATCCATGCATTCTATCAGGTATGTGGAGATGTTTTCTTGTGTCCATTAATATGGACTTGTAATTGAGAAATTGTACATGATGTCTTCTTGATCATGGTAGGGGGTTTATTGTATGTTCCATTAATTTTCCTTTATTGTTAAGAGTGCAGCTTCATTTTTTTTGTTTTTTTTTTTTAAATGTACAACTCAAAGACAACAAACAGGGAAAGGAAAACTAAATCCTATCGAAAGAGGTCCCTGCGATGTCTGCTGCTAGGAGATTGGCTGGAATCACCAATGACGCCATGTGTATTTTTTTTAAATCTGCTAAAGTAACATTTTGTTAATAGGGTAAAGGGGAGGGGATTCCAACCAAAGGGTGGAAAATGCAGCCAGTTGGGAACAAAGCCCAAAGACACCTTAAGGGACAAAGCTCAAAACACCTGTGGGCCTAAAATGCCCAGATCATACAATAAAGCCCAGCCCAAGAAAACCCAAAACTAACTCTAATCTTCTGAGAAAAATCAAAACATTGCCGCCCAATTGCTGCCAGATACCACCTTTAGACAGAAAGAAACCACCACCGCCAGACCGTCATCTCCAGCATTCCACCATGCCACCACAAGCAAACACCACCGAGACGAACCAGAAGCCCAAACACCCAAAAACTGCCACGGAAGCTCGACAGAAGCCGTTAGGTGAAAACCGAGTCACCCAACAGTGAAACCCGGCTGGTGGCCATGCTGGCCAAGCCTCCCAATACCGCCAGATTAACCACGCCACTAGGCAAAAAATGCCAGTTGAACCAGGAGATAACCAATTGGAAGATCATGCCGGGGAAGAAGATGCAGCAGAGAAGAGGTGAAGCGACATCAGAATGACAGAGAAGAGAAATCACAGCCAACGAGGGAAGGGTGTCTGAAAAAAGGGGAGGAGAGGGAGAGAGACATAGGGACAGAGAAACCTTACCGAATCACCAATCCCGTCAGCCATCACCATCCGAGACGCCATCAGCGATCACCGTGAAACCGCCACTTCAGACCCCATAACGACCTGGAGAAACACGGAACGTCAAGATCCAAAACGCCGGTGCTGACCATCTGAACCACCGCCTCCCTCCGTTGCGTACTATTGCCAATCGTTTTGAAATATAGAGAACAGAAAAGATCAGAACAGAACAGGAGGAAAGGAGAGAAAACGAGAGAGGGAAAAGCCCCCCACCCCCCAAAGGAAACCTAATTGTTTACTTTTCTTGAGAGAAGTGAGAGTTTTTGGTTTAGAGAGAGAAAGGAAATGACACCAAGTGTTGATCCTGATTAGCTCTCGAACGTTTATCAGCAACTAGATTCCCTTTTATAACAGTGTGCCCAACTGGTCAATTGCACCTAAGAGTTAGCAGTGTGGTTCCTCTGAGGTGAGTGATCAGGCATTTCTCTTAAAAGAAGAAGCATGACTGCTTCCGATTTTGTCTCAATTTCCACTGAGATGTGATTTGAGCTTTATTACCTCTGTTAGACCCTGAAAGATGGCCCAAAATTCTGATTTTAGGCTGGTGCAGTGAGGAAGCCGGGCCATAGTACCCCGTGATCCTGTAGCCTCTCTCATCTCTGAACGCTCGTTCAAAGCTGGCTTGACCTGGATTGCCTCTGGAACTGCCGTCTGTGTTGAAAACTCTGTTTTTCCTGGCCGTGGAATGTTTCGGGTTCCCAAATCTAATTTCAGAAACTTTCTATTCCTAGCCAATCATGTGAACCATATAATAGTAGCAAACTTTGTACTCCAAGGAATTGGAAGCCATCCACCAAATCATTTGCAAATTGAGTGTTATCCAATCCACTCAAGAGGCTGGAGTGACATTTTGAAGGACCTGCTAATTCCCAAAGTTAGACCAAATGCTCAAGCTATGATCGCAATATCTCACTAGATGTAAGTTATCCTCCATAGGCACATTACATCTGGGGTCACTAGTTTCAATACTCATTCCTCTGATATTTCTTTAGTGATTGGTGAGGGCCTTACCATGAAGGTTGATCCAAAGATAGCCTTTGAGTTTTTTGAGGCAACTTAGTTTCCAAAGCCAATTCAAGCCTGGTTCTGATCTTGAGAGCTGTTGGTAAGCTGATTTCACAGTGACATTCCCATTTTCTGTTATGAGTCCAGCTGCTCCAGCGTGGGGTATCCTCCTGGTTGGTATGCAAGGGAAGTAATCACACTGATCTCATCATTGGAAAGATTGTCGTTCACTAAGTTGACATCCCAAGGGTTGTCCACAGCAATAGTATATCGTTAACCTGAATATTATCAGTAGCCAAAGACATCGTTATTCCATTTTGTGGCCCTGACCTTCATGGCGAGGTTTTCTATCATATTGGTACAACTATAGTTCTGGTCATTTTGAAACACAGATTCAACGACTGGATGGGAGGTCCAAGACTCCACATGGACTTGAAGTGAAAGGGTCTATTCATAAACAAGAAAAGGGTAATGGTCAGAATAACTTCCTTTCAGTAGTGTCAAGAAAGAAGAATGATGTGATGTTGTGGATATCAGAACATCAATGAAGTAATAATAGTAGCTAAATCAACTTCAGGTTCACCTTGTAATCAAACTATTGTAGACCCAAAGTTGTAGACGTCGACATAAGGAAGTTTTATTACAACAGTACTCGCAAAAACTCAAATAAAGCTCTGACTCTCAAAGTCCACCTCTGGTCCCTGCTCGAGCGACTAGATAAGCCACGGGCCGTTTTGAATTGTTCTTCTAAGCTTGTTCAATTCTAGGGCCTCTGCCAAGAGTAATCACTCCTACCCACCTCTAAGTCACTAGCAAGAGTCAACCCATAACCCTCCTTAGGCCTTGCTAAGGACGGTCAAGCAACTGGACGGAAAGCAAGTCACAGAACCAGTCTTCTCTCTCTCTCAAATGCAAGCAAGAAACAAATCCTAGAGTTAGGGGTTTTGGTGTTTTTCTTTTCTTCTCTCTCTCTCCCTCCCCTAGCCGTACAATTCAATGGAAAAGTGGGTGGGGTTTGGTTCTTTATAGGAATGTCCTGACTCAACAGTAAGAAAAAAGAAGAGAAAATGACAAGTGCAAGACATGTCAAATCACTATAAAACTGAGAAAAAAGTAATTGAAATTCAAATTTAATTTGTTCGATCAGAGACGAATCTACTAGAGGGCGTCTGGGGCCATGGCACCTGTGTGGATTCGTTTGTTTTCTTCAAATTTTAATATTAATATTAGTAGTTTTTTGTTTGTGAAGAATTATATTGTTTGAGGTGTTATTTAGATATTAAAATGCTTTAAGAATGTGTTCGTTTGGGTCCCAAAACCCAATTCCTCTCTGCTCATGGTCTCCCATAAGTTTTTTCTTCAATTATTAATCTCATTTCTCCTTCTATCTCTCTTCACTACCTCCAAAACCTCCCTCAAAATATAAACCAAACAAACTATTAGATTCCTGAATCATAAAATTTTAAAATCTTGTTGTTTATAGTCCGGCCGCCATGTTTACAAAGGTCAATACATACGATTATAGTGATTTTGGATTTACTTTGATTTAATGAAATATCATTTTGAAGAAAAGTTCTGTAGTAGGCTGAACATATAGGTTCGGTCAATGTGCTCGGCCGAAGGCCGGGCTTAGCTTCTCAATTCTGTCTGAGTGAATAATCTAGGTCATCGGACTTTTTAGGTTTCGGATGACAAGTTCGGCAATATAGGCGTTCGGATACGAATTACCCAGTTGCCTAATACTGAAAGACAACATTGGAATCTCAAGGGTTCGGACTTCTAGGTTCCCCTAGCATGCCAGCTCGTTTGTCTGATCCTAACTGCCTTACCCCTATCATCAGCTATGATGTCACTTGGGGCAGTTAGGGCGTGAGTTAGTCATGGGGCTTGGCCTTCTATCTTGGGGTCAAGCTGACAGCCCATAGAGAGATTTCTTGAGACGACTACCAATGCAGAGTCACTAGAATAACTAGGTGGAGGAGACATGTGTACAGTTTCTTGTAAATCCTTGTGGAAGAACACATTTTTGACATGGCTTAAATACTTTTTTGGTCCTTATAAAATAGGCTCCGTTTCATTTTTCATCCTTAAAAAAAAAATTTGTTTCAATTTTACCCCTAAAGTTTATGACGCTCTTCAATGTTACCCTTTCCTTCAACAAGTGAATGGAAAATGCTGATGTGGATAACGGAGATTGATGTGGAGGCTAGTTGGCCAAGAGTTCACAAACAAGGCACTGACACACCTTCAATGGGAGTATCTCTTTATTCCTTTATTTCTCAATTCCCCCTCTTTTGCTCCAATTACTACAGTAGCCCCATGACGCATTCCCCCATCTCACCCAGCAACGTAGCTCTCCACCAGGCCACCACGTCGCCTCCATCACCTCTGTTGCAGGGGCGGCTACACCTATAGTTGAGGGGGTCTAAGTGAACTCCTTGAGCTTAAAAAATACATTAAAATTTCATAATTTTTTACAAATAATTTGATTTTTTTTTTTTTCACATTGTCGGCACTAAATTGTTCATGCGTAGCCAAAGTAAAATAAATTTCACTTAAATTTGTGAGTAAGCAGATAATATAGCTTAATAGAATAAAAAAAATGCAAATTCATTTCCAATCAAGATAAATATGGTGTGCTTTGTAAAGAGAGAGCAACAGTTGTGGGTTGTGGGTGATAGCGGCTGTGGTGGCAATGGCTATTGAAATTGTTTAGAGCAAATAAGGGGAAAACAAATGTAGAACAAATAAAGCAATTACACAACACAAAATTATAGGAAAAAACAAATGCTGAACAGGTATTGAAATTTTATTCTGGGTGCTCACATAAAGGTAAATCGTGTTTTTATTAGTATGAATATGGATTGGATCGGTTCGGAATCGGAACATCTGCATAAAATCCACAAGCCAAAGCATCTAGCTTGGTTTACTATTTTTTGGACCGTGACCAACCCAAAGCACCAAGAAACCAATCCAAATTGCAGGTGACTGGATTCACGGATTAACGGGGTTTTTTACTCACCCGAATTGAATTGGAATTGGGTTGGATAGGTTCTGTGGACGTGGTGGTGGTGTGGGTCTTCAGAAATGAAGAGCTAAGATGTTAAACCAACAATTTTAGTATGAGTACTGATAATTTAGTGGAGTGAACAAAATTTTCCTTCTATTTGTTGTCTTTATTTGTATGAAATTACGAGATTACATTCCTAGTATTGAAAAAAAATCATAAGTTAATATACGAATGACAATGTCATCATTTAAATGAATAAAGACGAAAAAGAGGGTATAGTTTTTGGATAAAAAAGGAATGAAAATTATCATTTTTGATGTCGTAAAAAAAATTGCAAACGTGTTCAATTATTTCATGTTACGGTGATAAAAAACAAACTACATATTCAGTTATTTTTTTAGTTTTCTAATGTTTACAAGCTATGTTCTTACAAAACACGTAGTAGTTTTGTTTCCATTTTGTTTACAAAGAAACAGAATCAATGTTTACTTTTCTAATGTTTACAACTATGCACCTTTAACTCTATGGTTTTTTTTTTAAGTGAAGCACAATAAAAGAAAAAATAAAAGAAAAAATGAAGAAGCAAGTTTTTCAAAGGTTTTAATTAAAAAAGAAGAAGAGAGGCTAAAAGAACTATTTATTTTCCCTGTTTGTGCCCCCTTGGCCAAATAGCCTCCACATCAGCATTTTCCGTTCACTTGTTGATGGAAAGGGTAACATTGAATAGCGTCATAAATTGTAAGGGTAAAATTGAAACAAAAGTTTTTACGAGGATGAAAATGAAACGGAGCCTATTTTGTAAGGACCAAAAAAGTATTTAAGGCTTTTGACATCCATCTGAAAAAGAGTCCGTAATGTAATCGAGAAGAGGTCTCGCTGAACATATCTGCCTTGTAAACCATTCGACTTTTGTCAATGAAGCTCTTCTTCCTCTAGATTGACTAGGAGATTGAGATCGACTCAGTGGCAGCTACACATAGTGACTAGAGTGATCCGTGATTAGGGGTGCTAATCGAGCTTAACAAGCCAAATGCAGTATTGCTCAGGCTTGGCTCAACTCCTTATTACAAGTTTTGAAGCTTGGCTTGAGCTTGAGAATTTTTTGAGACTGATTGTTCAAGCTCAGCTCACATTTGAAGTTCTATGGTCATGATAACCTCGGCTCGTGGAATATGCAAGTAAATCTCAAGCTTTTAAGCCTAAGCTTAAGCTCGTGAAGTTCAAAAATGGAAAAACCTATAGAGAAAAAATGGTACAGACTAGGAAACGTACAGAGTAGGTGAAAAGATCTAAATGGAAGGTGATCTCATATCGTGTGGATATTTATTGATTTATTATCTTTACAGTATCTATAGAATGACCCCTTGTTGAGCTTGTCAAGCTAAACACCCATATGCTCAAGCTTGGCTTGAATTTGTAAACAAACAATCAAAAGTGATTGGGTTGGCTTATATTTTTGTTGAACAAGTTTGAAAGAGCCAAAAATAGAGTGGAGCTCTAGCCGAGCTCAAACTATTTGGTTCATTTAGCAGCCATATCCATGATCACTTGAACACCGTCAAAGGAAAAGTGAAGTAAATGGAGAACAATTATGTAGTAGTGTGTTGGTTTAGAATACATCATTGACTACCCTAAAAAATAAAAATAAACACTTCACTACCATAAGATATCTTGGCTAATTGAAGTTAGTAAGGTTTGAAACCTAGTCAAATGCATGGGAGTATACATGGTGTCTACCACTGGGCTACCACTCTACTTGCAAAAGGGAACTGCTATCTTAACCTGCTTCACTTTGCTAAACACCATTTAGCTTCAACCAACCCTTTACAATTCACTTTTATACCTAAGCTCATTATATACAGTATTTTTAAGACTTGCTCATTCTTCTTTGGTTGTGTAACTTAGAAAGCAAAATTCACCGGTTTATTTAGATGCTTGTAAAGATTGTGTTGAACTTTCCAATTGCAACAGTGGAATGAAGTTCTCATAGTACGATATTGTACGAGTAAACTGCATAGTACATCATTGGCAGTGGTGGAGCTAGGATTTTAATCCCGGGGCGGCGGCTTAGTAGACATATATTTTTTTTATTGGAACGTATACTTAAGTATATCATAAGATTTTTGCTTTCCAATTCATTACATTTGAATATTGAAACGATTCTTTAGGCTACATCAAGTATCACGTGGTTATTTTTTATTTATGAAAGAAAATGAGAATGTAAAATAACCGGTTTTTTATCAAATCGAACCAACATTATTAAGATTATAAGTAGCTATACACGAATAATTATCAATAATATTCAAAATCAGGTATATACAAAATAAAATTTTAAAACTCGGACGCTCGGAGAGCTGGGGCTGGGCCCCTTGGGCCCCAACATGGCTCTGCCCCTGTATAGTTGGTTGGTGGTTGTTGATAGGGCACAAAGTAACAGTTTGAATCAACCAGGGTTTGGGAGGTAAGAAGGGGATGGCTGTAGACTATATAGCACTGACACGGACACAGGACGCAACACGGACAGACCAACACGTAAATTTCAAGAAAATGGAAGACACGACTCCTGGGGGGACACGTTAATCTCTTTCATAGTTTTTCATTGAGATATATGTTTTAATAAGACTAATGAGAAAAACACCAAAAAAATAAGTCTTTGATTAGGGGATCTATTTATTGCTTTAAAGAAATGGTAAGCTTTGAATGGGAAGAGTTGAAAACCAATCGTTTGATACAAGTATTCCTCTGCACCATTTAGTGCATACCGAAGGAAGGCTACAATGCAACTTTAACACTTTTGTGGCGATAAAATGCAGTGGTAGTTCAAAAAGTATGAACTATTGATGTTTCTTCGAAGTAATATTCGCGGTTATATTGCTATTGTTGTGAAGTTGTGTGCTATAATAACACAATGGCTTGGTAATGACTGTCGTAGAAAGGTGTAGTTGTGTTCCTTCGAGCAATGTGTTATTGGCATTGTTTTCCCACTTTTAGTAACTTAAAGCACTAACTATTAGGTTTTCCCACGTTTAGTTACACTTTTATGTCGATAAAAAGAAGTGGTAAGCATGACCTATTGACGTGTCATCATAATTTATCTATGGTTATATTTTCTATTGTTGTGGAGTACTGTGTTATAGTATGACAATGGCTTGGTAGAAAGGTGTAGTAGTGTTCGTTCAAGAAATATGTAAAGTGTTATTAGCATTGCTTCCATCGCTGTTGTTACCACAGTGATCTGACCCAAGTCCTCTCTCTGGTATGATTCATTGTAGGAGAATATGTCATGTCAGGAAATAGATGCGGCAATTCACACTGACTCAAGACATGCTGATCAGCTCCGATCGGTGTACTCTAGCAAAGAGACTGAAGAGCGAGGTTATGTGGCATTCAAACGAATTGATTTCTTGGGGAGCCGTAAAAGTTTTGAATTGTTGAAGCGTGTTAATGGGGACAACAATAGTAATGTCTATGAGCTGCTGATTAGAGCATGAAACCATACTCTACTCGTGTTCAAAGCCTTGTGTGTCCTGGGAATTGGTGGTTATGAATGCTCGTGATCTATTAGAATGGCAACTGCGCCATGCAATTAGATAACATTTCACAGCTTGCTAGAACAATTGGAAAGAATGAGGAATCCAACCACAAAAACAACAAACAAATAGAGTAATCTCAGGAAAGAATGATATCAGGTCGGAAGGGATATTGGATATCCAATTCTGATTGAAGAAATCTGAAACTAGGCGAAGCGATCCATTGAGCAGCTGTATTAGCTGTCCGACGAATCCTGTAATGCTTCAAATCCATGTCTGAGGCAAGGTATCTTGATGTGTCTTTAACAATGGCAGAACATCCCATGGGCCACAAACTCTGTAATGCTTCAAATCCATGTTGAAGGCAAGGTATCTTGATGTCTTTAACCACGGCTGAGCATCCCGTGGGCCGCAAACTCAGACACTAAGCAAGACTATCAAAGCTGCTTCATTGTGTAACCTAGTACCTACTCGGCCAGTTACTTTAGAATAAGACATTTTAATTTCTGCTTTTCTGTGTTATAGAAAGATACTGAAGGCATCGACGATCAAAAAACTGATTGTTTATTTGCGTATGTACTCCATCGTATTGATAATGAGCAATTGTCCAATGATTCAAAGTTAATGAACTTGCCGAGCGCAATTGTACAATTGTATGTGTTTGCAAGTTGTTTTGTTTGGAAGATCTATTTTCAGTTATAATACATCAGTAAGCTAGAAGATGTGTAGTTTGTTAATAACTACCTTGACATTGGTTACAAATATTTCTAGAGCCTCCATTGAATTTCATTATCATGCTTGTCCTTTTTTGCATGTTCTGTTGGGAAACATTTTCAAATAAAAAATTGTTGATTACTTTCATTACACGTAGCTCTTACAAGCTTGTGAGTTGTGACATTTTGAAAGGGTGATTCAATTTGCAACAGCGAATTTACTGCATGTAGCCTCTACTAAATAAAACACCCAAATCTTATAACAATTTGTTATATACAAAGTAAAAAATTCTCCTAAAAATTCCAAAATTGCCCTTGCATACCAAAAAACGAGTTTTTCCCCAAAAAATAACTCTCCCTTGCACCACCACCAAATCCTCCATAACCATCGTGGTCCACCGCCGCCACTGTTCACCACACCAGACGACACCACCACCACCACCACCGCTCTAGACGACCCTTCCTCCACCACACCAGCAGCAGCAGACCTTTCCTCTACCACACCCGTCGGCCACAATCACCACCTCCATCACCAGTATCGCCACCACCGGTGGCCACAATCATCATCGCCATCACCAACTCTAGTCACTGCCAACACCGCCCCCAACTCCAGTTACCACCAGTCACCGCTATCACCAACAACACACTACTTGCCAAAAAAAATGATGAGCACCAATTTGACATTCAATCCTGAAAATCGCTACCAAAATCAGAAATTAACTTCCGAAAATGTTCACAAAATTCATATTCTAATACTTGAACCCTTTATAACGTATCTTGAAGATGCGTCATGTCTTTAACTTCGGAAATTAACTTCCAAAAATGGTCACAAAATTCAGATTCTAATATCCAAACCCTTTATAACACGTCTTGAAGATGCTTCATATATATATATATATATAATGTTAAAAACGCATATATTCAAATGCATAATGCTTCGTATTACACATTTTGTGAATGCGCGATTAACATCACGCATTTTGCTAATGCGCGATGGGACTGGTTTTTGCGGCGACATCGTTGTTGTCCATTGTCTCTCGCCACCAAATTACCCACCTTCACACCATTTCTCTCCACCAATTAGGATCGGCATTTGCTTCTGAACTTCACATATTCTAGGTTTTCCCTTTCTTTTTTTTGTATTTGTTTGCTACGTAGTTTAGGGTTTCCTTTGGTACAGGGAGGGAATTCATACCCCTGTAAATGTTGGCAACAAGAAGAAAGTTGGGAATAAGCTAGATGGTTGGGTTTGGCCCACCCATCGTGGAATGGGTTGGGGAAGGAGGAAGTGACTGGTACGATGGGAAGGGAGGGGGAGGAAGAAGAATGGGGAGGAAAGGATGGATGACCCTTTGCCATTCAAAACGGTGTCAATTTCATTGGTAGGGTTACTTTTGTCCATTTTTTAAGGGCATTTTTGTCCGAATATAATTTACTTAAAAACAGGCTAAATTTGCAGTTGTATTTAGCTCCACCCTTTTGAAATGCAGCTTTACTACAAAAAGTCAAACTATGTGCTAGTTACTACTTCATCCAATCCTTTCTACAGTACTATAAAAAGTGAGTGTCATGAACAATAGTATGTGCATTAGCACAAACCCCACCCCCCCTCTAAAAAGAGAGCACCTCTTTCAAACTCTAAAACAACCGCCACACTTTCTCTTCTTCTTCTTCTCCTCCCTCCCCTTAGGTTTATACCCAATTTTGGACAGTGGGAAGGGAGGAATCAATCTTTGCATTCAGATCTGGTTTTCCCTTCCCCTTCTCTACCCAAAACACTTGTCGTTTGTCGCCGCACCACTTCTTGAGTCATTGGCTTCAGAGCTTTGATCGGTAGGGGGTTAGGCAAGAGAATGGCTGCTCAATGACAAAAGGGAGTGTATATTTTGCTAGATTCAATCCGGTTTCTGTCTGGATTTAGTCCGGTTGGTTGTTGATTTCCATCGGTGCTTGATGTTGTCTTTGATATGGAGCTCCGCCATCCCAAGGTCTCTGGTGTCTGGGAACAATAAGTCCACGTAAGCCGATCCTTGTTGATAACGACGTGGAATGAGCGATGGCTCTTGCTTAGGTATTTAGACATCAGCTTTGTCTCTTTGCTTTTCCTGTATATCGTTAGCTTTAGGGCTTTGGTTGTGTCTCTGTATCTCTGTATTCGGGTGGGAATCTGTAAATACCGTAAGGCCTGATCTGTATTCCGGTTATAATCTATAGATGCCGTATGACTTTTTTTAAATGGGTATGCTTCTTCCGTTGAAAAAACACACACAATAGTATGGTATTCCAATTGAACATTACTTTCCCATCTTAATTAAACAATTATTTGGGCCAGTAAATTTCTTTTGCACTTTCCCTACCTTTTTTTTTGTTCGCCCTTTCGCACACTTTCCTGTTACCATTGAAGGACTTTAACCAGCGCCATACGTAGCAAACTACGGTTGCCGACAACACCCATTTTTTATTGGGAAGTTCAGATTGATGGTAAAGCATGAGGTAAGGCCGACAACACTCTTTGTCTTAACAATTCCGCAATTTGTTCGTCTGCCAAAAATTAGGGTTTTTTGTGTGTGTGTGTGTGTTAAGAAAGGTTGTAGTGGGAAAACCAAGAGGGAGAATAGGATTGGAAGAGGTTGTTGGAGATTTGTCGGTGCTGCAACCGATTTGCCTGTCATGGTTATAACCAAAACTATGGGTTGTGAAGAAATTCTTTTCAGAGTGGAGAAACCAAAGCAATGCATGAAATTTTGTTGCTTAGTATTGGTGGACAAATTTCGGGGACGAAATTTTCCAACGAGAGGATATAATATCCTACTTCACATAAATCTCAGTTTCGTGGTATACTCCAAGCCTCCATTTGACTTTATTTGAGGTGGGCATTTGCTCATAAGAAAGGATAATTAAAGAAGCAAAGGAAATAAAAAAAAGAAAAAAAGAATAATGATGCATTTCTTCTTTGGAAAAAATAACCATTTATATAGTACTTTTAGAAGATTTGCTAATTCATAGTTGAAGCGATTTATTCTTTTAAAACAACACTATAAGTGAGAAGCATAGAATGAACGGTTTGGACCACCATTGTAGGCTTGTGATGAAACCCAAAAAATTGAAGTTTAAATAGGTTGATAATGGTAAGAAGTTGAGTTGAACTTGAAAAACTCATGTACACCGCCCTAGTCATTACAAAAGTCAAGTTTCAAGGAGGTTCTAGCTTACGACTTTAATGCCATTAATTGAATTTGACATGAAATTGTAGGGAATTGATAATGCCAAAATCCTTTTTGTTTCTGCCAAAACTCATTAATTGCATGCCTTAATTGCCCTCCACTACACCACTTTCTTTACAAAAATACCCCTTGAAATCCCATAAGTGCAAGGCCTGTTTTCCACTTCCACGTTTTCAAGCAAAAATGCAAATTCCATCAATTCACGAGCAACACAAGAGCTAATTTTAGAAGACAAGCAAACAAAAATTAAACATCAATGTAACCAGCTTCTCTTCGTTGAAGAAGCTCTGAAGCTTCTGATGGGTGCAAGAAAACAAAGAGGAACAATAAAATAATCCTATGAATTTCAAAGGGCATTTTTGTAAAGTAAGTGGTATAGTGGAGGGCAATTAAGTCATGCAATGAATGAGTTTTGGCAGGAACAAAAGTAGTTTTGGCATTATCGGCTCGCAATACAAACCAAGATGATAACGTGAAAAACAATTGACCTTTTAAACCCCATGGTGTCATCCTATTCTCAATTTTACCAAAACGCTAAAAGTTTGAATTTTTTCATTGAACTTATTGATTATGCTACATTTTTTTAGTTCGCCACACGAAAGTTAGATCCCCACAAAGAATTGATGTCGTTGCATCAATTCGAACGCACTACCTTATCCTTGGAAACTTATTACAACGTCGATTGTTCTCCAATAAATCTAACCCCAACATTCAAACTTTTATCTACACTTTAGCACCCAACCAATACCACTTGTAATCTAGCAGGGTGCATTTTAGTTTGCTTACCTGCCCAATTCATTCAACCCAGTCTGCTTTTGTAAGAATTTGAAATCGGTTTTAAAGCCCTAAAGTATAGTTCGGATGAAGTGTGTATTCCAACCAAAAAAATTGAGCTTAGTTAAATCTCCTTTCACCATTTTTCTCTTTTCTCTTTTGACCAAGGGCTTTGGTCAAATGAGCACAAGGAAGTAAATAAGTGTTTGTCTTCTATAAGGTCTCATGTTTGAATCCTATGAACACTTACATTTTCAAACCGGGCCACAAACCATGATCCTTAACTTCAGGGGGAAATGTAGAATTATGTGATACTTTGGGGTGCAAACTTGAATTTACGTAAGAAAAACCCTCGGAAGAATTTTACTTGAGGTAGAGAAAAAGGAGCGCACGGTAGCACAAAATTTTACGTGGAAGAAGCCGAACCAAGAGTGCAGCATGCTCATATCCTACGCTGGAATTGAAGGCTCACTTTAGCATCAATCATTGATATATATCTTTGTTTCAAAAATCTCGGGAAACTTTGAGGGATGACAGATGCAACCTTCGACGGTGGACATCCAAATTAACATTTCAATCAGAGGTTTAAGAATGATTCTCCTCAAGGTGATAAATAATAATCCTACTAGTAAATTTTTGTTTTTTTTGATCCGCATAATAATCCTACTAGTCACTTACTGTCAGCCCTCATTCATGTTTATGCCCTCTTTCTTGTCTTATTTGTCGCGGGTATTTGCCCTTGTACTTTGCAGACATGGAGATCAGCAGCTTTTGGTGTTTATGGGTATCTCAATTTCACCAAAGCCGCTTATTTGTAAGTACCATTTCATTTTATTTGCATATATCCATAAGTACATTCAAACGTATCGATTTATAGTGGATAATAGGGTTTTTTTTTCAGTACAAAGTTTTTTTTTTGGTAAGAGTAGTGGCCCGGGTAAATGGGGCTCCGTATCGACCCCCGAGACGTACCACCGAGCGCGAATGAGGGCTCCATACCGACCCTCCGGACGTACCACCGAGCGCACTTGAGGGCTCCATACTGATCCCCGAAACGCAGCACCAAGGGCTCCCGAGCAAGCCTCTTGCGTCTGATGAGACATGACATCGAGAAGAATCCGAAGGCATTTGATTGCTCGGTGATATAGTTGCTTGGTACCGTACTACAACGTCCGATGACGCTCCGGGGGACGGAGCTAGCCCTTTGGTACTTACTCCTCCCACGTCCCCTTCGCGCAAGAATCCTCGCGAAGGGCTGACCTGGCCACGTGCTCCGTAACCGCCTTATCGCCTACGTCACATATGACGTCATCCGATGCGGTTACCGGAGCATACCCTCCATGCGCGAGCTTGGAGGCTAAGCAAATCAAGGTCTATAAATACAAAGGGACTCTAACTTAGAGAGGTATGCCATTCTATCCTAACCCTAGACCTATACACTTATCCCTACATCTAACTTGACCGTCGGAGGGTCACTGGGCTTCCACAGCCCTAGTGACTTGTTGCAGGTTAGGCGGTGGGCGCACGGAGTGGCGGAGGAAGGAACCGGCAGCACCAAGGGCTCCTGGGCAAGCCTTTTGCGTCTGATGAGACATGACATCGAGAAGAATACGAAGGCATTTGATTGCTTGGTGATATAGTTGCTCGGTACGGTACTTCAACGTCCAATGACGCTACGGGGGACAGAGCTAGCCCTTCGGTGCTTCCTCCTCCCACGTCTCCTTGGCGCAAGAATCCTTGCGAAGGGTTGACCTGGCCACGTGCTCCACAACCGCCTTATCCCCTATGTCACATATGACGTCACCCAATGCGGTTACCGGAGCGTACCCTCCACGCGCTAGCTTGGAGGCTAAGGAAAGCAAGGTCTATAAATACAAAGGGACTCTAACCTAGAGAGGTATGCCATTCTATCCTAACCCTAGACCTATACACTTCTCCCTACATCTAACTTGATCGTTTAAGGGTCACTGGGCTTCCACAGCCCTAGTGACTTGTTGCAGGTCAGGCGGTGGGCACACGAAGCGGCGGAGGAAGGAACCGGAATTGACCCACGGTCAAGATCCCTATAAACCGAACCCTCACAATTAGCGACTCTGCTGGGGAACTGACCGTCTTCTCAGTGTTCCCTTCCTCCTTTTCCCCGGGCTCCGTTCAACTTTGAGATGAAATGGTGGTGGTTCAAGATCTGGAGGGTGAAGACGCCGCCAGGGGCCACAAACCTCTAGGAGCCCTCACTTTGGGCTCCGGGGGTACCAGCGCCTTGGGTAAGAAACACATCTCCATCACAATAACTCCCATCGGAATCGGCTTCCTTCCCTCCAGTGCGGAGCCATCCAATGAAGTCTATACCTGTATACGACATCTAGGACAGAAGATCGACAAGCTCACACCAACTGTCGGGGATAGAGCTATCCCAGACGAATTGGCGAAGATCAAGCAGCTCTTCCACCTAACCTCCAGCTCTCGTTCCAGCGGGGGGGCTAGGATCGTTCGTTGCACAACGACGGACACGTCCGTCAAAAGTATCCATGGCCTAGGCAATTCGTTAAAGACCGCCTTGCCCCTTCTAGCGAAATGGTTCTTTGGGAGACAACGGGCCAACGCGGAAGACGCTCACCGAACCCACGAATCGCCGGAACCCTTTTGTGCCTCCTTCGTGCATCGGTTCCCGAAGCCGAACTCACGAATCGACGGAACCCTTCTGTGCCTCCTTTGTGCCTTGGTTTCTTAAAACCAAAACCCACGAACCGACGAAGCCTTTCCGTGCCTTAGTTTCCTAAAACCAAACCCACGAATCGTTGGAACCCTTCCGTGCCTCATTCGTGCCGGAGCCCTTCCCTGCCTCTTTTGTGTATTGGTTCCCGAAGCTGAACCCACGAATCGACGAAACCCTTCTATGCCTCCTCCGTGCCTTGGTTTCCTAAAACCAAACCCACGAACCGACGGAACCTTTCCATGCCTCATTCGTGTCTCGGTTTCCCGAAGCCAAACCCACGAGTCGACGGAACCCTTCCGTGCCTACTTCATGCCTTGTTTTCCTAAAACCAAACCCACGAATCAACGGAGCTCTTTTGTGTCTCATTCGTGCATCA
The DNA here is from genome assembly GCF_030253575.1 of Rhododendron vialii. Classification (NCBI taxonomy): domain Eukaryota; kingdom Viridiplantae; phylum Streptophyta; class Magnoliopsida; order Ericales; family Ericaceae; genus Rhododendron; species Rhododendron vialii. The sequence goes on along the minus strand of NC_080562.1, from coordinate 20,385,327 downwards.
GTTCCCGATGCCAAACCCACGAACTGACGGAACCCTTTTGTGCCTCCGTTTCCCAAAGCCGAACCCACAAATCGACAGAGCCCTCCGTGCCTCATTGGTACATCAGTTCCCGAAGCTGAACCCACGAATCAACAGAGCCTTTCCGTGCCTCATTCATGCATCGGTTCCCGAAGCCGAACCCACGAATCAATGGAGCCCTTTCGTGCCTCATTCGTGCATCGGTTCCCGAAGCCGAACCCACGAATTGATGGAACCCTTTCGTGCTTCCTTCGTGCCTTAGTTCTTATACCAAACCCACGAATCGACGGAGCCTTTCTGTACCTCATTTGTGCATCGGTTCCCGAAGTTGAACCCACGAATTGACGGAGCCCTTCTGTGCCTCATTCGTGCATCGGTTCCCGGAACCCACGAACCGACGGAAACCTTCCGTGCCTCCTTCGTAACCCACGAATCGACGGAGCCCTTCCGTACCTCATTCGTGGCTCTGTTTCCCGAAGCCAAACCCACGAATCAACGGAGCTCTTTTGTGCCTCATTTGTGCATCGGGTTTCGAAGCCGAACTCACGAATTGACGGAACCCTTCCGTACTTCTTTCGTGCCTCGGTTTCTTGAAGCCGAGCCCATGAATCAACGAAGCCCTTCCGTGCCTCCAAGGCGACATGCAGCGCTAAGAGCTGGGGCTATTCTTCCGGTGGTTATCAAAGGATTTGCGTTCGACATCTCTCTCTCGGGCTTGGTGCACAATCAGAACATTCGGCCATACTTGTTGTCAACTCCTCCCAAACCAAACCAATAAGAGTTTTGGATAAGTTGAGGGGCTATTGTAGTGGCCCGAGTAAATGGGGCTCTGTATCGATCCCCGAGACGTACCACCAAGCGCGAATGAGGGCTCCGTACCGACCCTCTGGATGTACCACCGAGCGCACTTGAGGGCTTCGTACCGACCCTCGAAACGCAGCACCGAGGGCTCCCGGGCAAGCCTCCTATGTCTAATGAGACATGACATCGAGAAGAATCCGAAGGCATTTGATTGCTCGGTACTGTACTATAGCGTCCGATGACGCTCCGGGGGACAGATCTAGCCCTTCGGTGCTTACTCCTCCCACGTCACCTAGTCTCAAGAATCCTCGCGAAGGGTTGATCTGGCCACGTGCTCCATAACCGCCTTATCCCCTGTTGTTTAGAGAATGAGAAAGAAGTGTTTAGGGTGTTAATTAACCCTTACACGAGAGAGAGCTTTTATTTGTATTACTTAGTGACTTATTACATAACTCCAACTATCCGATGTGGGACAAAGACTAATTATTCTAACACTCCCCCTCAAGCTGGAGAATAAATATCACAGAACCCTAGCTTGTTACATAATAACTCTAAACGTGGTTTAGATAACAGTTTGGTTAAGATATCTGCCAACTGAGCTCTTGTAGACAGAAAAGGGGTAGACAACACGCCACTATCTATCTTCTCCCGAACAATATGACAATCTACTTCGATATGTTTGGTTTTCTCATAAAATATTGGATTCGAAGCGATATGTATTGCTGTTTGATTATCACAATACATAGGAATAGGTAACTGTATGCCAAACCCCAACTCCTCGAGCAAAGCTCTCAACCATACAACCTCACATGTAGTATGAGCCATGGCACGATATTCTGCTTCAGCAGTGGACCGAGCAACAACAACTTGTTTCTTGCTCTTCCAGGTAACTAGATTTCCACCAACAAAAGTACAGTATCCAGTTGTTGACCGTCTATCAGACGGTGATCCTGCCTTAGCACGCAAATGACCATTTGAACGATAGAATAGACCACGTCTAGGATTAGCCTTGAGATACTTCACAACACGAAGACAAGCTTCCCAATGGGGAAGACGAGGGGCTGACATAAATTGACTTATCATATTGACAACAAATGAGATATCAGGCCGTGTATTGGTGAGATAATTCAATTTGCCTACCAAGTGGCGATAACGGTCTGGATGAGGAAATATCTCCCCTTGATCGACACACAGTTTGACGTTTGGATCCATAGGAGTCTCCACAGGTTTTGCTCCCAATAAACCAGTCTCCTCTAGAATATCCAGCGTATACTTTCTTTGAGATAGACTAATCCCCTCCTCGGATCTTGCTACCTCAATACCCAAGAAATATCGCAGCTTACCCAAATATTTGGTGTGAAACTGACATTGTAGAAAGTGTTTTAGCTCATCAATACCTTTCTGATCATCCCCAGTAATAATGATATCATCCACATACACAATCTATACTACTTTTCCTCGATCAGACTGAATAGAAAAGACAGAATGATCAGAATGAGAGCGACGCATACCAAACTGCAACACAACATCACTAAACCTGCCAAACCAAGCTCGAGGTGACTGCTTAAGACCATAATGAGCTTTGCGAAGGCGACACCCTTGGAATGCTCCCCCTGAGCAACAAATCCATTAAGTTGCTCTATATATACCTCCTCGAGCAGATCACCATGTAGAAATGCATTCTTGACGTCCAACTGGAATAAGGGTCAGCCAACATTAGCGGCCATAGAAATAAGAATCCTAACAGAAGAAATTTTGGCCATCGGAGAGAAAGTCTCCGCATAATCAACGCCATACGTTAGGGTATAGCCTTTGACCACAAGACGGGCCTTGTACTGTTTGACTGTGCCATCCGGATTATACTTGACTGTAAAGACCCACTGACATCCAACGGGAGACTTCCCTGATGGAAGAGGAACCAGGAACCAAGTCCCAAGTGCCATTGTCATGAAGAGCAGACACCTCAGCCTCCATAGTTGTCCGCCACTCAAACAGATAAGACCTCCTGAACAATGTGAGGAATAGAAATGGACGAAAAACAGAAGTAGTAAAAGCACGAAGGGATGGAGACAGATGATCATAGGAAACAAACCAAGCAATAGGATGAGAAGTGCAAGACCAAATACCTTTGCGAAGAGCGATAGGAGGTGGTGGTGGTGGTGGTGATGGAGGAACCGGATCTTGGGATGGAGGAGGCGCAGTGGTAGGCACCGGTGGGGCTGTTAATACATGTCGCCGACGAACATATACCTACATACAGGAATAGGAGGAACATCGACAAGAATAACATACTCAAATTCAGAAAGTACATACTTAGACTCAGGTGTACCCGAGAAGAAGGGCAATGACTCATTAAAGGTGACATCAGCACACTCAAAGTGACGACGAAGAGAAGGTGAGTAACATTTATACCCTTTTTGAGTGCGCGAATAACCAAGTAAGACACACCGGATCGACCGGGGGTCAAGTTTGTCCCGGTCAGGATCAAGCGCATGAACATAGCATGTGCACCCGAATACCCGAGGGGGTAATGAGTGGAGAGGACGACCAGGAAATAAAATTTTGTGAGGTATCTTACCACTAAGAATAGTGGAGGGCATACGGTTAATCAAGTGACAGGCTGTATGAACAGCATCACTCCAATAAGATTTAGGGCCCTGCATCTGTATTAACATGGCACGCATAATCTCAGATATGTGTTTGATCTTACGTTCAGCAACCCCATTTTATTGTGGAGTCCGAGCGCAAGAAGACTGGTGAAGTATCTCATGATCATCAAAAAAGCAAGAGAGCATTATGAAAATATTCGTGTGCTTTATCTGAACGAAGTGTACGGATGCAAGTATCAAACTGAGTCGTTATTTCGGTATAAAATAACTTAAAAACAGAAGACAATTTTGATTTCGTTTTCATAAGATAAAGAAATGTAACACGAGAAAAATCGTTTACAAAAATAACATAATACTGAAAACCAGCGATAATGAGAACATGAATAGAACCCCAAATATCCGAATGTACTAACTGAAAAGGACGCGACACACGACGCTCAATCCTAGGATGAAAAGACAGTCGACGGTGTTTATTAAACTCACAGACCTCACATTGCAAATCCTTACTATTGCTACATGATGGAACTAGACGCTTCAAATTTGAAAGAGAAGGATGGCGCAGACGACAATGTTGTTGATATGGTGATATTGATGACCGAAGGGCAGCAGACGCATGATTTATGTCATTGGCAAAGTAATATAGGCCTCCACGTAAAGTACCCCCACCAATCTTCCTCCCCGTCTTCTGAAACACACAACCATGACGAAGAAATGTGACGGAGCAGGTTAAGGACTTTGTAAGTTTACTAACAGACATAAGATTAAAAGGAAAAACTAGGAACATGTAACACAGAGTCCAAAGTAAGAGATGAAGTGACAGGAATAGAACCCAAACCAGTAAGTTCTGTGGTAGAACCATCTACTAAGGTAACATGAGATGGTTTACCAACAGACTGACGGCGAGAAAACAGAGCAGACTTGTCATATGATCAGAGGCACTAGAATCGATAACCCAAGGAGTAGAAGTGGAGGAAGATGCAACACAAGCAACGGATGGACCTTTTTGAGCAAGCGTAACAGTGGAGGAAGAACCCGCAGCTGGAGACTGAAATGACATGAGGCTCTGGTACTCCTCTACAGAGATAGTCATCACATTATCGACAGAAGAATGAGTAAGCTGTCCAGCATCCTGAGACATAACAACCTATAACAACCTGATGAGCCTGAGGGAAACTGTGAAGATCATAACAGAACTCCACCGTATGATTGGTTCCTGGACAATGAGTACAAAACTTGGAATCACGGTTGCGACCACGGCCACCTCCCCCGGATATGCGACCCCCACAAGTAACAAAACTAGAGTCACGACCAACAAAACCATGACCACTATCTCCAGAATCACGACCACAACCACTGAACCCAGAATCACGGCCACGAGAACCACCAAATACAGCGGCAGCTAATGCTGAACGATCAGGGTGGCATAGGCGCAGATACAGAAGACTTACGAAGTCGACTAAAAACCTCGCTGAGAGAAGGTAAATCTCAAGACCCCAAAAGCTGATTACTGACGGGACCATAAGTAGTCGATGATACACCAGATATGAATAGAGTCACTTGCATACGCTCACGTTGGCGCTTCATAACCTGAACATCAGTAGAAATAGGCTCACAGATATTGAGCTCCACACAGATACCACGAAACTTGGAATAATAAGCCCCCAAGGATAAATCACCCTGTGAGATAGAAAAGGACTGATGAAGATCACATGTGTGACGGAGATTGTTAACACCAGAATACATCTCCTGAGCCTGTGTCCATACTTGTTTGGATGTAGGTAAGAAGACCAATGTGCTAGAAATATGGTTTTCCATACTATTCCATAACTCAGATCGAATTCAGGCATCGTCAGACACCCATGCCCTATATGTGGCAGCAGTGGTTGCGGGGGGGGGGGGGGGGGGGGGGTGGGGTCATTAGTCAAAATATGATACAGTGTCTCACCCAGATAATAGACCTCAACTGCTTTGGCCCAAACAGAATAATTTTTGCAATTCAAAAGTGTAGAGGTAATAGACAACCTCTCCCGAAACCGAGAAGAACGAGCCACACCATTAGTAACAGTAGAACTAGAACCAGAATCAGAATCAGACTTTTGCTCAGACATTTTACCAAACAATGAAGAGGCAACAACCAATAAGAATCAACAAAAAAAACTAATCAAGAACCCGTACTCAACCAACAAAGTCAACAGCATCAGCAACCAACTAAGTACCAAACACGACAGGTCCGTAACATCACCAACATATACCAATTGATGCAAGTGATTACTATGACAGGTCCAAAACAACAACCCATAAACCAGAGGCTGACAAGGTATTGAAAATCTTTTACCGAAGTGAGAAAACCATTACCAGAGTTGAAAATCGAGTACTAAGGACTGCGAACCAAAAGAGCAGAAGCCACAACATGTGGTATACGGACTGCAAAACCACAAAATACCTGTAAAACACCGGAAACAGGCAGTACGATGTTCGACGATGGTCAGCAATGCTGGTGTGAGCTGGACGGTAGCCGGGAGACCTTTACGAGCACCGACGAAGACTAATTCGACTGGGTAAGAGATTTTAATGGTTTTCAAGTACTGGATCAGTTATTTTGCAGGATTTCGAGGGTCATAGAGGGTCGATTTAGGGTTTTCGGGGTTCAGGCGAGGGTCGCCGGTGGCTGGTGATGGCCGGCAAGGGTCACAGTGACTGGGTTATGGCTGGGTCAGGCGTAAAGGTGAGGTTATGGCTGGGCTATGGTGGCTAGGGTTTCCCGATCACTATTTGAACAGTATGCGCGACACTGTTCACTGCTACAGTAGTCGATTTTGGGGGCTAGGGTTAGGATCTATGGTGGGTTAGGATCGGCTCCGATACCATGTTGTTTAGAGAATGAGAAAGAAGTGTTTAGGGTGTTAATTAACCCTAACACAAGAGAGAGCTTTTATTTATATTACTTAGTGACTTATTACATAACTCCAACTATCCGATGTGGGACAAAGACTAACTATTCTAACATCCCCTATGTCACATATGACGTCACCCGAGGCGGTTACCGGAGTGTACCCTCCACGCGCTAGCTTGGAGGCCAAGCAAAGCAAGGTCTATAAATACAAAGGGACTCTAACCTAGAGAGGTATGCCATTCTACCCTAACTCTAGACCTATACACTTTTCCCTACATCTAACTTGATCGTCAGAGGGTCACTGGGCTTCCATAGCCCTAGTGACTTGTTGTAGGTTAGGCGGCAGATGCGCGGAGTGGCGGAGGAAGGAACCAGAACCGACCCATGGTTAAGATCCCGATAAATCAAACCCCCATAGTAAGTTAAGATTTCATAAAACAAACAAAAAGAACATGGATCACCGGGGCATAAGCATACAGTCTAAATCTGGTTGTACAAGAACAAGGAAGAGAAGGGAACTAAAACTCACAGAGGGCACAGACCCAATCAGAAAACTACACAAAAGGTCTGTCAGAGACCTTTACAGACAAAACAAAACATGACAGCCCAAAACAACCCTAACCAGGAGGTCATGCCCCATCAAAAAATTTAGGAGAGACTTGCCAGTAAGTACATAATTGGACATTCATAGCTGTACCCTGTATCCTTCTCCACGAGCTGATACAAAACCTCATCTCTATACAAAGTTGTTTGGTCAGTTAAATACTTTTTTTTCTTTTGATCTGGTCAGTTAAATACTGGATAATTGAGGCTTACGTTGTTCTGTACCCCAGTGATGGTGCATCGAAATTCTCAGGTGTGGATGAGTTTTGCATTTTACTAACTGATTGCCGAGTGTAAAATCAGGGTTATAACTTTGGGTGAAGTCCATTTTACACCCTTCTGGTATAGGCTTGGTGCGGATTACCTCCATGATATTTGGACCTGACCACACAACCTTCTCATGGTTCTTGGACCAAAATGCACCGTTGCGCTTTCCATATATAACTTATCAGTTCATGCAAGTCACACGATTTCTTTGCAATGCATTTCGTAAGAAGACTTTTTCGCTCACTAAAATGACGAAAATGTCATCTTCTTATGATTTTTTCTCCTTTCTCTAAAATCTCCTTCCCCTTATGTTCACAATTCACTGCCCATCACTAGTACCACCAACGCATTTGCATGATCCATAGAATACCCACAAAAAATTTCCCGAAATAGGGAATTTTTTGTTCTGTCTGGTAGCAGGGACTGGATGGCGGAGCTGGTAGCAAAGGAGGAGGCAGGATAGGAGATGGTGATGGAGGAGGAGAAGATGATTCTGGGAGGTGGAGAAAATGGCAGCGGTGGAAACAACTTTGATGGTGGTGGCAGCGGCTGTCCTTGAGGAGAGCCATAAAAAAACCCACACCCAGAAAGACAAATGTCAAAAATGGCGAATCCATCTATATTGTTTTAGTAGCAAGCAAAATGAGAAGATACTTGAATTTGGGTTTGACCCCACTTCTCCATTCTTCTTCTAAATTCAAGAAGAGGTTTCTTGTCCAAGGGTGTAAAAATTAGCAAATGGGTCCAGTGAAATGGATTGGAATTGGTCATCGTTGTTAGAGCTAAAGGAAAAGTGTTTAGGGTGTTAATTAACCCTAACACATACCTCTGTTATTTATATTATGAGATACTTGATTACAATACTTCGTTCACCGATGTTGGACATGACTTAAGACTAAACATATATTCTAACACTTCCCCTCGAGCTAGAGAATAGATGTCACTAAGTCCTAACTTGTTATATAACAACTCTTATCTGCCAATTGAGTGTCTGTAGTCACAAAAAGAGTAGCAATCACACCACCAGCTGACTTTTCCCGCACAAGATGACAGTCAATTTCAATGTGCTTAGTTCTCTCATGAAACACTTGATTAGATGCAATGTGAATCGCTGCTTGATTATCACAGTAAAAATTCATGGCAATTGCACACTGAATCCTATCTCCTCAAGAGAAGACCGCACCCATAAAAGTTCACATGTTGTGTGAGTCATGGCTCTGTTTTCGGCTTTTGGACTACACTGTGCAACTACTGTCTGCTTCTTACTCTTCGAATTTATGGGTTTTTTGGGCTGGTGGCGACGACGATGGAAGATGGCGGTGATGGAGGCAGCTTAGGCAGCAGGTCATTAGGGTGGAATGGTGGATTAGGGCGTAGCTCTAATACCATGTTACAGCTAAAGGAAAAGTGTTTAGGGTGTTAATTAACCCTAACCCTAACCCTAACCCATACTTATATTATTTATATTATGAGATACTTGATTACAATACTTAATAAACCGATGTGGGACAAGACTTAAGACTAAACATATATTCTAACAGCCCCAATTATTGATTTCTTTTGGGAACACGAGTCTCGTTCAAAGATTGGATAAGCAATGACATTGCTCATCAAATTCGGTTTTATTGTTTCATGGTTAAGATTCAAAGAAATAGGTCAAATGGTAGGACAAAAATCAAACATTGAAAGTAAATAAGTGCAGTGAAAGTTCTTCATGATTCTTTGTTTCTTGGAGATTGAGGAGGAGGGGGACAATGAAGAGAAAAAGTGCAGTGCAATCATATATTGGGTATTTTAGATTTGCAATTTCAGTTAACAAAGTTGTGTATTTTGGTCCAAGAACCATGGATAGTTATATGGTCAAGTCTAAATGTTCAGGAAGTAATCCGCACCTGGCCTATACCGTAAGGGGGTAAAATGGACTTTTTCCTATTATTTATAAACCCTATGATATAAACAAGCACGATTCTTCTGTCTAGTGAAGGCTGTAAGTTGTAATTCAACCGTGTTTTTGATAGTGCCATTTTGTCTGTCCTAAGGAGTCCATCCCAAGAAAAAAATACCATAAGAAATGGCACTGTGTATATGTCTATATTACATGAGGGCTGATAGGTCCCTTAGAGCATCCACAATGGACTAACCAAAATTGAGTAGCCAAAAGTAGTCACATCACCTTTTAGTTATCCAATTAGTGTATGGCTGAAGTTGGCAACCCTAAGCTCCAAAATGGCCTAATCAAAATGAGTCGGCAAAAAGTCAAATCCAACAATCAATTCTTTTCTTCTCAATCCAGTGGTCTATATTGAATGACATTTTAGTAAAATAATTGAAAGTGGAGATCATTTGTTAAAATCTATTAAGTGACCAACATTGTTAAATGCACAGCGATTTTCCAAAGTGGAGAGTGAATTTCACCTACCAACAAAGCATTTGTTTTATGGAGAGTGAGTTTCAAACAACGAAAAGCATACATACTAACTTTTGTGAGTATGACCCACTATTTTTGGGTATTGAGACAAATGTTGCTAACTTTGGATATTGAAAGTCTCAAATTTGGTTATTGGTTAAGAGGTTGCTAAGTTTGATTATTCTATTGTGAGCCATTTTTGAGGCCAACATTGCTAACATTGTGAATATGTTTCTTTTGGTTATGCCGTTATGGATGCTCTTAGCAAGTTCTTGTGGAGTAGGGTGTGCGGGTAAGGCAGAGTAGATCGGCTAGGACGTGGGCATTATAGTTGTGGGAATGTCATGGTCTTTCATCACACATCGATAGGCAATGGGGAGGTCTAGGAAAAAAGAATAAGCTACAATGTGATTCGGTGCCTAGTAGCTGCCCTGCAAATGTGTAAGGTTGTAGCTCAAGGGACTTGTGGAGTCCTTAGCTAGAAATTAGTGAATTAGTAGGTTTGGTTAGTCTTTCAGTTAGCTTAAATTTAGTTAAAGGGTCGTTGCAGAAGTTACTTTGAGCGGGATACATTGGGCGAGATAGTTAGTTGATTGTTAAAAACCTACGATACAAGATGTGTATCCTACGATTCGTACGTCTCCTTCGAAAAATGATACATATCCCAACCTATATCCTTTTTGTGAAGAAATCCTACGATACGATAGGTGTATCCTACGTTACATGTATTTATATCCCGATTTGGTACGTATCTTATGATTTCTTAATGGAAAAAAGTAGGACCTTATTTTACGAAGCGGAACCCCAAACTCATTAATCTAAGTCGATTGATCCAATTATGCGAACATGCAAACCATTTGAAAGAAATCCAACCTCAATGAGGATTGAAAACGAAGAAAGAAGTTAAAGAACCATACTTTGATTTTATTTTCCCTGAATCATATAAGGGCTCTTCTTTTCTTTCATGACTTAGGCAGCAAGAAGTCTCAATGTGATAGACCAGTTGGGAGGCTTGAAATTTCGCATCTTAAAACTTTTTTGAATACTTTTATATACATACATATATATATATATATATATATATATATATATATATATATATGTATCTATATACATTTCTGTTTGTGTGCATAGTTTACAAATACTTTTTGTTTGTATATTAATTATGGTTAAAGTATCTTACGATATGTGATATGTATCCCAATAAGATTTATGAAATGAAGAAAACGGAAAACAATACACGATACTTATCCCGATTTGAAAAATACTCACTTGTTATTTTTTTTTGGTTGGAGCATTTGTGTTTTTATTGAGACGTCTATGAATGTGAAGGGGGAGGAGAGGAGGATTATTCAGATTTTAAAGGCAATTGGATGGGAGTTATTTTTAGGTATACTAGAAGTTGAATTCAAACGAGAAACAAAAGTTGCTAGCAACATACGAAATATGAACTAGGGACAAACTCAGAGAAACATGATCCTATAGCCAAAGCTAGCAACAAGAACAACAAAAAGACACAAACAACAAAAGCGAAAAGAAACCAGGATCCCTCATAACAGAAGGGGTAAAAAAAGATACTAATAGGAAAATACCAACACCCATCCAACTCATTTCAGAATTTTTAGAGAAACTCAAACTTCGTAAAGATGGTAATATTTGAGTGTTCTTTACTGATCAAGAACATATCCTGTCCCTTATAGCCTTGTCAATCATGCATTGAAGGGAGCTACAATCCACTGACTTGCTAGTGAATATTCTGGCATTCCTTTCCAACCACTGGTGGTCAACTGTAGCAGCCATAGCTAGTTTCTTTTTTTGATAAGTGTACCAGCCATAGCTAGTTTCAATACAGCATCAATAATAACACTAGCCAAATAACACCAGATAGTGGAATTCAAAAAAATAAGTGACAAGGGATTCACTGTGTTGGTTGCCTGAGATGCGTTCTGGCTCTCCACCTCCATCCGTCAAGATATACGCCTATCTTTCATTGCCAACCTGCCCAGACAACACAGCCACACAGTTAAAGGCCATCTAGGAACATTGTTTTTAAACCATACCGCTGAAAACCTTGGAACTTTAGGCCCAGGTCCCTAAGAACCTTCCTAACAGATTGAACAACAAACATACATTAGCTGCAGGACTCCAGCCAGAGAATTCCCTTGTGTTGCTGATAATGCACTCCCCAAACTTTTGAAACAAGGGACTGAGTGGGTGCTGGTTATCCAACCAAAGACAGTGTTCATACGATATCCCGCAATGCTATTTATGCAAGGATGAGCCAAACTTTTCAGTTTAAACAACTTCCTAATCGTCGAGGAAGCCTCTTGAGGTAGATTCATGTTAAAGCATCCAACTCAAAGCCAATTGGCAATGAGTGGGGGGCTACTCAAGCTCATATATTAGTTTTGGAGATTAGTTAATCAATGTGGGACAGCTCTAACACTCCCCACACAGCTCTTAACACTCCCCGCACGCGCGACCTCTGACCCGCACCAAGTGCACTTATGACACAGACAACGGCACAATGAATCAAGAGGGTCTTGTCCAAAAGCCTTATTTTAATACCCAAGCTATAGCATCAAACTCAAAACCAATTGTCAATTAGTAAGGAGGTCGCCCAAGCTCATATACTAGTTTTTGAGATTATAATTAACCACAATGGGACAAGCATCCAACATAGCCATCTTACCCAAAGAGAGTTTGCCACATGATCATAAAGGCCTTATTCCATAGATTGAGAGACTTCTAGCTCCCATTTAACTCTAGCTCCCAACCCTTTTTTTTTAGCTTTGGTTTTAAAATAGTCCTCTATGTATTATTTCTACCCAATCTTTTTAAAATGGTCTTGACCCATATTAATTCGGACAAAAATACCCTTGGCTCTGAGAACTGTCTATGTGAAAACTGGGCTATGTGAACTGGAAAACACATAGTTCACATAGCCCCAAAACACACAGTTCACATACCCGCAAAACACAGTTCACATAGTTCCATCACACGCTAAAAATTCACAATTCACATAGACAACTCACCTAATTCACATAGATAATAAATACCCAATTCAACCACTAAAACAATTTTTTGATTGAGCACGAAGAATCTAGAGCAAGCTTCATATACCAGTTGATAAACTTTACTTATACTAGTAATTTTTAGCCTTGTTTTTATTAGTACAATATTATTTGACTTAAAAATTGTCTCACAGCTATGAAGCACATAAGTGATTCTTGTCCTCCCAACACTAGAGCCAGCGAGAAATTAAGGATCGAAATGTGATACAACAATTCTTATATATATACACACACACCAGCCTTCACATTAGGGCGCCCTTAACTTGCTAAAACGCAAACCTCCCATTTTTCGATCAAATTTTGATGATCCGAGCCGTTCAATGCGTTCAGAATGTGATTTTAAGGGTCCCTGCGAGAAATCGGCAAAAAATATGACTAGATGCACCTGGTTTTTGTGATTTCGTTTATAGTTTGCAGTAGAGAAACGACAGTAGCAACAAGTCTCCGACGAACTGGAGTCATCGACGGCGGACAAACTGGAGATTTCCGTAGACATGAACAAACTGGAGATTTCTTTCAAGCGAGATTTCCGAAGACACAGACGAATTGGAGTCATCGACTGCAGCAACGAGTCTCCGACGAAGACATCCAAAAGCGAAGATGCTGGCGGCAACTAGCCGAGATTGAAGGTTGGAAGATTACTTGGATCCGACTCTACTCGCCGGCGGCAAAGGCCGACTCGTCGGAGAAGTCAACGATGATGCTGATCCGGTGCTGGGTGTTAGCTGTGGGGGTCTCGCACTCCACGTTGATGGCGTCGTTGGGTTTGCTTGGTGGGTTGTGATTGGAGTGGGTGTGTAGAGAAGATGAAAGAGAGATAGAGGAGAGAGAGAGGGGTGGGCAAAAAAGTAATCACGTGACATAACGAAGCCTATGCAGGTTCAGACTAAATATTTAGGGTTGGGATGAAACCGAACCTAAAATACAGGGCCGGCCTATAATTTTCTAGATTATAATTAACCACAATGGGACAAGCATCCAACATATCCATCTTACCCAAAGAGAGTTTGCCACATGATCATAAAGGCCTTATTAGATTGAGAGACTTGAAGCCCAATACCACTTCTTCTTTTGGACTACACACTAGCTCCCATTTAACTCTAGCACTAGACTACTTTAGAGACCACCATACCATAAAAAGGCTCTCAATGTTTTGTCCATATCATTCATAACCTTTTTAGTCAAGATAAACAAGGAGCACTAGTACAGTTGCGTGCTCTATTGTGTGATAAGCGGAAGACACAACTATTGTGTCAAGCAATATCAATCTAGAAACAAGAACAATAAGATGAAGAACTGAAAAACAATGTAGACACCCCAATCTGGAAATCCCAATTGATTTACTTTGTTTTTCGGTTTCTTGTTTCCCCAATGATGAATTAGATCAAAAACAGTCTTGAGAATGAAATGGTTTGAGCTTGGAGTGTGTGGAACCTATCCTAAACCCCTAAAACCCTAAGTCAAAGCCTTGACCTCAGGTTTGACCATCGCGCGTTGAAGTGGATCTCACGCGCGATGATCCATCTGCCAGGTGTTGGTCAAAGTCAAAGTCTTGACTGTTGACCATCGCTAGGGTTGGTTTAACTGTCGCGCGATGAAGCCACTATCTCGCGCGATGGTCAACACCTGTCACTTTCACCTTTTTCCAGCTGGATTTTGTGATGATCAGGGGGCTACTGACCTGTGGAACCCCGTTTTCGTCGACTGAATAGCGTTTTGCAGGTGCATGGGTTGCTCCACCCTCACAACCACTCCCATCACCTTGTTGGCCTATTTCTCCACCAAGGAAGGCTGGCCAGCCTTGTTGGCTGGTTGCTAGGCCAAGCCCTCCACCCATCAAGCACTCTCTCATCTCCTATATATACCCCATTGGTCTTCTAAGACTAAGGTTACAAAAAAAAATCAAGAAGAAAGAAAAAAAAGGCCATACAACCCTCCACACATTAGCAACTCCATCACTCAAACAACTTTCATACACTCATTTCACAAGCTCTACCACCTTGTTCAATCTATTTTCAAACACTAAAGCAAAGGTATAATTTCTTTACTGCTTACTGTTTTGATCCCTAAGGGGGGCTGGCAGGGCCAAGGCTGGTAATTAATACTAGTCCTGGCTCTAAAGTTAGCAGGGTTACAAGAAACCGTGCACTAGCACTCTTGCGTGCGATGGAGCCACTCGCGCGCGACTGTTCCAGTCAGCATGCTACGGTCCTCGTGGGGATAAGATGCTAGTTATTTTTTGTTTTCTATAGCATTATAAATCACTGTGAAGCATGATTAAAATTAATCCACTGTTTTGCATTTTGAAAATCCACAGTTTGGTTTAGGCAGCTTATTTAGTTACTCTGGAATGCCCTTGGTTTGCTCTTGAATATGTCTTAGAGCCCAGGCATGCAAAGCAATTCCTGGAAGTTCAGTCATGATCCTTGCGTGACTATCTGACTTCATCGCGCAATGGTCGGCTTGTTTCCAAGGGTCACCCTTGCATGGGCAGTTTGGGCCTTTGGCCTTGTTTTAATACACCTACTGTTTAGGGGTTGTTTCTCAATTCCGTTTATTCTGTTTGTAATTGTTATTTACTTTCAGTACATATAAACTGCTTGGTTTGTCTCTGGGTGTGCACTGGGCCTTTTAGAGCTCAGAGGGAGGCAAAACTTAACCTGCTGGGAAGATATTGACCCTCGCGCGATGGAGTGGGTCTGATGCGCGATGGTGGACTTGCATGCTGGCAGATCCATGCATGCAAGTTGGCCACTGTTTGTGTCAAATTCATATCTAACGCACTGTTTTGATATCCAGTCACAGTGTTAGGTTTTATCTCATTTACTTTCTAGTACATCGTTCATCCATGCTATTTTATCTCGCCTTGCAAAATTGATTCAGTTTTGATCCCCGATTAACTGTTTCCCCGTTCTAATTGGCTAAAAATTGGTTAATAAAAGAAGAATCGCAAACATTTTCACAAAATGCCTAAATAAAGACCGATCTCCGGATTGGGCGAGAGGGGTGCCTTAAAACCCTTCCCCTTTCGTAACCTGGCTCCCGAACCCAGATATGGTTATGACGGACTGGTTCCTTTACTCTATCAAATCAAACAGCGCGGCAGGTGCTTCGAAATACGGTTCCTTGGGTGTCGAACCTTCAAAACCCAAGTGGCGACTCTGTATTTTTGAGTGCCTGCCCTCCACGCTCGCGCTCCCTCGATTCCGGGCCCTTGCATTTTTGGAATCCGGAAATTCCAAAGGGCATGCTACCCACAAACAAGAAACCAAGCACACAAGAACACAAGAGGTTTATGTGGTTCGATACTATCTACTCCGGGGGGGTGGGGGTGAGGGATGAATCAATCCATCCACTATAATCAATTAGGATTACAAGCTCCAATCTCCTTTCTAGTGTCTCTCTGTCTCTCTCTGTTTCTCACCAAAACAAGGTTCTCTCTCTCTGCCTAGAGACTGCTGAACACATTTATAGAGCAACTGAAGGGCCCAACTAACCCAATGGGCCCCTTCATTAAAATTGAAGCCATACACAACAAATCTCCACCTTGGCTTCAAGCTGAACCATCCTGAAGACAAGCTTGTTGTAGCTCCCCGAACTGCACTCACTTTACGGTTATGAGTGCTCCACCCTCAAGTTCTTCAATCAACAATGGAGAACATGGAGCAAGTCCAAGCAACGCTCAAACTTGTCCCTAGTAACCGTCTTTGTTAGCATATTAGACACATTCTCATCAGTGAACTTTAGACAAAGGTAAGTCACCTGATGCTAACCATTCCCGAATCATATGATACTGCACATCAATGTGCTTTGTCCTTGCGTTGTATACCTGATTCTTCGCCAAGTGAACTGCAGTCTGCATCTGATTGTCACAATGCAGTATCACATTCACATTGTGCTGCATGAAACCAAGTTCACTAACAAACCCCTTAAGCCAAACTGCTTCTTTCGCTGCCTCATTCACTGCCATGTACTCTTTGCCTCTGTAGTAGATAAAGCCACTGTATCCTGAAGCGTAGACTTTCAACAGACTCTGGACCACCGGAAAACATAAATGCATAACCTTTCGTCGACCTACGAGAGTCGCAATCCCCTGCATAATCTGAATCCACATAGCCCACCACGTCTTCGAAGCCCCTTTCTGATCAAACACTATCCCCATATCACGAGTGCCTGCGAGACATCTGAAGACCCATTTAATTTCATTCCAATGCTCCTTTCCTGGATCAGCCATACTGCATGCGATATGTCTAGTCTTGTACAAACCATCAGATACATGAGACACCCCACTGCATTAGCATAGGGCACCTCCACCATGTGCTTTGCCTCATCCTCTGAACTAGGACAAATCTTGGCAGAGAGTTTATAGTGCGCCGAGAACAGGATACTCACAGACTTAGCTTCTTGCATGTTGAACCTCTGCAACACCTTCTGCAAATAGCCATCCTGAGACAGCCTCAACTAACCAGCCCTCTTATCGCAGTGAATTTTAATCCCAAGAATCTTCTTGGCAGCCCCAAGATCTTTCATATCAAATTCACTGTTCAACAAAGACTTCGGTTTTCTTCCTTGCTTTTTGCTGCTACCAGCTAAGGGTGAGTGAAAAACCCGCAGGCCTGACCCGACCCATGGGGTTTTGGGTGGCTTCGAACATGTAGATTGGTCGGGTGCGGTTTGAAATCTGAAAAAAAATCGGGTTTCGGGTCAGAGTTCGGAGAACCCGCCTAACTCGGCCCGACCTGATATATATACATACATACATATATTATATATAACCCTAGCCTCCTAGGTATAAAACGTAAAAAGTAAATACCTACTTCCCCACTTCCTGTTCTAGATCTGAGTTTTTGTTGCCGCACAATCGCACACCGTCACCTCCAGCCCTCCACCGTGAGCCTCTGACGCACACCTCCACCGTCTCTCTCTCGTGTCCGGCGTGACGGCGTCCATCATCCGACCTCAGAAATGGTAAATCTCTGAACCCACACACACCTTGCTCTCTCTCTCTCTCTCTCAATTTTTTTTCTGGGTTTTCAGAGTTTTAATGCACTAGAGAGTTGGTGGAGACTTCATTTGTGTGGGTTTGGATTTGTTCTGATATTTCATTTGTCCCAACCCGACAGACCCGACCCGCAAGAAAGAATCGGTTTCCCGGACTTTTTTGATAGTAGCTCGGTTTGGTTACGGGTTCAGAAGTGGGCTACCCGACCTGGTTGGGTTCGGTGATGGGTTCAGGCCAAACCCGGCCCGGCTTGACCTGGGCACACCCCTACTACCAGCATTTCATTAACATATAAAGCAAGTAGAACATGAGAACCATCTGCAAGTACTCGGTAATATACGCAACAGCCATACTCAGCGGTGTACCGTGTACCCATGTGACACCGTGAATGAATCAAAGTGCTTGTAGCACTGCCTGGGAGACTGCTTCAAGCTATACAATGACTTCCTCAACAAACACACATACTCCTTGCCGGGTTCCTTGAAGCCTTTGGGCTGTTGCATGTAAATCTGCTCGTCTAAGTCTCCATGTAGGAAAGAAGTTTTCACATCACATCAAGCTGCTCTAACTCCATGTCATACAAAGCGACCATTGCCAATAGTACTCAGATGGAAGTGTGCTGCACAACTGGTAAAAAGATTTCATTGTAGTCAACTCCTTTTGTGAGTAACCCTTAACAACTAACTGAGCCTTGTAATTTTCACACTCTCTTTTTGACAACGCTTCCTTCTTCGATACACCCACTTGCACTCAATGGCCTTATTCCCCTTAAGCAATTTCACCAATTCCGAAGTTTTATTCTTGTGGAGCGACTCCATCTCTTCTGACATTGCTACTAGCCATATGTCGTTGTTGGTACTGTTTGTAGCGTCTTTATAAGACAATGGATCTAAACTGCCAGCCACCAAAGCAAAACCAACCATGTCCTCAAAACCGTACCAAACAGGAGGTTTGATGACCTGTTTTTCCCTTCCTTTCGCTATTGAGCAAGGCTGCTCTTGCTGCTGTTGTGGGTCGTGATCACCATCACCTGTATCACTGAATGAACCAGGCTCCTCAAGCTCCCACCTCGACTACGGATTCCTCCCTCGGACCACTAGATTTTGTCTCCTCATTATGATTCAGCATAAACGCCTCATCAAACACAACATCCCTGCACCTTCTTTCGTGCCTCAGGAACCCAGAGCCTGTATCCTTAACGCCTTTTTCCTAACAAAGAAAGATACACTTTCTTGATTTGGGATCAGGCTTCAGCAACTTTTGAATCAAAGCAATAGGCAACTTTTGAATCAAAGCAATAGGCCTCAACCTTTCTCCACCCTCCACATCCACATAAGCAGGACAACCAAAGATTCTCAAATTCGACAATTTAATGGGTTGACCGGACCAAACCTCTTGTGGGATCTTGAAATCGATGGCTGATGATGGATACCACCTGTGAATGAGGAAACATGCCGTGTTACCTGCCTCTGCCCAAAATACCTTCGGTAACCCAACAGTTAACCGCATACACCTAGCCCTCTCTGTCAAGGTTCTTTTCATTTTTTGTACTACTCCATTCTGTTGTGGAGTCTTTCCGACCGTGAAGTGGCAAGTAATCCCCTTTGTTTCGCAAAAAGCTAAAAATTTACTCTCTTTCTATTTTGTCCCATTATCAGTTCGGAAATACGTATCATCTTCCCTCTCTGAGTTTCAACCTGCGCTTTCCACTTCTCCAAAGTATCAAATAGATCAGACTTATGCTTCAAAAAATAAGCCCATACCTTTATGGAATAGTCATCAATGAAGCTGACAAAGTAATGGGCACCACTGTGAGAAGATACCCTAACTAGACCCCAGACATCTCAATGAACATAATCGAGGACTCGCTAGTATGAACACCAGCCTTGAAATTGACTCTGTGTTGCTTCCCATACACAGTATTTGCAAAAATTCATCTTGCACATCTTGACCCCCTTCAACAAGTCACGCTTATGAAGCTCCAACATACTACGCTCACCCATATGGCCGCCAAGCCGTATATGCCAAAATTTTGCGTCATCTGTGCTAGGTTGTGTAGGTGTGGAGATTAGATTCTTCCTAAGATCAAGCACATGTCTTACATTCCCTAAAATCCTGACAATTCCATCAAACATCTTTATTTTCATGGTACTGATTCCAATGGCTTTGCAAACTGCATCGTTACCCATTAGAACCGAACCACCATTGCAAGGTTTATACTTTATACATGTCAAGCCACTCCTTATTAGGGAACATATGATAAGAGCAACCAAAATCCAAAATCCATGACTCTGAAAGAATTTGCTACTTGAAGAGACTGAGAGCATATCGGCTTTGACATCGCTGTGTGATTGTCCTGTGCAATGCTTGTGGACTCCATCGGCTTATTTCCATTCTTCTTCCCCTCTAGATTCTGTTTCAACTAACTCATCACACTGATTCTTGTAGTGCCCCTTTTTGTGACAGTAGTGACACTCCACGTCCTTCTTCGTATCTGACCTCACCCTCGACTGCAACCTTTCCCGATTCGAACTGCCTTTCCTTTTGACTTGCCTCAACCTTGACTCGACTGTGGTTTGGACCTTGGTAACGACAAGACCTTGGTCTGCATCAACATTATCATCCCTTTCTCATGCGACAATAGAGCACTGGTAACCTTCTCAATAGACAAGTTTTCCTTCCCATACAACATCGTTGTCACCAGATGATCATAGGGTGAAAGCAATGATGCTACCAACAGGATGGCCTTATCCTTTCCTCGAGCTTTACCCCAAAACCCATCGGTTGTGAGTTCAACATATTATAGGAATTAAGGTATTCCAAGAGATTTGTACATTCCTTCATCTTCAACCCATACAGCTGTTTCTTGACATATTGGTAAGAGTTTTCCTCATTTACCATCCTTAAAGCTTCATTCAGATCGCATCTGCCGACTCCAAGTCTAACACGTTGTGAGTAACCTCATCGCCTAGGTTTAGGTGAATCGAACTGGCAGCCTTTTGCGTCAAGGTCATCCCAATCCTCGTCTTTAATACTTGCAGGCTTCTTTGACTTCCAAAGCAAAGCCTTTGAGACACCTCGTTGGATCAACAAATCCTTCATCCGCCGTTGCCAAAGAGAGAAGTTATTCTTACCAGTGAACTTCTCCACCTCATACTTAGTATTCGTCATCTTTATTGAAACCCTAGATTGAAACCCTAACTGGGTGCTCTGCTAGAAACCCTATCCTGGGTTCTCTGAATCAAAACTGTAACCTGGGTGCTCTGATAAGCAGAAGACACAACGATTCTATCTAGCAATATCAATCTAGAAACAAGAACAATAAGATGAAGAACGTAATGAAAGCAAGAAACCAAGTAAACGAGAACAGAAGAGATTTACACAGGCTGTGTATCTACTCCACGGGGGGATGCGCCAAATTGGGTCAACTTATCGGCTAAACAATGTGTTAGATGATGGATCTATTTGTATCTAGTGTAATTATGTGTCTTATCATGTAATTAGTTTAAGTATCTAGGACCGTAGTGTAATTATTATACAGCTTGTACATATATATTTTACGTTGAATGAAATTAACCCTAATGGGTTTTCTCTCTATTACGATTACCCTAAAACTGAACATGGTGTCAGAGCTAGGCTTTCAGAGGCTTTTCCCCTTTGTTTGTGCCATAGTTGCACTTTGTTTCATTGTGATCCGTGTGTTTCGGATCCTTTGTTGACCTCTCCACGTGCGAATCGGGAGTCGCACGTGCGGGGGAGTGTTGGGATTTGTCCCACATTGGTTAATTATCTCCTCCAAAACTAGTATATAAGCCTGGGCGGCCTCTCCTCTCTTTGCCAATTGGTTTGGAGTTGGATGCTTTAACATGGTATCAGAGCGATAGAACCTGGGCGACCTACGACCTTCTTCTTGTTGCTGCTTGAACAGTACTTCGCGTGAACAGTACTCTCGTGAACAGTGCTCGTGTGAATAGTGCTTCGATCAGATTTGCTACTGTCGCCGTTTTTTTTTCTTGCCAATTGGATCTATTTTTTCTTCTCTCACGAAGTTTCAACATTGTTTCAGTCAGATTCGAAGGTATTCAGTTGATTTTTTTGAGGTTCTAGGGCTTTTGGAACCTTTATTTATTATTTTTGGAGTTTTAAAGTTGCTGGGAACATTGTTTATTGTTTATTTGGCATTATTGTTCTGCTTTCAAGATGTCAGAAGAGAAAAAACAGGCTTCCGCTAGTGGCAAGGATGAGTTGAGTCGTGTAGGGACTCTGGATAACTCTTCACTGGATATTTGTCCCATCAAACTGGATGGCACAAATTATTTACTTTGGTCTCGTACTTTTACATTAGCTATTGAAGCTAAAGGGATGTCTGAGTTCATTGAAGGCCCTGTTACTGAGCCTACTACTGATGTTGAACTCAAGACGTTTAAGTCTCGTCGATCTTTAGCCATGACCTGGTTGTTTAATTCTATGAAGGCTGATATTCGTAGTCTTTTCTTGCTTCTTAACACTCCATATCAGATTTGGACTATTGCCAAACAGACTTATTCTCAGCAGGGCAATGATGCTCAGTGTTTTGAGTTGCGAAAGCGACTTCGTACTATGGATCAACACAATCGATCTGTTGTTGTTTACTTTGCTGATCTCAGTGGGGGCTTTGCAAGAATTTGATTATTATCAGGGGTTTCAGGCTGTCTGTTCCGTTGATGCTGGTGCTTGGTTAAAAAGAATAGAGAAAGAACGTGTGTATGACTTTCTTGCTAGTCTTGATGTGGAGTATGATCCAATTAGAGTGTAGGTATTGGGTCGTGTTCCGTTTCCATCTTTAGGAGAGGCCTGTGCCATTGTTCAACAGGAGGAGAGCAGAAGGGGTGCTATGTTACAAGCTCCCACTTTTGATCGTTCTGCATTGGTTGCTATTCCGCAGGGACAGTTTGGGTCTTGAAGTGGAAAGTCTCAGTATGGTACTACTAGTGGGCCCATAGACCGTATGTCACTCCAGTGTGATTATTGCCACAACACTGGACATACCAAGGATTTCTGTTGGAAGTTACATGGTCGTCCTTCTCGTGGGCGAGGCAGTGGACGTGGAGGTCGAGGTCATGGTCCCGGGCGTTTTCAGGCTCAGGCACATGTTTCAGAGTTTACTACCTTGTCTGATTCTGGGTTCAGTACAGGAGTTCAGTCACCTTCTGAATCTGTTGGTGGTTTCTCTCAGGGGGAGATGCAAGCTCTCAGGCGTCTTATGGCTCGGGCTGATTCTTCCTCTACTATAGCTCCTACTTCCACAGCAGCTCCTACTGCATCCTATTTTGCTCATTCAGGTATTCCAGCTAGTGCATTTACTGCCTCCTTCGGTATTCCTTGGATTTTCGATTCTGGTGCTTCAGATCATATGACAGGTTGTTCCTCTGTTTTTGATTCCTATTCTACTTGTTCTGGTAAGGATAAGGTTCGAATTGTCGATGGGTCGTTCTCTGTTCTCTGCTATTTCAGGGAAAGGTTCCGTTCGCTATTCTCCCTCTATCTCTCTCTTCAGTCTTCCATATTTCAAACTTTGCCACCAAGCTCTACGGGCAGATATGAGTTCCACTCTTTCTTTGTTACATCGGTGGCACCGTAGATTGGGTCATCCCTCGTTTGGGATATTAGAGAAACTCTTTCCAATGTTAGTTAAACATTGTCCTAGGGATCAGTTTTTTTGTGAAGCCTGTGAGTTTGGGAAACATAAACGCTCTTTTTATGCACCTATTAATAAACGAAGTGATTCTCCATTTATGGTTATCCACTCTGATGTTTGGGGTCCATCTCCTGTTACTTCTTTAAAGGGCTATCGATGGTTTGTTATTTTTATTGATTGTTATTCTCGTGCCACATGGGTGTACTTACTCCATTCAAAAAATGAAGTATTTTCCTGTATCAAATCTTTTCATAAGATGGTGTGCACTCAATTTGTTACAAATATTAAAATTCTTCGGAGTGATAATGGAACTGAGTATATTGATAAGATTTTTCGGACATATCTAGATGATAATGGTATTATTTTTCAGACGACTTGCGTTGACACTCCACAACAAAATAGTCGCTGAGCGTAAAAATCATCATCTTGCTGAGGTGGCTCGATCCCTTTTGTTCACTATGAATGTTCCCAAATACTTATGGGGAGAAGCTATTTTAACTGCCACATATCTTATCAACCGTATGCCATCCAGTGTCCTTAATTTAAAACACCCATTGAGTGCTTGCCAAGCAGTTGTCGAGTTACGGCTCTTCCACCTAGGGTGTTTGGTTGTGTGTGTTTTGTTCATGTCCCAAAACCTTCTGGGGGCAAGCTAGGACATAAAGCCCATAAGTGTATTTTTGTTGGGTACTCTCCTACCCAAAAAGGCTATAAGTGTTACGATCCTTATTCGAGAAAGATGTTTGTCTCTATGGATGTTACCTTTTGGAAAACAGAGGTTTTTTATTCTCCCTCCAAACCATCTCTTCAGGGGGAGCATCAGCAGGAGGAAGAGATGTTTACCTTTTATAATCATAGTGAGGGGGAGAAATTTTTCTATGATCATAGTGAGGGGGAAAAGGAAAACACTGGAGAGGAACCAGTATCTGTTGAAAGGGAAACACATGATAGTGGTGGTGACATTGAGGAACAATTACCTGCACGACAACGACTGCAGGGAGCTGGCTTACAGAGGTATGCTAGACGGAAAAATGGAAAGTCTTCATGTACGTTACCACCTTGTCAATCACAATCACCCATTCCAGTTCCAGATTCCTCAGCTGACTCTTCTGGTAATGATTCTTCTCTTATTGAACCTCCTCCTATGGATCCTGACAATGTTCCTATTGCTATTCGAAAAGGTGTTAGATCTTGTACTCAACATCCTATCTCACAGTTTGTTTCTTATGACCGTTTGTCTCCTTCGTACCATGCCTTTGTCTCGTCTCTTTCCTCTATATCTATTCCACAGAATTGGCAAGATGCATTCAAGATACCTAAGTGGAAAGGAGCTATGGTAGAAGAGATGACAGCTTTGAAAAAGAATGGCACCTGGGATCTAGTGTCATTTCCAGGAGGGAAGAAACCAGTGGGCTGCAAGTGGGTGTTCAATACTAAACAAAAGGCTGATGGTACAGTTGAGAGATACAAGGCAAGGCTGGTTGCCAGAGGTTTTACTCAAACTTATGGTATTGACTATGAGGAGACGTTTGCTCCGGTAGCGAGATGAATTCTGTGCGAGCTCTCCTCTCGTGTGCTGCCCACTTGAATTGGCCTTTTCAATAGTTTGATGTGAAAAATGCATTCCTCCATGGTGATTTAGAGGAGGAAGTTTATATGGATATTCCACCAGGTTTCTCTTCTCCTGCAGGTGAAGGAAAGGTGTGTAGATTGAAGAAGGCACTTTATGGGCTGAAACAGTCACCTAGAGCTTGGTTTGGCAGGTTTTCTAAGGCTATGTTAAGTTTTGGTTACAAGCAAAGCCATGCAGATCATACGATGTTCATCCGGCGAAGTAATGGTAAGATTGCTGTCCTTATTGTTTATGTTGATGACATAATAATGACAGGCAATGATGTGAGTGAGATTCATAACCTTAAGTCTCGTCTAGCTCAGGAGTTCGAGATTAAGGACTTGGGATCATTGAGATACTTTCTTGGAATGGAAGTAGCGAGGTCTGATAGAGGTATTTTTATTTCCCAACGCAAGTATATACTTGATTTTTTGGAAGAAACAGGTATGTTGGGCTGTAGACCTGCAGATTCTCCTATTGAGGCGAATCATCATCTTAGTGGAGATGTGGGCGAGCGTACTGATAAGGAAAGGTATCAGCGACTTGTGGGTCGACTAATATACTTGGCCCACACTCGACCCGATATTACTTATGCAGTAGGTGTTGTTAGTCAGTTTATGCATGATCCTCGTACATCACATCTAGATGCAGTTTATCGTATTTTGAGGTATCTGAAATCAGCTCCAGGAAAAGGAATTCTATTCTCTAATAATGGCCATTTGCGATTGGAGGCATTCACTGATGCTGACTGGGCTGGTTCTGTGGATGATAGGCGCTCTACTTCTGGCTATTGCACTTTCCTTGGGGGTAATCTGATTACCTGGCGAAGTAAGAAGCAATCGGTAGTCGCTAGGTCTAACGCAAAAGCTGAATATAGAGCTATGGCTCATGGTGTTTGCGAGCTCTTGTGGCTCCAAACTTTGTTACTTGATTTGGGGTTTGCTGACAGTGTTCCGATGAAACTCTACTGCGACAATAAAGCTGCCATTAACATTGCTCATAATCCCGTTCAGCACGACAGAACGAAGCACGTAGAGATTGATCGACACTTCATCAAGGAAAAGTTGAATGAGGGTTTGATATGTATGCCGTTTGTGAGATCTAGAGATCAATTAGCTGATATATTCACAAAAGGGCTGGGTAGCAAGAGTTTTCATCCTATTGTGTTCAAGTTGGGCTTGATTGATATCTTCGCACCAACTTGAGGGGGAGTGTTAGATGATGGATCTATTTGTATCTAGTGTAATTATGTGTCTTATCATGTAATTAGTTTAAGTATCTAGGACCGTAGTGTAATTATTATATAGCTTGTACATATATATTTTACGTTGAATGAAATTAACCCTAATGGGTTTTCTCTCTATTACGATTACCCTAAAACTGAACACAATGCTTCTATTATCAACTGTTTGGGAAGCCATTTTGAGAGGAGAGGGGGTCTTCCAAAACGGATGGGCAGCATCAATTGAGTTGGCGGACAAAGACAGAGATAGAGATAAAGGCAAGTGCCTAAAGGATAAAATGGGGATGAATGGGAGGCAGCCTGGGGTAGCCCAATATAATCAATAAGGATTACAGGCTCCAATCACCTCTCTACTGTGTTTCTTTCTCTCTCTTGGTTTCTCTCACCAAAACAAGGTTCTCTCTCTGTCTAGAGACTGCTGAACACACATATTTATTCACGGGCCCAACTGACCCAATGGGCCCCTTCATTAAAATTGAAGCCACACACAACATGCTCCATAGCAGAGATTGTATTAGCTGAGCTCTTCCCCAAACGACAAAAACTTATTAGTACAGCTCTCGACTCTCATAAGAATCCTACCCTCAGGCTAATCTTGATGAGATAAGAGGCACATCAAGATACTTAACTGGAAGCTTCCCAATAGGAATAGGGAGAGTGGAGCCTAGAGCATACTGAAAAATCATAATCCACACAAGAAGAATAGATGTAGCTTTTCTATAGATTAGGTTGAGGGTTTGACTGGTTGTGGAACTCATTTAGGGAACTCATTTAGGGCATCTTTCAATATAGTAATAGACTGATATCAGCACCGCACACCACAAAAAACTCATCTGCAAAAGCCACATGGCTAAGATCGGAAGCTTTACCCTTTGGGTGGAAGGTGAGGTTTCCATCAGCAATTTTATCCTGCCAAATTGCAAAAATACCCTACCATGACAATAAGGAACAAACATGGAGAGATGGGATCTCCCTGCGGTATACTTTTCCCCTTTTAAAAAACCTTCCAAGTCCCTATTAATCACCACAGAGAACCATGCAGTAGACACACGTGTCCTGATCCAACCAATGTATTGAATAGGAAACTACGTAGCAGTCATGACTTCCCACATAAAATTCCAGTCAACCGAATTGGAGGTTTCATCAAATCTATTTTAATTGCAAGGAGAAGACTCATCTCGATGATAATGCTAACAAGCTTGTGCATAAGAACGTTAGCTGCCATATCTCTCCCCTTAACAGAAGCTGACTAAGAATGGTCAATAATGAGAGGTAGGATAAGTTGCAATCTATTTTTGCTGACAAAATTTCAAGTACTTTTATGCCACATTCCAGCTAGCATTTGCTCTATAGTCCTTCATAAAACTGGAAGACCCAATGGTAGGGATCAAAGTAAGAGTTGTGTTCCAGTCTTGTTGAAGAAAACCATAAGGAAGAAGGATTGAACATTTGAAATCACATCATTACCCAAAAAAATCCAGTTCCTTTGGTACAAAAGCAGCATTGAATCCATCCGAGCCTGTAGCTCTATACCGCTTCATAGGAAAACATAGCCTTTTTATCCCAACATTTGAAACCGTTTGTATAAGACTATCTTTTAATTGGATGGGAGTTTGCTTCTCTGTTATCTGTAATTCTTCTCCTTCAATAAAATCCTTCCATTTTTGTGTCATCCCATTTCTGAGAAATATTTCCATTCTATTGACAATGTAATTCCACCTAATGGGCTTGTTAAAGCTTCCAACTCATTTACTAATTGGCGATTACTAGAGGCTTGTATACCCAGGCTCCTATATTAGAGGTGATAATTAACTTACGTGACAAGCTCTACCAAGGCTAACTTGGGTTGGAGCCTATATGAATGAAAAGGGGAAACATTGGGTTGTATGGTTGGCAATTATGCTCTCACAGTTGGGAGAAATTGGATTCAAGTGTTAGCTACAGTTCACCTTGACTTTTACCTACTGAAGCTTTGTATTCAGGTCCTCAGGTGTTGTTAATAATAAGCCATTTTGATTCGGTCTCTGCATTCTGTGGTTTGTTGAACTCCAGGGAGCACTCCAAAGGATACAACCCAGAAGATATGCAAACGAAAATAGAGGGAAAGAATTGCATAGTCACTGGAGCAAATTCTGGCATCGGTTATGCGACTGCTGAGGGTCTTGCTTCCCGGTGTTGACTTTAGTTTTGACACTTGTTTGTTCCGCATAAGTTGGTATTTATCTATTTGCAAGAAATGTTTATATGATGTAAAATTGTTTTCCCAGAGGGGCAAATGTCTATATGGTATGCCGTAGTAAGGAGAGGGGAGAAGCTGCTCGTTCTAAGATTCAGTCAATGACTGGTAACGAAAATGTTTATTTGGAGGTATTTGCTCTCTTTTGTCATTTCAGTGGCTTTCTTGGGACCCTCTAAAGAGCATTATACACTACCACTGGGGAAGGCAAATCATAATCTGCTTTCTTCAGATCTATAACGGAGCCACATCTGTTAGCTTGTGATCTTTCTTAAGCGGCTTATTAAATTTAGTTCACAGGTGTGTGATCTTTCATCTGTCAATGAGATCAAGTCGTTTACGTCCAGATTTACTTCAAAGGATGTTCCCATTCATGTTTTGGTAAAGTTCGTTTCCCCCCTTCAAGTCTTCTATACGACAGTAATTCTGAAAGAAGAATCTTGTAGTGTATACTCCATCAGTTAGATTTTCACGGTGTTCCCCTAATGGCAACAACCTTTTGTCCACTCATCTGATTATCTTATCCGACTCTATCATAATTCATGCAATACTTCTTGTTGACAAAGTTCGGTGCCTTTAGGTTAATAATGCTGGCCTGCTTGAGCATAACCGTATTACCACCTCAGAAGGGTACATTCTAATTATTTGTATTTAGAAAGACAATCAAATGGTTTTCTCTCTCCCTTCATCTCTTGGGAACTGATACAATGTCTTTCTTATATTCTAAGCACCAGACATGAGTTGAATTTTGCTGTCAATGTACTGGGCACTTATACCATGACAGAAATGATGTTACCATTGTTGGAGAAAGCTGCACCTGATTCTCGAGTTATTACTGTTTCCTCAGGTGGAATGTACTCAACTCCATTGACTGAAGATTTGCAGGTGCATGGTTTAGTATACTTTTCATCAGCAGCTTGCCTTTTGCAGTTCAGCAGTACTTGTGGAATTTCTCACTATTTGTCCTGTTGCAGTTTAGCCGTGGCAATTTTGATGGGGTGGAACAGTATGCTCGAAACAAGCGAATTCAGGTTAGGAAAGATAGGATGCTTTTTAATTTCATTGGGTTCCGCTGAGATTTTGTTATGTCAAATCTTTTTCCCTTCAATCTTTCCCTTAACATACATACTGTAATGTTGACTTGACTCACATGAATATAATGGTAGTAGTTTTATTGGAACTCGGGGCAGCTCCACTTTAAGTTGGGAGGGTTTCAAGCGAATCCCCTAGGTTAAAAGAATGCACTAAAACTTTGTATTTTTTACATAGAAAATTGATTTTTCTTTTATATTGTCATAACCGATAATTCATCCGTAGCCAACGTAAATGAACATTCACTTAAATTTGTAAATAAGTAGACAATATAGCTCGACAAATTAAAATAAACTACACTCAATAAATATTCAAACAAAATAAATATGTATATTTTATATAGAGCTTTGCACATTAAAATTTCCTTTAATTTTTGTCATCACTGTATTACAATCTTGGAGCCACCCTTGACTGGAAGTTTGAAACTGCTGAAAATCAAATGTCACTACATATGTTGCATTTTCGGGGAAAGGCCTCTTGTACAAGGTTGTCTTAGTTGATAACTTACAAGAAGTCCAAAATAGGATTACGAGTCAACATTAAATACTGCACTACTTTTGTGAGTTGGTAAACCTGCTTGGTGATTGTTTGTGATCTAGAAACTTCACATTTTTCTTCTAAGTGTACTTAACTTTTTGATGGCCATTCCATTGTAGAAAATCTACGAACTTTTTCTCATGACCCTAGCCCGTCCCTGAAAGTGTTATTCACAAAAAAGGCCGTTTTAAATTAAACATCTCATTAGCAAATGACAAAAAGGGTCACAAGTTACAATTAGCAGAAGCACAATCCCATTTATTACATAACGTCAAAAGTTACATGTGTACACAAGGATCTTACAATCTAGAACCACTCAGAGCTGTGCATATTTATAAAGTTTAACACGCCACTTATAATTATTACAAGTCAAAAGTGTACAGAGAGTTCAACTTCCTATCTACAAGTCACCATATACATAACATATCCAAAAAGGTACCGCGTCATCACATTACTCCTCATTACCTGAAAGGTGGAAAATTACACAAGTCAAAGTTCGTATGAATGACTAATACATAAATCGATAAGCGACATGCTTTTCATGGACAATGATAAAACATCTCAAAAGGAAATTCATTTCATTATAACATAGCTTTATAATGCACATTTTCGTATCAGGCATCCCCGGTAGTGGATACGCTTGGACGTCTTTGCGTTATCCCATATCATGTTATATTCATGTCTTGCTAGCATTTTAGCACTATACCCCTAGCAAACTGGGACGTGTGAGGATGCCATTAATAGATATAACGTGTCCACCTTTCATTAATATTCCATGGAGTTCATATAAGATCAAAAAACATGCTCGATAAAACATTGAAGCGGATAACAACACAACAACAATAGAACTAGGGATGGAAATTTTAACCGAAAAACCGAACCAACTGATCGAACCGAACATTTTTTGGCAATTTCGGTTGATTTAATAGGTGAGTCGGTTCGGTTCGGTTTTGAATTTGGAAGAAATTTGTAATTCGGTTCGGTTTTGATTTATGGGTAAAAAACCCAAAATGGACCGGACCGGACCGAACCGAAGTACAACTTTGGCACTCTGTTTTAATCCCAGCCCTTCAATTAGTTGTTCCAAAACACATCTTGCTCCATGTGCCCTCACCACATAAAGTTGTAAACCCTAAACTAATATCTGGACCCATTCATCTCTTGTTTTCTCTCCCCCCCCTCCTCTCTCATACATGGTGGCGATCTGTGTTCATCTCTCAGCGTAATTTGGAGACTCACGGTCCCTTCTCCTTCCAAGTCTAATAGAATACTCAACAAATTTGGAAATAATTGTAATCGATTTGACAGTTTCCCATGAAGAAGACCCCATTTGTGGGTGTGTGACTCACGGTCCCTTCTCCTTCCAAGTCTAATAGAATACTCAACAAATTTGGAAATAATTGTAATCGATTTGACAGTTTCCCATGAAGAAGACCCCATTTGTGGGTGTGTGGCTGGTTCAGCGTCGATGGTCTCACGACTTCGCCATTAGTTCATGGGTCGCTTGATTTTTCAAAACCGATTAATTTGGTTCGGTTTTTAAAAATGCCCAAAAACCGACCGAACCAAACTGATTTCATCCCTATACAGAACCCATGTAGTCCCTAATCATTGGGGGTATGGGCGGAGGAAGATTGGAGATAGACCTTACCTTTGGCAATTTGCACAAAATGGCTGCTCTTAGAAAACTACTGAAACAGTGGCCCCCCCTATACCAGAATCTTGAAGCAGATAACTTGTATAAAACCATGTAATTTGGGTTTTAAGTCACTCACCCCGATTCACGTATTCACACGAACCTCCTATAACAATTAAGCAATAGAAATATGATTAGACAATGCCAGAAGTGTATTTATACTTAGAATAAGGTCCTAGAAGTGTGTGAGATCAAATGTGAACATAACAGAATTTTCGCAAATTAGACAGGTGCTACCGGTAGGACAAAAACCCAAAAATCCTAGTTCTGGAGTGTGGCTATCAGTAGGGCCAAAAAGCTGCTGCTACTGGTAGGAGTTGGGTTTTTGAGAAAAGCGCAGTTCGACCTCCCTTTCAATTCTCAACTTCAAAACCTTATAACACACCTCCAAACTCACACCAAAACTTCATAAAACATGTTTAAGCTTGTAGGTAATAAAGAGCTACTCCAAGAACATCAAATTTATGAATCAAAACAAGTTCTTAACACATCAATTCCAAAGAATCATGTAGAGTTCTTGCATTGTTACACAAACTCTATGCCGCACTTAAATCCATGGATTCTCATGACCCCCAACTGAAATTAAACTTACATAGAACAAGGAATTCAAGAATAGAAACATAGAATCAATTATAAGAAGCATGAATTACCAAGTTAGAACTTCAATTCAAATCAATTAGAACTCCTCCCTAGATTTCCCCCCTTCTCTCTCTCTCTCTCTCTCTCTCTCTCTCTCTCTCTCTCCCCCCGTAGAAGATAGGAACAAGAAAGAACAACGTAGAAAATTTTCCCTTTTTTTGTTTTATCAAGCTTCGAAGGAAAATTATTGTGTGTGTGGGTGCATGGCTTATCATGTGTATACTCTTCAATTAGCAAGCAAAATTAGCCAACAACTCACATAATTAGCCCAAAATATGACGCATAATCAAACTCTAAACACAATTAAACGCCAGAGGTTTTCACTCTTTTAGTGAGATCACATCATGTGGTAGGTCATATTAAGTTCTATGCTTCATTCATAGGCTCCAATTTGGCCTAAAAGAAAATAATGGTCCGGCTACTCAATCAAAAGAAAAAGAAATTAAAATTCAGCAACATTATTTGTGGCCCATAATTTACCTTTCCAGGTAATAACAAAAAGTAGAATGAAGAACTTATCAGTTGCTCCCTAATTGTTTTCGGTTTTAGTTGCATTGTTTGTCCAATGATCAAACACCTCAACATTATTGAACTGTATTTCCTACTGTGCATGGAGGAGCCATGAGGAAAATGTGATAATACTTATACTTCTGCAATTTAGAACCTCAATTGTGCGTGTTTTGGTAGGATGTTCCAAAATGTTGTTTTGTATGGCATCTCTTTTTGTTATGGAGGTTACTTATGTGAAGGAAGTTTTTCTTTGGAAAACCCGAATTGAAGTTTCATCTTTGGCAGCAATTTGTCCATAAGGGTATCCACAATGGCATAATAAAAAATGAATAACCAAAAGTTGCCACCTTAGCTTTTGAGTATCCATTTAAGAGATTGCTAAGGTTAGCAATGTAGAGGTCCACAATGACATAATCAAAATTGGATAACCAAATCTTGTCACATCACCTTTTCAAAATATAAAAAACTAAAAACTGTGAACATAGAAAATAGTTTTGAAATTAATAAAAACTATTTATTAAAAATTGAAAATTTTTTCAAAAAATTAATATGAAAAAAAAAAAACAGTCTGTGTGTAACTACAGTTTTTGAAAAAATAGTTTTTATATAAGAAAAGGTTTTGAAAACACAACAATTTTTCAAAAAAAGAACATTTTTTTATATAAAAACTATTTTTGAAAAACAATTAAAGGCGAAAAAACAGTTTTTTTGTATAAAAAAAATTTGAAAACATTGTTGAGAGGGGGGGCGAGAATGGAATGATGGGTATATTTGATTGAGAATATGTGGGGTCCTGTAAATTTGGTTATTGGTAAAAAGTTGCTAGTTTTTGTTATCCAAAGCCCAAAATTTGATTATTTCTAAGGAGGTTGCTAAGTTTGATTATACCATTGTGAGCCATATTTTGCACCAACATTGTTAACTTTAGAAACCTATTACATCAAATTATGCCATTGTGGATACCCTTAGCTAGTTCTTGGTTTTATGGTTTTCCATCTGATTATTTAGCTTATAGTCAGGAAATCTATAGTCAATGGCGGTTTGATTGTTTCTTAGTTGTTTTGTGTTACTTTTGAAGTTGACTTTGTCTGAAAATAAAACAGTCATTGGTTGCGTGACCACAAAATGTCCATGAATTTATTTTCTCCTGTCAAAAAGAGGTGTAAAATGTGATAATATTTTTGGTTATTGTAATGTGGAGAGTCTCGAGACACAAATATGGATGACACCTTTGAAGATTATGTTTGCTTATAATACATAAAATACTAAAATGTGAATGTGTATTGAGATCAATAAACGTGTATTTTTGACGTTGTAAATTTTTTGGCATTGTGTGTACTGTCCACCTGCCTTTAGTTGGTGGTTTGGAGGACAGGTACTATATTGAGCAATTTTCAACTCTAGTGTTTCCTTGAGTCCCTGTTTACTTGATAGTTAAAGTGTATAAGCAAAACATTCTTCACATTTTGGGAACATTGCTTACTTTCTTGCAAAAAGTGTTAGTAACTAATTCTAGAGAAGATACCAAGAATGTATGTCATATGTTGCGAATATGCCTTGGCTTGCCTTTTCACAAAAATGGTAGTAACCTGTTCAAAAGAAGATAACGACGACGTTCATGACATGTTGGGAACATGGCTTTCCTTTGTCCTAAACTGTAGTATGAGCTGATTTTGGAACAGAAATAGCATTGTTGAAGACATTAGGCTAACATTTAACTACCCGAATTCAATGGATGGTACTCATGGTGGTTATTCTTTGCTACATGAGTGCATTAATGTTACCTTAACGAAAATGAACCAGTCAAATATTTATGCAGTGTCTGCATCTTCTGTACTTGTTTCTTGTTCTTGACATGAGCTACGATGGTTTTGTAGTTCACATGGCTTTCAAGCTCAAGTATGGTATATCAAAACCTATTCAAAATCACATAACATTATGGGTTTTTCCTCTATTATCTTTTGTGTTTTTCTTTTTGCCATGGCTGTGGGCCATGGGTTATGAAAACTGTGAATAGAAGGAAGAAATTTGGCTGTGCATTTAGGCTACATTTGATCAGCTGGACCCGAACTGCTAGTAAGAGAGAATCTCGTATGATGAGTAACTCACCGTGCTAATGGTCAGGATAATAGACACTAAATCCTCCAATGTATATCTCATGTTTTGGGGAAGTGGTTGTCCAAAGTTATGCAATCTCTCTGGCAATTATTCCATTCAAACTGCAGAAATGCAGTCCCGTGGCTTGCTGAATGTTTAGGCCAATCCCAACTCTAGTGATCTGACCAGCCAATAAAAGCATATCAGGGTGTCTACTTTTAGAAGCATAAAATGGCCAAGAAAAAAGCTGGGAATGGTCCTTGTGATTTAAGATTAAAAAAAAAAAAAAAAACCCTTCATTTTTAGGTGAACTGTGAACATGGATAAGATTTAAGATCCACCAATTATATGTGCATCCTATACTCTTGATGCTTCTTCGGCAGATCGCATTGACTGAAAAATGGGCTGAAACTTATAAGGACAAAGGAATTGGGTTCTACTCAATGCACCCTGGTTGGGCTGAGACACCAGGGGTTGCTAACAGTCTTCCTGGATTTTCCAAATCGTAAGGAACTTGTCCCTTGAACGTATTGTTCAAAACATCTTTCTTTCATTATGCGTATTTGTCGGTTTAGGCTATACTTGGATCTTGAGAATATGTCAACGAAATGAGGAAACAGCTTCAGAAGCAATTTTCCTTCCGTCTTTGTATAAATGCAAGATCCAAGCACAGCCTTGGTGCACTCAAAAGAAATCCTTTCTCAGGAATTTCATTTACAGGTTATCAGGGAAGCTTAGAACAAGCGAACAAGGTGCTGACACGGTTATCTGGTTGGCTTTAATGCGTAAAGAGAAATTGTTGTCTGGTGCATTTTATTTTGATAGAGTTGAAGCACCTAAACACCTTAAGTTTGCAGCCACCGGGGGCTCTCATGCTGCTGCTATGGATTCCATTATCAATAATCTTCGTTCTTTGTCGTCTCTTTCTTCATAGAATGAAACACAACAATAAATCATGTTGGCTGCAAAATGAAAGGGATTTTACTGTAAAAGATTGCACCAGCCGTGAATGGAACCTGTGTCTCTACTGTGGCAGGCTACTATTCTGCCAGTAGACCACAGGTGCTTGTTGTCTCTACATTGCTTTGCATTTTAGTTTATCATGTACTTATAGTTAACTTGACACGTCCTCGAATTTCTTTTTGTCTATGAGGAAATTATAGGTTGTTTGATGGTATTATGTTTCTCTTGTTGGCTCAAACCATTTTTTAAGCTGAAAGTTGGGTGAGTTTATCACATCATTTTGGCTTGTATGACCGCCCATTTCATGTGGGCTAGCAATACTGTCACTAAAATTAGAAGGGAAAAAAAGAAGAAGAACTTTAAATGCAACAGCACCCATAAAATACTTATCGGCGGGCTGTGCCGGAGCTGGTGGTATGGTCGGACATGGTAGCAGTGGGAAAAGAGTGTAGAAAAATAGTGAGGACTTTTAGGGGGTTGGACTTGTGACATTTAAAAACTTATATATGGGAATAATTGAAACACGATTGTCATTTGACATATGCTACTGCCGCAACACTTTTTTAAGATTCCAAAATTTGTATTTCAACCATTATACCAAGCCCTCCTAGAAAATATTGTTCCACGCTTTGTTGTTTACAGTTGGCAATATATAAATATATAATCCGATAACCGTACACGATAAAAGGTTTTATTGCAAGCCAAAAATGCCTAAAGTGACCTTTCTGTAAATATGTGGGAAACTCGAAGAGTGCTATGGGTGAAGTGCGTGATGCAACAATGGGATTAATTCGGTTCTTCTAGCGCTTTGTCAAGTTCATATGGTTGTCATGAGAGGTTTCAGCAGTCCACTGAGACCGTGTATAGCCATGTTCACAAGGTTTTGCAATCCATGAGAAGGTTCATAGAGGATAAACGAGATATATACCGTCCATTCAAGGGAAGAATCGGTGCACATATAATTCTATATATGTTAGGAAAATCTTAGGTACTTGCTCTTTCCAAAGAAACTCTAATTTGAATAACAAATCAGGGAAGAGTTATTTCAAGAAATAAAGAAAAAAATATACTCTCTTTTTTGGGGGGTGCAATATTCTTTCCGAAATCGTTCCCAATTAAAAGTATGATTTACAGAAATCTGGAGCAAAAAATATTTGCTCATTTGAACCTACCTAATTAAAATCAAATTTAGACTTCTAGTTTTTATTATTTCCTTCAATCGTTTTTAAGTTTTTACTTCAAACAGTCATAGTTGCTTGATGACATCCGTTGTCTTACATTTGTTACGCAAGATGCCCCATTTAAGCAGGCTTTCTTTCCCTTATTTGTAAAGGGGGCGCAGGAGCCTTCCGTGGCACCTCCGCTTGGGCCCAAGAATCCTAATCCGCCTTTCCCTCATCTCTTGTAGAAGACAAACGTGGGCCTCTCACTCCTGTGGTTTCTACTACGGTTGTGAATTCGCAGGAACCATTCCGCGAGTCAAGTACACAACCATCTGATCAGCTCTCACTTGCTCCAAAAGTTCCTTAGATATTTAATCCATACAACAGCAGACGAAGAAGACCTCCCTTTCACAAGCAGATCAAGTAGTGACGGCTTTAGAAATTTGTAATAGAGTGTTTAGGTCTTACCTTAACTCTACTGGCTCATCGATAAACCAACAATATGTGTACAAAATCTCAAATATTAGCATAATTAAATAGTACTGTAGTAAAAAAAAAAAAGATCTTTTAGAAAAAAAAATTTTTTCTACCGCTCGAAATTAGAACTTAAAAATATAACCTTATATGTTTGTCAACAAAAATTCGATTTTTTCAATGTTCTCCTATTGCGTAGTGAACAATGTTTTGAGAATGGAGAGTAAATTTTACCGTTGTCATATACGATATGTCATATTTTGTTCTAACATTAAACTAATGTATTCAACTACTAGTGCCTTGTTAAAAGATATTGGGACGAATAGGTTGGAGCGGACATTTTTGAAGATAAGCTCTTCTATAGAATGATATGATAGAGAATTTCTATGGTAGACCAGAATTCGAAGAAATATTGTTAAAGTTAGTGGAGATTTGGAACGTAGTTGAATTTTTTTAAGCTTGTCCATAATTCTATAAGCTAATCAAACAAAAAAAAACTAATGCAATTAATGTCATGAATACGAAATAAACATATTTAGGATATCAATAATGAACATGGAGAGAGAATGTAGAACACAATCCTTACCCCAATAGATGATTTTATTCCCTTTTTTTTTCAACTTTCTTTTATTATGATTGTGAGCTTTGTTTGAACTAATGTATTAGGCAGGGCCGGCTTAAGGTATTTGGGTGCCCAATGCCTGTTCTAAGAATGATGCCCTAAACGCTTGACATTTTTTACAGAAAAAAAAAACAGTCAGAGAAAGCCAAAACTATAGTATTAAATCCACTTTGCCAATTGAGCCTTTGCTTTGTCGATGTGGGACAAACAAATTGCAAGAAAAAGCCTCACACCTATAGTCTCCCATTGCTAGTTGAAGGAAACAATGAAGACATAGAATCTTTTATAAGTAGAAAGTCCTACTGCCTCAATATCAATGCTCAAGAAATTGGGTCTTACTTTTGAAACTTGGACTAAGTATTTCTTAAAAAGAGTTCTACCCAACCCAAATACTAAAAAAATTTGGGGTGCCCCAAAAATTGGGCATCTTGGGGATGCCCAAGGCCCAGGCCTTGTGGGCCTTGTGTCTGGGTCGACTGTGGTATTAGGTATTCAAATATGAATTGCCTAGATTGATGGGTTGTAATTGGGTTGTGGGCTGAGTATTCAGTTTTTTTTGGACGAGTGTTCAATTATTTTTGAGCTGGATGTTCAAGATTTTTACGATTGGGTGTTCAAAAAATAGCTAAACCAAAATTATTATTTATATGTATTCTAAGAATTTTTTTTTTTTGGAAGGGTGTTCAATTGACCATGGTTTGTTCCATGTGGAGCCGCCTCTGAGACCAAGGGTGGCAGCGGAGTTAGACAGGCATAAACATTTATTTCTACAGTCATTTTTTGTTTCGATTTTGTAATTATTTATTTGTGACTTTTGATTGTGCTTTTTTTTTGGGTAAACCAACTTGAAAATAAAAAAGTCTAACTGAATATACAGCCTATAAGAGGCATACCCCAGGAGGAACAAAAAATAAAGAAAACAAGAAGAAAATAAAATTGAGGGTGCCTATGCCAATCGGCTACATAAACTAGAGAGAGTGATTCAATTGTTTCCTGTTCATCTATATAGAGGAAAAGAAAACAAATGACAAAATGATTCCACATAGCAACGTGCCAACAATACGTTAACTAATTCCAAAGATCTCCACTCTTCAAAAGGAAGACTTAAGAGCACCTCATGCCTAAAACATCCATATGACATACAATTCTCAAAAGAACTTGACCTTGAGCTCACTGAAACTTGAACACTTGAAGCTTGGAAGTGATTCTTGCCTGATTTGATTCCTGCCCATTGCCACACCACACGATGGTAGCTACAAATTACATAACAACACCAAATCCCCAATTGAACCGGCAAATGCGGATAATAATAAATAAATAAAAAAACCAGCAGACCAAAATAGAATACAACAAACAAAAGATAATCTCGGAAACAGTCCCCTATGAATAGAATCACCCAGACATGCCAAACCTATCGAACACCAACTTGATTGCACAAAATAGCAGCCGCAACAACACAACAACTACCGAAGTAAACAACCACAAATCAGCAGCAGCCACACAGCAGCTAGCAGCAGAAATAGGTTCAGAAAAGCAACAGACAGCTAGGGACATGCCCCTAAGAAAAGCATAAACATTCCAAGGGACAACCCCCCAAGTATAGACCTATACTAAATGAAAACCGCCTTAGTTACAATCAATTGCCCAAGTGACATCCAATGGACATTGCTGCACTTGGACCTTTGATTGTGCTTGTTTTATCAATCATATTTTTTTTCTGTCTAAGATTCAAGAATTATCTCATGGAGGTTTATAGAATTGTTTTTAGCCACTAAGGGAGGCACATGATCATTGAAGGGCTTCTCGACTCTGAAGATAGTCTCTTTGGACATAGTTTCGCCTCTTCATATGGCTCGAATCATTCTCAGATGCCTCGAGAGGCATCCTTTCCTTGGCGGGTTGGTTCACGCAAGCAAAAATGAGCACCGACCACTTTTTTTTTTCCTTTCCATTATATTCTTACCATATCATGGGCAGAACCAGCCTCGACTTTTGGGTTGCCCAATCCAACCCCAAACTTGGTTGCCCGCTTATTATTAAGTACAAAAAAAACATATAATTAAAAATTATAAATTAACGGTATATTTTGTTTTTAGTTTAAATTACATCAAAAAAAATTTAAGATGAAACCCTGATTACAGTGCTTTATGATTGGTGATCCGTTTTTTTTTAAAATTTTTTTTTTTACTTATTAGGCATATTCTTCAAATCAAACTACAAGAGAATTGACCTAAAGATGTTGTCACTAAAATATCATTATGTGCCTAAAGATATTTCGTGACAAACATAAATTTGTTACTATTGTCTTAGGATCTCTGGGGACTTGTACAAAGAAGTGAAAAAAAAAGAGAGAAAATTTCAAAACTTTTTTTTTTATCAGAAAAAAACGCCATTAGAGGCTTTCATTAATATCCTTTTCCAAAACTGTTACAAGAGAAGTAGGGGGATTAAAAACCCAATTACATGGTAGAGATTTTCTTAAAGCTAAAGATGCAACTTCATGGGCCACCTTGTTCGCCGATCTCTTCACCCATTTGAGAAAGAGAGCACCCTCCTTTGCATAATCACGAATATCCATCACCACAGCTCTCACAGACCATGGGGGAACCAACTCAGAAACGCTAAGGGTAATCGCTTGCTTGTTATCAGACTCGACTTCTACCTCTTTCAAGCCCAAGCTATGAAGCATTTCACACGCCGCTCTAATGGCAAAAAGCTCACCCCCCTAGACACTGGATGTAGTATGAACTGACCTCGCTACGCCTTCCATCACCTTTCCCTTCCAGTTTCGAAGAACCGCGACAACTTTACCCTTTTTTCCAGGCATTGGAAAAGCCACATCGCAATTGGCTTTGAATTTGCCTATGTTTGGAGCCCTCCAGGTGGATGTCTCCTCCTGATTTAGTGGGTTGTCCATTTGGACTGTAGGTATCACTTGAGTAGAAGAACTTTCCATCTCCGCCTGGAGAATGGAATCGATAGTCCTCCGCAGACTTACTGCTACTCTATTGAACACGAAATCATTCCTCCCTTTCCAGATATGCCAAGCAATAACAGCAACTCTTCCCAGAAACTCAATACCTTTCTTGGTGCCCAACACATTAACCATAT
This sequence comes from Rhododendron vialii, assembly GCF_030253575.1. NCBI lineage: Eukaryota > Viridiplantae > Streptophyta > Magnoliopsida > Ericales > Ericaceae > Rhododendron > Rhododendron vialii. Next base: position 20,343,981 of record NC_080562.1, on the reverse strand, counting down.
CATCTACCCACTTGATAGCTGAACCATTGCCCCATAAGTCGCCGAAGGGTTTAATGTTGCAACCAAACCACACCATGTTGGCCCAAGGGCACAGAAAGAGCATATGGTCAATAGATTCCACTTCACAATCACATATAGGACAAAGGTTATCTTGTGCACATCTCCTTTTGAAGAGATTTTCCTTTGTTGCTAAAATATTTCTGCAAGCGCGCCACCAAAAGTTTTTAACCTTGTTTGGAACTTTCATCTTCCATAAAACTTTCCAAACTTCTTTCGCTAACTTGAAAGATGTCCCAGGCTTGTTGGAAACCTTCTCACTTAGATTCTGTAGCGCAATATGATACCCTGATTTAACTGAGTAGCATCCGTTGGGGTTAAAGTGCCACACTAATTGATCAGTTCTACCCACATGGGCTAGAGGAATTTCCAGAATTGCATTCACTACCTCCACTGGTACTTCTACTGACATTTTCTGAATATCCCATTGCCCAGAATTAAAATCGATGATGTCCACCACCTTGTTAATAGCACTGTTGGCAGGTTTAGGAATGGGAACTTTGAAATTAGGCAAAGAAGGAATCCAAGCATCAGCCCAAAAATCTATACTTCTGCCGTCTTGCACTTGCCATCTAAGCCCCTTGAGGAGAAGATTTCTACCATGTAAAAGACTCAACCATGCCCAAAAAGCTCGATTACCTCTTGATGCTTGGAGAAAGGATGAGTTTGAAAAATAGATTCCCTTGAAAAACCTAGCCCAATAAGCATTTGGATTCATCAACATTCTCCAGCCATTTCGTGCAAGCATAGCTTCATTAAAAGCTCGATAGTTTCGAAATCCCATCCCACCTTGGTCCTTGGCTTGGCCCATGTTTTCCCAAGAAGTCCAGCATATACCCCTATCCTCCGGGTTCCCTTTCCACCAGAAATTCCTTGTCAAAGAGTCCAGCTTCTCGCACAACTTCTTAGGTAATAAAAAGCAAGCCATTGCAAAAGTTGGAATTCCTTGGACCACTGATTTTATGAGTATCTCCTTTCCACCCATTGAAATCAACTTATTCTTCCATCCTTGCATTTTACCCATCGCTTTCTCAACTAGAAAAGTATACGCCTCAGCTTTGGATCTCCCCCAGAAAGTTGGGAGACCTAAATACTTTGAATCTCCCTTCATTTGTTTGAAATCGAGAAAATCACAACACAATATTTTATCTGTATCATTCATATTAGAAGAAAAATAGATACCAGATTTTTCAAAATTAACCATTTGCCCTGTTGCCCTACCATACTCTTCCAGTACATTCTTAATAACTTTGCATTCATTCAACTCAGCTTTCAAGAATAACATGGCATCATCCGCAAAGAAAATATGTGAAAGAACAGGACAATGTTTATTAATGCGCATACCTGCAAGCTGGCCTTCGTTTATCTTCTCCTGAATGAGCTTGGAGAGAACATCCTTAACTAATAAGAATAGGTAGGGTGATAAAGGGTCACCCTGCCTCAATCCACGTTCTGGATAGACTTAGCTCTGACCTCACCATTTGCCAAGACTAAGAAATCCACCGAGGTCACACTTTCCATAACCCAATTAACCCATTTTTCAGCGAAGCCCATTTTCTTCATCAAAGCACCAAGGAAATCCCATTCCACTCTGTCATAGGCCTTGTTGAAATCAAGCTTAACTGCCATAAAGAATTCCTTGCCTTGTTTCTTGCGTTTCAGGAAATGAAAAGACTCATGAGCAATGAGGATACTGTCTTGTATCATCCTTCCGGGAACAAAAGCAGATTGATTTGGGGAGATGATAATTTTTAGAAACTTTTTGATACTATTTGCCAGGATTTTTGTAATGATCTTAAGGCAGAAATTACAAAGGCTAATGGGTCTGAGTTGAGAGAGAGACTCGGGAAAGTGCACCTTGGGAATGAGAACCAAATTTGTGAAGTTGAAATTTCTCAAGAGGTTGCCCTCGTTGAAAAATCCCTTGACCGCTGAACCCACATCCAAACTCACTGTATCCCAAAACTGTTGGTAGAAAAGCCCATTAAAACCATCAGGACTTGGAGTTTTGAGAGCTCCAAGTTGAAACACAGCTTCCTTGATTTCCACATCTGTCACCATCCCGGTTAGCTTCCTATTCATTTCATCTGTAATGTAGCATTCCACCTTTTGTAGGATTGAATCGAAATCTCTTGGGCCACCAGTTTTAAACAAGGTTGAGAAATAACCAGATAAATGCTCATTAATCTCTCTTTCCTTTGAAATCCAATTGCCATTGCTGTCTTTAATCTTGGTGAGTTGGTTCCTTTGCCGTCTTTGGTTTACAGTTGCATGAAAGAAGGAGGTGTTCTGATCTCCATAATTGATCCAATTGAGCTTGGATCGTTGATGTTGATACATCTCCTCACGCAATAGTGTAATCTCCAACTCTTCTTTGATGGCTTTCTCCTGTAGAAAATTTTCCTCCGAAAAGGGTTTGTTTTGAATAAACCCCAGCTGGGTTTTAAGCTCCTTGACTTTTTCCAAATTGTTTCCGAAAGTTTGCCTACTCCACACCTTTAAAGCTTCCTTGCACTTGGTCAGCTTCTTTGCCAACATCAATTGCTCTGATCCACTTTGACTGTCGTTCCGAGCCTTTGCAATAATTTCTCCACACTCCTCACTAGTGCACCACATAGACTCAAATTTAAACCCATATGGCACTCGTTTAGGCTGGACACAACAATTAACTAAGAGGGGAGCATGGTTAGAACCCAGGATAAGATCATGAAAAACCTGTGCATAAGGGAAAAGGTGCCTCCATTCCACATTAGCCACTGCTCTATCCAAACGCTCCCTTATGTTCTCTGATCCCCCTTGATTATTCGACCATGTATAAGCCTGACCCTTGAACTCAAGATCCATAAAATCACAATCTGATAAAAGCTGTTGGAATTGTTCAATCCTGGAGCGACTACAAGCATTACCCCCTTGTTTTTCCCAAATAGAACCCACCTCATTAAAATCACCAACACACAGCCAAGGAAACTGGTTCTCTTCATGGATTCATCTCAAAGAATTCCAGAAAATTGATCTCTGCTACTGATTGGGAGGGGCATAAATAAAGGTACACAACCATCTATTAGAATTAGTAGGCCAAGTAATAATGCATTTGAAAACATTCTTCGACACGCACATCTATGTCTACATCATCTTTCCACCATAACGCCAGACCACCAGAAAAACCTACTGGATCTACATAGCTACCATTAGAGAAGTGGAGCCTTCTCCTTATTCGTTCTAGTGATTCCCTCTTATTTTTTTGTCTCCATGAGGAACACCACTAGGGGACGATGGGTTGTACACAACCCTTGTAAGATCTGGAATGTCAATGGTCACCCCAACCCCTGAATTTCAAAACTCAATTCTACTTTTTTCCAGGTATCTCTAATTTCCTTCTCAATTATTTCTATTCTTCCCTAGGTTCCAAAGAGAGCTTTAGTTTAAGTGAGAAGATAAAAAAAAAATCTTCCAATGTTGAGTGCAAGAGTTTGAACCTTCTTTCTTCAAGGTGACCAACAAAGTACTTTTGCAACATTTTTCTCAAAAAGTATTTATGCCAACATATCGTAAAGGAAAAATGAAATTGCTCCCTACAGGAGTCGACCTTGTGTCAACTAACTTCTAGCTCATGCTGTGTTGCCAACTACTAAAGGCCTGCTTGCTACAATGCTTTTGGCAAAAATTATATATAATATATATCATCAAAATTTCTATTTTTGTTACTCTAGCCCAGCCCTAATCATGGACCTTCTTATCTAAGCTAATCAAGCCATTTCTTCTTACTTTTTCCTACATGAATCCCTTTCTTAGTAGATGCGGCTACACTTAGCCATTAAAGGTTTATTAGTACCACATGTCGCATTGAGGTTTCTCCTCATGAAACATCGTCCTGCTATACTATATACTCCATATAGAAGTATAGATATATTTATTTCCTTCGAGGAAAATATTACGGTTGGTATTATTAACGTCCGACTAACGGAAAACTCAAACAGTTTAGGGGGTCAACTGGATTGGTTTTCAAATGAGTGGGGTAAAGTGATACTGAGTAATTGTTTAGGGGGTCTTTCCAAAAACTAAGCCTAAAGTAGATACTCATCTTGCGACTCCCCTCTCTCTGCCTCCCTCTGTTGGGAAGCTTTTTGTTAATTATTGAGAGAGTCGATCGGGCATCGCCGGTCCGGTCACTTATCGCCGTTGAGTGAGTCTCTTGAGATCACTGCCTGCTTTTAAAATCTTTCAGATCTGTGAAGTGGCTTTGTGTTTGAGCTGTTGAAGTGTCACAGTTGAGGGAGGGAGGATAGTGGTGGTTGATTCAGATCTGTGTTTTTATGCAGGTACGGTGAAGGGTGTGGCTGTGGTGGTTTGGGGGGGAAGAAAATAGCTGAATAGAATAGAAGTTTTTATGATGATGCCCAGATAGATGAGCAAGACTGATGTTATTTGCAGTGGAAGGAGGAGGGTTTTTCTCTTCTTCAGCTTCTGGGTATAGCAAGGGCCTGACCCTTCTTTTCTTGGGCCATAATAATAAGAACGAAGAAAAACAGATGAGAGTTTCGCCATGGAGTAATCAATACCAGTTGGTGGAGCAAGAAGCATCCAACAACCCTGACCTCCAGCTGGCTTCTAGGAAAAACCGACTCGTCCGCGGTTGCGCCTCCTTTGTCTGCTTTGGTCGCGCTGCCGCTGGACTTGAGAGCAGCAGCCCATCTCCTTCTTTAAAAGTAGGTCCTACCCAACAGCACCAGGAGAACCTTCCGGGACCGGGCCTGGGCCCTGGTGGTGTTACTACTATCAAAGGCAAGGATCATCATATTCGCACAACTAATCCTATTGATGGTGACCACCATATCAGGAGAGAGCAGCTTGCTCTTAGGAGTAGCTTGAAAGATTTTAAAAATAGTACCGATTCTGTTTCTAGTGTTGCTGGTAATGGATCTGAGGCATTATATGAGAATGATAATCATGTTGAAAGAAGGAAAGTGCAGTGGATGGATGCGTCCGGGGGAGATCTTGCTGAGATCCGGGAGTTTGAGCCAAGGTGACAACTCTATATCCGTATTGTTTAGTTTATCAGGATAAATTGTTTTGGTTTATGTATGTTTATTTTCCTTGTTGATATGTGGGGTTATGTGTGTGCACGGGGTCGATTCAGGGTTTCTGTTCACCCATCACCAGAACTGACCCATTGGGTCAGGATTGGTAAATGATGATTTCAATCTGTTTATAGTGAGCAACCGATCTAATCAGGCCAATTTGATTTGGGCCGGATTCAGTTGGGTAAGTTGGTTTGGCCATTTCCCATCAATGGACTACCCAAAAATCAAAACAAGGACCAAAAGCAAAAGCATACAGAGATACAACTACCCTGCCCGCCGACTACCTCCTTTTACTATTTGTATGTTGTCGAATTGGGAACAAACTTCTTGTCTTCAGCTCTTGGATTGGCATCGTTATTCTTCAAAAAAGGAAGAAAACAAAGAGAGTGAGGTGCGTTTTAGTCGGTCTTGACCTAAAGCGGGTGAAACGGCCACTTTAGGCTCATATTGTTTTGTGTTACAAATGGGCCCCATTTGGGTATGAGTTATATTATTAATTGTTTTAGAAAATGTTGAAGAGAAACAAAATTGCAGTAAGTGGTCTAGCGGTAGAAGATTCATATTTGAGCGGCTCGGTATGCAGGTTCGAATCGCTTGGCTGTGCTTGATTTGTTACTACTGTACTGTTTCTTTTTATTGACAGTGTCGAATGGATGCTGGAGTTTCTGGACTCGGGTCTAGACTCCCGCATCAGGCCTCAACTACGTGTAAAAATTAGTGTATATCCAAATATCTTAGACCTGAATTTTAATCTAAGGCCCATCAACAAAGGTACTTCTACTGATGGAGGATACAAAATACTTGAACTACTCAAAAAGCAATAAATAGTAAATAAATAATCTTTTTCATCCCTCAAAATATACTTGATGCATAAGATTGATTACAAACTCAATTGGAAAGTTTTACAGTTAAATTTTGTAATGCTTTCTGTTTAAACTTTTGAATACAAATATGGGCTTTACTAGTTTTGATGGAGGTAAAAAAAAATTCCTATGTCAATGCATATTTCATACTTTTCAAACCACTTTTACAAATGTCTGTGCATTCTTGAAATACTTTTATGTGTTTTACGCGCACATTGACTTTTCATCAAGTGGTTATTAGCATTTCGGATTTAACATTTATAGGAGCCCATGTTTCGAGCTTGCTTTAGGTCCCCAAAAGTTCAGGGCTGGCATTGACTTTTGGTTCACTAGAGTCCATATAGATGGAGAAGAGAAGAGAGAGAAGCGAAGGGGTTCATAGAATACATGGGGTTTGGTCGGTGAGGAGAGAGGTGATGCAGGATAGATTGAAATAGGGCTAGGTATAATCAAACACAAAGACAAGGGGCTGTTTTTGGGGGCTGTGAACAGTGGACGTGAATAGTAATTTGTAAGAAGAAGGAGATGAAGAGTTAGAGAAGGATAGATCTAGGCCTCACACCTAGGTTACCAAAGGCATCACACCTAAGGCCTCTTTAGCATCACACCAAAGAATGGGATTGCATCACACAATCATAAAAGCTTGAAGCTAATTTTTCATTCATTCAATCATAATTTGCCATAAGGCTTACAATCTTATTTATACCCATTTCAACTTGACTCTAGAGCTTCCCAAAAATAAATGACCTTTAGACTCCCAAAGACACATTGAACATACTCTTCGACTGCAAGCATTAAAGACATGGAAAAACTCAATGACTCTTTGATCAACTAATTGACTCTTCGACTATATTTAACATTAATGACATGGGAAAACCAAATGACTCCTTGATCAACTAATTGACTCTAAAGACTTTGACTGGACATTAAATAGATATTTTGACTTGAATAGAACCCAAAAGACGCCTAAGAATCCAGCACGTGTCTAGCCAATATCCCAAGTAGGACCCATGGGCAATCCTTACCCTCCAAGACCAAATAATGGTTAAATTACTGGAATGCCCTTGGCCACCTTTTCTGGACTGCATCAAGAGGGAAGCAAGAGAAGAAAGAGAGAAGCCTGAAGTTGAAATTGAAAGGGTGGGCGGTGCAGCCTAGGGTCATATTTCTCCACTTGTAGGGCTGTGATGCAAAATTAGTGACGTATGTTGGATGGGTAGGACTGGGTGGATTTGAAAACTCTGAACCTGATTAGAAACGCAGCTGACTACTATACATTTTGAAACTGCCCATATTGTGTGGCTGCAGATTGGATCGGGTGGGCTCAGTGATTTAAATACGCGAGGCGACAAAGCCCTCATCGGAGCGAGGCAAGGCGAGGCGAGGCGAGGCGAGCGCCTCATTGAAGCGAGGCGAGCGTTTAAAAAAAAAAGTAATATAAACTATATAAACGACCAATATTCACTCCTACCATCAAAACAAGAACAAACATCATCATATTGCATAATAACCAACAATCCAACATTCCAACATACGAATTACTAGTAAAATACGCTCATAAAATGTAACAAACTAACAATCCAGATATTCCAAACAAGACATCATCAGTCATCCTTTCATCAATCATCACCAATATCTTCATCTTCTTCATCATCATTTGACTGATATCCATCCACATCTTCCTCTTCTCCTTCATCTGAAACAGTGTCATCAAATTCTTCTTCTTCCCAATCATCTGCACAAAAACTTGATGCTTTTGAACGCTTCTTTGAACTTGTTGGTTTATGAGTAGACCTAGTTACTTTGCTAGGTTGTTCAACCCCACTAGCCTCCGCAACAACATTCCAATCCAAATCTTCACCGTCAAATACAAGCTCATCCTCCAATTTCCCAATCAACCATTCATTGCTCTCATCAATGTTCTTCAAGGAAATCGGGTCAAATTTGCCGCGGTTCATATATCGATGCCTCAATGCTCTATTGTACTTAACAAACACCAAGTCGTTGAGGCGCTTTTGATCTAGCTTATTTCTTTTTTAAGCTGCAAAATAAAGTTAAAAGGGATTTAAGTTCATATCACACGATTCACACCTTCAAAACGATTAGAAATCCCTTAAATGTAATACTCACATGTTCGAACACACTCCAATTTCTCTCGCATCCGGATGAACTGCAAGTAAGGCTAAGGATCTTGACGGCAAATTTTTGCAATTCAGGAGTTTCACGACCAAATAACTTCCACCACTCAACTGCACATTGCCAATTAGTTATATTGTCGCAAAGGATAAAGAATAAAGAAGTAGTATTTAAGGCTTTTAAGCACAAAGAGTAAAAATTGTGATCACCTGGTGACCTTGTAATTCTTTGCCTAATTGCCATGTCCTTTTTGAAGATTCCCTCCTCCTCCTCATATAATGCTATTTGATGAAGAATTTCATCTTGCATCCTCTCAGTTGGTACCAGCCTTTCAATACAATCCACCAAACATTCCATACCTCTTTATTAGCTTTCATCCTTGCACCATCCTTGTAAAAAAATGCAGGGTTCAAATAGTAGCCTGCTGCATGCAAAGGTTGATGCAATTGCACTTCCCACCTCGCATCAATGATTTCAAAAACACAGTTTTATACTTGTCTTCATCTCCGCCAAACGTGTTTATAATAGTTTCTTTGGCCCTATCCTTGGCCTCATAGATGTATCTCATTGCGGGTTTTTCTTCACCATCAACCAAACAAAGTACTTTAACAAGAGGACATGCAAATCTTAGGACCAACAAGACATTGTTCCAAAATGACGGCGACAATATTATTTCTGTTACCTTTTTACCATCCGCCTCCTTTGCCCACTTGCTCTTACTCCAAGCCTCTGATGTGAACATCTTTCTTAGGTTATTCTTTTGTTGATGAACCCTTTGTAAAGTCAAACAAGCTGTTGCAAAACGAGTCTTTGCTGGCTTAATCAATTCTTTTCTTTGGGTAAAGTGTCTCATCATGTTCAACAATGTCGGACGGTTATAGATATAACCGTGTACCTTGATCGCCCTTTCCCATGTCCTCTTCAAATATGGCAACTTGAAAATGTCTTCTAACATTAAATCCAAACAATGGGCAGCACATGGAGTCCAATACAAATGTGGTCTTTTTGCCATTAACAACTTCCCTATCATAAGTTAGAACAAGTACAACAAGATTCTAAGAGTAAGTAATAAAGTAAGAAATAATACATTTGAGACTTTGAGTAGTAACTAGTAACTAACATATGGCAATTCATTGTTACTTGACATCTTATTGTATGCAGCACTATCCGTGACAACTTGGACCACATTAGCTTCTCCGATTCGCTCCACATACTCATCAAGCAACCTATACATGCTGTCCCCGGTTGTGGCACGACTCGATGCATCAACCGATTCAATAAACATGCTACCTATGTTTAGGACAATTAACCAAAAAATTTATCAATGACCTATTCTTTCGATCTGTCCATCCATCACACATAAGAGTGCATCCATTTTCCTCTCTCTCCTACTTGTGGTCCTCCATTTGTTTGTTCACATTTTCCACCTCTTTTTTAAGAAGAGGGACACACACTTGATAATAAGTCGGCGGTGTTAAACCAGGGCCATATTGCCCAATAGCCTCAATCATCGGTTCAAAGGACTCCACATTGACAACATTGAGAGGTATTCCAGCATCGTAAATCCATCTCGCAATAGCTTGATGAGCTCGCTCTTTCAATAACTTCTTTTGCGGCGTATTATCGTCAACTTTAGGTTGTTTACCACTTCTCCTATTCTCTACCTCGATCTCTGGGTCAGGGGTGAGTAAGCATCCATAGGCCCTTTGGTTTTGGGCTTCTTAAGTTGGAACTTGAAGCCAGAGGTAGCAGTGGCAGCAGGCCTCTTAGGAGGGGGCTTTGATTGTACATAAAACTCATCCTCATCAATGTCCTCCTCATTGCCCATTTCATCAAAATCTGGAAGTGGAGTTATGCTAGATGCCGTCTCCTTTTTCTTACAGATAAATGCCCTAATCTCCTCTTTAACTGGTTCTGGGCAATTAGGACATGAAGTCACATCAGGGTATCCTCCAGCAAGACGTAGCTTCACTCAGTAAACACTCCCAGTAACCACTTTGTTACAAAAATTACATGTGAATTTGAACTTATTATCTTCATGTCTCTTTGAATAATTCCAAGCAGGATCCGTTCTATTCGACATCTACAATATCTATACAAACAAAGGACATAAAACATAATTCACAAAATTTACAAAATGCAGTCCAGTAAACAATATCTATGATTCTATATATAATATATATACACCCACTAACTGAGAGAATATAATACACCCACTAACTGACTATAAAGTCCAGTAAACATATACAACACAAATACTCCTAAAAAACTTCCCAGTACACTCACTGCAGTTGACAAGTAGACAGCTGCACGTGCAGTTCAAGAGAGAGAGACAGCAGAGATGAGAGAGAGAGATCAGAAGAGAGAAAGAGCTGCATATGCAGTTCAAGACAGAGAGAAAGCAGAGACGAGAGAGAGAGAGAGATCAGAAGAGAGAAAGAGAGAGAGATCATCAGAAGAGAGAGAGATCAGCAGAGATGAGAGAGAGAGAGAGATCAGAAGAGAGAAAGAGAGAGAAAGCAGAGCGTCAGTCGAGAGAGACAGAGAGCAGAGAGATCGAGAGCAGAGAGTAGAGAGATCGAGAGCAGAGAACTTACCGGAGTCGTCGACGATCGAGAGGAGAGTCGAGAGAGAGGTCTTCGATGTTGAGGTCAATCGCAGAGGAGAGACCGAGAGAGGGCTTCGGATCGCCCAGGAGTGAGAGGCGGCTTCGACCGATCAAGTGTGTTTGTGTGTAAGTCTTATTTTGCCCTTATATTTCCTTTGTGACCTGGACGACGCCTAGGCGCCCTTTCTCCTTCGCCTCACGCCTCGCGCCTAGGCGCCACTTTACTGACTAGGCGGTTGCCTCGGCCATTCTCGCCTCGCCTCACAACCGCGAGGCGACCCAGCCTCGCCTCGTCGCTCGTTATTTTGCCCTTATATTTCCTTTGTGACCTGGACGACGCCTAGGCGCCCTTTCTCCTTCGCCTCACGCCTCGCCCCTAGCCGCCACTTTACTGACTAGGCGGTTGCCTCGGCCATTCTCGCCTCGCCTCACAACCGCGAGGCGACCCAGCCTCGCCTCGTCGCTCGCCTCGCCTAGGCGCGATTTTTTAATCACTGGGTGGGCTTGTAAGATTGTTGCTCACCTCTACATGGGGCTCTGTTATCACGTTTCCATTCTTTTGCGTGTGCAAATGCGTGCTATCAAAGAGGTCATTTGGTTTGCGTTTGGAATTGTAGTTTCTGTTGAATAGAGCTTTAAGCTTCTATGATTATGTGATGCAATCCCATTCTTTGGTATGATGCTAAAGAGGCCTTAGGTGTGATGTACTGATGTCATTTGTAACCTAGGTATGAAGCGTAGATCTATCTTCTTAAAACCCTCCTTCTCTTCTCTTCTCTTACACCATTCACGTCTATTGTTCACAGGCCCAAAAAACAGCCCCTTTCCTTTGTGTTTGAGCATCCTTAACCCAATTCCAAATCTGACCTACATCAGAATGATCTATGGCCCAAGCCAAGCCAAGCCAAGCCAAACCCAACCCAACTAACTATTCCTTTGTGTCTCGAATCCAAATCATTTAGCATCAGCTACATGAAACCTTTCTTGCCATCTGGCTCTTTCAAGTGCTGTTATGGGTTGTATAATCAATTAAACTATCTAAATTCAAATCCTTTTTAAAAGGGTGTGGTTAATGCCACAAACCTTATTTTAATGCCACGATACAGGAACTCATCTTACAATTTTACCCCTCTCTCTCTCTCTCTCTCTCTCTCTCTCTCTCTCTCTCTTCATTCCTGGTGGCTAATACATAGGGCAAGCCCACATCCATCTCCTCCCTCTCCTCTCCGGCTTTCTTGCTTTGATTACACCCACTATCAATCCCCGAAATTTCAACCCACCACGAGATCCACCTCCTCCATCCAACATTCAATGTCCATTTTCCTTCCATCTGATTTCCTCTCTAGATACCAATCTCGGCTTAGCTCATTGTGTTAGTACAAATAGACGGTATTGAACGCATATGACCAATGTTCTAAAAGGCGCTAGGCGCTAGTCGGGTAGTTGGCCACCTTCAAGCGATTAATCTGATTAATCGGTGATTAATAGGTGCATATTAATTAGTAATCGGTGATTAATTGTTAGTCGGACCTAATCGGATAGGCCCCGCCAGCAATTAATCACCGATTAATTCCTTGTTTTAGAACACTGCATATGACACTTTATGTTTTGTTTTTCTCTAAAATTGAATCTAATTCTCCATTTCCGAGAGGACGAAGACGAGTGTTACACGAATCACATCAAACTAAAAATACCACAACCCAGTTGTGATGTATGATGTATCGTCTTTATTTTACAAATCAAGACTGTGGTTTCTATATAGATAAACTACAGGAGCTTGAGTGGTAGGTACTACGGTGTTGCGATCACCGTTGGCGATGAAATGAAAACATTGGGTCCAGAATCCAGACACCGGATTGGTTGCAAAATAGATGAAAGTGAGTGGCAGGCGAGGATCTCACCTTTCGAATGGCCTCCCGAGAGGTGAGAAGAAACTTAACAGCTAAAATATAGACCGAAGAATTAAAGATCCATTTGTTATCTTATAAAATGGCTTGTTTTTTCCTTTAGTTCATCAGCTGAGAATCACCTTCTACAAAATTTGGATCTACAAAATTTGGATCTGATACATTGAGGCACTCTGACATCACCTTTTAACTTCAAGATTTTTGTAGAAGGTTTTATTGCGGATCAATAACCGTAGCCGTGGAAAGAAATGATTCATGTCATTGGACTGAAAGATGGTAGGGGGATCCCTCACTAAAAGTGCCGTGTATATATATAGGGCTTGATCCGTTCATTTTTTCATAAAACAGTTTCTGTCAGCATTTATGAAAACTGCTCAGATCAAGCCTTACCTGGTCTTTTTTTTGTGTCCTGATTCTCGCGAGTACCCTTAAAATCACGTTCTGAACACATTGAATGACTCGGATCATCAAAATTTGATCGGAAAATGGGAGGTGTGCATTTTAACGAGTTAAGGTGGTCCTTATAGGAGGGGTATAAATACACACACACACACACACACACAGAGTCAGTCTCTTGTAAGAACCACCTCATTTTAATAAAATGTGGACCTCCCTTTTCCAATCGAATTTTGATGATCCGAGCCGCTCAATATGTTCAGAATGTGATTTTAAGGGTACTCGCGCGAAATCAACAAAAAAGAAAGAAAGATCGGAAACGGCTTCATCCGAGCAGTTTTTGTTTGTTTTGTTATTGAACAGTTCAAATAAAAATTGCTCAAATCAAGCCCTTATCGGTCTTTTTTTTTTTTCTGATTTCTTGCAGGTACCCTTAAAATCATGTTCTGATCACATTGAGCGGCTCGGATCATCGAAATTTGATCGGAAAACGGGAGAAATGAGGAGGTCCGCATTTTAACTAAAATGAGGACCCCCTCACGGGAGACGGACTCTGTGTGTGTGTGTGTATATAGACACAATCAAAACAATAAGAAAAACCAGAGTGTTCCGTGAACTCCCTGCCCTAATTCCTTTCCTTGACTTAACTCAAAACTCAAAGCTATATGAACTTTATATAAGTATTTTCATGTATGTGGAGGTGATAGTAGTATCTGGACAGGCCTGATTTTAAAAATATGAGAAAATGACAGGCACTAAGATGATGCGAGGGATCCTTAAGTGTAGAGGGTCTAGAGACAAAGCGGCAGTGAGGGAGCGGTCTATTGTCTTATGAATGAGCCCTGTTATTCATTTCATTTTGGTTGAAACTCAATTTAACAATGGCCCTGGTCGTGAGTGCCCAAAGGACTTTGGGTCAACAAAGCTTAAAATGTTGGTTAATTCTATATCGAATGCACTTTATTCAGAATGTAGAATTATCCTTCACAATGAAAGTCAGTTTCTCTAACAAGTTTTCTTATGATATTTCAGCACCATGTATAGTGTAGAGTTTTTTCATTTGTTTCATATGCAGAAACTGTTATATCGGTTGTATTAATGGTGACTGGTTTGTTATGGCAGTGATGCGGGTGGGTCAGATGATGAATTTGACAATGGGAATGAAAGGAGCTGTTCTTGCAAAATAATGTAGCTCTGAGTTTTACTTGAACAGTGTCTGGGGCTCCGAAGTTTTATAATGCCATGAATGAGGTAATGATTCAGTTACCACTAACTGAGCTTACTTATTTCTCCTATGTTCTTCTGCTAAAGACTTGGGCAAATGAAAAGTGGGATTTTGAGAGTAGTGACGTATGATCATTCCTAGGATTTTTAATCTGGTCTAGCTTTGTCAGAGTGATGAGTTGTGTCTATATTCTGTTGGTAGGTATTTTGATTTTGTCGAATTGGGCTTTACTTCGTTTTCTTCTCCTATGTTCTTTTGCATTCATGCTATTACAATATTGCTGCAATCCCATTGCTGCTTATTTTTTCATTGTGTTTTATGGTCCAATGGTAGAATGAATGATGTGGCGCTTCAATGATAGGTAGTTTGCATGTTGTTAACAATTGCAGAGTCAAAGTGTGAACATAGAGCTGATTACTTTGCCTAATTAGCATAAGCCTACAGCAATGGTACTGCTGCCGTATCTGTAAAAGTGGTGGAACTTCTGGGGAGACCTGTTTGTTGAGTCTGAATTTCTATGATAAGCTGGAGTAGTGTTGGTTTTTTTTTTTGGGTGATGCGCAAGAGTTTAAGGTTCCTCCAAGTCATCCTGATAATGATTGGGTGTGAATGTGACATTATTGGAAACAACTTATATGTAGAAGTAACTTACCTCAGTTTTGTTGGGGCACAACCTTTTCGGAATTACTGCTTATTTGCGTGACACAATGTGCAAAGATAATTGCAGCCATTAAAAAACGGACCTAACTTTGCCTTTCTATGGCGACCCGCAGTCTTATCTGGCAACCGTTTAAAGCATGAATTCCTCAAGAGACCAAGAAAAATGAAGGTTCATTTCGGACGCAATGGCAGGGTCGTCTTCGTCAATATTTGTGCAATTCCACGCTTCAGGATTCCCTTACCAAGTTGACCTAGGACTCGATTTATTTTCTGTATACGGCTCTAGAGCTTGTTAAACTCTCAGAAAGCATCAGTAAAACATTCATCCTCATAAATCTTTTATTCCTTCCTCTTTCTAGCCCTTACGATGGCAAATCTTGGCCCGAACCTTCTCCAATAGTTGAATTCACTGTATATGCGTAGTAATATCTTTTCAGAAGTACAAGTAAAAAAAAAAAAGAAAAAAGAAAAGAAAGGGGATATGGAATATTTGTCTTCTCGCCCATGTGACCGAGTTTGAAACTTCTCAAGCCGGCGGCCTGTGGACACCCCAATCCGGGCCTCTAAGGTTCTCTAAATTCCCCGACAATGAAATAAAGGAAACAAAAAACTTTCAAGAGCTTGAATGTGGACTCCCACAACGTAAAGCCCAGCAACGCTCAAAAGCTTAGCAAAGTCCAAAAGTCCAGGATTGAGCCTGTAACACCGAACGGGACACCTCTACACCGAACGGTGTAGTAAAATTTGTTACACCGCACGACATTCTGGGAAAAGTTCTGACTGATTCAGAAAGTTGTCAGCCACGTTCATTTGAGCCACAGCTCAAAGTCGGCTTGGCAAGGAACACACTTTTAGCCAGTCTAGAAATCACCTCCCCCACATTTGCATTGATAATCCTTGGCTCTTGCCTACAAATACACCCCTCATCTCAAGTGAAAAGGGCCCTTACACCCATTACCTTCAAGTCTGAAGTTATGCTGACATTCTCTCTCTCTCTCTCTCTCTACAAACATTCCCTCCTCCTCCTCTTCCAAAGCTTAGCACTCTACTAACTTTGAAAATCCACCACTCCAAAACTCCAAGCTCTTACACCATCTACACTCATCCATCCTTGTTCAAGCTCAAAACTGAAGGTAAAAGCAAGTTTCTTTGGACCAAGCTCAGCCTTGGCCTGAGAGGACTTCTTACAGTCACACTTGACCTGTTTTTGTTTAGTGTTGGCTCAAAAATCATTTTCAGAAACAAAACCAGAAACTGAGCTGGAAACACTAGACCGTGCGGTAATATGTTACACCGCACGATGTAGTGTATTCTAGCATACGACATTATAATGTCCATTACTCACTTGCTTTGTCTGTTCTGATCACATTCATCTGCTGTTGATCGTACTATTATTGCTCGAAGATCGTTACTGATGTATTTCAGGATGTATTTTATCCGAAAATCAAACCTTTGGCTTGTCAAAATAGGTTTTCATGATCATCCATGATCAAGTGCATCAAAAAGAGTTTTTACAAATTGTCTTTTCAATAAAAACAAGAAGAAAGGTGCCTAGGTCCATGGTTTGTTTCAATATGAAAATATAAAGACATTCTCAAATGAATGGAGAGCCACACTGTACAATGTTTTAATGAACATCATACATTGTAGCTAAAATACCGTGCGAGTATCTGAGTAATAACAGTGGACTGACAGCAGGGTAGTACACCGCACGGTATACTAGAAGATTGTGCGATGAAATCAGGTACACCGCGCGGCGTTGTTTGTGATCAGGGCAGTCTGTTGATAATGTGTTATTTCATTTCTGCACATCATCCATTATCATTCATTGTACAGGAAGCACCATAAGCACGCCAATGTGATATATTCAATCGCATGTCCCTTTTCCTTGTTCATTAAGAGTTTAATCTTCCAAAAGATATTTAAAGTTTTCCCCTTTGAAAGTGTCAAGTAAAGACCGGTTCTGACCGGGCGGATGGAGTGCTTTTTAACAAAATCTTCCTCATTCGTAACTTTGCCCCCGGACCCAAAATCTCAACGTTTTCGCTATCAAAAGCCCCCCCTTTTTTTTTTCCTTCTAAAAAATAAACTCCTAGTTTCTTGGATCATCCATCTCACAAATCCGGGTGGCGACTCTCGAGCGCGCCGATCGGGGAGCAGTGACTACTCCGCTGGGGAATCTCATTTATTCAAAACTTTGGAATTTACTTTTGTTTTTCAAAGAATTAAATAATTAAGAGGGCCAAGCTTGAAAGGCTTTCAAATATCTTTTGGAAGATTAAACTTTGATTCTGAACACTTTGCACCGCATAGCCCTGCTAGTGTATTTTGGCAATCTTGCACGGCTTGCCGGTGACAAGCTCTCCCAGGATACCTAGTAACCCCCGACCGTGATGAGCCATCGTACCGTTCGACCATTGTCTCGCAATACACTTGATGATGAGAGGTACATCTTGGCTCTAGTCCGGGGGATCCCTTTAAACCAAAACCGGCTTTTTGCACTTGTACATAACCATAGAACCATCCAAATTAAGACAGGGACCCGTGGTTAGGACTTATGTGATATAACCTGTTTACGTGCATATTTCTTTTGTACATACATGTCATCCATCCATCATCGCATTCATGCAGGCTAGAGCATAGGACTCCGTTAGAGCGCTTTGTTCTCGTCGTTTTTGAAAGGCTGCTAACACCTGATGAAGAGTCGTGCACCTTGGTGTACGTTGACTAAATTTCATGAGTCCTTAGGATAATGAGACCTTGGAAAATCAGAATTTACTAAGTCTTTGACTAATGCTTAATCAAAGATTCGGTAAAGAATAATTCAGAAGCCATGCTGTGATACCACGTCACCTGCACCAATCCAGTTAATGGCACCTGGGTCGCGGTGTCACGTCATCCTTTCTGAGTTATTCCAAGTTCAAAATTAAAAATTCAAATAAGAATTAGTTGAATACTTGGTTCATTTTGACATATTTTGGAATCTGTTGTTCTAACAAAGGATACACTCGAAAAAGAAAAACTCTGAGGATTGTTGCAACAAAAAAAAAAAAAAACCTTTTTCTTTGGTCGGTCTAGGAGACTGTAAATCCATGGAGTTTATGATACCTCCGGTGTTTGCCGTGCCCGAACGGCTCCCTTGGTCCAGGACTAGCCTTAAAAGTGTGCGTATCCGGATTTCGGTGATCATTTTGCTTTGTATCGGATGGTCAAGATAAGGAGATTGACTCTGGTTCCCCGATTGACGGAATCCAACCTGCCTGACAGTACCTATCCGGATTATCGAAAATCTTTTGTACAACCTTTAAGTGAGATCTGGATCACGGTAGGTCCTAGGCTTAGCTTCTATGAGGCATGCATATGGTATGGCGATCTTCCATGATTAGTTTTGAGTTGCTCCTTTTTGCTTCATTGCCAGTTCTAAAACATTGGTCGACTGCAAGAAGAGGTTGTACCCAATTGGTTTCATCCGCTCCGAAGACTAGTTCGTACAGACACCGTGGAAGAAACTCAGTTGTTTGAGGTTGAGGTACTGCAGGAAGGGCAACCGTCAGTACAAGTATTGCAAGAACCACCAATAGCAATATCACCCGAGGATCCTTTACTAATGGCTGACCAAGGAAACGGAGCAAACGGAATGGACAAAATCAGGCAAAACATGGCAAATCTGGACGTCCATCTCAAGTAGTCCATTGCCAACGTCGATGCTCAACTTAAGGCTTCTGTCAATGCAATGCAAAAAGACATGCTCATGCTGATGGATAACATGTAGGAGATCAGTGACAAACTGTAGACTAGACCTCCTCCACAATCTGAACAACCTAAAGAAGAAACACCAGCTGCGGATCCTAACCTAGCTGCCCTCATTGCCAAAATTAGTAAGCTGGAAGAGTCCGTTCAGAAAACCGAAAGGCTTGGAAAATGGGAGATAGACATGAACAAACTATGCCTGTTCCCAAATGCCAAACTGCCAGAAAAGTTCAAAGGTATGGACTTTGCGAAGTTCGATGGCACTACTGATCCAAAGGCTCACCTTCAGGGGTATGTCGGTTCTCTCACCATGCAAGGAATTGAAAAGGAAGCTATGACACAGTTGTTTCATGAATCATTAACTGGTCTTGCGCTGCAGTGGTTTCTCACTCTTGAACCGTCAAAGAAGAAGACTTGGGAGGATATTGGGACTACTTTTGTTGCCCAATACGATTTCAATGTGGATCTGAAAATGACCACGAGGGAGCTAGAAAGTACCAAGATGGGGGACAAAGAAAGCTTCGCTGACTATGTGAAGCGTTGGAGAGCCAAGGCTACACAGATGCAGAACAAGCCAGACCTGAAGGAACAGATCCGAATCATAACCAAGAACTTGCCAAGTTCCTTTGCACCATATATGGTTCTCTCTCTAGCAGCCCCGAACTTTGAAACCTTCTATGACTCTGGGCTGGCCGTGGAAGAAGCTTTGAGGGATGGTACCTTGGAAAAGAAAGAATCAAGTTCAAAGAATAAAAGGGCATACTCCGGAAATAGCAATGTCCTTTTTGGAAATGCCAATCAAGTTGGAATCTCTTCTGCTAAACCGACGGAAGTAAACCAAATCATCGAAAAGCCAAAATCCCATAACCGAACCTTCACCCAATTTAGCACCTCTAGATCTGCCCTGCTTAAAAAACTTGTTGAGTTTGGGATTCTGAAAGTACTCCCACCACCACAAACTCTCCCACCAAACCTCAACCACAATGTCTACTGTGACTACCACCAAATGCCTAGTCATACCACAGATAACTGTATCCGCCTTCATCATGAAATTCAAAACCTCATTGACAATAAGGTTGTTAAAGCTCCCCCACCAGACAAGCCAAACAGTGTCTCGAATCCTTTGCCACAACATAATAACACCTTCTGCATTAACCAAATCATCCTCACAAATAACTCAACCCCTCAAGACTTTGACCCTACCCTTTTTATCATTCCCGATACAGAACCAAAACCTGTTGTCAAAATCCCTGAGGAAACCGCCTTTTGCTTTCTTCAAGAATGGGAGAATATATGGGGAAACCTGATCTCTGATTGGGAGGAATTTGAAGCTGCCAACTTCTAAAGAACTGTTGAGCCACCGTTTGAACCTGCATGGGTAGTTGATTGGGAAAACGTTTGGGCAGACCTTCTTGACAGACTCTCCCTATACATGATGTTCGGAGGACAGAATGAGAACTATGAGATTCCCCAAGCAGCTCCTGAATGGGAATGGGATCCAATCCCGGATGCGTACCAACTTTTGGCAAGGGATGATCCTATCAACATGTTCTCTTTACCTATGATGTTTGCCAAGGGATACCAACCCGAAGGGATCACTTATGAATGGCCGGAACTCGCTCCACTCCGCCCAGATTTCTCTCATTTCAATGATTACGTCATTGATAATCTGTACAGCAATGTGGACCTCAATCCATGGAATCCAGAATCAAGGGAGGAAGAGGTGGCAAACAATGACTTTGACCCATTAGACTATACTGTGGATGAAGTAGAATTAGAACCATCAGTTACCTTTCGTAATAATGTTAATGTCTCCATGCTGCAGTCTAAATTCCTCATGAACTTATGGGAGGATGAGCTGCAACCATCCTTATGGGAAACATAGGCTAGGCCAAACCCATGGGCTGATTCCGAAGTGGTCAATATGCGAGTAGGAAACGAAGAATGGACTATGAATTGAGCAGTAATGGAAGTAGAACAGTGGAAACCTAAAGATCTCTGGGAGGACTTGGTCATTGCTGATTTAGCCGAAAATCTCCAGGGAACAACCATTGGATGCAAGCTTAAAGCTCCAATTGACTTATGGAGCGAAGAACAGAAATTCTGCCAGATTGACCATTTGATAAGAAGTGGTCGTGTTTACCAACCCCCTAACTTCCAAATTGGAGAATCCTCCAACCCCGTAGCTCCACCAACCAAAGAACCTTTCTCACCAACCAAAAATCTTTTCCAACCTTTTGCTCCACCAACCAAACAATTTCTTGGTTTTTTGGAAGTATTTTCATTTGTTATTAGTCTTTAATTAGTTTTGCTTGTACCAACTGATTAATCATCATTTGTTCACATTGATTTTGTTTTGTGTTATCTATATATTTTTAAAGCTTTCATAGGGCTTCCATGGTATCACATGGTGTTTGATCACAATACTTTGTATTTTTTTTCCTTTTTAATGATTAATTTTAGACTTGCATGATGAATCAGAGATAGCAATTCGTACGTATTAATTCTTTGAAAATATGGTGGCCAAATATTTAGCTCCCAAAATTTCTTTTATTTAAAATAGCCATTGAATCCAAATAAAAGAAATTTCCTGAATCTTTCTTTTTCCTCAATTGAATAACTAAAGTTTAGTTTTCCTACGAATTCCCTTGTCATATGGAAACTCACAGGGAAATAAATTTGTTTTCTTTACTTCACTTCAATTCACCTTTTTCTGGACAATAATCCTGACAACTTAACAAAATCCTAGAGAATGCATAATATCGATCATTATTGTGGACAGATAGGGGCCCACAAAAGCCCAAACTGGATGGGTTTGAACATTATGCAAACTGGATGCATGCGTGCTTGGTCCTCACTCTTCATCCTCTCTGTAACGACCCTGATTTTTGGTAAATAAATTTTTTTGTTAAATATTTGAATTTTTTTTAATTACTTGAAAATTTCTAATAATCCGTCATAATTAGATTTGAGACTTATAAAATTATATCTTTTCGTCCCGGACAATTTAGTCATTTTCCAAAGACCGTATGTTTGTAGAAGTACTTGTATATTTTCTTAACGAGTTAAATAAAATTTTTAAATTATATTTCTTGGTTAGAAATCCTACTTGACAAGTAGAATTAGTTTCCAACTGATTAATTAGAGAAATCTATGTACCCATTCAACCTAGTTACATTCTCCTAACCCTAGATGAACCTAATGAACCTTTCTATACCTTAGTTGAACCTTTTTAACCCTAGACTAGGAAATCATTTCACTTTCATGACTAGTCATTTCAAAACTTTATTACTCATCGTTACTTCTTCTAAGAATATCTTTTCTCATCATTACCTCTTTACCCATTGAATAATAGTTTGTAGGGTAATTTTTTTCCTTTGAGTAATAGAAATAAGACTTCCTATTGTCTAGAAAATAGTGCTACCATAGACTTATGATTATGTATTGTCACATCAAGAAGGCCATGATTCATCATCATATCTTTTCTTCCATAAGTAATAGCCTTGAACCTATTATTGACCTATAAGTAGCATTTCCTAGATTTTTCTAGGCATATATATAATAGCCTACCCTTATCATGACTATGTACATATATACACTTTCTAGGAAAAGTATTAACCATTGGACAATATTTTTGTCATTGAAAGCCTTACCATAATCATTACCCTTTCCATAGGCTTAGCAAGACTACTTATACCTAAGTACACATGGCTATATGTAAATGAGCTTACCATAATCATAAACCTAGCTAATCATTTTCTTTTTCCTTGCAAGTAAACCCTCCTACGACAAGACAAGGCCAAAACCCTTAATGATAACTTATTCTTACACCTAGATTGGATTGACATGGCTTGGACATGTTTAAAGGTGAGATTTGACAACTCAATGTAACAAAAAATGAGAGAAAAGAGAGAGAGGGGGAGGGGGGAAAATTGAGGGGAGAGGGAGCCAAGATTTTTGCTATAAATAGCACCCCCCTCATGCCATTCAACTCACACCTTCAACCTTTCAACTTCTCTCTCTAGAAATTCTTGTGTTCTTACTTTGTTCTTCTTGTTCTTGAGTTTCTTCTTAAGTTCTCCAAGAAACTCATCCAAGGCCGCCACTAAATCACCACTCGACCACTCCCTCGATCCAAAAAGTTTAGAGTTTAGTCAAGAACTAGTTTCGAGAGAAACCTTTCTCTTTCGAAGTTATCAGAAGCTTACCGTAAGAAGTCACTCCGTTCAATAGTCGACTTACTTTTCCGTAGCCGCCCTACCGCCAAGAAGAATGGTAGAGTCCCTTGTCCACTATCCCAAGTATAAGTATATCGTATGTTCGAAATGAAAGTAGATTGTCCTTACACCCTAATTCTAAGTATAATAGAAATGTGTATATTGTTGGTATGTTGAAATGCATGATAACTTGAACAGTGTTTTACTTAAGGTTTGAAAGGAAATATGACTATGTTGAATATATCAACTTTAATTTCAGGAAAAACATATGTTGTTTTGAATTTTCCTAAGAGGAAGAAAGAACGGATTTTGAAAGTATAAACTTGGGTAAAAATATTCGTATTTTGATCTTAAGGATGGTTATGAGCATGTATATGTGATTGCTTGGATTACTTGTTTGATGTAAAGCATAAGTGGTATCCACTCCAAAGGTGTCCGTCCATGTGGCACTATACTTTATATTGTGTGCTAAATGTTTGAGCATGACTACGTGACAATATGAGCATGATAAGTTATATAGAGTTGGATGATTTTGGTAGTTTAGTTTCAAGATTACAATGAATGATTTATGATTACTTACGTGAAAAGTCCTACCGCGGAGTCTTTGCATGAAAACGAGACACAAAAATCGAGAAAGTAGAAACATGACACCTATGGTGTGTTAAAGACAAGGTGTGGTTTTGAAACAGCAATGTGGCCGGACTTGCCCATTGTGTGTGTGTGTGCCAACGGAAACCCAGGATTGTAGAACCATTGTGAGGATACTCGGGAGACCGGAACGGCGGAACCGAGGTTGGGTGTGTAGCTTGGTCATCCGTGGAGAGGAGTCAATGCAAATATTTTTTTTTTGTGTCAATGGGAACCCGGGACAGCGGAATCATTGTGAGGATACTCGGGAGACCGGAACGGCGGAACCAAGGTTGGGTGTGTTAAAAAAAAAACGATTTTGAAAATGTTGATTTGGTAAATGAAAACGAGACACGGTCTACGACGAGTCACGTAGGAGAAACTCAAAAAATTATGGACACCAACGTTAGTTTGAATAGTGAATGTGGATGTGTCATTGTTAACTATTTTGTTAGATATGCATGTACTATGTGAAAATCGTTAATTTTATGATCTATTGATTGTAAGTTAAGGGTTAGTGGGTATGGATTATTCTATTGAGCTTCTGTAGCTCATGGTGTTACCTTTGGTGGCCCTGACATATTATACTGGTGGCGACGCTGGTGTAATGTGTCAAACTTTGTAGATAATCAGGGTGAACTATACACCTTGGAGGCTTTCAGAGCCGAAGAGCTGGCTAGGATGGAAGAGCAAGCGGAGCTGTAGTTAGGAACCTTAGTTTCCCTCCCTTTGTGTAAATATGGGGATTATGATGTAATAATGAGCCATACTCTATTTAGATTTTCAATAAAATTGTCTTTTTAACGTTCCAAAAATTTGGGGCGTTACACTCTCCCTTTCTTTTTCCATCGCATCCTTTCAAGGGCAAGGGCAGCTCCATCTTATATCTAGAGATGATTTCACTTTTGTTTTTTATTGAGCTTGTGATGCAAGGTTGTTAGAACCATAGGCTACGGTCTCTTTGTGTTGACGAATCCCATAACAAAACATATACTCCTTCGTCCCAATTTAATTGTCTTTTTTGGAAATCTGTCCCACTTTTCAATTGATTATATATTATAATTTATAATATTTTATGTGATTTTGAAAATATTATATTATAGAACTAATCGAGATTTAACAAGATCCATATTAGATATAAAATTAATTACTGATTTAGAGATATAACTAGTTTTTTATCCGGTTAGAATAGAACGAGGGACTATTAAATTAGGATGGAGGGAGTATATATAATTGTTTCATCATTTATCGAGAATTTATTTTTTATTTTTCTAGAGTGTTTGTTTAGAAAGTGGAAGAAAATCAAATATTTTGCATTTAGAGGTTGAGTTTTTAGGTAATGAGAGTGGAAGACAATAGAGGAAATCAAGGGGTTCAAGATATAGCAACTTCGGAAGGAAAGAAAATCAAGAAAATTACGTTTTTTTATATACGGCGACGTCTTTCAGAAAAGATGCTTGAGCAGCTTAAACAGGCTTTAGATAGACATCACCTATTGCTCAAACAACTTGTCAGTTTGTTGCAGCCTATATATATGCGGCTCTCACCGAACATATTAGAGCCCATGATAATATGATCATCGACTAATAAGATTAACTTCAAGAGGTTTCTTACGATCATTCAACTATTTGATTTGTTCTTCCGGTGCAATCTAGAAGTATTTTGGAAGGCTTGTGTATTCAATGCAACTGGCAGTCAAAGCATTGGGTGTGGTGAATGTGAATTTGACAAGTAGATCTTAGGGCGATTTGTGAGAATTCAAAATCGTAAGGGAATATTACTTGTAGCCACACAATATTTTCAATTAAAAGAACAAAATATGTTAGGCCCAATAAATTTTCAAGTAAAATAAATATGTTTATTTTATAAAGAGTTTTGTACACAAAATTTCTCTCTAAGTTTTAGTCACCACTGAACAAAAAAACCTGGAGCCATCCTTGCATTCGTTCGTGAGTTTCATCTCTGTGAAATAACCACCTTAATTACTTGAATAGAACTTCAACATAAACAACAAAATTCTGTTAAGTATCCTACTAAAATAGAATAAGTAATTGCAAGTGGAGTAGAGTGCAGTTTGTGTCTCCCTTATACTTCCATGCACATGGGCGGGGTTCGATTCCCGTAAACACCCATTTCCCTCAACAAGTCCCATAGGATGGAGTAGATTAGGTTTAACGAATACAAAAAGAAAAGAAAAGTAATGAGTGATTCTTTTTTCAAAACTCCTTGGGCATGGCCAGCCACGTAGGCCTTGGTGGATATGTTTCTATAGCATACTATTAACAAGCTTGGTTGTAGTTCTTTGTTGTATAAGCTTTTTGGGTGGCATCTTGCTAATCATGGTGCCAACATTGCTGATTCGAATACTAGTCCCACACATGCCCATTTTCCCCCCTCTTATAATTACATTTGTTGATTAATAAATTTTCTTTTTCCTTTCAAAAGAAAAAAAAAACTCTTTAAAATCTAGTACAAAGAACTACTCCATTTGTCTCAATTTGTTTATCTACTTTTTGACTTTTACATGTTCCAAAATGTTTGTCCAATTTTAAATTAAAATTTTTTACTTAATGCCCTCACTCTTCTGGGAAATCATGCATTGGAGAATGTGCATTCATATTTAATGTCAAAAAGGTTAGGGTATTCTTGCTAACTTTTTTTCTTTGCACTAATCATTATCTCTTTAAAAAGTTAAAATTCTTAAAATTGGACAAATAAATTAGGACGGAGGGAGTATCGTGATTTTCGTATTGATAAAAAGTGTGTGCTATTAATAATCAAATATGAGAGGGCAAAACTGCACGAGTCATACCGCAGGGGCTTAAGATGAATATTTCCGTTACATAAATGGCCGGCCAAGGACGGCCACCATGCCATCTTCTTCCTTCCCCCTTCACTTTCCTCTGATCTCCTAGCTCACTCTCAGCCTGCATTTCATTAACTTTCTTCGCCACATGTCATCTTCTCCTCCCTCTCCGCTTCTCTTTTGTTGTTTTTTGCTCATGACATCTTCTTCTTCTTCCTCAATGACACGTTTGTCAAAACCAAGAGCATCAGTACAAGCTGGTAATGCAACCAAATAGGCATGGGGTGTGCCCAGGGCAAGTCATTACAGAATTCACCACTGTGCGGTTTACACAAGTTGAAGATGGAAAACGAGTATGTCAAAGCTAACCATGGAGAAGCACGGAGATCCACTGGTCCGAGATATTTGGGCAATGACTTGGGCAACATTCCCCGGCCTGAGCCGAGGAATAGCTGCACTGCTATTCAAGATGACAATTTGACCACTAAAGATGGGAAGACAGATAAGGTGGTTGTTGGCGGTGACAGTGGTGGTTGTGGCAGTGGTCAAAATATTTCTGAGAGGATGAGATCTTTGAATGTGGTTGGCGAGGAACAGCTGGTGGATGGGTGGCCAAAGTGGTTGACAGATAATATCCCTAGAGATGTTTTAGCCGGAATTGTTGCTAGAAGTGCAGATTCCTATGACAAGCTTTATAAGGTTAGCATTTTTCTAAGGCGCGCTACCGAAATTCACAGTTCATATAACTACCGACCACAGGTTAATTTTGTGGGTTGTGGCTAACTAACAGTAGCTATAGTCTATTATTGGAGCATAAACATGGCAACCCTAGTCTATACAAGGAATTTAATTTGTGTTTTGTCTATTTGGAGTAGTCTCCTTGATTTATTTGTTCTGGTGATGAAGACTTTACAAATTACAAGCCCACGTCATTTCATTTTGCGGAAAGCACGTTTTGAAACTCGAAATATCTATTCATTTTTTTTTTTTTTTGGGTAAGGAATATATCTTTTCAGTTTGTGGAACAAATCATCAAAAACAAGATTCTTTGTTTCTCTGAGCATAAGAATAAAATTACCCAAGTTCAAACAAAGAGTCTACTTCAGGGGTAACTAAATAGTTTTACTAAACAGTTTGAGAAATGGTGGTAAATTGTGCAATTGGGGTCTGCTTAAAAGCTTTCGGTGCTTGCTGTTTAAGTTGGCTTTAATTAGCAGTAGGAGTGTACTGTATTTCATTTGGGCTGAGGCCTGAGAGGAACTCCAGAGTATTTGGTGGAAGACCTAGAAGCTCTAATGATGTCCTTGCTATTAATATTGATGATAACATGCGACTTAGGGTATGTACTTGGAAGCATTTTCCAAACTCTTTTGAGAATCAAAGGCTCTGTAGCCATTGTTGTGAGGTTTTGCTCTTTGTAAAGGTACTTGTATAGGGTTTTTGATTTCTAAGTGGTTGGTTATAAAATGGTACACTTACCCAAAAAAAAAAAACAGTTTGAGGGCAATTTGAAATGTCTTCTCTGAAAAGTGAGTTTTCCAAAATTCTTTTTTGAACTAGTTCACCAAACGATTGTGGGAAATGAACAAGAAAAAGTGATTAGAGGGAGACAAATGGTTCTCTTTCCGTTCAAGGAATTAGCATGAAGAACTATTGCTGATCGGTCATCTTTTGAATAGTACTGCGAACATTCGGTCTTGTTTTTGCACTATTGAAAACATTAACTCTAGTTTAATGCAATCAGGGTTGCCCTATGTCCCATTACAGATTAACAATTTTGTTCTTTAAACCTACAGGAGTATATTACTTGCTTAAATTGCTCCTAGTCAAAGAAACTAGCATTTGATCTGGATTCGATGGATAACATTACAAATTTCACATGAACAGGTCGGGCAGGGAACCTATAGTAATGTGTACAAAGCCCGAGATAGGGAGACAGGAAAAATTGTTGCACTAAAGAAGGTGAAATTTGATACATCAGAGCCCAAAAGTGTGAAGTTTATGGCACGAGAGATCATGATTTTGCAGAAGCTCGATCACCCAAATATTGTGAAGCTTGTAGGGCTAGCCACATCAAGAATGCATTACAGTTTGTATCTGGTCTTTGACTACATGTATTCTGATTTATCCAGCATTATCTCCCGGCCTGAAGAGAAGCTCACTGAACCACAGGTTCAAAAGTTCTTCAAGTTTACTATCTCTACTATGCAGGAAATATTTTTCTTCCAAAAATTCAGCAAACGAGAGAGGCTTACGCAAAAGTTCTAAACCAAATCCTATGTAAAAAATGAACACACTCACAATGAATTCAAAAACGCTAACGATACAAGATTTGGACAAACGAAGTGCACAGAAAGTGGATTTTATAGCTCAAAATCTTCCAAGATTGGAATGGCAATTACTGGTCGGGTTTGGGATGTGAACTTTTGCTATCATTAGCGATTGCCTGCTAGCCTAGTAAAATGAAGAAAATGACTCTCATAATATGACGTAAAGTAAAAGCTTAACCTCAAACGTATTCAGTGGCAAGAATGTGGCTTTAGATAAATCAATATACCTTTTCGCATTGAAGCGACATTGTATTGGAATGTTACACTCTTTTCACCCTGCTTCACCACACAAAATTCTCCCCACCTCACGAGACGGACTGGGGACCGTGGTGTTGTATCCCATAGGAACAGCACCGCGTTGCTTCCTCTGATAGGTGCCCAGCCGGCCACATACATGATCCAACCATTCAAATTTAATGAGTGAATTATTCCTTACTAGATCAAGTAGATAAGATGTCAGGAAGATACATGATCAAATCACATTTGTTTTGAAAAAAGTAGACTATATATGTTATTGAGAATGACCGTCCACTAATTTGTTTTGTCATATCTCATCTAATTCAGCCGCTACTTCTAATGTCTGATAAGTTTTACTTCTTGCAAAAATAATTAACTGGTCGAGCCTTGAAATATGAACATTCAGATTGGCATAGCTCGAGTTAAGCCCTATCGAAGGGGAGCACGGTAATGTGCCCCAAATGCTCAGCTCTATCAATCTTTCCTGTGCATATAGTATTTCTGGACATGTTGTGATTGAAGAGTAGACGAAACAGACTTCCCAGTTACTAATAATAAAGAAACACTGACGCAGATCAAGTGCTATATCCAACAATTGCTTTCGGGACTGCAACACTGCCACGATAGGGGAATTTTACACCGAGACATCAAGGGATCCAATCTGTTAATAGACAAAAATGGGATGCTAAAGATTGCAGATTTTGGGCTTGCGAATTACTTTGATCCAAACAGAAAGCGCCACCTCACGAGCCGTGTGGTGACGCTTTGGTACAGAGCACCAGAGCTATTGTTAGGGGCTACGGATTATGGAGTTGGGATTGATCTTTGGAGTGCTGGATGTGTCATGGCTGAGATGTTTACTGGGAGGCCTATTATGCCTGGCAGGACTGAGGTAATCAAATGCTGCTCTCTTCAATCATCAATTTTTTTTTTTTAAGTTGAAAGTTTTGGAATGGAGTTATTCCGTGATGTCCACAATTTGTTGCTATGATCTAATCATGCATTTTGGCACAAAGATGGGCTTATCTAATCCACCCCAGCGAAGTCAATATAATCCTCCGCCAATTGATTTTAGGTTGGATCCCTCCAAGAAATAGCACATTGTTTTTTTTTTTTTTTGGGTTTAAGTGGGCTCACCTCACATGATTGATTGTCCGCCCGAGTTAATTCTCTCACCTCCTCCATCCATACTTCCACATGCGCTTGGGTGCACGTGAGATTCTCACATCCCTCATGTAAGCCACCATAGCTAAGTCAATATGATCTAGAGGATAATCCATCTAGTGACTATTAGTTTTAGGTTAGATCCCTCATGAAATCTCACGGAGCCAGCCAGATAATGGAGTCATGATCCTTTCAGAAATTCTCCATCTTACACATAGAGAGATTCTTTTGGGATGGCTAGCTTCACCTTCATCATAAACCTAAGAAACTCTCTACATCCATTTACTATAATTTTAAGAGTCATTTGATCCTCCACTGTAGAATAATCTTTTGGGCGGATGTTAAAATAATCCTTAATTAAAAAACACTAAAAACACTCTAGTTTGTTCCATAATCCACCCAAATGGCATAAACAGTAGCAGCGAAGGAACACTTCATGCTAAAACTCTTGAACCCCTTTGCCTTTCCACATTCTGCGTGAACCAATTAATTATATCCTCCATCTTGCAAGGCACACAGCCGCCACACATGAAGCCATGTTCTAACTCACCAAAACCAATCAAAGTACAATAAGTGATGCAACATGTGATGGGATAAAAGGGGACTAGGACTAATACAATCTGCATCGATAGGGGCATAAAAAGAAAACATGAAGGTGTGTTTCTCTTCCATTTCTAGACAACTGACAGTCTCATGGCTCGCATCAACCGTCATTCCCCAGCTTCTTAGTCTATCAGCAGTGCTCAACCTTCGTTGAACAGCTAGCCATAACATAAAAGTCAACTATGCAAGTGTTTCCCTCCCAAAATCACCTTACTGCCAATATTTGTGGACTGGGTACTGGTGCTTAATTGCATTTCAAGCAAAGCTGCAGAACAGAATCTTTTTCATTCTGGTGCCTAACTGCATTCTGGACTGGGTACTTGTGCCTAACTGCCTGAATAAGTTTTGCGTACGCCATGGGATAAAAGCTTACCTGACCATCCATTTATCCTTTTCAGAATCTTTTGCTTTAGAACTTCAAAGTCATTTCGCCCCCACAAATTTAGAAAAAATCTTTATCGATATTGGGTTGAGCTGATTTTTTACTGGGCTCCATAAAAAAATGTTTTAAAAATAATGGATGGTTCGAATCATCTTGGTGGGACCTGAGGTTATCCACCTCTTTGTTCCTCTAACACCAGCGCACAACACCCCACACAATTCAAGTTTATCTACAACACTATAGTGTTGGAAAATTGAATGGATTGGGGGTCCATTACTTCCCTATATTCATGGTGGGGGTTACATCTATTCATTGTGGGGGTTATTCCTCTATTCATTGTGGGGGTTTTTTTTCCCATTCATTCTGCCATTTACTCCACGAATTAAGGCCAGGCAGCATTACAAGGGTCAAGTTCTGCCTATATAAGGAGCATTTCACAGCATAGTTCAATACAATTCACATAAAAAGTCTACTAGCATTCTGATACATTGTGAGAGAGACACAGACGCTGAGTTAGTTCGCCAAGACGTTCTTCGGTGGTGTTCCGACGTTTGTGGTCCGAGCCGGATCAATCCTGGGAGACAGACGCCGAGTAACCTCAACACCCTCTGGTAGGCGGTGAATCTGTTTTAAGGACACCATGTGAAACACGGGTTTCAGTTCACGAATCCATTATGTATTTCGGTTTGCATTTCAGTCTTTGTAATTTCATTATGTTGTAATTCTGTTCATATGTAAATGTTATAGAATTCGTACTCTGGATTCCCAATTGTAAACATTTTGTGTAACAAGTCCCTAAAAGTAGAAGGGGCACTTACCTTGGGTATCAAAGAGAGTGCTTTGGTATCCCATTCTTTAAGGATGAAACCCCTTTCAAAGAAAATAGGTAACTTGATTCATAGATCAGTCTAGAATCAGTTGATGCAAGCAATACAAACCATGGCTCCTATGGCATTTAGGGATGTATCTCGGTTTGAAATCAAGGTTGCTCTCATGTTAATCAATGGGGAAAAAACAACCTGATGGATACAACTCGCCCTTTTTCAAAAAGTATTGGGATGCGGTGGGACAAAATTTGGTCAAAAGAATATTTGTTTGTAATAACAAACTTTTTCTTTTTCAGTTACCTATAAATGTAACAATTAAAGTTTATGTAATTCCCTTCCTTTCATTTTCTCTTTGGTACGGCAAATCTAAGATTCAAATACAGCATTAGATTGTTTGCTAGATTATAGATGAACGGAGAGAAGGGGAAAGGTAATAGAAGAGGGTAATGAAACCGTGAAGCTAAAATTACTGGTGGTTTCCCTGTCAATTTTCACCTCCTTCAGATACCCTCTCAAATTCCTGATCCAAATGCAAAATGGTTGGATTCGTTAAGGATTGAAACTAAATAGAAACTTATTGCTTTGTGATATCGATGGAACGTTATGGCTGGAAGCATTTGCTGATCTTGCAGTTGTGATATTGAATTCTTTTACCTTAACACAGGTCGCTATTGATACATGTATGTATTTTTGTGAATAAAGGTTGAGCAACTTCATAGGATTTTCAAGCTATGCGGCACACCCTCAGATGACTACTGGAAAAAATTGAAGGTGTCTCCCGCCATCAGACCACCCCTGGTATACAAACCTAGTCTGCAAGAAGTATTCAGAGAGTTCCCACCATCTTCTTCAGCCCTTTTGTACATTCTTCTCGATCTAGATCCTGTGATTCGTGGCTCTGCAGCCTCTGCTCTCCAAAGTGAAGTAAGTACTGAGGTCCTTAATATGTGTTGAAAAACGGTGTTTGGAAAGCATAGTCATTCCTTACATCATAGCGCTATGTTTGTAGTTGAAAATGCATTTTTTAATTGCAGTTTTTCTTCACAAGCCCATTGGCATGTGACAATTCTGGTTTACCGGTAGTCTACAAAGAGGAAGATCAGCCATTTCAAACAAATGAAAGAAGAATGTAAGTTTTTACTTGTCTAGAGTTTCCTGGTTTTCTATGTGTGACTAGAATGCCCAAAAAATTAACCACATTTAAATAGTAGTTACATAGGGGATTGATCATATCTCCACCTCATTCACTAGAAAATGGCTACCCTTGAGGGACCTTGTCCCTTTCACTTCAATTCCACAAATTCACTGCTCATATGAAATAAAGTCAAACCCAATCTTTGTTTAACAAACTGAGTGCCAAAAAAACTTTTCAGTTCCATTGAACTGTTACCTTTTTTTTCTTTTATCCTCTTAAAAAGAGCAAAATAAATTGAATTGAATTTTTGTATTTTGGGCGTATGTTGAGAAGAAATAAAAGTTACTTTTCTCTGTTGAAGGCACTGGAAAATGAGGCACCAATCACGAAAGCAGAAAGAATGCCAGAAGAAGGATATTGTAGCCATGGATGAACCACAAGGAGATTTTGGCTTTTCTAAAGACGTATGCATGTCCCAGTACTATGACAAATGTTATCAAATTTAAGACAATATTCAAACTTCGTACCTTAAACTTGTGCAAACTAAATAATAACACTGAAATGTGTAATCGTATTTCTTTGGTTAAGTATAATCACTATCATAATCCTTTTCCTATAACATATACTTCACATTGTAAATTTCAGGAGCCAAAGAAAAGCTCAGAGTTGAACCTGTATCTTGGTGTTAGTGCAACTACTACCTCATCTAGCAAGAAGCATGCACAACCTAAAGTGAGTCCAACTACTTTATTTTCTCCAGATTTGTCGTCTTGCAAAAACACAAGTTTTGAAGCGCATCCCAATCCTGCCAACAAGATTAAGAACTTGCCTCCACTACCAAATGCCAAAGCAAGAACTATTTTGCACAAAGGTGACAATGACAACAAGTACAAATTGAGTCGAGTCACGAGATCTGTGTCCAGTAGAGAATTCCGAAAGTTGGATCAGAGAAAATACCTAAGACTTCAGGCCGTTGATGATTATTGATGAGACTCTCTCGTTTTACCCTTCTGTTCTTTGAATTTGGTGATTAAGCATGCTTAGGCCAAAAAGCATTGTGGAGTGGACAACATACAACAATATGAGATTTTAGTTTCATAACAAGCAATTGATGACTATTCTTTATTACGCTATTGAGATTGATTTAAATTGTCATATATATCCAACCTAAATTTAAGCCTGGTGTCCTAACTGTGACCCTCTTTAGTCATTTCACAATGACAAGGGCTATAACGAAATTTTGCAACCTACATTTACCTACTGTTTGTCACGTACTATCTTGTTTGTTAAAGGGATGTCTTCCATTTGGGACATATATCTCCCAAAGAGAAGCAATATGAGAGGTGCCCAGGGCCCATGGCGCCCAATACATTACATGGTATGAGTTGATGCATGGCTCGGTTTGGTGAATCTTTAAGAGTGCGGATGTCCTGATATTCCCTTGTGTGATCAGATTGAATCTTCGTTGAATGAGATGTTTATTGAGAGTCTGTAATTGGTGTTGTATGATTTGAGGGATTTTATTAAAAGTGTGCAGCAAAGTTGAGAATGATGTGGATCAAATTTCAAGGACGACATTTGTCTTAACGTGGGGGGAGTATGTAACATTCCACCACCACCACAACGCCCATGTAGTCCCTAATTATTGGGTATGGGCGGAGGAGGATTGAAGATAGACCTTACTTTTGGCAATATGCACAAAGTGGGTGTCTTCAGAATACCACTGAAACAGTGGCATCCCATACCTGTTTTTGCTACGGAGCTATGCTCCCAAATTAAAGCCAAATGATATCAGTACAACATTCCACCATAAACATTAAAAGGATTTATTGGAGTCGGTAACCATATTGACTGGGAAAAACTAAGACTTTTTAGTATTTGTATTGAAATGGAGATAAAATAAATTAAAAGTGGGAGGAACATAAAGAAAGAATATACTCCTCCGTTCCTAAAAAAGAGAACAAAAAAAAAAACCCCACCGGCACAAAGCAAAAGACTCGCACCCGGCTATACCATTCCGACTCGGACTCCAACTTCGTAAAGACATCCAGAAACTCCTCGAACCCTACACGAAGGACCAGTCGACACTGCACTCGCCAACACTGATCTCCTCGGCTACATCTATGCTGCCTCTCATCAGTGTCAGTCCTGACATTTGGGTTGCTCAAGTCCGATCTCACACTTGGGGCTATTTAAACTGAAAACTGAAACTGAAAGCTGAAAAGTTAAGTACTGAAAGCTGAATGCTGAATTTTTTAAGCCGAAGTGCTGTTTGATAAACATATTAAGCATTAAATTAAAATTAATGAATTAATTTTAGTTCTAATTCTCTTTAATTTTGGTGATTGTGGTGGTGGTGGTGGTGATGGAATGGTAGTGGTGAAGGTGGCGGTGGGATGGTGGTGGTGGAGAGATGGTGGTGTGATAGTGACGGTGGAATGATGGTGGTGTAGTAGTGGTAGTGGCGACGGCGTGGTAGTGTGGTAGTGGTGGTGGTGGCAGAGTGATGGTGGTGGTGGAGTGTACTAATGGTGGGTGGTAATGGTTGTGGTGGTGGTGAAGTGATGGTGGTAGGGGTGGAGTGGAGTGGAGTGGAGTAGCGGCGGTGGTAATGATTGTGGTAGTGGTAGCGTTGTGGTGGTGGTGGTGGTGGAGTGATGGTGGTGGAGCGGTGGTGGTGGCGATGGTGTTGGTGGAGTGATGGTAGTAATGGTTGTGGTAGTGGTAGCGTGGTAGTGGTGGTAGTGGAATAGTGATGGTTGTGGTGGTGGTTACGTGGTAGTGTAGTGATGGTGGTAGTGGTGGAGTGGTGGCAATTATGGTGGTTGTGGTTCAATGGTGGTGTTGTGGCGGCGGCGGCGGCGTGGTAGTAGTGGTAGGGGTGGTGTGGTAATGGTGGTGTAGTGGTGGTGGTGGTGGAATGGATTGGACTAGTGGTGGGTGGTAATGGTTGTGGTGGTGGTAGCTTGGTGGTGGTGGTGAAGTGATGGTGGTGGGGGTGGAATCAAGTGTACTAGTGGTGGTGGTAATGATTGTGGTAGTGGTAGTGTCGTGGTGGTGGTAGTGGAGTAGTGGCGGTGGTGGCGGCGGCGGCGACGGTGGTAGCGTGGTAGTGGAGTAATGATGGTGGTGGCGGTGGTAGAGTGGTGGCAGTTGTGGTGGTGGAGTGCTAGTGGGAGTGGTGGCGGTTGTGGTAGTGGTGGTGGTGGTGTAGTGGTGGTTGAGTGATGACAATGGTGGTAGTGGTGGTTGAATGCAAGCATATAAGAATTCAGCCAAAATTAAGTAGCTCAAATTTTAAGTGGCACTTAATCTGTTAAGAAATGTAAAATGTGATTATCAAACTTACTTAATCACTTATTATTTAATTGTTTCAATTTTAAGTGCTGAATATGGGATATCAAACAACCCCTTGGTTGCCCACTTAGTTTTTAATTCATAAAAAAGAAAAAGAAGGTTATATTATTCTTTTAACTTGAATAACATCAAAAAATTGAAATCATAATGCAATCCAGTTATAGTGCTTTATAATTTGTTTTTTTTGTCATCATTTTTTAAATTAATTATATATCTTGATGAAAGGAACAAGAAATAGTATATATATATATGAACCAAAGTTTAAAAAAAAGTTCATATATAACAATGTTGATGCCAAAATCTGGACGGTCAATCCGAGCTTCGTCTTTGTAGCAGTTCCTGCAA
This sequence comes from Rhododendron vialii, assembly GCF_030253575.1. Lineage (NCBI taxonomy): Eukaryota > Viridiplantae > Streptophyta > Magnoliopsida > Ericales > Ericaceae > Rhododendron > Rhododendron vialii. The sequence goes on along the minus strand of NC_080562.1, from coordinate 20,307,268 downwards.
GAAGTCCGATGACCGGAGGTGTTTCCAGTCGTGGACCCTCCGATGGTTAAGTTAGTATCTGATTGAGAAAGATTATTTGCTCTGTAATTCAAGGGGAAAACAGAGTGCGTACCTTATATTTGCTCACCGTCTGCCGTTTATATACTACCTTGCATAACTTCTAGCTGGCCTCGTGATCATGGTGGAGGTTATCAGCAGTTACCTCCAGTGATGGACCATGTAATTCGGGAGCAATGTGCACCTAGGATCATGGGTGACACACGATCTCGACTCCGGGATTGCCTAAGAGTATTTTTCAACACTTGTGATCATGGGGCGGTTGCCCCACCAAAGACAACTCGGTCGGCCACTTATAAGCCGATTGGCGGTTCCCAGGATAGGTGTCAAATAGTTAACGCTCAGCAGCGACTGTACAAAAATCCCCTCATCAGTAGCCCCCCATTCCCAAGCTGAGTTGCGATCATTTGACGGCACTGGTGATCCAAAGGCGCACCTTTAGGTATATGTTGGCTCTCTCACCATGCGAGGAATCGAAAAGGAAGCTATAACGCAACTATTCCATGAATTTCTGTCCCGTCCCGCCTTGCAATGGTTCCTTACTCTTGAACCATCCAAGAAAAGGACTTGGGAAGATATTGGGACAACCTTTGTAGCCCAATATGACTTCAATGTCGATCTGAAAATGACCACAAAGGAACTAGAAAGTACTAAGATGGGTAAGAAAGAAAGCTTCGCTGATTTTGTAAAACGTTGGAGAGCCAAGGCCGTTCAAATGCAAAACAAGCTGGATCTTAAGGAACATATACGAATCATAACAAAGAACTTGCCAAGCTCCTTTGTCCCATACATGGTTCTTTCCCAAGCCGCCCCAAATTTTGAAACTTTCTATGACTCTGGGTTGGCTGTAGAGGAAGCCTTACGGGATGGTACCTTGGAGAAAAAGGTAACGGGATCAAAGTCCAAAATAGCATACTCTGATAACAGCAACGTTCTTTTTGGGAATACCAATCAGGCCGGAACCTCATCTGCCAAACCCGCCGAAGTTAACCAGATCTCCGAAAAATCAAAATCTCAAAACCGAGCCTTCACCCAATTCAGCACCCCCAGATCTACATTACTTAAGAAACTCACAGAAATTGGGGTGTTGAAACCTTTCCAACCACCACAAACTATTCCACCAAACATAAACCAAAGCGTTTACTGTGAATTCCATCAGATGCCTGGCCATACTTTCGACAACTGCATTCGCCTTCGTCATGAGATCCATCGACAATAAGGTTATTGACACCCCTCCTCTAGATAAACCAAACACCATCTCAAACCCTATACCATAACATAACACCCTTTTCATATCAACCAAATCGCCCCAACCCCAGACCAAGCCACCCAAGATTTTAACCCAACCTTCTTCATTACTCCTGATATCGAACCTAAACCGATTGTGGAAATTCCCAAGGAAACTGCTTTTTGCTTCTGTGGGAATGAGAAAATACGTGGGGAGACCTCGTTTCTGATTGGGAAGAATTTGAAACAGCCAACTTTCAGAGGGATGCTGAACCGCCATTCGAGCTTGGATGGGAAGTTGATTGGTAGAATGTTCATGCTGACCCTCTCGATGGACTTTCTCTATACATGATGTTCAAAAGCCAGAACGAGAACTATTATATCCCTCAAGAAGTTCCTGTAGGGGAATGGGACCCAACCCAGATGAGTATCAGCTTTTAGCCAGAGATGACCCGTTGGATATGTTCTTTCTACTTGCAATGTTTGCTGAAGAATACCAACCCTAGATGGCAGCCTGCAGTTGGCCAGAACTTGCTCCACTTCGTCCGGACTTCTAACAATGATTTTGACAGCAATGTCGGCCATACCCCATGGCATCCGAATCCAGGATTCCTATAGCCTGAGGAAGAGATAGCCAATAGTGAGTTTAACCCCATGGATTACATTGTGGAAGAAGTTGAATCAGAACCATCAGTCACCTTCCCGGAGGACGTTGATGTCGCCATGACGAACTTGTGGGAAGACGAACTGGGGACCAAAGCAAGTCCATGGGCCAACTCCGAAGTTGTCAACATAAAAGTAGGGAATGAGGAATGGACTGTTAACAAAGTAGTAATAGAAGCTGGGCAATGGAAGCCAGAGGATCTTTGGGAAGATCTGGTTATCGCCGATCTAGCATCCAACCTCCAGGATACCACCATTGGAACCAAGCGCAAGGCACCCATTGACTTATGAAGTGAGGAATCAAAGTACCGCCAGATTAATCATCTGACTAGGAGTGGCCGTATCTATCAACCTCCTAACCACCAAATCGGAGAATCCTCTAACCCCGCAGCTCCACCAGCTAAAGAGCCCTCTAACCCTTTTATTATCCCGACCAAAAACACTTTCCAACCTTTTGCTCCACCAGCCAAAATGCCTTCTCATCCTGAGAAAAACCCCGAAGGAATGATCAAGCAACAACTCGAGCAGACTCAGGCTAAAATGTCTGTTTGGGATGTACTTGTTCACTCCACTCGCCATCGTGAAGGACTCATTCAAGCCCTTTCCCATCTAAAAGTTTCTTCCACTATAACCCCTAATGAGCTTGTGGCACTTATCAAAACCATACCCATCAAGCATGCCATAACCTTCACCGATCGAGACCTGCCCACTGAAGGAACTAATCATAACAGACCACTCCATGTCACCCTGAAATGCCGTGATAAATGGGTCATGGTAATCCTAATTGACAATAGGTTAGCAATCAATGTTTGCCCGCTCCGTGTTGCTTACTACTTGGGGTACAAAAATAAGGGCTTCTCTCCGTTAGAAGTCAAAGTCCGAGCGTATGACAACACCCGTCGAGATGTAGTCGGGACCCTAATGCTTCCTATGACCTTCGGATCCTACCAAACTGAGGTGGAATTTCATGTAGTAAGCATCTCTCCAACAGAAAATTTGTTTGGGACTTAAGACAGGTATGCTTACCATTCACAGAGACTCTGGAATTCGTGCCCCACTCTTGGAAATTCAGCATGGTGAGGAAGACATTGCTCTGGGAGGCTTCTCGCTGGATACTTCCAATTCTGTCTTATCGGTCAGGATCGATAATGACTTTGTCAGTAGTAATGTCGCCATAAAGATAATGAAGAAGATGTCCTACATGCCTGGTCTAGGACTAGGAAAGAACTTACAAGGACCTGCAAAGTTTGAAGGCAGAGGAACTCTGATACGCACAACCGGTCTTGGCTACCTACCTTCAGGCGACGTTAAGGTGAAAAAGGGAGACAAATTAGAAGATTATTTTGTTAAAGAGAAAACAAAGCAAGTCTACCAAGGGCAGCTAGAATCATTTTGGAATAAGGAAACCAATACTTTGAGATATTTGCCAATGATGTCTGGCCAGAGAGTGAGGAAGAATTTGAGGCTGCAAAAGAATCGGGGAAGCCAACCAATTGGGTTGAGGTCTTTAACATGGGGAGTCTAGCGATCCTGTTCAAAGAGGACGAACCAATGGATACAGTTATGGAAGCTGAAGTGCTGGTACTGGGACATGAGGTCCTCGAAGACCCAACTTCGCTCATCATGGACACCGCTGGAGATTACAAGAATTGGACTTTCTTACCGAGTGCAACATGTCATGGGTCTGATTCTGAGTTCGAGTCCAAGTCATCCGAGTCCTCTAAGTCTTTTGAGTCTGTTGAGTTCGAGTTGGTGCCTGCTGGCCCAATTCCTCATAATTTGTACTTTGAATTTGAGTCTACCCGCATGTATGGTGCCCCCGAGGCCTTTACTGATGATGAAATAAATGAACCTGATTTCGCTTACTTCCTTGATTTTGAAATAAATTGTGTCGACCCTGATGATGAAGAAATCGATTTCGATGGGGACATCCCTAAAGAAATCCGATCCCTAGTCGAAAGGGAAGATGAGAGACATGTTCAGCCTGTAAAGGAAGAAGTTATTTTAATAAAATTGAGAGATGAAGGGAATCCCCGGATGATTCAGATCGGTTTCTCGTTGTCTGCAGAAGAGCGTCAAGCTCTCATAAGTTTGCTAAAAGAATTCAAGGATGTTTTCGCGTGGTCGCATGCTAATATGCCCGGAATCGATCCCGAAATCGTGGAACACCGAATCCCCCTTCACCTCGATGCAAAACCTATAAAGCAAAAATTGAGGCGTATGAGACCTGATTGAGTGCTTAAGATAAAAGAAGAAGTCACTAAACAGATCAATGCAGGATTTCTAATAGTAACTGAATACCCTCAATGGGTCGCAAACATCGTTCCCGGCCCTAAAAAGGATGGTAGAATTAGGGTCTACATTGATTTCAGGGACCTAAACAAAGCGAGTCCAAAAGATGACTTCCCGCTACCGCACATTGATGTATTGGTTGACAACACTGCTGGGCATGCTTTGCTTTCTTTCATGGATGGTTTTTCGGGATACAACCAAATCTTCATGGCCCCAGAGGATCAGTAAAAAACCACATCTATCACTGAATGGGGAACTTATTACTACCGGGTGATGCCTTTCGGGCTAAAGAATTCAGGATCTACTTATTAGCTAGCCGCTACGACCTTGTTGCACGATATGATCCACAAGAAAGTAGAGGTTTACGTTGATGACATGATTGTCAAGGCGAAGGAGCGAGAAGGACACGTACCTGCACTCAGGAATTTCTTTGAGAGAATCAGAAAGTACAGGATGCGCCTTAACCAAGCCAAATGCACATTTGGGATTACAGCTAGAAAAATGCTCGGATTCATGATTACCGCTCGAGGAATTAAGGTCAAACCATCAAAAATCAAGGCTATTCTAGAAAAGGACGTAAGAAGTTTCCTCGGCAAGGTGCAGTTTATCAGTCGGTTCATTGCCAAATTAACTTCAATCTGCGAACCAATCTTCCGCCTGCTTAAGAAAGGTGTGTCATTCAAATGGGATGACAAGTGCCAGATAGCTTTTGAGGCAATTCGAACTTATCTGCAAAATCCACTGGTATTAAAGCCCCCCGTACCGGGAAAACCTTTGATCCTATACCTGTCAGTCACTCCGTCTTCTATGGGGTGTATGTTGGCACATGAAGGAGACGATGGGGTTGAAAGGGCTGTCTACTATCTGAGCAAAAAGATGGTCAGATGTGAGGAGCGTTATACTCCGTTGGAGAAAACATGATGGGCATTTGTCTGGGCTTCCAAGAAATTGAGACATTATATGCTAGCCTATCCAGTAAGGCTAATTTCTCGAATGGATCCCCTCAAGTACCTATTTGAGAAACCGGTTCTTACGGGGAGGATGGCTACTAATGTTATCAGAATTTGAATTAAAATATGTCACCAGGAAGTCCGTAAAAGGAAGAGCTGTCGCTGAATTCTTAGCTGAATGCCCAGTTGAAGGAGGTGAAGATGCCGAGTTTAAGTTTCTCGACGAAGACATAATGACTCTAGCTGAAGATGTTTGGAAGTTGTACTTTGACATGGCTGCTAATCAGAAAGGGTTTGGAATTGGCTCGCATTCAAGTTAAATTTTGAGGTCACCAACAATCAAGCAGAGTACGAGGCTTGCATTGTAGGTATGGAAGCAACAATCGAAATTGGTATAGAGAAATTGGAAGTGGTAGGAGATTCCAATTAGGAAGTGTCGCAGGCCAATGGTGATTAGAAAGTCAAAGCAGAGAAGCTAAAGCCGTACCATCAAGATCTTGAGGATCTCATTCCTCATTTCAATAAGGTAACTTTTACTCATGTACCGAGGCTCCAGAATCAATTTGCGAATGCCTTGGCAATGCTGGCATCCATGGTTGAGATTCTTATCAGTGTGAAGCTAAGGCCAATTGTGATCGAAGAAAGGGATGCACCGGTATACCAGCATGTCATGGTCATTGATGAGCCTGATGATGGTCACCCTTGGTATTATGACATTTGGAGATTCATGGAAAGAGGATAATACCCCATTGAAGCAAACAAGAAAGACAAAATCGCTCTCCAGAGGATGGCAGCTCAGTACATCATTTCTGGAGGAAATCTATATCGAAGGTTGCATTGCAGCATGCACAAGTTATGCATCCATGCAGAGATAAGAAGGGTAATGGAAGAAATTCACGAAGGTGTGTATGGCCCTCACATGAACGGCATGATGCTTAGGCAGGGATATTTCTGGTCCACCATGGAGACAGAATGTGTGAAATACGTACGGCGATGCCACAGATGCCAGATCCATGTCAACCTCACACATGTCCCACCTTCTGAACTGCTTCAAATGACCTCACCATGGCCTTTCTCAGAATGAGGAATCGACGTCATCGGAAGGATCGTGCTAGCGGCATCTAACGGTCATAAATTCGTTTTGGTGGCCATTGATTAATTCATGAAATGGGTAAAAGCTGCTTCTTATGCCACTCTAACCATAGTTCAGGTTGCACACTTTATCAAGCAAAATGTCATCTACCGATATGGAGTCCCTCAGGCGTTCGTGTTTGACAATGGGGTTCATTTCAAGGGACGAGCCAAGGAAGTTTTGGATGAGTTCCGGATCCAAGTGCATAAGTCAACAACCTACCGGCCACAAACCAATGGAGTCGTGGAAATAGCTAACAAAACAATCAAAGCCATTCTGGAAAAGACCATTCAATCTGCAAGAGATTGGTATGAGCAGTTGTCGTTAGCTTTATGGGTATCACACGTCCATACGCACACCAACAGGGGCAACCCCTTACTCCTTAGTCAACGGTATGGAAGCTGTACTTCCCATTGAGTTAGAAGTTCCATCTCTTCGAACTATGATCGAGTGTGAGGTCCAGGAGGCAGAATGGTTAAGTAATCGATTTGAAGAGCTCATGTTGTTCGATGAACTTCGGTTGAGGGCCCTCTATCATATTCAAGGATATCAGAGAAGGATCGTGAGCGCATTCAATAAGAAAGTAAAGCCTAGGGACTTGACAGAAGATGATATGGTTTTAAAGGAAATCCGGGCACCAGTTTACGATCCACGCGAAAAGTTTCGACCAAAGTGGTCCGGGCCGTACATCATTAAGACCATCCTGTCTGGAGGGGCTACGCTGCTTATTGACTTGGATGGAAACGAGTTTTCAACTTTGGTCAACCTGGATCAACTCAAGCGCTACTATCCCTGAGAGAAGCTCGCTGGGCTGAAAACCGCAAGGGCGGACAGTCCTAGGGAAAAAATTAGAGCAAAAGCCTGCTATGTTGAAAACCCGCAAGGGCATCCTAGGCAAAAAATTAAGACATACAACAAATGAACTCCCTAGGCCGAAAACCCGAAAGGCGGTACTAGGAAAAATTTAGAGCACAAAAGGAGAGTATCAAAACCAGAGTGAACCCTACCCTGAACTACATTATGACCTGATTCCTTTGCAACAAGGATATGTAGGCAGCCTCACTCTGAGGCCCGTTCACAATCAATCAAAATAAAAATTCAGGTTGAATTCGAAGAGCCGAATCAAAGAGGGAGAAACCCTCCACGACTCATTTTATTATAATAATTGCTTCTAACACATAGGGTTGAGCATGACTTTCAAAAACAAAAAGTGCAATATGATGAAAGCGGGTCCACAATTTATTATATGGTTAGGGTAGTAGGATCGAGTCAGTTTCCTTGAGCTCCAACCCTCGCAGTGATATCCCTTATGAGCCATTTCCGGTAGCTCCCGCGTGCCACCACAGACGGGTAAGGATGCACATCAGTCACCTCGTGAGTCCTCCAAAATCGCTAATAGTTGCAGAGAACGGGGTGGCGAAAGAGAGGCAGAATACATCTACCACAACCTCTACAGGGGCCTCCTGTCTAAGGCCAAGCTGACGCTGAATCCGGTAGAGAATATAAAAGGTGAAAGCCTCTAAACCAGCAAGAACGACCCACTGGGGGCCCATGAAGTGCACTGTCATAGGCGGAAGGTCTAGCCACGGATACCTCCAAGAAATAGTCTCAGCCCGCAAACGCTTAAAGAAGTTGACCCACTCAGAAATTCGTCTGTCCGCGAACTCAAAGTATCGTAGAGACAACAACCTAGCCTCATACGCCCAGTTGCCAGGAGGGATGGTTAACACGTTCACTTTGTCACAAAGCCAAATCTGCAAAAGAGAGAAAAACAAGTAAGAAATTGTAGAAAGCCAAACCGAGCACTGAGGTAAAATGGGAACGTGAGAAAAACCCGAAAAAGGAGAGCTGAGTGAGAAGCCAACCTATAGGAGGAGAGGACTACCCCTGAAAGTCTCAGTTTCTCCAAAGCAAACCTTGTCCAAACCCATCAATGTCTCAGCCAAGACCATCGGGATCACATCCTTCTGAGCCTCGATTTGAACGGCAATGCTGACTAGTGCCGAGCTAGCATGGCCGACGGAAGGCACCAAGGGGTAAGCTACAAGCAGGCACCAAGAGGTAAGCTGCAAGCAGGCACATCCAAAGAGCAGTCATGCGCCGAGTTTGATAGGTCATGTTTGCAAGATCACCAGGAGGAGAGAACATCTCAATAAGTCGCATTGTGTTAAGATGACCATCGCTAACTAAGTAACGGGCAGCACCACCACTCAATCCAAGGACCGAGGCCAAAACCTTGTAGATGATCTCACGTACAGGAGGGATGATAACTTCCCCCAAGCCGAAGCCACCAAGGTATGCACGGATCTCCTCGACGATGGGACAAAGCTCTTGCTTGCCAAAACAGAACATGTGGACCTCCGGATCCCAGAAACTCGTGGCTGCCCTCAAAAGCTTGAGGCGGAGACGGATGTTGTGAAGGTATCTCATGGCGTAGAGGCCATGGGCCCGGAAGTTGAGCCAATCGACGCCCTCCATTAAAGCCAACCATGGGTGAAGTGAACCAGTGAGAGAAAGAGCCATTTGGAAGAAGATAGAGCTTTAGAAGGAGGAGAGTTGAGTGGGATGGGAAGAATTTGAAGTTGAAGACCTGAATTTATAGGAAGAATAGAGGGGACAACTTCAACTTTCAAAAAGTCTCGGGCTTCGAAAAGTACAAATTTTCCATGAGTCTTGCATAGGAAAAGGTTTGGTCATAGCATGGAAGCACAATGCAGACATGCATTGGCACAAAAATGCAATTGCACAGGTCAAATTTCAACCATCGGGCAATTTGTATTGGGAAACAGCAAAACGCAGACTGTCAGGAAAACAACCAAGTGCGGCATAATGCAAAAGCGTGCGATATATCGAATCCGGGAAAAAGGCACGGTGTAGCATTGATACCCCCCGCAAGACCTTACTAAATAACATACGGCGTTTTGAAGAAACGCACGGCATATTATGTCTGCATTTCTGCAGTTTTTGACAGCAAGGGTATGGAATGAATTTGAGGCATTTTGGGGCATCACCAACCACCAGAACACACTCCAATAAGTATTTGGGACTTCAGGGATGTTTTGCTTTGGGTCAACTCTCGAAATTCAAGTCAATCCCATTCTCAAGCCGCATTAAGACATCAAATCGCGTTTTGGGTCGTTCCAAGTCATTTCTTTGAGTCGCACAGGTCCCAATGGCCTAAACGCGACTTAGTCCAAGTTCCGGTTCGAGTCCCAAGTCAAAAAATAAAGTTGTTACCTTTCAAAGTCAACATCTTCCTAGTTTTCAAGAGTGTTCCAAGCATAAGGTCAAACTTTTGAGTCGCAAATCAAGTTTTAAAGGTCGTCATTGAGTTCGTAGCATGGGCGTTTATGTAAATTCTCGGATATGATGTCAATTCTTCAAAGTATATTCGATTACATCTTTGATTTCTACTCCTTTGTCAATATATTCCCCATTGTAGGCCCTATATCGGGCTCGGTTTCGTGATCAATGACTAGTTGTACATTCCGGTAAGTATCTTAGTTGCTCAACTTTCTCTGTATAGTTGCAATTAAAGAAATTGAATGACAAAGACATTGAAAGAACAATTTTTGTGCATAGATATATAAACCCAGGGGCATCCATGGGTCAAAGTACATGGCAAAATGAGGCTCTCAAGCTCGATGCTCAAAACCCTATCTACCAAGGGTAAATAGGCACCCAACAAAAGGAAGTACACATGCTCCACCAAAAAGGCAAAAGCAAGAGAGGAAACTCAATCCTCGTCCTCATCACCATCCTCGTCCTCTTCAGAGACCTCCTCTTCTGCCTCGAAACTAGCAACCTCCTGACTGTGAGTAGCCCTAGGCATAGTACTCCCAGAAGAATCCTCCAGGTCAATGTCTTTAAGCTCGTCGGTCTCGTCCAAAATGGCAATGGGCTCCCCCTCGGTCCCACCAGAGTGCCGCTGTCTCTTCGATGGCCTTTCCTCCTGAGAGCCGGCAGAAGAGGCCTGTTGCACTGGCATGCGAATAGACTTCCGGCGTAATCCCCGTAAAGCCCTTCCTCTAGCCTGCAATAGAGTAACATTCGCGCCATAATCTTCAATAAAGGTGATAATAGTAAAAGTAAGCAGCTAAGATTCAAGGGTTTACCATCGTCCCTCCGATGCGAGTCAGTACCGGTGGAGAATGGCCCATGGCATATTGTCGCACGAGCTGCTCCAGGCCCATCATGGGTGCCGCCATCTCCCTAGCATACTAAGGAGTCACCTATGCAATGAAAATGTTAATAAGGATGTGTAGTGACAATAGCAAACATACGAAGGGAATAAAAGCATATCATACCTGAGCAAGGAACTCTGGAGGCTCGACTGTAGGACGTGGAATCTCCACTAGGCTGGGGACTCCCTGAGCAGTCACCACGTCCACTGTCCAGGAAAGCGTAGGCAACCTGGCTCCGCTCTGGCTTGCACCATCACCGCGGCCTCCACCTCCTCTTCCCCTATCTCCTCTTCCTCCTCTACCACCCCCCTGCCTACTGCGTCGTCTCCCAAGCAGCGCGTATCCCAAAGCTCTGCATCAAGTACCGAGCCTGGTACTCTACGTAGTCGCACTTGCCTGGAAGAGTGGCTCCAACTCGGGATCAAGCCACGTGAACTACTCGATCTCCCTCAGAGTGTACTAGACCGTTCTCTGCACAAGAGGAGGGAGTGGCCCAGGGACTCGGAAGGTGTCCAACCTCAACGACTGACGTGATACCCGATCACCCAGGTACCACTACCAGCCGTAAGGGGACTTTAGCAGCACTCTCCCCTTCGTCACTTCCCTGCTCCGAGCTATGTACGGAGTCTCAACACGATCCCAGATGCGCCAGTAGACCTGTAATCAAAAGTAAGCAATATCAGGATATTATTCAAGTTGAAACGGGCATGAAGATCGAGAATCCAACATAACAAAAAAAAAAGGGGAAGAAAGAGCATTGGTACCCGATCGGGACGCAGCTCGTCCAAGTAGAGGAAGTAGGTGTTCAAATTGCCCTGTCCTTTCTTCACTCCTTGATGCTCCTTTGACCATCGCAGAGCTCAAAGGAGTATCACGTCGTCAAGGCACGAAGTATCGAGAGGGTACATGTCAAGGACCTCGTACGTCCAAAGCTGTAAATCAAAGCATCAAGAGTTAGCACAAGATATGCAACAAATGAATGGAAAGCTAACTGGACACAATAGAAGTTTTGAGATATACCTCCCAGACCCTCCAGTAGCTGCCAAGGGTCTTCCCCACTCCTCGGGAAAGAGACCCCATGAAGGCATAGCACGCCCCTAGTGTTGCGCCGCCCCAATCAAGGTGAGCGATCTCCCCAACATTCCTCAGTGCCGACAAGAAGGAAGGGTGTGCTCGGTTGCGCCTGTTAGGAAACAGGGACACACCGAGAATGTACATTAGGAAGCACCTCGCCATCTGCTCCTCCTGGACCCTGCCCACCGGAGGCTCCGTCTAAAAGTCCAAAAGCTGAGCGTACTGGGCATCCTCCGTCTCCGCCCTCAATACGTACCCCAGCATCAACCTCTGAAACTCGGGACTCCTCCCCGTCGCAGAATCATAAGGGATGGGGTCACCTCTGACCCTCAGACCAGTGATCGCTGAGAAGTCCAAAGGTGTCACCGTCATCTTTCCAAAAGAGAAGTGGAATGAGTTTGTCGTGTCCCACCACCTCTCGACAAGTGCCCTCACAACCTAGCGATCATTGCTCGCCCTCGTAAGTACCCTGACCAACTCTTCAAACCCTACCTCCCTCACCATCTCCCTCACTGCCTCAGGGCGTCTCTCCCAGAATTTTGGCACATCAACCGCCCCACAGTAGCACGAGATCGTAATCGCTTGTTGCAATAAATTGACAGTATTCAGAAAATATGCATAATACTTGAAGCAGGCATGATATTCAAAGCAAAGAAATGAAAGCATGGTGCATTGGAATTTGAAATGCGAGCATTTAAAATGTACCTTTTCTCGTCGTAAGGAAAGGTGCTGCTGTGGGTCCCTCAAGACCAAGGACTCATCGTACGTGGGCCTCTCTACTTGTAAGCGTCCAAAAGACAGGGCACCACTACCTGCTGGAAGGGCACGTAGGTCAGCTCGCTATAAACCCCTCGACCCGCTAAGGTTGCTGTCGCCTCATCCATAACTTTCCACCGAGGGGCTACCTCACCCTCAACTTCCTCCTCACCCTGTGGCTTTCTAGTAGCCCCAGCCTGGAGCTCTCTTTCTCGATCCTTAAGTAAGGCCGTTGCCAGTCTGGGCACCCCTCGTAGTGTCTCTACCAAGTCCTCAAGGGACGCTGCCTCTAAGTAGTCGCCCATTCCAATAGGTTGCGATGACCCTGCACCCTCACCACTGCCTATAAACATGGCTGGAGTCTCCTGCTCATGTGCTGACTCCTTTGCGACAACGGGGCCCTTCCCCAATTCAGTTCTAGGTGGCCTCATGGGAGAAGCCTCCATCTCCTCCGCTGCCCTCTCCGAGCCACCACCACTCTGGGTCTCCATGGCCCTCTCCTCTAAACCTACTGCAACTTTCGATCGGCCCGCAGCCTCGTTCTCACCCCTCGGTGCCATTGCACCCGAACCTTCCGTACTTTGGCCGTTGCCGGCCACCCCTCTGCTGCTGTCACCGCCGCCACTCACCACGGTAGCCGAGGCCATGGCCTCCTCGGCCATGGTGGTCAAGAACAAGGCCTTGGGAGTCTCCAAAACCTCCCCGATCACCGTGTCGCCCTCCGAAAGGACCGGGGGTGGTATAACCTCAACCCTTGGTGGTTAATCACCACCGGGTATCTCGCTACCATCCATGATCAATGAAAAAGAGGGAATGGCCGAGAGAGAAAGAGAGCACCGAGAAAGAGAGAGAGATGATCGAGAGAGAAAGAGAGCATCGAGAGAATGAGAGACGATCGAGAGAGGAAGAGATGTTGTGAGAGAGAGAAAGAATAGAGAGGGTCGAGAGAAGAGCGCGAGAATTCGAACAGTGGGGCATACTGTGTACGCCTCACCCGTTTATACCTTCCCCTCGAACCGGTTCGCCTGGAACGGAACTTGGACCGGGTTCAAAACCCATAGCACTGTACGACATTCCACCTAGGACGCACGCCATAGAAATCTGACATGCATAATTCTTCGGTCCTGAGCCCTGTTCAAAGATTATTTGGATTCCTAAAATTCAATTTTGGGCCCCGTGCCTAGTTAATAGTGCATTTTTCAAGAATCAAACTAGATTTGGTACGCCGTGCGCCGTTCGGCAGTCCCACGCGACATTGTTTCTATTTCGACAGTTCAAATTCTGAGATCAGTATCGTAGCATTTGAGGCCGTGATGTTTGGATTCGTTTTAATTTTGTTCAGAAATGATGAAAGCAGGTAAATATGGAGGAAAAGGGGCTTTCATTTCATTAACCCGAGATAACCCCAAGAATTTTCATTACACAAAAAAAAAAAGAAAAAAAAGAAATCCTACTACCCCTGTCATTTCTTCTTTTTCATCCTCTTTCTTAGTCACTCCCTTCGTCGGAAGCATCGTTCACACCATCTGAATGGTCGTCGAAACCGTTCGGATTCCCCTTGGAGTCCTCTGCGGTATCGTTGGACTCGCGTTCCGGTGTGAAGTCGGGGTCATGCTTGTAATCCTGTGCATCGAAGGCGAGGTCTTGAAGGTTGGAGACCGCACGACGGAGGGTGGGTTAGTGGAGATGAGCCTCGCGATTTGAGCGTTAAGTTGTTCGATATCCTCCCGGTAAAAGGCCATTTCGGCCTCAAGGGAGATCACATGCGCGATGAGGCTATTGTCTGCCATTCCTGTGCTCATAAATCTTGTGTATAAGCTATTCTTGAAAGTGTGGAAGAGATGTGAAGAGTTTTAAAGAGATTTTGTTGGTGATGCATGGAATGAGGCACCGCCCTCCTTTTAAAGGGGCATTTGTCGTCGAAAGGGCACGCCTGTATTAATGGGCACCCTTAAACCAGCCGACTGTTCTTGGAAATCGAAGAGTTGTATGGAAAGTTTAAACACCGCGCGGTATCATGCTCAACCGCACGGCATTATGGTTCCACATGATTAAATCATTTTTTTCCCTTGGGATTTGTTCGAGCCAACCACCAAAATCGTTCTCGGGAATGAAATATCCTGGCCGTCTTGTATTAAGAATCTATTAGAATGTTGTGCCTTGGTCAAAAGGATAATCTCGTCCCCGGAGACTCACCATATTCGTATTTTTCGCCATATTTGCGTCCCTGGGACTCGTAGTATTTTCGTTCATTGGGACTTGTCGTTTTCTCGTCCCTGGGACATGTATTATTTTCATCTTTTAGAATTCACTATGAATTTTTGCCTCGCCTCAAATTTTGCCCCCTGAGGGCTCGTCTCGAATTTTCGCCCTTCGAGGGCTTGTCTAGCCTCAAATTTCGCCCCTTGAAAGCTCGTCTCGAATCTTCGCCCTTCGAGGGCTTGTCTCGTCTCGAATTTTGCCCCCTGAGGGCTCATCTCGAATTTTTTCCCTTCGAGGGCTTGTCTGGCTTTGAATTTCGCCCCCTGAGGGCTCGTATCAAATTTTCACCTTTCTAGGGCTTGTTTTGTCTCAAATTTTGCCCCCTGAGGGCTCGTCTCGAATGTTCGCCTTTCGAGGGCTCATCTCGAATTGTCGCCCTTCAAGGGTTCGTCTTGCCTCAAATTTTGCCCCCTGAGGGCTCGTCTCGAATCTTCGCCCTTCAAGGGCCTGTCTCGTCTAGAATTTTGCCTCCTGGGGGGTCATCTCGAATTTTTGCCCTTCGAGGGCTTGTCTCGCCTCGAATTTTGCCCCCTAAGGGCTTGTCTCGAAATTTCGCCCTTCTAGGGCTTGTCTCGTCTCGAATTTTGCCCCCTGAGGACTCGTCTCAAATTTTTGCCCTTCGAGGGTTCATCTCGAATTTTCGCCCTTTGAGGGCTCGTCTCAAATTTTTGCCCCCTGAGGGCTCATCTCGAATTTTGCCCCCACAGGGCTTGTCTCGAATTTTTGCCCTTTGAGGGCTCATCTCGCACTAATCGTACTATTTACATTTGCTTCCAGTCACCTGAAGACTTGTTTTGAAAGATTTCACGATACTCGACACTACAGGCACTCAATTTTCTAAAGATTGTTGCATGATGTTGTTAGTTGTCTTCCGAGACTCGTTTTTACTTGCATTGTTGCAATTGAACTACGTTGGTCTGATCCCTGCAAACAGGGTACGTAGGCAGCTCCACGAGTGCGACCACCATCGTCATTTGCCTGCATTTCGATTTTCATGCATTTTTTTTTCTCTGTTCAAAAACTTTAGAGCAACGGATTGGGATGCCTATTCTTTAAGCGTCACTCGCACCAACCAATGGTTTTCGAGTTTTGTTAAAGAGGGACTATTGTAGACACACCAATCAGGACCTTGGAGGTTCTTTGAACACCCCGATGATGAAATAAAGGAAACAATACCTTTGAGAGCTTGAATAAAGGACTTCCTTAGCCCAAAAACTCAGATAAGCCCAAAAGCCCTGGACTGGACCTAGAATACCGCACGGAACACTTCTACACCGCGCGGCGCAATAAAACTTATTACGCCGCACGAGGTCATGAGGTTAACCGCACGGCATTTTAGGAAAAAGTTCTGACTGGCTCAGTAAGTTGTCGGCCATGCCCGTTTGAGCCATAGCTACAAAATGACTTAGTTGAAAAAGCACTTCTAGCCCGCCTAGAAAGCACCTCCCTCATTTGAATTCAAAATCCTTGGTTTTTGCCTATAAATACACCCCTCCACTCAGGAGAAAAGGTCCCTTGGCTCCCTAGTCTTTCTCTCTCCTATTGCTTTTACATCCCCTTTCCATTTTCAAGCCTGGAGAAGGGTTGTCCTAAAAGGGCATTCTCTAGGCATTTTCTTTATCAAAATGCTTCATTTTTCTCCTCACCATCAAAGTTAGTCTTTTACTCACTTTGAGACCTTACCTACCAAAAACACCCAATAACCACTCACACCCATAGTCATATCCTTTCTCACCCGATCTTGTCCACACTCATTCATTATCATCCATCCTCATTCAAGCTCAAGATCAAAGGTAAAAACCAAGTCTCCTTGGGCTAGGCCCTATCCTACCCCTGAGGGGACTTTTTCTATAGTTAGGCTTAACCCCTTTGGGTTAAAAACTGACTTAAAAACTATTTTCAAAAACTAAAGCAGCCATTGTATTGGGCATACCTTGCCAAACAACGTTCTGATGCGTCGCGCGGCATAGTATACTAAGATGCGCGGTCTTTTATTAGTTATTGTTTATTTGTTTAAGCTGTCTGGATCATGGCTATTCTTCATCTGGTTTGCTTGTGTTGCTGAGATACTGTCACCAGTACTTTCAGAACAAGACTATATCTATAAGTCATGTTTCATTTCTGAAATAGGGTTTTCTTGATCACCTCGAGTGATCGAATGCATCGAAAGTTGTTTTATCTCCATGGCTTGAAGAAATGGTGTTGTTCCCAAGATGGGTTAGTAGTTGTGAATGTTGTGATATTTTTAAGGAACGTCGCACGGGATGTACAATACACCGGACGTTGTTCTGGGTACTGATGATAGTCTGATGGCAGAGTAAGTAAACCACATGGTATATCATAAGGCCGTGCGTGGCATTATGATAAGTTGTGCAGTAATGGTTTTCATCTTGACAGTTTGTTGATTAGTTATTTTTATTTCACAACATCATACTCTTATCATTTCTGCACAGACAACACCACGTGCATGTTAATGTGATATATCTTCCCATGTCCCTTCCCCTCTTACTTGTTTATTAAAGAGTTCCATTTTTCAAAAGATGTACGAAATTTCCCCCCTTTTTAAAAAAAATGTTTAGTAAAGACCGATTTTGCCGGGCGAGCGGGGTGCTCTTTCAACAAAACTTTCCCCATTAGTAACGTGGCTCCCGAACCCAAAATCTCAACGTTTTTGCTAGACCAAAAGCCTTTCTTTTCAAAACAAACTCTCGGTATCTTGGATCATCCATCTCAAAAATCCAGGTGGCGACTCTTCGAGCGCGCCGGGCTGGGGACCCCACACCGTCCAATCGACCCACGACTAATGGCCTAGATGTATCGTGGCTCTTCGCTCTTCACGCCTGCCAAGGTATAAAAAGGGGGATACCGTCTATCGTCGTTATCACTTCCAAATTAATTCCCTTGTTCCTTCTCCCTCTTTGCTTCGGCTTCGCTCACACTGGATTCACCAGGGGCCTCCGCACCAGGCATCGACACCCTGTTGGAGTCCGTTCCCCCCTTCTCGCCAGAAACTACCCTTCCTCTGGCTGCCTTTCCATCAATTTCTCAAGACCTCTCATTCAAAGAGATATTTTGCGGGTATAAGCTGTGGTTTGGTTTGAGCAGTTTCGCCAAATGCAAGGAACCTTTCCCACCATTGCACGAATACACGGGCGAAAAGCATTTTTTGGAGGGCACCTTCAACTTCTACAACCCTTTCCGGTACATAGTTCTGACACCCCTCTGGAAAAGTCCATCCGAAACCCACTCTACACCAATCGACTTGGAAACTACTTCCTCAGACAAAGAAATGGCCGATCCTGATACTGCTGACCATCCAACTGTAGACACCTCCCAAATGGGGCATCGACATACAGATTGATCAAGTTTGTTTGGTTTCACTTCATAAACCAAGATCGTGGATATTCCCATGGCTAGGAACATCACCACACGATAACGGTTATCATCAAAATAGAGTCCCCACCTAGTTTATAAAAACTAGGAAAAAGATAAAGATTCCGGGTATGGGAGCCAAGAGTACAATAAGGGAAAGGTGTTAGGCACCCCTCTTTGCCTAGTCATAAGACTAGCCCATAATCATTCAACATATGATTAGTACTTACTTTATTTAATTCTAAACACATAAATTGATTTTAGCCTTTAACAGTTGATAAGGTGAGCCAGAATGATAATTGAAGAATGCATTAAAATAAGTAGAAAACAAACAGGCTGTCCCAGAGAAATGGATTCCACGGCCGGTGAATGGATGTCACGGCCGAGGGATCCTCTTGGATCAATATACCGGCCGAAAGATCAAAGACCCAACCGATGTTCTTCCTCACACAGACTAAATGATTAACAGAGAATAAGAATGCTACGATTAATGTACAAAATCATAAAAGAACCAAACCATAGGCCCCTGGGCCTCACCACCTTGATCCTTCAGTTGCTTGATTGCTTCGGATTGAGGATGATTGACTGATTTGCTTCTTGAAAACCCTAGGGTTAGGGTTTATACTTAGGGGGTTTGATCGTTGGATTGCGACTGCCTTCGGGGGGTTAGGGCTTTTGTAGGGGAAATATGAGAGAATGTTTTTGCAGAATTTCGTGGCTAAAGAGGGTTGATTGTGATGATTTTTCGGAACCCTAAGTGCCTCTTTATATAGGCAATTGGTGACTCACTCTGGCCAATCAAATGGCATGAATCAATAAAGTAGTATAGGGTAATAGGATCTCTAGACGAAATCTGCTTCATAGCCCGAATGCATCGGAAAAAGGCTGCTAGAGTTTTGAGAACGGATCAAACGTTTGACAGAACATTCTAGAATATGGAAAATAGACGATCTGGCAGTCGACCAATCGATCTGGCGCGCAAGGAATAGATATGGCGGCCGATGAATTGATCTAGCTACCAAGGAATCAATCTCTCAGGGAGATTTTCAAGCAACATGTTTCACAGGTGAAAGAATGAAGTTGAGGCCGTGAGATAGATCTTACGACTAACAGATGGATTCTCCTAGGATTTTGAATTTATGTTCGAAAGGCTATATGGCTCTGAATTGGGTCCTGTAAGTGGCTAAAAGTACTCACCAAAAGTCCCAGGGTTTACGAGAAGTCAATCAGCAATCACTGTATCCATTCATCATCGGGATGGTCCCCAAGGTGGGACTTGAAATAATCATTAGGCCAAATTGGGGTGTCTACAAATGTCCCTCTTTGACTGAACTTAGACGGATTGCGAGACATGTTTAAGTAAGAGTCAAAGCTGTAAAACAACTTCAATTTGGTCGAACCACTATTCCAAGGGTTTTTGAAAAAAGGTTTTAGTTATGGTCGGGCCGGGAGGCTGCCTATGTATTCCATAAGGGAAATTCAGACCAATCGTAGTTCGGGGGAAAATAAAGAAAAATAAAAAGTTTAGAGGGTTAGAGACAGAAGACGAACCTTCGGGCTTTAAAAGCCGTAGTGCAACGTACCTAGGCTGTGCCAGGATTTTGGTGGAAAGTAGTTAAAGGAGCACTGGGCTGCCAGGGAAGTTTTTGCGGAGATCAACTTCAGAATTTTAGGATAGATCAGTACACAGAGGGTGAGTCATTTACTTTCTTGATCATCCTTACTTTGACTGAGGGGAGCTCGGTAGGGTAACCTATCCTTGTGAATGAGCTTGATGGAATTGATATAATTGGGGTGGAATCCATACCATCTTCTGGAGACAATCGGATGCCGATTTTGAGATATGGGGGCATTAGGCCAATAACTAAAATACGGAGCTTGAGATGAGAGAGCCGAGACACGGAGCCAGTTGCAGTCATGAGGCAAGAGCTCGAGGGTCAGACCTTGGAGCTTTGAAGTGATGGAACTGAGGCATAGAGCCAATATCGATCATAAGCTTGTTGGTCAGAGCTTGGAGCTTAAAGTGATGGAATCGAGGCATAGAGCCGGTATCAATCGTAAGAGGGTCAAAGCATAGAGCTTTTCCATCTTCCACAAATTTTGGCATAGAGCCAGAGGATCGTGGCATGGAACCGATCAATAAATCGAGGCGCGGAGCCGGTTGGGTACAAGGTTGACCTGTTTCATGAGAGAGATAGATGTGAAATATAGTATGTATATGATGGTGGTTAGATAAGATAATGGATATGGTGATGTAATTGATGCAAACTCGATGTGATAATAGTGATGCAATTGATGCTTATGTGCACGGGCCCGTGTGTGTGTGTTTGCTTTAAGCGTAGAGTTTCTTTCAAGTTTTGGAATTGAGCATTCAGAGCGTAGAGCTCGAGCATTCAGAGGGTAGAATTCGAGTATTCAAAGTATAGGCTTTGAGCACCCAGTTCGCAGTGGTTGGGCATTCAAGCGTAGAGCTTGAGCATTCAAGTGTAGAACTTGAGCATCTAGTACACAGTGGTTGTGTAGAGACCCGAAAATTTCGTTAATTATTGAAATATTTATTAAAGGGCAAATTTGGAAAGTATGGTTTAATTGGTGATTATTTGATTTGAGGATTTAAGTGAAAGAATAGAAGATTGAGGGAGTGGATGTGTAGTTTAAAGATATGGGAGTATATAAGGGGTGGGTGTGTGTGTGTAGGAGATACAATTTCTCCCTTGTATCTCTCTCTCCCTCACCTTTTCTCTCTCTCTCTACCGATCTCTCTCTCTCTCTCTTGCTATCTCACAAAACTCCACTCAATCACTTTAGAACTCCAAGAATCAACCTCCCTCCGGCCTTGCAATTTCGTTCCTAAGCTAGAAAATCCTTGGGTTTCACCGAGTAAGGCTAGAATCAAAGTTTTGAGGTTCGAATAAGCTAGGGCTTGCTCAAATCTTGTAGATCTTGGTTATCATCACGAGGTAGGAATTTCTTTACCTCTTTTATGTGTTTATATGCTGATTTGATGCAAGAATCGATCATTGATTGTCTCCCTTGGTTCAATCGAAAGCTGTCAGAAATCTGCAGAAAATCGCCCAAATTGCGTAGGGATCGATCCCTAAACTTGGGGGATCGATCCCCCCTTTCATTTCTGGTCCAGCAAGCCCAAGGATCGATCCCTGGTGATGGGGGGGATCGATCCCACCCCTCTCTGGAGTTTCTGCTCGTCTTTCGGATTTCAGCCCAACTTCAAACGGCCATAACTTTCTTGTCCGATGTTGGATTCATGCAAATTTTATATTGATTCGAAGGTCTTGAAGTTAGCTTTTCATTGCCACCAAAATCACTTAAAGACTTTAAGTAAAAATAAAGTTATGACTGTTAGAGTGGGGGTGTGTCAGTCTCCCAACATCCATTGGCTACTCATATGATCCTTGTTTTGTCGTTATGACTTCCTATGACTAGTGGATGTTATTTTTGACCCATTGGCCTTCCATTATTAAGGAATGAATAATAGTTTACTTGGTAAAAATGTCAATAAGATGCACTTGTGAATGAATGATTACTTTTGAACGTTGTGGCATATTTGTGATATTGTTAGCATGTCGTGACATGTTTCATGAATGAGTGAGGTTCTGAGAAAGTATTAACTTGTATGTTGAGTGAAGAAATAGTTGTTTGGGTCGGTGGTCGATTTAGGAAGTCTTGTAACGCAAGGGGTAGAAATACGAAGACTTAGATGGTCTCGTAGCGCAAGGGGTGGTAATACGGTGACCTTAGATGTTGGTGTTCACTGTAACGCTAGGGGTGGTAATACGGTGACTCTCGTGGTGTTGTACGGCAATGCAAGGGGTGGAAATGTCGATGGTGGAGATATGGGATAGTGAGTCGTGTCAAAGTTGTTACGTACTTGAGTATTGTGAACCTTATCGTATAATGTGATTATAACATATCTTAGAATGGTTGTCTTGAATGTTTGGAACTTCCTTGAGTCGATTGTACTTCGTTGTTGAGCTATATCTTCTTTTTTTCCCTCTCTTGCCCTTATCACATTTGCACATAAGATTGGTAAAGATTTTTCTACTGGGCTTGTACCTCAACCTAATCTTTCTTTTTAGGTTTGAACGCCAGGCAATAGGTTGCATGCATCGTGTGCTTGACAGTGAAAGACTTTTGGAAGCTAACTTTGTTTTAGTTACTTAATCATCTTCTATAATTGACTTTCTTTTGGTAAAGATGAGTTTGTAACTATTCATTTTAGAAATTCCTTTTGACTGAACAGTTTGTAACTTAACAGTTTGATCGTACAAGTACTTAAGATCTATTTAGGGCCAGAGTGCCTAGATTGTAAAATCTCTAACCTAGGGGACTTGTTTGTAAATTAAACATGCGGGGCAAACTCTGTTGGTTAACATATATGATATGCGAATCTCTTTTATTGAAATGTATTATTTAATTAAGTTAAAAATCAAGGGCGTGACAGGTTGGGCATTTGAAGAGCTTTGAGCATTCAAAGTGTTGGATTTTGAGCATTCAAGCATAGAGCTTAAGGACAGATGATATCTTGGTGGTTGTTACGACATGGAGCTAGTTTGAAATAGTGCGTGTGGAGCCGCTGAACTTGTGGGCATAGAGCCGCTGAGCTTGTGGGTGTAGAGTCGCTGAGTACTGGGCGTAGAGCCGCTGAGCTTGTGGGCGTAGAGCCGCTAAGTTTGTGGGCGTAAAGGCGCTGAGTAGCTTGGATAATGAGCACGGAGCCGTTGAGTAGAGTTGTGGGCATAAAGCCGCTGAGTGAGCATAGTGCTGCTAAGATCATGAGCATAGAGTTGCTGAGATAATGAGCTTAGGGCTCGGTTGGTGAACGAGTGCAGAATTGTTGAATAGTCGAAATAATAAGCATGGAGCTGCTAAGTCGATGACCTTAGAGCTGCTAAGGTAATGGTGAGTATAGAGATACTAAATAGTTAGTGAGTGATGGTGAGCATGGAGCTACTGAGAAGGTGGAATCGTAGGTTTGCTGAGCTTGAGCACAGGGCTGCTGAGATAATGGACACGGAGTTGCTTAATGGTCAAGAGTTGTGGAGCCGTTGAACGATTATCGACGTAGAGCCATTGCTGAGTGATCATGAAATTGCGGAGTGGTTTGAGCGCAGGGCTGCTGAGATAGAGTTGCTAGGATGGATAGTGAGTTTACGGGCACAGGGCCGTCGAGTGACTTGGATATAGAGCTGATTACAGGCATAGAGCCGCTGAATAGCTTGATGGTAGTGAGCATAGGACATGACAGCTATAGTACTTCTAGAGCACAGCGATTTGGGGCATGGAACCTGAGTTTGAGGTAACGAGGATCCTTGGGATTTGTGAGCAAGAACTCAGAGTTTGACAATCTTCAATGGTCAATCGACCAGTAATCATGAGCCTGCTGCTATGGAGAGGATTCCAATGTGGGTTCAATGCCGGTGCTTGAGATTTCTTATACTCGGGGATGCCCCCAAGGCTAGTTCTAATCATATTGCGTTTGCTCGGGAATGCCCCAAAGGCTATTTCTAATCATCCTCCACGATTGCTTCTATTGGTCATGGACCCAGAACTTCATTGGTGCTTCGAGAAAGATCTATCAGTACTATGGAAATAGATCTGCAGGCCATGGAATCAATTTTGCGGCCGAAGAATTGATGTATCGGCCAAATGATTGATGTAGCAGCCGTGTAATCCCTTTATTCTAGAGCCCTATTTAAAGGTCCAGATTCGGCGTTTCATTTTGTAGCTTTTTTCTTTTCCGTTCTCCTTTGTTCAGTACCAAACGCCACCGCATCCGTTCTTTTCTGTCTTTTATCTCCGTTGGTTCAAGGCATGGCCTTTGCTAGGGTGCCGGTGTGGCCGATGTGCGCGGAGGGAAGCCGCGCTGATATTGGTCTTGTCTTGAAGTTTGATTGGGGACCATCGCATGGAGGGCTTGCTTCTGTGATTCAGAACTCCTGGGGTGACGCTTGTACACGGTGTGATGATTTTTCTGGGCCATGTGGTGATCCTTTTGAGCCACGTGATGACAATTCTGCGCCGTAGTACTTTTCTGGTATACGTCACCCTAGGGGTGTCTTCTTTTTTTTTTTTTTGCAGCTAGTCTCTAGTGTTCGGACCACCAGAGGATTCGGCATCCTCTTCTCCTCTTCTCCTGTTTTTCTGTTTTTCTTCCTGCACGGGTTAGTTCGGCAGAAAACCTATGTATAGTTTGTTTAGGAAATGTGAGATGATTCACCTTGTAATGTAAAAAGCTTTTGATTATATGAAACAAAATCTTTCGCGCTGATATCTGATTGTTCATGCTGCATATGGATTTAGCACGAAATTCGCAATTCGGCGAACTGGACAGAATCGTGAAACTTCTCTGTAAATAGGCCGTTCTGGCGGCCGAGTAATCGATTAGGCGGCCGGGGAATTGATTCCCCTTTGTGAAGGCTAAATTGAATTGGTTCTAATTTTTATGGGCTAGGGAATTGATCCCACGGCCGCCATATCGAAGTGCCGGTCGAGAGATCGACTTGATTAATGCGGATTTAGAATCCGATTCCGATTTAAACTAGGACTCAACCTAGCCTATAAGTACGCGTTCTACAAACTCGATTGTTTGTCAGCAGCAGTTCCTAACACATGGCACAACCGGTTCTTGATCAATGGATGAATTCCTTCAATGGCCTAGACCATTTACACTTTAAGTCCTTCGGTATGGACTTCCTCTTCTCCCTTTGCCAAATTCCTATGAATTTTGCTTTTCTCCGTGTAGCCACCAGCTTGCAGGACCCTTTTCTTAAGGTTTTTCGATTCAGAAGGGAAGAGTTGTGTTCCACCCTTGAAGAATTTGCAGCTATTACGGGTCATTCGGATAGAGAAGATTTCATTGTCCCTAACCCTTTGTTTAGCTGCGGTGACCTTTTGAAGATCTTGCTCCAAATTCAAAAACAAGAAACCAAGTTCTTTATGGTGAATAGAAGGTTGGAAACCCTACAGCTTATTCAGCGCTTTGGTACAGCCGAAGCTCATCGCCAAATTCCTCAATAGAAATCGTGCTTCCATGCTTTATGTATCTGCCTTCTTCATTATTATATGTTCGGTCCTTTCCTCTGTCCATGCTGATTCTATGTTGCTTGATTTTGCCCAACAGATTGGTAAACGTGTAGGTTTTGCTGGCTTGGTGTTAGCAGAGACCTTGATTGGTCTCGATGCAGTGAAGGTTAATCCAACAGCCCAATTTTCAGGCAGTCCTTTGTTGCTACAGATTCACTCTTTATTTGTCTATTTGCTTGTCAAATTATCTTTCCACTCATCACTCTTTTGTTTTGACTCACATGTTCTCACAACTTACAATTTTTCCTTGTTTTCTACAGGTGTGGCTTTTTAAGAAATTAAGGGTATGGGATGCGCCAGAGCGGCTTCCCTAGCCCATACCACTACATGGAGCGCTGTGTGATTAGGCAATTTCCAACTAAGGCTGCTTGTAAGGCATGTATGGAGACTCACAAAGGCGATCGGATTCAATGGATTTGTCCTTGGCATGGCATTGAAAGGATGACTTTATGCCCATTGAGCCATTTTGGTGTTGTGGTGATTAATATTACCCAAGTTACCTTCTATTTTCTTGTTCGTTTTCAAATACTGTTTGGCGCTGAAGAAGCCAAAGTCTTGGGTGACCCTGAGTATGCTACTTCCAAGGTCCATGATGCCACTTCTGTCGCAATGTGTTTCGTCTATGGCAGAATCGGGTGATGCAAGATGTTGTTGAGAACTTTGCTGATAAGCTATTTGGTTCGTACAAGCGTTGGTTGGAGAAAAACCTTTTGGAAGACAAAAGTGCAAAGAGAAGGAAGACCGAGAGATTGACATATTGCTTATGCTTTAAAAGATGTTCCTTTCCATTCTAGCTTTCATAAATCAAGAATTGTTTAAGCTTGCTTTTCCTCTTTCCTTAGAAATAATAAAACACTGGTTGCTTTATTAAAAATGTCTTTGTCATGGTTTGTTATTGAGTATGCTTAGGGTAGACCAGAAATTCGGAAGTAATAGTGATAGCAATGGCCGAATCTCAATCTAGAGATTGCCTACGTATCCCATGGAGGTAATCAGGCCATAAATGTAGTTCCAAAAAGAGATTTGTTTTTTTTTTTTTTTTTTAGTTAGGGTTCACTTAAGTATTTTCCTCTCCTTTTATGCTCTTGATTTTGCCTAAAACTGCCCTTGCGTGTTTTCAGTCTAGCGAGCTCTTTATTTATGCCTTAGTTTTTGCCTCAGCCGTCCTTGCGAGTTTTCGACCTAGCAGGCTGCTCTAATTTTTGCTTGGGTTCGCCCACCCTTGTGGTTTTCGGCCCAACGAGCGTCTATCAGGGATAGTACTTCCTCAGCTTGTCGATATTGACTAGTGTTGCAAATTCCATCCCATCCAAATCTCTAATGTATGCTGCTCCTCCAGACAATATGTGTTTAACAAAGTAGGGTCCTCCCCAGTTTGGATTAAACTTGCCTCTCGGGTCTGAAATGTGGCGACGGATTGCTTTGAGTACCATATCTTCCACCTTGATGTCCCTCGGCTTTACCTTTTTGTTGAATGCCCGTGCAATGAGGCATTGATACCCTTGTACATGTTATAAGGCTCTCAGCCTTCTTTGATCTAGTAATGCCAATTCATCGTAGCGGTTTTGAACCCAGTCCTCTTCAATCATTTTGGTTTCAGCCAAAACCCTAAGTGATGGTAACTCCAGTTCGACGGGCAAAACAACTTCCATCCCATAAACCTGGGAGCAAGGAGTGGCCCCAGTTGAAGTCCTTTCAGTTGTTCGATAACCTTATAGTGCTAGCAATAGCATTTCTGGCCACTCCATATAAACGTCGGTAGTCTTCCGCAGAATCTTCTTGATATTTTTGTTTGCAGCCTGTAAACATCTCAATTTGGAAATCCCGGATAACTTTTAAGTCCCCAATGATGATAAACAAAGCATGATTTAAACCTTTGGATTGATCTAAACCTTTTGGAGCACTACCTTTCGAAAACCGTACATAAGTGGCCGATAAGCTTTCCAATAATAAAAACGTGTCTTGAAAGCTTCAAACAATGCTCTTTTTACTCAAAAGGGTGAGAAAACACCTTAGAACTAGGTTTGAGAGTACCAAAGTGACACTTAGAGTGAGTGAGTACATGTTTTGGCCATCGTGGCACCATTGGTCTTCGGTTTAGTCTGCTTTCAGCCCATTTTTCATAAATCAAACTTCCTTATTTTTATGTTTGGAGTCCACCATCTTTTAGTACATTCAAAACTCTCTTTATCGATATATAATAAGCCTTAATCCGATTTGAAATGAGGGAGATAAAAGGATTTGCCTAAATGACTTGTAACAACCCTGATTTTTGGTAAATAAAAATTTCGTTAAATATTTAAATTATATTTTTAATTACTTGAATTTCCTTTAAAATTCCTTTTTAACTTTAATAATCCGTCATAACTAGATTTGAGACTTATAAAATTATTTTTCTTTGCATCGGACAATCTAGTCATTTTCAAAAAACAAGTATACTTGTAGAAACACTTGTATATTTTCCTAGTGTATAAAATAAAATCTTAAATTATATTTCTTGACTAGAAATCCTACGTGGCAAGTAGAATTAGTTTTCAACCGATTAGTTGGAAGAACCGAACTACCAATTCATCTAGTTACAATCTCCTAATCATAGATGAACCTTTACCCATTGGACAATAAAAGTTAGGAAAACTTTTATCCATTGGACAATAGAAAACCTAGTTTTTCTATCAAAGATATTTTGTGCTAGATTTGATAAAGTACTCATATATAATTGTATATAGACTTATATACACATGCCTAAAGGACACATGGTTATTTCAAATATTATTCAAGTATATATTACCTTATTTCTTTTATCCATTGGTCAAAAAATGCAAGGAAAAATATTATCCATTGGATAATAAGTTAGTCTTACTAACTAGTACTAAGGTTTATTAAATAAATCACTTCCTAAATTTTCCCATGTGTTTATATGCATTAAAGATATGTGAATATCTAATTTCCTAGATTTTTAAGTACACTAATAAATATATAAGTACTAGTATTTCTTGAATTATTCTAATTAGAAAATCTTGGCCATATATTTTATTTGATACTTGAAAATCTTGATGGATTATATGGTACCTAATAGTACCTACATTTATATTTGAAAACTTGGACATGTGTGTATATATATAATAATAATATAATATGAACATGTGCTTATTAGATTAGTTTATTAGGAAATTTTGATCTTATATATTTTTTTTGGATACTTGAAAATCTTAAAATATTATATAGTAACTTGTAAAGTATTTTACTAGATTTTCTAAGTACACAAATATATTTATATATGGGTACATGCACCTTTTGGCCTATTATTTTTCTAGGAAAATCTTAACTATTGGACAATAATTGCTAGGAAAATTTTTATTCCTTGAGTAATAGCCAAAACTTTTGCTATAAATAGCACCACGTCCTTACCATTTAACTCACACCTTCCAACCTTTCAACTTCTCTTTCTAGAAATTCTTGAGTTCTTACTTTGTTCTTTCTTGTTCTTGGTGTTCTTGAGTTTTTTCTTGAAGTTCTTCTTGAAACTCATCCTAAGCCACCACTAAACTGCCACCCAACCACCCTCTCGATCCAAAAGTTAGTAGTTTTTAGTCAAGATCTAGTTTCGAGAGAAACCTTTCTCTTTCGAAGCTATCGAAAGCTTACTGTAGGAAGTCACTCCGTCCGAAGCTGACTTACTTTTCTGTAGCCGCCCTACCGCCAAGAAGAACGATAGATTATTCTTATCCCCTATCTCTAAGTATATGTAGAGTCCTTTGTCCACTAACTTTATGTATAACATAGAACCGTATGTTGGAAAGTATAATGTAGAATCTTCTTATACCATAACTTTAAATATATAAGGTTATCTATCGCCTATAAGGTTTGAAATGCATGATAGTTAGTAAACCTATTCTTGCTAATAGAAGTATGAGCATGTTGGAATAATTGACTTCTACTCTAATAAACATGTGTTGTTTTAAATTTTCCACAAAGGAAGAAAGAACGGTTTTTCAAAAGACAAGATTTTATCATTAATAGAAGTATTCATATTTTGATCTTTAGATGGTTATGTGCATGTGTTATGAATTGTTTGTATTACTTGTCTTATTGTAAAGTATAAGTGATTTTTCCTCCATCTCAAATCCCTAGCCCTTTGCGCAATGGGGGCTTGACATCGTGGGCAAACTCCCAACAGCTCCAGGAGGCTTCAAGTTCCTGATTACGGCAACAGACTACTTCTCAAAATGGGTAGAGGCCGAGCCTCTTGTGACAATCATAGAGGCCGACATTCGGAGATTTGTTTGGCGAAACATTGTTACAAGGCGTCCCTTACGCCATCGTATCAGACAACGGAAGCCAATTTGTAAGCAAAGACCTCACCAGCCTCTGCACTGAATTTGGGATACGCTTCTTCAACTCTACTCTAGCATACCCCCAAGGGAATGGCCAAGCTGAGGCCACAAATAAGACCGTCTGCGCCGGGATCAAGCGTCGGCTAAACTCCAAAAGAGGAAAATGGGCTGAAGAACTGCCACGTGTTCTTTGGGCTTACCGTTCTACCCCGAGGCGCTCAACAGGCCAAACGCCCTTCTCAATGGTGTTCGGCATGGAGGCCGTAATCCCACTAGAATCCAGGTTCCCCACTCTAAGAACAGAGAACTTCGATCCAAAAACTAATGACAAAGCCATGGAACAGGAACTGATCTTGGTAGAAGAAAAGTGCGACGACGCTCAGCTAAAGCTTGCCGAGTACCAACAGCAAGTAGCAAGAGGCTACAACCGAAGTGTTCGAACCAAGACCTTCAAACTAGACGACTTGGTTTGGCAAAAGGTGGTGCAAGCCAGCAAGAAGCAGAAATTCAAACCCAACTGGGAGGGTCCCTTTCATGTTGTCAAAATTGTTGGTGAAGGTGCTTACGTACTAGAAGACATGAATGGAAAAACCCTCACAAACCCATAGAATGCACAGAACTTGAAGAAGGCATACATGTGACAAACATTTTCCAAGAATGGCTTCGGCCTCATTCTCTACTTTATTTTAATTCTACCTTATTTTAATTTCCGTATGGCTTCGGCCCTTAAGTTTTCATTTCCCTCATGTACTCCCCACATTTATCAATACAAAAGAAACATTGTTTGGCAATTGATGTCTTTTGCATTTTTAGCTTGATTTCACGAACATTCACTCTCGGCAAACTCTGCCACAAACAAGCGTTGACTTCGATCATACCCACAAACGGCTTTTACGCTCCCGCTTCGGGCACCAATGCTGCCCAAAAGAAGCAAAATCAGGACATATGGTCCACCGAGCCTAAAGACACACATTACGACTGGAATTTAGGCTTCGGTTCGGCTTGGCAAGACGGTAAGGTCGGCCAACACCGGTTATACTCACGCTTTGGTGAGCAAACCACCCATAAACGTTCAAAATTTCAAACCAGGGGTGGGAAAATTGGCCGAGCCCCAACCATATATAAGGGCATCAAACAACTTTTGGTTGCTAATCTAAGTATAGTCCACTACACTTGAACTATGGCCGCGGACAACGCCAAGCACGGCAAACTATCAACTCTATTTGTCCACTCTACTTTGGTCAAGGCTCGGCAGCATCCAAAACAGTTAAGCAATTTCCACCTTGATCCATACCCAACTACTTAGCCGAACCCAGACCAAAGTGGGGGCTATGGTTAACCACCAAAAATAAGCAAGCATGTCAAAATAAAACCAAGGCATGGAGACGGAATGTTAAAAAAGCAAGAACTTGATGAAATTGCCAACAGGGTGTCAAATCATCCATTCAAAAGGAACAAGTATTGCAAAAACCCCTAAGCTAGGATGTACGGCATAGTAAATTGTTCGGTGCCGATCCCTCACAAACTATTACACCTGGCACTGTAAAATCCAAGCTCGGATCCGTCCAGTCCAAAAAGTTCCAAATTTAAACTACAAATCAAGAAAGATAGCAGACTAAACTTGAGTAGTGTCCTCAGCAACTACATCAACTTCGCCCTCGGCATTTTTTTCAACAATAATTGGCTCACGCCTTGCATCCTCGGCCGCCTTCCCACCTTCAACCTCGCCAGTCTTTTGCCCTACAACCTCATCCCCACCCTCGGCATCATCACCAGAGACGTCTTCAATCTCTTCTTCACTTTCAGGGAATTCCTCGGGGAGGAAGCAGCACACACTTCTCTTCCATATAAGGCAAGACGAGCTCGGGAACGACAGGTGCAGGAATGGACTTGTATAAGTTGGAGTCAGATTCCAGCTGAAGTGCATTGGCAACAGCAGCCACGCCATCCTTGTAACCCTTCCTATATGAAATAGGAACCCTCTTCTCCACCTCGTCATTTACCATCTTCCGAGCATCTCTGATATACTCAACACCGGCTCGGTCGAAACCGGCCTGATAAGCCTTCTCGACAACTTCCTTCATTTTTCTCTTCTCTCTTCTCAAAACCCTCCCAAGCTCACGCTCGACCTTCTTCATTTTCTCCTCGGCCTCTGCCTTCTCCTTTTCGAGCTCGACCACATGGGCTTTCGCCACCTTCAGGCTTGACTTCAGAGACTTTGCTTTCTCACGCTCGATCTTCAAATCATCGCGATAACGGGACCTCTCGGCAGTAACCAGCTCGGCCTTGCTCGAAGCCCGGAGTAAAGCCTGCCCAGCCTGAGAATCAAAACAGGCTATGCATAAGAAGACTAAACAAACAAAAACGGATTCCGAAACGAACACAAAGAAGAATGGTAAAGAAGAGCCATGCTCAGACAAACCTGAACGAGGTAAGCGCTTGCATGTGCGAAGCTCGGCTGAAGATCCTCCGGAACCTTCTGCATATCACACGGAAGAGTCAAACCTTAGAGCATTGCAACAGCTAGCCCCGGCTCAATCTTCACAGAATCCTCTACAGTAACAACCCTACCTTCGGCCATAGCATAAGATAGGGCAAACTCCGAAACAGCAACTGGCCCAGCCAAACCCACTGACTTTTCAACCGCCTTTGAACGACCTGTAGCCGAAGACTCGGTCTTGTCCTTATCACTTGGATGCGGAGTCGATGGCTTAGTTGGAAAAAAATCATGAGTGATTTTTTGCCTTTTCTCAGCGAGCTCGGCCACATCTGACTCTTTCTGTTGAACGGCAGCGCCGTCTCTGATGTTGACACGAACAACGTTCCTTCTTCCCATTTGGCCAGCAAACTCAGGTATGAGTGTCTGAAGAGGGATGTTAATACCTGAATACTCAGACTGTTGACTTTCCTGGAACCAGAATTCTGCTGGCTTCCTGAACGTAGGAAATTTCACTCTCGGCTCCTTATGCTTCTTGTCCGCTCCCTTCTGCTGATGTTCCTCCGCCGCTGGAAGCCCACCTTTCTTAGAGAGTCCTCCCTTTTTGCTCGGCCTACCAACCTCCTTCTCTCTCCTCTTGAGTTTACCTTTGTAAGATGGGATGTAACCGAGCAGCGCCGGCGCGTCTCTGACAGCTTGAGAAAGCAAGACTTCTATGTGCTTCTCAACGGCCAACGACTGCTAAGTTTTTGTTATGGACCGGTGACCTACAATAAACCAAAGGTAATAACCGTCATTTAAAAAGCGGGAGGATACAAGAGCAAAAAGGCTCGGCAGAAAACCGAATAGAAGGAAATCTACCTCAAAAATCTTTTATCTTCGGCACAGCGTGTCGACGGTTAGACTGGTCGCCGAACTCATAATTGCCATTTACTTCAACATAAAAATTTGCCCACTTATCAGTATCAGGCAAACCATCCACTAGGGGCATCTTGTCCCGACGAGTAGACAAGTATCGACGCTCGGTCTAGCCATGCCGAGACATTATGTAAGTATGGAAAAGGTCGGTGATGGTGAAATCCAGATTGTAGAGCTCCTTCAGTGCAATCACTGACATCACAATCCTATAGCTATTAATTGCAAAGTAATGGGGAACTAGGCTGAATCGAGCCAAAAGTTCCCTCATAAATGGATGAAATGGGAAACGTAACCCAAACTCATAAATGGCCATAAGGGGGACCGTGATGAGTTCGGGGTGATGCTCCCTCTTGTATCTAATGCGATTGCTAGCCACCTGGCTAACAACAACGTCGTCAGGAATATCGTAGTCTCGACAGGATTCCCACTGAAGAAATGAGCGTGAGGACATACCTTACCCTTCTCATAAAGGTCGGCGACTTCTCTACCCTCGGAGGGGATCCCCCCTAATCCCGACCGTGAAGTAGTGACTTCTGCCAGGGGGTTGAACCTAGATTCGGCCTCAGCCCCTAAATGGGGCTCGGACTCTGAATGTGTCAATGGAGTAAAAGAAATCTCGGGCTCGGTATTGAACCTGTCTCCGGTGTACTCATAATCGCACTTGGCGTTAGAGTCGCTTGTGTCGGCTAACATATTCGAAGAAATGGAAGAATTCTGGCGTTGGCTCCGGCGTTGGCTCCTATGCCTTTCCAAATATTCTCGGATTATCAAGTCTCCAGAATCCCTTGAGCTCTCAGAGTCGGAAGAAATGACTATGACCGGGTGAGCCAGACCTATCAACATAAAGAGAAAAAGTGAGAAACCTTATCATCCGCAAAGGACGAGGATCCTCCTACGTTCGGCTACCCTACTGGCCCACCCTATTTTGTACCCTACAGACTCAAGCTTGGGAAAAACTAATGTCTTGGTTTTGAGGCTCGGAAGAACAGGTTGAAGATGAAGATGAACGACTGTTCATCCCCAGCAAAGCACTGTTCACACGGAGCAAAAACCCCCAAAAGAAAACCTAGAAGAACGATGAAAAAAAGGACAAGAACTATAGAAATAAAGAGAGAAGTTGATATCAAATGCATACGAGGAGATTTTGGCAAGATCTAACGTTGGATCCTCTGGAAATTGAAACTAGAAGATGAACAGGCGAAGGGAGCAGCTCTGGCAATGGAGGTCTAGAGAGAGAAGGAGATTGTAACCTCCCTCTCTCCTCACGTCCCCCTTTATATAAGGCAAAGTCTAGGGTTTTGAAATTCCCGCCCAGACGATGTACCGCCAAAACCACGTCAAATCAGCATATGACACATGGCACCGAAGAACAACCCTTCAGAGTTTCACGTATAACCAGCCGTCCTTATGTAAGCCATACCCAACCATAGGATGACACCGGGCGATTCTCTATTGAGGTTTGCCTATGGCGGCTGCAGGGAATACGATTCGGGCTCAGCCAAATTTCCACTCATCCATCAAAGATTCATGTTCGGCCACATTAGGATCCGGTCGGGCTTATCTTCAATCTCCACCATGCGCTCGGTGTCGGTAAAGATTGAGGGGCTATTGTAGCAGACGGAACCCAACGGTCCGAGATTGTTGATAAAGGAGATTGAAACTTGGGACAAGGTCGGGACTCTTTTGCCGTACGAGACATCGGGCTCGGCTTCGGCTGAAGGAGAGGTGGCTAAGTGGTGCCGACCCCGCTCATCGGCCAATTACGAGGGGACAACTTTACAGGCTCGGCCACTTCCAGAGAAGCTGCTCCGATGGCGGGTTCCCCAAATACATCGCCAAGACAGGCTTGACCGCGAGCCTGTCTTGGGGCTCGGTTGACTGAAGCAGCACGTGACTTCCCACGTGCTAAAGCGGTTACATAAGAAGGATAATGATAAGCGCACATGGGAGTGCCAGCTCATATCAAAACGGTTATCAAATCTGCTCAGTGACGTCACGGTAGCGTCATTTAGCTCGTGCGGGGCACATGCCTGTACTTGGGGAGCAAGCTAAAGAGACCCTATAAATAACAAAGGATGGTCACTCTAAGGAGGTACATACACTCTACCCCATAAGAAACCCTAGTCTCTTTCCTCTCTCAAAACACATACTTATCCTCGCGCCGGAGGCCCTTGCCGGGCAACCTCGGCCAGGTCTTAGTCGTGCATTCACTGTGCAGGTGAGGAATAGAAGGCTAGATAGCCCCCCAGCAAGTGAAGGGGGAACTCGAATCGAGGATCGCGGGCCACACAATTTTCACTCCAAAGGCGTCCGTACATGTGGCGTTATGCTTCAAGTAGTGGTTTAAGCATGATTAGTAATATAGAGTTGGATGATCTTACTAGTTTAGTTTCAAGATTACAATGAATGATTTATGATTATGTATGTGAAAAGTCCTACCGCGGAGTCATTGCATGAAAATGAGACACGAAAATCGAGAAAGTAGAAACATGACACCTAGGTTGTGGTTAATGAAAAGGCGTGTTTTGAAAAGGTGAAATATTTTGGAAACCACAATGTGGCCAGACGTGGTAGCCCATTGTGTAGTGTGTGTTTTATGTGCCAATGGGAACCCGGAGCAGCGGAACCGAGGTAGGGTGTGTGGCTTGGTTACTGCGGAGAGGTGCCAATGCCAATGGGAACCCGGAGCGGCGGAACCATTGTGCGGATACCTGGGAACCCGGAGCGGCAGATTAGAGGTAGGGTGTGTGGCTTGGTTACTGCGGAGAGGTGCCAATGCCAATTGTGTGCCAATGGGAACCCGGAGCGGCGGAACCATTGTGCGGATACTCGGGAACCCAGAGCGGCAGAACCGAGGTTGGGTGTGTAAAAAAACGATTTTGGAAATGTCGATTTGGAAAATGAAAAGTGGAAAATGGAGACACAGTTTACGAGATATTGCGTAGGAGAAACTCAGAAATCACGGACACCAACGTTAGTAGAATAGTGAATGTGGATGTGTCATTGTTAATTATTTTGTTAAATACGCATGTACTATGTGGATCTCACTGATTCTATGCCCTAGTATGTGTAAGTTATGGGTTAGCGGGTATGAGATTGTTCTGCTGAGCTTTCGTAGCTCATGGTGTTACCTTTGGTGACCCTGACATATTATACTGGTGGCGACACTGGTATAATGTGTCAGACTTTATAGATGAACAGGGAGAACTCTACACCTTGGAGACTTTTAGAGCCGAGGAGTTGGCTAGGATGGAGGAGGAGCAGAGCAGTAGATAGGAACCCTAGTTTCCCCTCCTTTTGTTGAATAAAAGTACTCTTGTGAGAATTATGATGTAATATTGAGCCAGACTCTATTTAGATTTTCAATGAAAATGTCTATTTAACGTTCCCAAAATTCGGGGCGTTACATGACTTCTTTTTTGACCGCCTAAGGGTAAAATCATCATATCTTTTAATGTACAAAATTATTTTTATCCAAACCACTTGAGTTAGAAAGTAGACTTGACGAGCTTTCCAACGGTCCAAAGAACACCCAAAACCGAGTTCGAGAGTGTCCGGGGCGGCCTTTCGAAGTTCGGCCTGCTGAGCAGTCAAACTCTACCGCGCGGTAGACATATTTTTACCGTACGGTACATGTTCCACAATACGTTACATATTACCGCCTTTATTTTACCTTGACAGCCAAGTTTCCACAGCTTTAGCCCTCCATAGCCGCCACAGCTCTGCAGAATGTCAAATTATGACTTGAAGACCACTCAAAGCCTTTGAATTCTTGCTCTATAAATACCTAAGGGTATTCTTTTGGAGATACAGCCGCCACAGCACTGCAGAATGTCAGATTATGACTTGAAGACCACTCAAAGCCTTTGAATTCTTGCTCTATAAATACCTAAGGGTATTCTTATCAGAGAGAAAACAGTGAGCTATGTTTCAAGCAAGCTGAAAAACCACCACCAACCTTCATATTCCATTTCAAAACACAAATACTTCAAAAATCAAGTCCAAACCCTTCCAAAAATATCCAAACCACAACCAAGCTCTGTCCTTCTCTTCTCCAATATACCAAAAGGCCATTCACACACCCAAACTCATTCCAAAAAGCCTTCATACAAGCCACAACCTCCCAAAGAAGGGTTTTTGCTCAAGGAAGATTTACATTCTAAAAAGGTATGGAGTTTTCTGTCTCTGTAATCTAAGGGGAAACCGCTAGGTACAGACTGGTTCCTTATACCAATTCTGGGCCTAAATGGTTTAAACATTGTAAAAAAAAAAAAGTGGGAACCCCTCATATGTCCACCGTACGGCACCTACATCTGCCATGCGGTAGAGAGTTTCCAGGGGATAATTTTTGTTTAGGCCTCATTTGCTATTCTTTTCATGTCAAACAATCTGTAGTAAAGTACTACCATTTTTTGTTTTGTAGTAATCGATGCCATGATAAACTGTTTTTGGGTTAACATGTTTAGTTTTATATTCCCTTTTGAAATAAACATTAGTTGATTCATGTATAAACATGCATGCATGCTTTAAATGATCACATGTTAGATAATCTTGTTTAACCTTATTTTTAAACTGTGGACCACGAGAACCAATGCCATGTAGTGCATCTATCTGTCGTACGGTGGTGTTAGTTGTGGGATAAAGTCCTCGTTTGCTTCCTGTAATTAGATGTTTATGTTTAAGCATGTTATCAATTAATACATGTTTATGTCTGCATGCTGTAATTGTTTATGAGCAAATGACTTATGCCGTACGGCACTCCCTTCTACCGTACGGTAGTATTCTTGTGGAACAAAATGCCAATTTAGTTAATTTCTGCAAATTAAGTGGTTATATACAAGCATGTCTTTTAATTCCAGTGATTAGCTTGAACTGTTTTGACTATGTTATGATTCAAAGCATGCCTATTATCTGCTTACGTGCTATATCTGTTTGTGTGGCCTAAAAAGTTAAGTAATAAAATGATTTTAAATTTCACAAATATTAGTAAAGACCGATTTTATCGGGTGATGGGGGTGCTTTTCCAAACAAAACCTTCCCCTCTCGTAACTTGGTTCCCGAACCCAAAACTCTCTTTTTTCAATAGACCAAAACCTTTTTAAAAGGGCAAAAGAGTCACATTTTTCAAATGAACGGTTTCTCGGGGTTAATCCCTTTCAAAACCCGGGTGGCAACTCTCAAACGAACCAACATTTTCCCTTTTTGTAAACACTAAAATACAAAAAGGAGCCATAAAAGGAAAAATAACCATTTTTCCAGGCATATAGCCCACACAGCCTCAACTGCCCATTGGTTTGAGGCTGATAAGTAGATGATCGATGATTTTGTATCCTAAATTCAGTGAAAAGCTTCTTTGTTGCCCCTTTGAAGTCCGATCCATTGTCACAGATGAACTCGTGAGGTACCCCATATCGATAGATGATATTGGTGCAGATAAACTTGGCCACATGAGTGACTTTGAGGGTTATGCTACCTCTACCCACTTGGTGAAGTAGTCAATAGCTAAGAGGATAAATTGAGGCTTGTATTTCCCTTCTGAATTTATACTCTCAATAACATCTATTCCCCAGGTGGAGAATGGCCAATGGGGCATGCTATATAATTCTGTAGGGGAAATGCTAAAGCGATCAGCGTGAGTTTGGCATTTGTAGCATCGACGAACATAGTCAGCATAGTCGGCCTCCATTGTAGTCTAGTAGTATCCTTGACGTAGGATTTTCTTTGCCATTGTTGCCCCACTCATGTGTGGCCCACAAATTCCTTTGTGTATTTCCTCCATTACCTTCTGGCTTTCTTCTGTTGTGACACAAAGTTGATTGGGGCCCAGGTGCGCCTTTCGATACAGTGCTCCACCACAAACTTCAAATTGGGCGGCGAACTTTCGCAGAGCCATCTTATCCTTTTGAGGTGGCTTCAAAGGGATACTCCCCCTCTTCCAGGAACTTCTTCACATCCTCGTACCATGGTTTTCTATTGTCCTCGCCTTCCTTAGTGAAAGTGCACTCACATGCTCACTTGACCTTTTGCTCGATCATTAGCAGCTGCATTGTGAACCCCAAGGGTATTTTGACCATAGAGGCCAATGTTGCCAATGCATCTGCAAACCTATTACTCACCTGTGGAGTGTGTGTGAAGATAACAGAGTCGAATTGTGGAATTAGAGCTTTCAGCACAGAGTGGTACAGTTTCAGCGTGTCTTCTTTAACCTTCCAGTCTCCTCTTGCTTGGGACACCACTAGGTTTGAATCTCCAATGACTTCTACCCATTTTGCCCCTAGTTCCAGGGCTACCTCCATTCCAGCAATGCAGGCTTCGTACTCAGCTTGGTTGTTGGTGACTTCAAACCTCAGTTTATATGACAGAGGGATATGAGAGTTGTTGGGGGAAACTAGCAATACCCCTATGCCATACCCACATTGGTTTGATGCTCCATCGAAGTAAAGCTGCCAGGTGTCGTCTAGGAAGACATTAGATGTCCTCGTCTGGGAACATGAAGTCTTCTACTTCAGCCTCTGTTACAGGATGATCTGCCACAACCCTTCCTTTTACTGATTTCCTTGCCATGTATTTGAGGTCGAACTCTGCTAGCAGCAATAACTACCTAGCCATCGTTCCAATAAGTGCTAGTTTCTTGAAAAGATATTTAATTGGGTTTAAACAAGAAACCAATTCTACCGGATGTGCTAGTAGGTAGTGCCTTAGTTTCTTTGTGGCCCATACTAGCCCCCAGCATGTTTTCTCCAAAGGAGTGTATCTTGTTTCATAGTCCATCATCTTTTTTGCTGAGGTAGTATATGGCACATTCTACTTTAACATTGTTTTCTTATGCTAGCATGCATCCCATGGATGTGTTTGTTACTGAGAGGTACAGAATCAATGGCTTTCTAGGGAAGGGTGGTGATAACACAGACGGCTTCTGAAGGTACTCCTTAACTACCTCAAATGCTCGTTGACAGTCTTGACTCCACTCAAAATCTGTATCCTTCTTCAAAAGCTTGAAGAGAGGTTCGCAAATGGCTATGAGTTTGGAAATGAACCTGCTAATGAACTGTACCTTTCCTAGAAAGCTCCTTACTTCATTCTTTGTTTTTGGCAGTGGTATCTCCATGATAGCCTGTATCTTGGAAGGGTCCACTTCGATTCCTCTCTGAGTGATAAGGAATCCTAGCATTTTTCCAGCGGTTACCCCTAAAGTGCATTTTTGAGGATTAAGCCGTAACTTGTATTGCCTAATCCTCTCAAAGAACTTTTGGAGTGCTTCATAGTGTCCTTCCCTTTCCTTTTATTTAACTATCATATCATCGATGTATACCTCTACTTCTTTGTGCATCATGTTATGTAGCAGTGTTGTCAACATCCTCTGTTAAGTGGCTCCAGCGTTCTTCAACCCGAATGGCATCACTTGGTAGCAGTAAGTTCCCCATGTTGTGGTGAAGGTGGTTTTCTCTCTATCCTCAGGAGATATCAGAATCTGATTATACCCAGAAAACCCATCCATGAAAGATAGCAATGCATGCCCGGCGGTGTTGTCCACTAGTTCATATATATGAGGTAACAGAAAGTCATCCTTTGTACTGGTCTTGTTGAGATTTCGAAAATCTACACAGATCCTGATTCCCCCAATCTTCTTTGGCACTGGAACAATGTTGGCTACCCACTGAGGATATTCGGCGACTATAAGAAAACCGGCGTTGATTTGCTTAGTGACCTCTTCTTTTATCTTTAAGACCCAATCAGGGCGCATACGTCTTAGCTTTTGTTTAACAGGTTTTGCATCAAGATAGAGAGGAATTTTGTGCTGAACAATTTCGGGGTCTATACCAGGCATGTCCTCGTAAGACCAGGCAAAAACATCTTTGTATTCCTTTAGCAAAAGCATTAGTTTTTCACT
This sequence comes from Rhododendron vialii, assembly GCF_030253575.1. Classification (NCBI taxonomy): domain Eukaryota; kingdom Viridiplantae; phylum Streptophyta; class Magnoliopsida; order Ericales; family Ericaceae; genus Rhododendron; species Rhododendron vialii. The sequence continues at coordinate 20,266,615 of NC_080562.1, read as the reverse complement.
TTCCTGAGAAGATAGTGTCGCACCAATTTGGGCTCGTTTTCAGAGCCTATGTTTGCTGTAATTATTTCTTCAGAAAAAGGTTTGGCGTGACTCTCTTCTTCCCTCTCGATGAATTCTAGAATTTCTTCCTCAAAAATTTGATTATCAGAATCCACACAGTTAATCATAGGCAAAGTGAAATACTCTAAATCTTCCTTTTCATTACTAAAATTGTCAAAAGACATTTCAGAGTCAAATTCAAAATAAATATCATGCCTTGGTGCTTTGACCGGATTTTTCTCACTAGACTCAGTCATTTGAAAAGATCAAACATTAGACTCAGACTGGGTTGACTCAGAGTCAGAATCAGAATCGAAACTAAGATTGGAGTCAGCATTTTTATTTTGTATTTTAGAGTGTGTTTCACGGTCCAGTTTGGATAAGCCCCTTTTGCAGCATCCATAATCAGCTCAAATCAATCTTTTTCTTCACCAAGGTTGATCATCAGTACTTCATTGTCATCTTGATTCACACTTTCATCATTGTCACCATGCAAGTCTTGGAGGGCCATTTGGTTTGCCACTGCCGTTGCTTCTTCGAGTTAAGCTTCAACTTCTGCTTCATCGCTGTTGTCGGCTTTCCCTGTGCCAACAAATCCCCACCAATTGCCAAATCTATCCGTGATGGGGTGGATCACCCTTATTTCATCATTGGTAACCCCCTCATCAAAGAGTAGGTTTAGCGACTCTTCATCTAGTGGATCATTGTCAACAGACTCTTCTTCCATTGTTCCTTCAACTTCGAGGTTGTCCACCTCGTCTATTGGCCAATAGTCATCGATAGGTGTATAAGGGTCATAGAAATAGATTGGGACCTATAAGGGTTCGATTTGACGGGATCTTGACTGTGGTTCAGATTAGGATCCTTCCTCTGCTCATCCGTGCTCCTTCCGCCGGACTTACAACAAGTCATTAGGGCAATGGTTACCCAGTGACCCTCTAACGATCAAGTTAGATCTAGGGAGAGGTGTTTTAGGTCTAGGATTAGGGTTGAATGGCATACCTCTCTAGGCGAGTATCCCTATATATTTATAGACCTAGGTTTGCTTGGCCTCCAAGCTAGCGCGTGGAGGATACGCTCGGGTAACCTTCTCGGGTGACGTCATATATGATGAAAAGGATAAAGCGGTTACAGACCACATGGCTAGGTCAGATCCCAATGATTACGCTTGTTGCATAATCCTCACGGGACCCATCTGGCTGGCCACGGGAGCTTATGACCGGATACGCTCCGAGCTGTTGGATACCAACGGAGCCGCCATCAAGGACCTCTTCCGACTATTCAACTGAACGGCACACCAGAACCCTCCTCAGCTTGTATCAAGTTTCAGACCGACTCCCCACGAGACCTCAGTTCATAATATCTCGGCTAGGTTACTGAGCCCATTAACCGAAGCCACCACAATAGCCCCTCAACTTGCTGGAGCGCTACCTCTTGGCTCTGGGGAGTTGATCCGACTCGTGAATTGCCATGCTTGAGTCATCATTCCCCAGGTAACTGAGGTGACAAACGACTTTGATAATTGCCAGGTTGCTAGCCCCAGCCCTAGGAGCCACATGTCGATCATCGTCGAACTGTCTGGTGTTGTGAGCTGTCTCGGCATATGTCGTGTCAGATGATTGGTACAAAGCATCCTTTCTGGGACACGTGTCATCTCTCTAATGGCTCGGTGATTCGGCGCTCTGACTTGGTGCAGAACCCTTGCTATTCACTGTCTGATGGGGACACGTGTCAAAGATCCAAGGCTCGGCATATGACGCTTCGTTTCCCGCGTAGCTTTTCGAACATTCCAGTATAAATAGAGGGGATGGAGATAGGATGTCCAACCCTTCTCTATCTGAAAGACAAAATGTTGCCGCCACCGTTCCCCACTTTCGATTGAGATTTCAAGTGTTTTGGCAGCGAATCTCTCAAACGAAACTCAGGTATGTTGATCTCCTCGCGTTAATCTTCACCCCTTGATCATTTTTTCAAGTTTTTCGACATTTTTTGTACGCATTGGGGTGGAGATGCTGCTCGCTGGTGTCTGGTACATGGCAGTGCTAGTGTTTTCTGGCACTGTTCATGTTCTTCCCGACGCCCATCTCCTTCCCGAGGTGTATCTTTGTAGACACCCTATTTTGGACTTTTCAAATTAGTTTACTTACGGTATTTGATTCCCCGATGATGAAATGGATCAAGAACACCTCGGAAATGTTAGTATGTTTGAGCTTTGAACATTCCAAAAACCTTTTTAGATCCCTTTCAAACTCTCTAAACCAGAACCAAAAGGCCTCAGCAAAACCCAACTTGCATACGTTTGTACACAACTGGCGTGCGTTGGTCTTCTGCCACATGTCAGTCATCGGTCAACTATGATCGTTGCCAGGCTTGGACTGGCGTACGCCAGTTACCTACTGGCGTACGCCAGTCAAACCTCTGGTCAAACTTGTGTTTTTCAGCATGCAGAAGCCAGGGGTAGGGGTCTACAACACATGAGAACCTTCTAATCCATCGAAAAAGCAGTCTCCGCCGGGGGACATCTCGTACACCCATCCCATCACCTTTTCCCTCTCATCCAATGGGAATAAAGGCTTAAGGGCTAAGGCACCAGTCATTTTGACTGGCCTTCTCCCTCTTTCACTCCCTCTCCCCCTATATATACCCCCCTCCAATAGTCTTTCAAGGGGTTACAAGTTTGGTTGCTACGTTCCAAGTTTCAAAGGGTTATAAGAATAGCCCTTTTATCACACTCCCTCTCAAGCCATTGCTAGTCTTTCTCTTGAAAGTAAGCAATACACCACCTATTCTCATCCATCTATACAACCATCCTCCAAGCATCATCCAATCAATCCATCCATTCAAAGCTCAAGCACTCTTTCAAACCTAAAAACCAAAGGTATACATCTTTGTACTGCTTTCTGTTCTGATCCCTGAGGGGGCAGGGCCAAGGCTGGTAATCAATACCAGTCCTGGCCCTAAAGCTGGCAAGGTTTCAAAAACCGTTTCTGACTAGAATCGGTGTGCGCCGGTCATAAGCACGTGCGCCGATCCGTGGCAGTACATATAGTTTTTAACTTGATCTATCTGGGATCTGTCTCGAACTGGCGTACTCCAGTTCAGAGCCCTTCGGAACTGGCATACTCCAGTTGTGAACTGTGGTCTGGATCTTTGTTTTATGCTTTATTTCTTGTCTATTCATCACTATGAGCATGCCGAATAACCAGTTTACTACTTTCCATAGTTAAAGTTGCTAGTTTTACTTTCTTAATATTCATTTCTGCTGCTATGGAATGCCTCTGGGAGCCTTCTGGTCATGTTCCAGAGCCCAGAAGTTGCAAAGCCAAGCATTGGACAAAAGGTGTCACCAGCGTACGACCTTCTTTGACTGGCGTACAATAGTGAGATCAAGCCCAATGGCTGGCCTTGCATGGTAACTAAGCCTTGGCCTCTGCTTTTGTCCCCTCACTATTTCAGGGGTGTTTTTGTTTATTTTTTAGGCCTTATGGCCCATTTACCTACTTATAACTGTGTATTACTTGCTATATAAACTGCTCGGTTTGTCCTGGGTGTGGATTGGTCCTTTTCAGAGCCCAGAGGGTTGAGAATAAGAGCTGTGGGCTTAAGCTTACTAGCGCACGCTAGGGACTAGGGGCGTACGCAGGTGTAGTCAGCATGCAGTGAATTGGCCAGTGCATGCTGGTTGTTTCCTGCTCATGTCACTCCAAACCAGTGTTCTCCAGTCTATTTAAAACGCTCACAGAATTCTGTTTTCAATCTATACTAGTTGTTTCAATATCATACATGCCATTTTATCACATATTGCAAATTTGTTACAGTTTTAACCCCCTTTGACTGTTCCCCAACCCTAATCGGCTAAAAAATGATTAATGAGAGAAAAATGCAAACGTTTTACAAAATGCCCGAGTAGAGACCAATCTCTGGATTGGGCTAGAGGGGTGCCACAAAACCTTTCCCCTCTCGTAACCTGGCTCCCGAACCTCAGTTATCGAAGGTGACGACGGTCCAGTCTACAAGCCTTTTCAAATCGAACACGTAGGAAACGTTTCAAGTTCGGTTCCTTGAGTGTTTCACCGCTAAAACCCGAGTGGCGACTCTGAATCGAAGCGTTTCGCCGCGCTTTCCAAAAGGGCACACCCAATTTTATACGTGAAATAAAATTTTCGGGGCATGTGCCCATAGTGGCGACTCCGCTGGGGACTCATTGCATTGATCAATATTTGGCAATTAATACATAAATGAACAATTTTTCAAAAGTCGGTCAAAACAGTACGCTCCGTGCTGCTGAAGAACGGAATGGTAACGTAACTAGATCTCATATCCGACCAATCCGAACTGGGGCTTTTATTATTGTTCACATTGTGTAGTTTTCTCCAAATGTTGATTAATAAAAGTGAGCCAAGCTTTAAAAGGCATTTTCAAAACATTGCGTTTCTCTCTCCTTCAATCATTCTTAAGCATTCTTTCATGTGCATCAATGTTGGTCAGCCCTGTTGAGGTGTTTTGGGTAACCGGCACAATTTATTGAAGCTCGGGTCCTCGAACGCCCAACAACCTTGGACGATGATGAATCGTGCTACCGTTCGATCGTTGCTTTGCTACATGCGTTGCAATGGGAGGTATACCACGACTCTAGTTAGAGGAACCCCCTTAAACCAAAACCGGCCTCTACATGTGTACAAAGCACTAGAACCTTTCAACCTAGGACAAGAACTTGCAGGGTAGGATTATTTGCATCTAACCCCCATATACTGTCTATGTGTTACTGCTTTCCCTATCACATGTCTGTACATACATACATACTATTTTGCGTAGAAGCATGCTAGGGTGGCTTTTAGGTTGTCTCTCTTTCGAGTCTATCTTTTGATTAGTAGGACGTTGCTAAGAACCGATGAAGAGCCGTGCATCTTGATGGTGCACGTTATTGAATTTCAAAGTCCTTAGAACCACGAGACTTTGAGAAATCAAGAATTTCTAAGTCCTTGTCTAAACCCGACCGAGGTTTCAAACAGAAAACTAGGAGCAACAGAGAGAATGCCGTGATACTTGCACCACCCAGGTTAAACACTTACACCATTTTTGGCTAAGTGGAGTGTTGCCACCTACGCCACCCTAGTTCCGGTATCACGTCATCTATACTGAGTTATTCCGACCTCCAAAATATGAAACTTCAAGGACGGAATAGTCAAAGGCATAGACTATTTTGACATCTCTTAGTGTTAGTCGATTCAAACAAAGGATACACTATCAAAAAAAAATTTCGAGGATTCTGGCAGCATTCGAGCATCTCGGGACAGACTCGTCTTTTAGTTGTAGAGTCTAGGAGGACACCAACGACGTCTACATGTGCATTGCATTTTAACTACTGCAGGAACCTCACTGAGTTCTCATTTACTTTGCTGTCCAAAGCTCAAGGACATTTCGCTGAAGGGAAGGACCAAACCTACTTGGGAGCGTCCACCGGGGCTTTGGCAAAGGATTGCCACTCAAACAAATACAGCAGCATCACCAGCAAGTTCACTGTTACTTCCAAAGCCATATTACTTTCCTTGATCATCAATCTAGAATGGCAGCACAAATGGAGCTGGCTGAGTTAAAGAAAGCCGTAGAGGAACTAGGTCACAAAATGGACAAGCAAATGATTATGGTCCAGGGGCTGATTGGCCTTTTACCTCTGCCATGTCAAAGCCGGGTCTAGGGTTAAATGCTAATCAAGCCTGCCACACTCCTGCGATTGGAACCAAGCTGTGCTCAAAAGACATGTTCAAAGACTTGGCTGAATTCCATGCGGCCAGAACTCACCTAAAATAGGATGCCAGTTCCCTATCCGAAACCGGTATTGAAAGGAAAGGCGTGCACATTGACGAGGTCTAGCCCAATCCCGAAAGAGTGTGTTCCATTGATAGCTCAATGCTATATGGCGGCGGAGTGAGTAAAAGTTTCGCCAATCCTCGTCCCAATTGCAGAACCCGACCAAGGATCTTCTCCCACTTCCCTGCACCTTTGTCCTTAGTTTATGAGAAGCTTCTCGAAGCTGGCTTCATCAAGCCGCTCCTACCAACACCTTCATCTCAAACATTCCCGGCATCCCACAATCCTAACCTTTTCTGTACCTACCACAAATGCCTGGCCATCTCACCGATGCTTGCTACCGCCTTCGACATGCCATTCAAGATCTCTTCGACAATGGCACTGTTGAAGCTCCCCCTCCATCAAAGCCTTATGTCATTTCCAATTTCATGCCTCAACACAACTCCGGCTCGCAAATTGGTCAAATATCCATAAGCTCCACTCAAGTCAACCCAAACACCACTCAAACAACCCTAACTCCACCATATTCAACCCAACTCTCTATATTATCCCAGCAAATCAACCCAAACCAATCCTATCCATCCCACCCGAACCTGAGGTTAACTTGGCAGCCATAGGTGGTGCAATTGAGGCCTTCTCTGCCGACACCTGGACTAACAGTGATGAAGAGAACTCAAAGGAGAAATTCAAGAGGAAGCTTATTCAATCATGGGAGAAAATTGACTAGCAGAGGCCCTTCACTCAACGGAGTTTGGAGTTACTGTTCTCCCAAGTGGGTTTGGTCGAAGATGCTGAAGGGGCTGAAGTGCTGATGCTTGGGCAAAACACTTTCGAGGGCTTTACCCCTCTCATCGCAGAAGCTGAAAGTAGTTTTTTAAATATTGCATTTTCAAATTGCGTCTAACTTGCATTTACGACACGTTTGAGTGTGGCACAGAATTGGTCGAGTCTAAGTCTAGCTCTGAGTCGGAGTTTGTGTCTCTTGGCCCTCCTCGTCCTAGCTTCTATTTTAGTTTGTGTCTTCTTTTGAACTTGGCGAACCCTGGGGTTTTTATGATATGCATCATCCTACTTTTAAGTACTCCACTGACTTTTGGATAAACTGTGTCGACCCTGACGGCGAAAGGATAGATTTCGATGGGAACATTCCCAAGGAAATGTGTTCCATCGCCAAAAGGGAAGATGAAAGGCATGCTTAACCTACTAAAAAAAGAAGTAATTTTAATAAACTTGAAAGATGAGGTAGACCCCCGAATGGTTCAAATTGGCTCAACGTAGTCCCTAGAGGAGCATGGCGCTCGATCAGACATGCTCGAAGAATTCATCAACGTCTTGGCATGGTTTCACAAAGGCGCACTTGGCATTGATATGCTCGGAAAATTCATCAACGTTTTGGCATGGATTTACAAAGACATGCTCAACGTTGATCCTAAGACAAAGAGGCATCAAATTCTCTTGCTTCGGGCTTTATACCGTGTTCAAAGCAGCAGTAGCGGCATTCCGCCAAGTAGGAAGAATGGAAATGTACAAAAATGACCCAGAGCGAGGCATGTAAGCCAAAGCATTATTGACCCTACATTATCAAAACCACTCTATCTAGGGCTGCGATCAAAGATCATCGACCTCAACGGCAACAAAATCCAATACCTTGGTCAACCTGGATCAATTCAAAAGCTACTTTTCCTTGTGAGAAGCTTGTTAGGCTGAAAACCCCAAGGGTGGGTAGTTCTAAGCAAAAGTTAGAGCAGCCTGCTAGACCAGAAACCTATGAAGGTTGTCTAGGAAAAAATGAATAGGCATTATTCAAAGCTCTCGCTAGACCGAAAACCCGAAAAAGCGGTACTAGGCAAAAGTTAGAGCGTAAAAGGAAAGGTAAAACACTCGAGTGAACCTTAACCTAAACTACGTTCTGACCTGATTCCTTCAAAAAGGATACGTAGGCAATCCCTCCTTAGGATTCGGTCATATTCTATCAACTTGATCCATGGTTGGCGTTTTGGTCCACATCAAAGGTCGAGAACAAGTCAAGCTTCATTGGAGGAATCAGAAGGTGGAAACCTTTCATCTTTCAAATTTAATGTAAACTGCTACTTCTATTACACAAGCTGAGCATAAAAGCCTAAAAACATTGGAGGCATGAAAAACATAACAAAATGCTTGTGAGGTCTAACGACTCACGGTTTATTCTAAGTTCAGCGAAGTCCAGTATGAGCAGTTGTAGTAGACTTGTAGTCACGCGCGCTAGTTTGAGGTTCATGCGTGCTAGTTCAAAGTGATGGACGTTGGTCTCAATCCTGCATGCGCTACTGCTTCCAATAGCAGACAGTAACAGTCAGCTACTGCCTCCAGCTTATCATTTTCCATTTCAAATCCAAAGCACCTCGAATATCATTCAATGGGTTTTTGCCAAGTTTTGTCATACCATATATGTCATATGGTTCTAACATGACTGTGCGGGGGTGTTGGTTTCAGTCCAGGACTTATTTGAGTCATCTTTGGCGTCTTTTGTCCGTTTTTGTGACACTTTTCCAGTTTTTCAATCCATTGTCATTGCGGGATACTTTTCTTGGTTTTATCAATTCGTATAGGTCATTGTATATCTATTTGTCCTTACGCAAGTGTCAGTTTCACTTGTATAGGGGATATTTGAGTTTTGGCTCATTAATGCCCAAAATTTCATTTTCATGTGTCAAAGAGCTTACGCATTATTCTGGGGCTCTTCGTTCCTTTTCATTTGAGCTAGGCAAGTTTGCACATATATGCGCATCTATTTGTAAACTCAGATCATTCGTCAATGCAAGTTGGATGTTAGCGGTTAGTTTTAGGCTTTCTGTTATCAGTTTTCCCCAGGAGAACCAATAAAACCAGAAAATGCAACTTTTATTTGCTACTAACAATATCCATGAAAGTGGAATATCATGCCTGTCAAGGCTCAACGGCCCAAGCAAAAGCATATCTACGAGGCATATCCGCCCAGAAATCAAGGGGGCACGCAGTCCCAATGCTATTCCTACTTAAGGTCTAATATCAACAAAGGACACACCGGCCCACTCAGCATCTATCTATTTGGGCATGCAGGCCCGAATCTCAAAAGCAAAGGATGGTAAAGTAAAGAGACTCAGTGGTAGTCCTCAGTGGTAGAGCTCGTCCTCGTTCTTGTTGTCATCGTCACTCTTGGTCTCCTTAAATACCTGGGGCTCCGCTCCCATCCTTCTTTTTTGAGGAGGCTTTCACCGACAAGGTCTCTCTCTCTCTCTCTCTCAGACTTTTCCTCTGAGTCTTTGAAGACTCTTTGGCACGAGACACCCTTTCTATGGGCCTCTTTTTCAACTACACACCTCCAGTCGATGGTTATCTAGTGCTTTCATATCAGAGCTAGGGCTAAGGTGGCAGTATTGCTTTGTGTAACTCTTGTTGCTGTGGTCATTCTAAGTCATCATCCTCTAGAAGCCGCCCTAATTTGCCCTTGCATTTTCAATTTGTGCATTCAAATTAGTATGCGTATCATTGCATATTATATATCAAATGTTGAAAGCAGGAGAGGTCTATCAAGTTGCAAAGCACGCCTATCCAATATTGGAAGCAACAAGTAAACAGGATTTTGGGGTCCATACCTGGGGTCTATTGGAACTGGAGCCGGAACCGCTTCTTTGGGATAGTGCAAATGTGGGGGAATGCCACACACCGCTTCCCTTATCTCGTTCTCCATGGCAACAATGTCAAGCATACCACCTCTCTGTCCTACTCTGCTAGCACTTGGAATACACCTTGGGGGATCAGAGTACAATCAAAGTTCACTGATGGCCGATCCCCGGAAGTTCAACGACATCCGGTCCTATCCAGTCCATGATGGCACGTTAATCCTTCAACGACGATCAGCCAGGTCATCCTTTTCAAATCCTCCAAAAATGGTACGAGTCATCCTCAATGATGACCACGGTCCAACTCAACGATGGTCCTTGTCATCCTCAATGATGACCCACCGACCAAATAAACAACGGTTAGCCCGTCCATTTTCAAATCAACGACAGTTCGCCCGTCCACTTTCAAATCAACTACGGCTCGCTCATCCACTATCAAATCAACGATGGTTCGACCGTCCACTGTCAAATCAAAGACGGTTCGCCCGTCCACTTTCAAATCAACGACGGTTTACCCGTCCACTTTCAAATCAAATGAAGGTTCGCCCGTCCACATTCAAATCAACGACGGTTCGCCTGTCCGCTTCCAAATAAACGACGGTTTGCCCGTCCACTTCCAAATCAACAACGGTTCACCCGTCCACTTCCAAATCAACGACGGTTTGCCCGTCCACTTTCAAATCAACGACGATTTGCCCGTCCATCTTCCAAATCAACGATGGTTCGCCCGTCAACTTTCAATTCAACGACAGTTCACCCGTCCAATTTCAAATCAACGACGATTCGCCATTTCAAATCAACGACGGTTCGCCCATCCACTTCCACTGCCAAATCAATGACGGTTCGCCCGTCCACTTCCAAATCAACGACGGTTTGCCTGTCCACTTTCAAATCAACGACGGTCCGCCCATCCACTTTCAAATCAACGACGGTTCACCCGTCCACTTTCAAATCAACGATGGTTCGCCTGTCCACTTTCAAATCAACCACGGTTCGCACGTCCAACTTCCAAATCAACAACTGTTCGCGTGTCAACTTTCAAATCAACGACAATTCGCCCGTCCACTTCCAAATCAACGACGGTTCGCCCGTCAACTTTCAAATCAACGACGGTTCGCCCATCCACTTCCACTTCCAAATCAACGACGGTTTGCCCATCGGTTTGCCCATCCACTTCCAAATCAAACGACGGTTCGCCCGTCCACTTTTAAATCAACGACGGTTCGCCCGTCCACTTTCAAATCAACGATGGTTCGCCCATCCACCTTCAAATCAACGACGGTCTACCCGTCGTTCAAATCAATTCAACAACTATCAGCCATGTCGTCCATTTCAAATCAAACCAACGACGATCAGCCATATCGTCCCTTTCAAATCAATCAACGACGATCAGCCATGTTGCCCATTTCAAATCAATCAACGACGATCAGCCATGTCGTCCATTCCAACCATTCAACGACGATCAGAATATCGTCTAATGGCTTGTCCGTCCGCAACTAACTGTTACCCAGGAGAGTCCGCCTCGGCCTGCCTTGAACAAATACCTCCACTTCAGTCTAGCTTCAAGCGCATCTTCTAGCAACCTTATTTCTCTGTCTCAGATTGTCTTTGATAAGGAGATTGGCTCTGATTCCGAACGAATGGAATTTAACCTACTTGACACGACTTACCCGTGTTTGTTGGAAATTGTGTGTGCCAAGGATAGTTCGATCCCCAGCAACGACAGTCCACCCGTCCATCCAAATTCAATGACAGCCTGTCCGTCTAACTCTGCAGCGACAACCTGTTCTGTCCAATTCGACCAACAAGCGGCGATTTGCTCGTCCAATTCCACTTCCATCTCCAGCAACTGTCCACCCACCCACCTCAAATCAATGAAAACCAGTCTTGTCCAGCTCAATGATGGTCCGTCCATTCAAATCAACAACAGCCAATTTCAAATCAACGACAGTTCGCCTGTCCACTTCTAAATAAACGATGGTTTGCCCGTCCACTTCCAAATCAACGACGGTTCGCCCGTTCACTTCCAAATCAACGACGGTTCGCCCGTCTACTTTCAAATCAACGACGGTTTGCCCGTCCAACTTCCAAATCAACGACGGTTTGCCCGTCCAACTTCCAAATCAACGACGGTTCGCCCGCCCACTTTCAAATTAACTAAGGTTCGTCTTTTCAAATCAACGATAGTTCACCCGTCCACTTCCAAATCAATGACAGTTTGCCCGTCCACTTCCACTTCCAAATCAATGACAGTTCGTCCATCCATCCACTTCCAAATCAACGACGGTTTGCCAATCCACTTTCAAATCAACGACCGTTCGCCCGTCCACTTCCAAATCAACGACGGTTCACCCGTCCAACTTCCAAATCAACGACTATTTGCGCGTCAACTTTCAAATCAACGACGGTTCGCCCGTCCACTTCCAAATCAACGACAGTTCGCCCGTCCACTTTCAAATCAACGACGGTTCGCCCATCCACTTCCACTTCCAAATCAACGACAGTTCGCCCGTCAGTTCGCCAGTCCACTTCCAAATCAAATGACGGTTCACTCGTCGGTTCACCTGTCCACTTCCAAATCAAACGACGGTTTACCCGTCCACTTTCAAATCATTAACGGTTCGCCCGTTCACTTTCAAATCAATGATGGTTTGCCCGTCCACCTTCAAATCAATGACGGTCTACCCATCCTTCAAATCAATTCAATGACTATTAGCCATGTCATTCATTTCAAATCAAACCAACGGCGATATGCCTTATCGTCCCTTTCAAATAAATCAACGACGATCAGCCATGTCTCCCATTTCAAATCAATGACTGACGATCAGCCATGTCGTCTGTTCCGACCATTCAACGACGATCAGCCATGTCGTTCGTTTCTATCAATCAACGATGATCAGCCATGTCATCACCGACAATCAGCAATATCGTCCTTTCGATTCCTCAACGGCGATCGAAATATCGTCCGATCGATTCCATCCAACGACGATCAGAATACGTCTAACGGCTTGTCCGTCCGCAACTAATTGTTACCCAGGAGAGTCCGTCTCGGCCTACCCCGAATAGATACCTTCACGTCAGTCTAGCTTCAAGCGCATCTTCGAGCAACCTTATTTCTCTATCTCGGATTGTCATTGATAAGGAGATTGGCTCTGATTCCGAACGGATGAAATTTAACCTACCTGACACGACTTACCCGTGTTTGTTGGAAATTGTGTGGGGCAAGGATAGTTTGATCTCCAACAACGACGGTCCGCCCGTCCATCCAAATTCAACGACAGCCTACCGTCCAACTCTGCAGCGACAACCTGTTTTGTCCAATTCGACCAACAAGCGGCGATTTTCTCATCCAATACCACATCCATCTCCAGCAACTGTCCACCCATCCACCTCAAATCAACGACAGCCAATCCTATCTAGCTCAATGATGGTCCGCCCATTCAAATCAACAATAGCCAATTTCAAATCAACGACGGTCCGCCCCATCCAACTTCAAATCAACGATCCACCCAGTTTCAAATCAAGCAAGTGATAGTGATTCGCTTTCAATGGATTATTCCCCAGGAGAGTTGGCTTTTCATAAAGGCCTACTATGTTCACTAACTCAATCAATGGAAGTCATTATCCCCAGCAGCGACAGCCGCTCATCCAAATTCAACCAACCACGTTCTTTAAGTTTCATGTCTACTTTGACTCGTATGTTCTGTTCTGGATAGCCTGGAAGGGTGTCTAGAAAACCTTTGACGTTACTTGTACCAAGTCAATGGTGCTCCCAGTGCCGTCAAAGGGGGGCTACTGTAGACACCTTATTTTGGACTTTCCAAATTAGTTTACTTACAGTATTTGATTCCTCGATGATGAAATGGATCAAGAACACCTCAGAAATGTTAGTATGTTTGAGCTTTGAGCATTCCTAAAACCTTTTTAGATCCCTTTCAAACTCTCTAAACCATAACCAAAAGGCCTCAGCAAAACCCAACTTGCATACGCTGGTACTCAACTGGCGTGCGCTAGTATTCTGCCACGTGTCAGTTATCGGTCAACTTTGACCGTTGACCAGGCTTGAATTGGCATACGCCAGTTACCTACTGGTGCACGCCAGTTAAACCTCTTGTCAAACTTGTGTTTTTCAGCATGCAGAAGCCATGGGTAGAGGTCTACAACACATGAGAACCTTCTAATCCATTGAAAAAGTAGTCTCCGCCGGGAGACATCTCGTACACCCATCCCATCACCTTTTCCCTCTCATCCAATGGGAGTAAAGGCTTAAGCGCTAAGGCACCAGTCACTTTGACTGGCCTTTTCCTCTTTCACTCCCTCTCCCCCTATATATACCCCCCTCCATTAGTCTTTCAAGGGGTTAAATGTTTGGTTGCTAGGTTCCAAGTTTCAAAGGGTTATAAGGATAACCCTTTTATCACACTCCCTCTCAAGCCATTGCCAGTCTTTCTCTTGAAAGTAAGCAATACACCACCCATTCTCATCCATCTATACAACCATCCTCCAAGCATCATCCAATCAATCCATCCATTCAAAGCTCAAGCACTCTTTCAAACCTAAAAGCCAAAGGTATACATCTTTGTACTGCTTTTTGTTCTGATCCCCGAGGGGGGGCTGGCTGGGCCAAGGCTGGTAATCAATACCAGTCCTGGCCCTAAAGCTGGCAAGGTTTCAAAAACCGTTTCTGACTAGAATCAGCGTGCGCCGGACATAAGCACGCGTACGCCAGTCCGTGGCAATACATACAATTTTTAACTTGATCTGTCAGGGATCTGTCTGGAACTGGTGTACTCCAGTTCGGAGCCCTTCGGAACTGGCGTACTCCAGTTGTGAACTGGGGTCTGGATCTTTGTTTTATGCTTTATTTCTTGTCTATTCATCACTATGAGCATGCCTAATTACTAGTTTACTGCTTTCCATAGTTAAAGTTGCTAGTTTTACTTTCTTAATATTCGTTTCTGTTGGTATGGAATGCCTCTGGGAGCCTTCTCGTCAAGTTCCAGAGCCCAGAAGATGCAAAGCCAACCATTGGACAAAAGGTGTCACCGACGTACGACCTTCTTTGACTGGCGTACAATAGTGAGATCAAGCCCAGTGGCTGGCCCTTACATGGTAACTAGGCCATGGCCTTTGCTTTTGTCCCCTCACTGTTTAAGGGGTGTTTTTGTTCATTTTTTCGGCCTTATGGCCCTTTTAACTGCTTATACCGATATATTACTTGCTATATAAACTACTTGGTTTGTCCTAGGTGTTCACTGGTCCTTTCCAGAGCCCAAAGGGTTGAGAATAAGAGCTATGGGCTTAAGCTTACTGGTGCACGCTAGGGACTAGGGGCGTACGCAGGTGTAGTCAGCATGCAGTGAATTGGCCAGTGCATGCTGGTTGTTTCCTGCTCGTGTCACTCCAGACCAGTGTTCTCTAGTCTGTTTAAAACGCTCACAAAATTCTATTTTCAATCTATACTAGTTGTTTCAATATCATACATGCCATTTTATCACATATTGCAAATTTGTTACAGTTTTAACCCCCTTTGACTGTTCTCCCGCCCTAATTGGCTAAAAAAAGATTAATGAGAGAAAAAAATGCAAACGTTTTACAAAATACCTGAGTAGAGACCGATCTCCGAATTGGGCGAGAGGGGTGCCATAAAACCTTCCCCTCTCGTAACCTGGCTCTTGAACCTCAGATATCGAAGGTGACGACGGTCCAGTCTACAAGCCTTTTCAAATCAAACACGTAGCAAACTTTTCAAGTTCGGTTCCTTGGGTGTTTCACCACTAAAACCCGAGTGGCGACTCTGAATCGAAGCGTTTCGCCGCGCTTTCCAAAAGGGCTTACCCAATTTTATACGCGAAATAAAATTTTCGGGGCGTGTGCCCACAGTGGCGACTCCACTGGGGACTCATCGCATTGATCAATATTTGGCAATTAATACATAAATGAACAATTTTTCAAAAGTTTGTCAAAACAGTACTCTCCGCGCTGCTGAAGAATGGAATGGTAACGTAACTGGATCTCATATCCGACCAATCCGAACTAGGGCTTTTATTATTGTTCACATTGTGTAGTTTTCTCCAAATGTTGATTAATAAAAGTGAGCCAAGCTTTAAAAGGCATTTTCAAAACATTGCGTTTCTCTCTCCTTCAATCATTCTTCAGCATTCTTTCATGTGCATCGATGTTGGTCAGCCCTGTTAAGGTGTTTTGGGTAACCGACATAATTTATTGGAGCCCGGGGTCCTCGAACGCTCAATAACCTTGGACGAAGATGAGTCGTGCTACCGTTCGATCGTTGCTTTGCTACACTCGTTGCAACGAGAGGTATATCGCGACTCTAGTCAGAGGAACCCCCTTAAACCAAAACTGGCCTCTACATGTGTACAAAGCACTAAAACCTTTCAACCTAGGACAGGAAGTTGTAGGGTAGGATTATTTGCATCTAACCCCCATATACTGTCTGTGTTACTGCTTTCCCTATCACATGTCTGTACATACATACATACTATTTTGCGTAGCAGCATGCTAGGGCGGCTTTTAGGTTGTCTCTCTTTCGAGTCTATCTTATGATTAGTAGGACGTTGCTAAGAACCGATGAAGAGCCGTGCATCTTGATGGTGCGCGTTATCGAATTTCAAAGTCCTTGGAACCACGAGACTTTGAGAAATCAAGAATTTCTAAGTCATTGTCTAAACCCGACCGAGGTTTCAAACAGAAAACTAGGAGCAACAGAGAGAATGCCGTGATACTTGCACCACCCAGGTTAAGTGCTAAACACTTACACCATTTTTGGCTAAGTGGAGTGTTGCCACCTACGCCACCCTGGTTCCGGTATCATGTCATCTACACCGAGTTGTTCCGACCTCTAAAATTTGAAACTTCGAGGAAGGAATAGTCAAAGGCATAGACTATTTTGACATCTCTTAGTGTTAGTCGATTCAAACAAAGGATACAATATCAAAAAAAAATTTCTGAGGATTCTTGCAGCATTCAAGCATCTCGGGACAGACTCATCTTTTAGTTGTAGAGCCTAAGAGGACACCGACGACGTCTACGTGTGCATTGCATTTTAACTACTGCAGGAACCTCACTGAGTTCTCATTTACTTTGCTGTCCAAAGCTCAAGGACATTTCGCTGAAGGGAAAGACCAAACCTACTTGGGAGCGTCCACCGGGGCTTTGGCAAAGGATTGCCACCCAATCAAATACAGCGGCATCACCAGCAAGTTCACTGTTACTTCCAAAGCCATATTACCTTCCTTGATCTTCAATCCTGAATGGCAGCACAAATGGAGCTGGCTGAGTTGAAGAAAGCCGTAGAGGAACTAGGTCATAAAATGGACAAGCAAATGATTATGGTCCATGGGCTGATTGACCTTTTACCTCTGCCATGTCAAAGCCGAGTCAGCTCATCTTTGTTGTGCTAGTTCAGTTTTCATCCTTTACATTGGTGCATAATCTTTTCATGTCTTGATAGGGTACATTGTTGCATAGTCAAGTAAGTTTTGAAATACAAGTATGTTAACAAAACAACACCAACACTATAAACTCCCTTTTCAATCATGGATCAAAACAATCTTTTATTTCTTTATTGCTCCAAAATAAAGTTCTCCAACCAATAAACAACTTGAACATTGAAGGAAAGAAAATCATCATAGAGTAGAAATTGCTACAATACTTTGTTCTGTTTCATTACCACTGTGACACCAGTAACAGTGAATTATACAGTCGTCGTAGAAAAAAAAAGAAATTACTCTTACAAATACACAATCCTACAGTCACAGTATGCATTGATCATGAATACCTGTTCAACACAATCCTACAGTCGCAATATACATTGATCATTAATACATGTTCAATGCAAATTGAAAGCACAAATTCCTCAAAATGAGATATATCTGCATTTTAGGATGAGATTGATAGATACGCATTACAGACGATGGACCCATACCTGAACATGGCTTTGATGGGCCTTTCGGCCATTCGCTTGATTTCGATTTGGTCTTTCGCTAGTGAAGGTTTGCCAATAAACATTTGCTTGTTAAACTTTTCACTTTTTACTTTTACTGCTTTCTTTGTCGATCAGTTAGCATAAGGGCATTTAGATCCCTCAATTTTTCCATGCATTCTTTGCTTTCCCAAATGCATGTAAAACTAGAAACTAAATAGCTTGGATGCAAAATAAGATTTAGTATTTAAGCTAAATCCAAACAAAGATTTAGCCTTATATGGGGTTTGTACCCATTGAAGACTTACTTTCTACGGACATTTGACAACTCATAATCTATGTAATCTTTTTCAACTTAAAGAAAGTTTGATGCATTACAATGGTGAACACATACCTGAAGAAAGTTTGATGCATTACAATGGTGAACACATACCTGAAGAAAGTTTGTTGCATTACAATGGTGAACACATACCTCAACATGGCTTTTTGTTTAGCCTTTTGGCCATGAGTTTGATTTTGGTTTTTCTCTTTTTACTTTTTCTGCTTTCTTTGTTGATCTGTACGCAGAAGGCCATTTAGGTCCTTAAATTTTTCCATGCATTCTTTGCTATCCCAAGTGCATGTAACACTAGGAACTAAACCGCTTGGATGCACAATACCATTTCGCATTTAAGCTGAGTACCAATGAAGATATTAAGCGTTCATGGGGTTTATACCAATTAAAGACTTACTTTCTTTGGACAATTTGACATTTCGTAATCTGCCAAAATCTTTTTCAACTTTAGGGGGGGCCTTACACAACTAAAGAGGGTTATTGTTTCTTTGAATTCCTAAAGAATCCACAAATCACAAGCAGTCAAATCATCGAAAGAAAGTAATTTCTTGATATTCACAAGGCTTCTTGTTTTTACACAAAATAGACGTGTCAACTGGATTGGGCCAGACTAGGCTGGCACACTTATGTCACAGGCATGGCATGTTTAGAAGTAGGCGCGGAGTAACATCTGCCAATACAGTGCGACACTGTCGCCATAGGTGGTCGTCTAAGCTGCCCTTTTTGGGCCGACGGCATGGGCATGGCATGCACAACACAGATGGATGTAAAAGATCAAATCAATCCTTTTTTCCTCTATTACTCTTCCAATAGATAATCAAAAGGGCATTATGAATAGGGGGATACATACCTAAACATGGCATTATTACATGGGAGGACACCTATCTGAACATGGCTTCGAGGAGCCTCAAGCCAAAGGACTGATTTAAATTTGGTCTTTCGTTACAACATTTCCTTGGTAAGTAGTTTGCTTTTGATTTTCTTCTTCTATCTTTGTTGCTAGAGGAAAAGGTCTTTTCGATCCTTCCATTTTGCAATGTTCTCTTTGTTTTTCCTAATGCAAGTAAACCTATGAGCGGAACTCACTTGGATGCATCATAAGATCTAACTTTTAAGTTGAATACCAATGCAGAGTTTGTGCCTTAGGGTTATTGTTTCTTTGAATATAAAGATTCCGCAGATCATGAGCAGTTAAATTGTCCAAAGAAAGTAATGTCTATTTTTTCACAAGGCTTCTTTTTCTACACAAAATAGACATGTCAACTGGATTGAGCCAGGCCGGCACGCTGACCACACAATCATGGCATGTTCAGAAGTCGGCGCGGAATATCATGGCGTGACATTGTCACTATAGGTGGGTTATCTAACCAACCCTTTTTGGGCTGACTGCTCAAGCATGACACTGTCAACACAGATATTTACAAACTATCAAATCAATCAATTTTTTCCTCTATTATTCCTCCAATAAATAAACAAATTGAACATTGAGGGAAAGAAAATCATGAGACAATTACGAATTCCTAAATTCCATTTCATTACAACTGGGAGTACACAGTACTCAAGGAAAAAAGAAAATAATCATTGTCATAAATGGGATCACATAATCCTACTATGGCAAAGGCAAAATGCAAATTGAAACAAGATAATTATCAAACCAACTAATTAACCAAGATATAACTACATGTAGGGATTATTGCTTCGTAGGCATTACAAATTGGTGCACATACATGAACACGACTTTGATGAGCTTTCGGCCACGGGACTATTTTGATTTGGTTTTCTACTGGATGAAGATTTTTTAATAAACATTTCACTGTTAACTATTTGCTTTTGACTTTCTTCTACTTTCTCTGTGGATAGGTAAACAGAAGGTCTTTTAGATCCTTCCACTTTTCATATATTCTTTGTTTTCCTGAATGCAAGTAACCCTAGGAGCGAACTCACTAGGATGCACAATAAGCTAATTTTCAAGTTGAATACCAACAAGATTTTGTGCCCTAGGGGGGGAGCCATACATACTAAAGAGGGTTTTACATCTTTGAACTCACAAAGATCCGCAAATCATGAGTAGTCAAATTGACCGGAGAAAGTAATGTCTAGATATTCACAAGCTTCTTTTTTTACACAAAAATAGACGTGTCAACTGGACCTCTACACAAAATGAGTCATAAAGAATTGTTGTGTGTTCACAAGGAGCGAACTCACTTGGATGCCAGTTGCGACTTCACCTCTTTTCATTTTGCATGCACAATCGGAAAGATCAGCGGCACTACTGAACCTAAAGGTGAAAGATCTAGCTCTCTGTCCAGAGCTTTGTTGTGAACACACAACAATTGTTAATGACTCATTTTGCCAGAGTACCTTACGAGACTTATCTACGCTCTCACGCTAAACGTTGCTTCTGCGTACTCCAGCGCATATTCTGTGAGCATTGTAGCAACTGTTGCTCTCCTAGTTCACCCATATGCTTCGCCTGTGGATGTGGTCCACCCATACTACTTGTCTGATAGTTGGTAGTAGCTCCACCTATCACATCATTCTTCAAAAAACCAATATTGATTACCAATCACCTGTCAAATCAGGAAATCACTGTGCGATGTGATTAGAAAATGGTTGTCTGATTGGGACTCTGCCAGCAACTGATCTACAAATTGCATATGTTGATGTTTGGTCTTTTCCGTTAATTGAACCAGATGCTCCAGACCACCATTGAATTTGATCACCCAACAATCTAACCTGATCACTTTTGATCAATCACGATCAACGGTGAATCTATTTAGTTCTGCTAATCCATTCAACCATCCGATAAATGTTGACCGCACTGATGAATCCACAGGACGTAACCTTTGTCTTGAAATTAAATGTGATATAATTAGGCTGCTTTAAAAAGAAAATTTCTATATCAACAACTTTCTTTCCATGATTCAAGTGCCAGTGACATTGGAATCCTCTTTGACCAAGTCAAAGTCCAAATGAACAGCCAAACAATTATGATGTCCCTGATATGTTTTCAATGGAAAAAAAGAAAATGCCTTCATCGAACGCCATTGTTGCAACAAATAATAGCAAAAAATACTTTTCTCCTTCTTCTCTTCCACTGCAATCAACCATCGTAACCTCTCATCTCTTTCCTTATGCAAGTAGATTTGTGATTGGCAGGGAGAGAAAATATCCTATAGTTCTGCAATGTCCCACCATGAGTTCAGACAGCCAACGGTAAGATCTGATAGCAAGTTTTCGATATCTCACGAAAGTGAACAGAAACACATGCATGTCCACGCACACCAAAGGAAAAACTTATGCAAGAGATTTTATGTAGTTCACCTAATAACAAGGGCTACATCCACGAGCGAGAGGAAATCTAATATAGTAATATACACCACTAAAATAGAATTTCAAATTTCAAAAGAAAAGCCCAAACTCTAAGACCTTAGTGTCGAGAAATCAACTTGTCATCTTCTTCTTCTTCTTCTTCTTCTTCTTCTCCTCAAGCGCTTATCCACTTCTCCAAGTGAAGGATTGAGAACCGCAAAAGAAAGAGAGGGAGAGTCCTTGGGTTTATAGCGGAGCGATTGGCTTCAGTGCTTGTAGTTGTAGAGTTGTAGTTTGTACAGTGTAGAGACAAGCCAAACGAAAAGGGCAATAAAATGATAATATGGCGACTTCACAATTTATTTATTTTTTGTATTTTTCGTTGTCTTTTCGGAATTTCTGTTTAGGCATGAAACAACGCACTTTATAACTAACTCAAAATGAAGGACTACTATTTTCTCTATTAGAAACTGGGCACACGCAAGTTGGATTTTGTCATAATTTGTAAAAATTTGATCAAACAATATGTGGGAAGTATTTGTGCAAAATTTGAACTTACACACGCATCGCGAGTGTCCCGACCTTTATTATTAACCTATCATAATAGATAAACAATAATTAAATAAGTATCATATCTATACGTTACCATGCTAACGCCGTCATTGCCTACATTTTTTCCACGATCTTAATAACTAAGTACTCTTCTATTTAGATTTCGTAAATCAATCGAATTTGCTATCACAGAGAATATGCATTTTGCACAGTAAATGTCTATCTTTTATTAAATGTGTGAAAAACTACCGTAATTTAAAACTACTATAGTTAAAATTATAGAAACTACTGTAAGTGAAAATTTGTAACTAACATTAAAAGTACTGTAATTAAAGTTGGCGCATTTTTTTTCCAAGCTAGTACAAAATTTACAAAGACATTGCTACAGGGCCTCACAGAAATGTGTGCATGAAGAGAGGCTTGCGGTAGTGTCCTTGGGCAAGGAGATTTTTGCGGTGGTATCCGAGGGTGAGGAGATTTTTCAAATACTAATTTAAATGTACTCTAATCTATTGCTGGGAAAAAAGATTGACATGTGTGGGTATAGAAACTAAAACCTCAAAGTGTAGTACTACGCAACATTCTCCTTTTTTTTCCACAGACGGAAAAAACAATCAGACAAATTAATGAAAGCAATTGACCCACGCCTAAATGGAGAGAGAGAGAGAGAGAGAGAGAGAGAGAGAGAGAGAGAAAAAAAAGTTGCTTTGAAAGTCGGCGGGTAAAACTTAAAAGTGAGGGTCTGTACTCTGTAGAAACACAGAAAATAAAAAGGAATGATAATGGTATTATGAGACAACATGAATAAAATTTGTTTGTAGAGAACATGAAAATAAAAAACGTTGGCAGAGGACATAAATTACCTTATCAGAAACTGTGATTTCTTGGCTTTGTAGAGTGCAGCCATAGGGTTTTGGAATTCACTTTACAGAGTTGAGAGAGGTAACTTTTGTGAGTAGCAAGTAACTGCAACATCTCTATACGTGGGGGAATTTGATGCAAACCCAAATACCCATAGATTAACTTAGAGAGAGAAACTCCCAAATGGGATACAAAAGAGACTAGCTCTTGATAATATTTGTTCAAAATGATAAAAGTTGCCAAAAGAAAGGATTCCAACACCTATATATAGACTCAATACAAAAAGACATAAATACCCTTACTACATACTACATCATACTCCCATACTAAAAGGAAACTAGTCCTCAAGCTACGGTGGTGTCCTCCGGCAAATAGGGCACTAAGTGTTGCACACTGAATGTGTTGGAGATGCTCAAGTGAGAGGGTAAGCGGACTTGATAAGCATTGTCATTGATCTTCTGCAAGACTTCACAAGGACCCACTTTCCGATCGTTCAACTTCATGTAAACACCGTGAGGATATCTATCCTTGCTGAAGATAACCCAAACAAGATCCCCTTCTTTGAACAAAACCTCCCTTTTGTGTGCATCAACGGCCGCCTTATACTTCGCATTAGACTTCTCAATGTTGAGCTTAACTTGAGAGTGGATATTCTTTACAACCATAGCCATATCGTCCGCCTTGGAGTGTCCCTTCTTTGGGGTTGGCAAAAGAACGAGGTCAACCACACTAGAAGGTTTCAACCCGTAAACCGCTTCAAATGGGGAAGTGTGGATGGTGCGGTTTTAGAGAAGAATTGTAAGCAAACTCCACCAAGGGAAGAATTCCATCCCAACTCTTTGGATGTTCACCAACTAAGCATCACAACAAATTCCCAAGACTTCGGTTTACCACTTCCGTTTGACCATCGGTTTGAGGGTGAAAAGAAGTACTAAAGCATAAGTTGGTACCAATCTTCCTCCACAAAGTCCTCCAAAAGTGGGCAAGAAACTTAGCATCTCTATCGGAGACAATAGAAATAGGGACGCCATGCAACTTTGTAGACCTCCTTGAAATAGATTGGCAATGTTAGTCGCATCATAGTCTTCTTACAAGATATGAAATGAGCCATTTTTAAAAATCGATCCACTACCACCATGATATAATCACTCTACCTTTGCGTAGGAGGAAGCCCCAAGACAAAAGCCATACTCACGCATTTCCAAAGACTTTCCGACACCGGTAAAGGCAAATACAACCCCGCATTAGTGGCTATCCCCTTACTCCGTTGGCAAGTTTGGCACCTTTGCACATAGCCCCCACCTTTACTCATTCCCGGCCAATAGTATGCATCTTGAAGCAACGCTAGAGTCTTATCCTTGCCAAAATGACTCAACTTATGACTTTCGGCCAACAATTGCTCCCTTAAAGAGCATGTAGGGACACACAATTTGAGTTCTTTGAAGAGAAATCCATCCTTCAACATGAACAAGGATCGATAACCTTACCACCCCTTTGCAAAGCATCGATTATGTTACTAAAGTAAGGATCTTCGGCATAGAAAGTGCGAAATTCGTCAAACCCAATAACCTTGTTCTTCATTTCCACCAAGAGAGCCACTCTTCTACTCAAACCATCGGCCATTTTGTTGAGAATCCCCGATTTGTGCCTCAAAGAGAACATGAATTGTTGTAGATAAGCCACCCACTTGGCATGCCGTTTATTGAGGTATTGTTGGCTATTGATGTATTTAAGAGCTTCATGATCGGTGTTGAGGACAAATTCCTTGTAGGCAAGGTAGTAACTCAAATGCTTGATGGCTTGGACAATGGCATAGAATTCCAAGTCATAAGTAGAGTACTTGAGTTTAGCACAGTTCAACTTCTCGCTAAAGAAGACAATAGGTTGACCACCTTGGCTTAAGACTCCACCAATTCCCACTTCCGAAGCATCACAATCAAGTTCAAAAGTTTTATTAAAGTCGGGTAAGGCCAAGATAGGAGCTTCCGTAAGCTTGGACTTCAACAATTTGATCTCGGCGCTTCTTGGGACCATATGAACACCCTTTGCTTAAGGCAATCGGTAAGAGGAGCCGCGATACTACTAAAGTTGTCAATGAACCTCCGGTAGAAGGTAGTTAACTCATGAAAACTCCTCACTTCATGAACACTTGTAGGCATTGGCCATTCCACAATGGCCTTAATCTTGTCTTCATCCATGTGAACCCCCTTTGAAGACACAACATACCACAAAAATACCACCTTATCAACGGCAAAACTACACTTCTTCAAGTTCCCATAAAATTTCTCTCTTCTCAAGATTTCAAAGACTTGTTGGAGGTGGGATGAGTGATCTTCAAAACATCAACTATACACCAAGATATCATTAAAGTACACAACTACACATATACCTAAGAGCGGTTGAAGCATTTGAGTCATTACCCGCATAAAAGTGCTTAGAGCATTGGTAAGACCAAAAGGCATCACAAGCCATTCAAAGAGGCCATGAAGGGTTTTGAAAGCCGTTTTCCATTCATCTCCCAGGCGAACTCGAATTTGATGATAACCACTTCTTAGATCAATCTTTGAGAAGACCTTTGAACCGGCAAGGCAATCCAACATATCATCTAGCCTTGGACTGGGAAAGCGGTACTTGATAGTGATCTTGTTGATAGCTCTACTATCCACACACATCCTCCACGAACCATCCTTCTTCGGAGTCAAAAGAGCCGGCATCGCACAAGGGCTAAGGCTTGCCCTTATGCAGTCTTTCTCTAGAAGATCCTTAACTTGCCTTTGAATCTCTTCCCTCTCCCTTGGAGACATTCTATATGCAGGCTTGTTCGGAAGGGTTGCCCTAGGTACCAAGTCGATACAATGTTGAATATCTCATAAAGGAGGCAATTCGGGAGGCAACTTCTGAGGAAACACATCAACATACTCCTTCAAAAGTTTAGAAATTGGGTCGGGAACATCCGACACACCCATATCCGCCATAAGAACCAGCACTAGAACATACCCAGTTTCATGACTTTCCTTGAGAAATCTTTTAGAAGCAAGCAACGTAGTGGGAGGAGGCGTTGTAGTCACATTCTCCTTCATAGGTAACAAAGTGAATTGTCCCTTCTCCTAAAGGACGGTGTAGGTATTCTTCCTTCCATCATGGATGGAATGCCTATCATATTGCCACGGGCGACCAAGTAGTATATGACAAGCATCCATAGGAACCACATCGCACCAAACTTCATCAAAGTACTTTTGCCAAATGGAGAAAGATACTAAGCACCTTTTAGTCACCTTGATTTCATTACCCTTCTTGAACCAAGAAAGGGTATAAGGATCGGGATGCTCCTCCACTTTGAGTTGTAACTTGTCCACCACCTCTTGAGAGACTACATTCTCACAACTTTCACTATCAATAATCATGTTGCAAACTCTACCACCAACATTGCAAGTGGTGTAAAAGGTATTGGTACGCAACCAATCTTCATTACTAGCATCCTTAGGAGTAAAGAGAGTCTTTTTTATCATCAATGCATAGCCTTCTTCTTCCTCATTATCACCTCCAATTTCTTCACATATTTCTTCGTCATAAACGGGAATATCATCCTCACAACCTTGTTCCGTAACCTCCTCAATGAAAAGTGCTTTGTTACGACCTCCGGAAGTCTTACGACAATCCGAAGACTTGTGACCCAGTTCCCCACACTTGAAGCACTTAAAACCCCAACTTTGGAATTGATTTCGAGCCCCCGAAGAACCGGATTGAGACTAATTTTGAGCGGGTGTTAAAGCTTTATCCGCTCGATTTTGAGTACCAACTCTGGAAGAAGCACCCTAGCCACCACTAGAGGAAGAACCACCTCTAGTATAAGAGTAAAAGGACTGCCCGGGCTTGGAACTGCCTTGATATTGTTGCCCGGATCTCAAAAACTTCCTCTTTTCTTGCTTTTCGGCCACCAAGGCCCGATTGTAAGCTTCCGAAACCGTCCACAAAGTTTGTATAGCGAGGGCATCTTGGATTGTGATTGTCAACCCACTTATGTACCTTGCAACCATTTGATCTTCACTTTCATTCTAATCAACTCTAGTAACAAGTTGATGGAAAGCCTCCATGTACTCATCAACACTTACAACTTGTTTGAGATTATGCAAATTCTTGTAGAGATTTTGCATATAGTTGAAAGACAAGAATTGTTCATTGAGTTTCTTCTTCATTTTCTCTCATTCTCTAATCTTTCCCTTTCCTCTTCGTAGCCTAGTTCCTTGCAATTGCTCCCACCAAGCGGAAGCTCTTCCTTCGAGACGGATAGCCACTAACTTCATCTTCTTCTCCTCGGAGACGTCTCCATAATCAAACATTCTTTCAACCGTATTAATCCAATCAACAAATTCATCCGGGTTAAGACTTCCATTGAATTCGGAAAGTTCAATCTTGATGTTCTTCTCCCACCTATAAGGAGAGTGAGTGAAAGGTGGCCTACGCCAATTTGAATCACCAAAAAGATTGTCAAAGTGACTTTGAGAGTCCTCGGACCCTCCACTACCCGCACGCGACACTTGCAAGCCTTGCATCATCGCCGTTAGGGTAGCAACTTGTTGTCTCAACTCTTGAATCTCATGGTTTTGGTTGCCAAACTCATTCTCTTCACCATTGTTCACCACAAAGCCTCTACCTCTACCTCCTCTTCTACCTCTAGCCCAATATGCCATTACAATATCCAAATTCAACTTCAAACAAGTAAATCCACCCCAAATAATGAAAACCTAGCCAAATCAGTACACGAACAACCTCAAATCACAATCAATCGACACAAATAATGACAGCCCGACAACAAACCGCAAGAAATTGAAGCAAATAGCAACAAACAAGACAAACCCAGCTGAAATTGAGTGCGAATCACTTGTTTGAGGTCCCTTAATAGGTAGATCTGGCTCCAAATCACTATTTTCGAGCTCGAAATCACTATAGCAAGCTTGATTGAGTGCAAAAATGCTCAAAAATCCAAAAACGAGTGCAGATCTGATCAAAAATAGAGATTCGAATGCGTGAACAGTGCCGAAATGAAGATTCGAACATTGGGTCATGCATGAACAATGCTGAAAATGGTTGTACAGTGCTCGAAATCACTGTAGCAAGCTCGATGTCTGAAAAACAGCAAGTATCAGCTCCAAAATGGTGGATTAGAGAGTTTTGAGAGTCAAAATCGAAGTTTAAAGGGTTGGGTTGAGCAGATCTGGAGATTTGGAATGAAATGGTGTCTCTGGCGAGGTTTTTTGGCGCCGTTTTAGGGTTCCAGTGAGGTTCAGGTTTCCGGCAAGTATTCCGGCGAGATGAACGGTGGGGATCGAGCCTAGAAGCTCTGATACCAAATGATGCAAACACAAATACCCGTAGATTTACTTAGAGAGAGAAACTCCCAAATGGGATACAAAAGAGACTAGCTCTTGATAATATTTGTTCAAAATGATAAAAGTTGCCAAAAGAAATGACTCCAACACCTATATATAAACTCAATACAAAAAGACATAAATACTCTTACTACATACTACATCAGAATTGTATCCCTGTTGTTTTACTTTTTGGTCCAATCAGTTATTGTCGTCAATGTAGAGTCAGTGTTTTGGAAGACCAAAATATGAGCCAGCTTCAAAAGTAGTCCACACCAAAAGGTGTTCCCCTCTATATATTAGAATAGATTGTGTTGCACCCATCCAACCAAACAAACTTGTCCCACAGGTAATGTTTTCAAATAATATTTAAACAAAGTCCATCTAATCAACTACTTACATTAAATAATTAGGGCACACATCAATTCAAAGCACCTGCAAAAGAAATGAATAAAAATTGGACATTTGTTGTAATAAAAATCCCTCAAACATAAGCAAATCTCTCATAGAAATACAAATATATAAAATGAATACTGGAAGAGGAGTGTGTGTGTTCCGAAACTCCTCCTTAAAAAATAAGTACTTATTTCACATTTTCAAACTAAAAAATAATGTAAATAAAAAATAATTTTCAATTTTTTTTTGCGCCGATAAAAAGATTTCAATGAAATCTATCAAACAAGATCCATATTATTAGAAAAATTATTTGCATAAACATATTATTTTTGAGCTTGAAATTATTTTCTTAAAAATAAGTACTTATTTTCGTTTATTGAACGGATAAGAAAATTAGTTTCACATTGAAGGCTAAACATCAAGTACACGAGAGACTATCTTCTTCACAAACAACACGCGCATCGACTTCAAACACGTTCTTCCCATTATTTTTATCTGTCACTTTTGATGATGAATATCTTTGAACTTGCAAAACTTCTACAATGCTCGCTAATGGTATGGGAGCATTATGCTCCCATTAAATATGGACCCTTAGATTAAAAAGTAGGAAAATTACAACCCTTAGATCAAAGTCACTCACAAAAAGTAAAGTGAATTTGCCAAAAACGAGATGGTTTTAAGAATTTTTGAAAAAAAAAATAGTATTACTTACCACATAAACATGTTTTATATATCATTTCTTAAGGCAACACTTACTATATTACATGACTACACTTCCTTAAGAAACACTTACTATATTTGGTGACAACACTTACCACATTGCTGGCAACACTTACCATAGAATAAGAAAAAAATGACTTGGGAGTATGATGCTCCCAAACCACTCAGGAACATCATAGCCGTAGCCTTGAACTTGGGGCAATAAAATGAATTGCACAAAAACAACTAATTGGGGTAATTGCTTACCCAAGAAACAAAAATTAATTGGGGTAATTGCTTACCCAAGAAACAAAAACTAATTGGTGTAATAGCTGATCTAACAAAAATTAATTAGTGTAATTGCACTCTCATTTTACTTTTTCCTCTTGTTTACCAAGATACGTGAAAAAAAAGAGTGAGTGAGTGAGTGAGAGAATTTAGACGCAAACCTCACCTACAATTTAGACGGAGAAGAAAGTCGCCGCTAAAGCCCTGCGTCCACTTCAATGAAAGTAAATAATGGGAAATCAATTTGCCGCCAAAGCCGTGCACTCTTGCCGGAGGTAAATCAATTTGCATGTTTTTAATGTAGATAGAGGTGTCCTTTTTATAGGGTTGTCAACTCTCTTTGAATGCAATGAATGTAAAAGGGAACACAATTAAATTGAAATCAACTTCAAAAGGAAGGGATATATTTTTCCATGTAAGGTAAACATGTAAATTTCTCTTTTCTTTTTCTTTTTTTTTTGAAAAGGGTAAATGAAGAATACGTGGTGTAACTTCCTCTTTAATGTTAACAATTTAAAAGAATTTAAAAGGGTGGAAAGTTAAAAGGTAAACAAACTGCAGAGGAAAGTTTATTTAATTTGAAACAAGTCAACATATAACTTGAAAGATTTTGAAAACGTTTACATTACTGTAAGTTTGTATTTTATGAAGTATTTTATTGATCAGACTGTTATATTCTTATCAGAAAGTACAATTGAATGACTGTAAATGCTACTTTGTTTATATGCCTAGACATTTTAATAGAAACCACTCTGTTTTATAATATAGAATTTCAGGAACTTGAATATTGCCAAACCCACCCACCCACCCCCCCCCCCCATACAAGAGTAAGTTTTCATTCTAGTCATTTTGAACAGTTATATTTCTATGATTTTTTCACTTGTGAAATACTTTGTGTATCTTTTTTTATCGGTACGTATGTAAATATAATTTCTTAATTAAGGAAGATTTGATTAGGATTGATGTGAATGTAGTTTCCTAATTAAGGATAATTTGATTGATTATTTCAAATGGAAATTCAGGAAAAATTCAAAATTGTGGACATAGAAAAAATTTGTTAGTGAACAATTTTATTTCACTTGTGCAACAAATCGAAACTTATATAAGATTCAATTATTTTGTATTTACTTTTAAACATGATTCCTTGGTGATGGATCATATCTAGCACATTGACAAGGTTCTTATTAGATTTACCATGTTTATTGTAGTGTAATTATTTTAACCATAATCATTGTGATGGATCGCATTCATCATCCTTAACATGTTTAATAGGAAAGATCTATCATCTAAGATCCAACTTTTCTATGCATGTTTGCTATTTCATATTTATTTTTACCATGTAATATCCAATTTTGACAAAAATTGTGAATTTATTACATTAATATAAAAATATGATAAATTAGTTCCATTGCATCTGGAATATGATGACAAATATGATAAATTTATTACCTCAATAAAGGCATATGATAATTTGGTTAAATAAAAATATGGTGAATTTCTAACATTTCACGTAAAATAAAATGTGGTGTTCACAAAAATTGTGATAAAGTCATATTAAGATATGACATGATAAATTTTTATCATTTAAATGACAAATTTACTATAAACTCCAATAAAACCTCTCAAATTAATTTATCATAATAAAATTTCTCAAATACTACATTTACAATGTGTTGCATCCCCGTCCTATGTTCCCGAAAATCTTGAACTAAGCAATTGCATAATTTGCTCAGCTTATTGGGACAAGAGATTACACAAATGCTAAGATTCTCTGTCAGATTCTTAAGTAACATATCCATGAAATACATATCATAAATGGCTAAATAGATTCAAAGGCATTGTTCTTTGTATCACTTGAAGAGAATAATCATGGTGCTAATGACATCCTTGGTTTGCTTTCACGATTCATAGATTGGGTTGTCACATTCGCCTCTAAATGGTTCAAAATGACCCATTTGAGGGGCAAATGAATGTGCTAAACTATAATTGATTGATGGTAAAATAGAGGAAAAATAAATTTAAGGAAGAATGAAAAGGAAAAAAAAACACAAGCAAGACACTAACAAGAAGGGAGAGTCAGGCAAAACCCTCTGACCAGATTTTTAGAAAAACCTTCACCAATTTATAGGCAATAAAAAATTAAAGAATGGTATCCTTATTCCTATAATCACGCTTTGGACCTCTAATTTTATGTTTTAATCTCAAAATTCTTCGCTATATATATAACAACCATATTAGTATATATAGGGGTAATATTGGGTTTGTACAAATTGCAGGATAAAAAAATAACCGTTCAAATTGACGGGATGAAAACATTGTTGGAAAATAATACAGGATATAATATATTATTTAAGTGTCAATGAAAATTGATTTGTTTTGGAGTTGTATCTTTTCATTGGCACTTGTTCGCCGTGGACGGATGCGTCTTTTACGAATAGTTGCACCGGCAAAGATGTGACTTTTGGGGTTAAACCAAAATGTGTGACCATTGAGTTTACATCAAGAGATGTGACTATGAGGCTCAAACTAAGTGTTGTGACCATTGTATTTATACCAAGAAACGTGACCTTTGGTGAATAAGTTACAAGTCCTATGACTTTTCAAAAAAGTCACTCGGGACAAGTCGGTCAAAAATATAAACATGTAATGTTTATGATTATTTGAAATTTAGTTTACCTAACAAATTGGGTTGCTATGTTTGATTTGGCATGGAAAGATTTGGAATAGTAAAGTTTCCACAATCTTGAGTGTTTGATAGTTATCAAACAACTAAGCCCACAAGACACCTTTCAAATAAAGTGAAATTCCCTCTCTAGACTGCTCTACAGCTAGGGTTTTTTTTTCCCTGAGCCTTTTTTCTTTCTGCCCAACATCGATTTTTTATTCCTATAAAGACAAAAAAAATATAAGTAACAACCCATATAAAAGGCACATTATGCTAAGGGTACTGATGACCACAGAAATAATTCGCTAGGTTGATAAATTTTAAAATACTTTTCAAGTGATTCCGTAAAAAATTAGCTCAATTGAAAATATATAAATATTTGATCCAAATTTTTTATTTTCCATTCAAAAGTTAACCCACAGTGAGCCCCACATGACAATGTATGCCACCTCATCGATACAACAACACACAAACACTTACACACACTCACAATAAAAGTACGCCCACCTCTATTGTGGACCCACATCCATTGTGAATGTATGTAAAGGTTTGTGGGCCACCTCCATTGTGAATATGTGTGTAAGTGTTTATGCGTTTGTGTGTGATGCAATATTTAATGAAAATTATTTGCGTAAAGGAAATGACATTATTACAACTTTTGACCAATCTGCTCACGTGGCATCCCCCTATTGCATATTCGTACAGTATTGGGGTTCCCGGCTGATCTGGAGAGAAACACAATTTAGTAGGAGTAATAAATCTATCTATCATCAATTCAATATATTCACTTTAAAGTTACAGCAAAACAAAGGAATTTCTGTATTGAAAAACCACTTCTGAGTTTTTACTAGTTTTTTATGTTATCGATCAGTCTCACCATAGCAAATATGATATGTTCAGCTTTGACCGATTTTGTCATTTTTATTGTCTATCAAATCATGCTTCTTATGTTGCTCCGTTGAGTTTCAATCACGCTCTAAGGATTTTAGGTTTAGTCAAGTCAGTTTTGTAAATTGTGCAGAGATTTGCTTGATATCATTTCCTGCACTTGCTTTTTTCCTCGTGTATTAGGTCTTTCTCTGCACTTGAAGTGATTGCATACTTGAATGGCCTCTCTCTCTCTCTCTCTCTCTCACACACACACACACACACACTCACACACTCACAATAAATATATATTTATGTATTCATAATTTTGTCTATTGTGTCTCTAAATTTAAACATGTGGATTCTCAGAAATGCTTACAACATGGTGTTGCACAAGTTTGGTGAGAAGCTGTATTCGGGACTTGTGTCAACAATGACTTTCCACCTAAAAGAGATATCAAAATCTATAGAAGCTTCCCAGGGCAGTTTGTTTCTGGAGGAGCTGAACAAGAGATGGACAGATCACAACAAGGCACTACAGATGATCCGTGACATTCTAATGTACATGGACAGGACTTTTATTCCCAGTACCCATAAAACTCCTGTTCATAAACTTGGGCCGAACCTTTGAAGGGACAATATTATACACTACAGCAAAATTCAGACAAGGCTTCTGAACACCCTTCTTGAACTTGTACTGTGGGAACGGACAGGTGAAGTTATCGACCGGGGTCTAATGAGGAGTGCTATTAAAATGCTTATGGATTTAGGACCCTTAGTTTACCAAGAAGATTTTGAGAAGCCTTTTCTTGGAAGTTTCAGCTGATTTCTACAGGGTTGAGTCTCAGAAGTTCATTGAGTGCTGTGACTGTGGTGATTATCTAAAGAATGCTGAGAGGCGACTGAATGAATAAATAGACAGAGTCTCACACTACTTGGATGCTAAGAGTGAAGCCAAGATTACTAATGTTGTGGAGCAAGAGATGATTGTTAAACCTGTAAATTGTAATTAGGGATATTCTAGATTTGGTGCTGGAATTTGATTGTGGCAATCACTAACGTTCCTAGGAATGTTCAATGTTGTAAGAATTGCCCATAATCTTGCTAAGTCTGTAATGCGTTAGTGGTTCTTATATATATAGTCATGTTTCCAAAAAAAAAAAAAACAGAAGCTACAGAGCTGATTCTAGCTTTTTGGGTTCGCAAAATTTGTTTTGTATTTCCGCTTGTTGTTATAAGGTGATCAAACTTGCTTCTGTTATGTTGGCCATGGTTTTGGCAAAAAAATACGCCATTAGAAAGTTTCAAAGTGCAGATTCAGAGTGCTAAAAACCAGAGTACAAGCACAATACATCAATCCATGTGGAAGCACCAATACATCCTACATAAGGGACTCAGATCCTCTCCAAACATACTTTCTCCAAAGATCTTCCGCAGCTTTTCACCAGATAACGACAGCACATAAACGAACCCATCCAAGGGCAGAGACAGCGCCAGCAATGCTGTTGCCAATCCTTTAATTATCACAGACGTCGTTTCCTCACCCACACCTAAACGACAGCTTAACGTCCATCCTCTCTGTCTTCTTCTATTCAATTTGGGAACTACAAACCAGTTACAAAAATTCCCTAATCGTCAAATCCTCTCTCTCTAGCCAAGATAGAAATGATACTATTTCCAGAAAAATGGGTTCATCTTTCTCTCTTTGAGTGAGATTTATAAGAAAATGGCTTCATCTCTCTTTCCCTCTCCCCAGCCAAGATAGGAGTGGGATTTGCAGGAAAATGGGTCTCTCTCTCTCCTAGCCAAGATAAGAGTGAATTTTGCAGGAAATTGGAATCATCTTCTTATCCATCCATTTTCTTGCATCAAAAAAATAAAAAATAAATCGAGTGTGGAATTAATAAAGTTGGTGAAAGTGACAAATGAATCTATATTGGAAGAAAGTTCTATATCCATGCAAGATTTCAGAGAAAAATTAGACTTGTGTTGTCAAACAAAGAATGCTAATGAAATACAGTTATGCATCCGAGAACAATATAGTGACAGCAATATTCAATTTTCTGTGAGATTTCCGTCGATGTAGAAAGAAGAATTTGAAGGTAAGCGTAATAAGCAAGCACAATGTCGAAGATGAGAAAATGGTGATGTTCGGTGAGATCAGAGGGCTTGTCGCCGATGCCAAGTTCGATATTGGCTTGATTGATGGTCGACCCATTCTCACACAATGACGCGTCGAATGGAGATGGAGAGAGCCATTTTGTCTGTTCGATGAACTTAGGGCTTTTCTGGAGATCGAAATTGAATAGAGAAGGAGAGAGAAGATGCATAACAGGAAGACGTTAAGCTTCTGTTTAGGTGCGGGTGAGGAAACGACGTCGTGGTAATTAAAAGACTGGCAACAGCATTGCTGGTGCTGTCTCTGCCCTTGGATGGGTTCATTTATGTGCTGTCGTCCTCTGATAAAAAGCTGCGGAAGATCTTTGGAGAGAGTATGTTTGGAGAGGATCTGAGTCCCTACATAAGAACCCAAAACAGTCAATCGACAAGCCTAATGCATAACATGACAAATCAATTTGTTTGGAAGAGGAGAGTTGGAGAGCTATATGTCTGCCAGCCAAATGCATAACTTGCTTGGGATATGAAAAATAAATAGCTATTTCTTGCCAAAAATTCATTAGGACACAACATAACACCGATACGGATTACTTGCCAAAAAATCCCTAGCTTTTCTTACTTGCCAAGAATCTCAGTCCAAAACACAACCGCAAAACACAAGGCCATTAAACAAGGTCATGGTCCAACAAAATTTCAATACAAATTAGCCATACATCCCATTCTTTTAACCACATCAAAAAAATGGCCAAGGGTATAACCTTGAGAGCCCGCCAAAGGAAACACCGGGAAGAAAAAAAAACCCGAAATTGGCCAACCGATACTATGTTCACAACCTTACAACAAAGCAAAAAAAAAGACATTCCTGACTTCAATTGGTAACAAAATCAGAGCAACGCAATTGGGCCGGAAAAGTTGCGGAAATCAATCTTGGGAAGCTGCTGCAATTGCCCGATTTGAGGTGAAAATGGACCCGGGATTTGTGACTGGTTTTGTGATTGTTTTTTCAGCATTTTGACTGTACTTTTTCATCCACATTCTTCTTCATGATGTCCACAACTGTAGGAATCCTTTCAACAGCCCCATTAGTAACTGCTAAAACAGAAACAGGAGAGCCCCAAGGCAGCAACACCAACCCCCTCATCCCACACAAATGGAGCTAGAACTTCACCAGCAATAGGAGCAACATGTGGTTTTACAACCCACACCTGTGATTTAGAGCTTATAGGAACATTCTTAGACTGACAAGTCTTATGCCCAAACACCTTACAGGACTCGTATCTTAACCAGGATCATTTGGGGTTGCCATTGTTTCAACACCATAAGTTTTCCCCCAAAGTGACAAGGCCCAGCTTCAACCACCTGCCTATACCTACCAGCCTTGTCAAATTGGAAGAAGAAAAAACCATCTTCATTTGGAAGCACTTTCAAAAGCCCCAATTTACCACAAAATCTGACCAACGGAACTAACAGCTGTGAAAGGGAGCTTCTTATCAACAAAATATCCAACAATCTCTGCCTTAGGACAACAGCAACCGGAAATGCAAAAATACGTGGTTAATGCTCTCCTCACCACTTCTACAGAAACAACCACCATTGACCAAGCAAAACCTTTAAACTCACGAGACACATTTGCATTCCAGATCCCCTGGAAAATTATCAAAATGTGGTCCCACGGTTACGCAGAAAACAGATCGTTCCGGTATGAAGAACAAAGAATGTGAGTCACTCTCGAAATTTAAAACAAAAAAGCTAAAGAATGAAATCAACCCTAACTCGAAATAAAAAAATACAGACATCGAGAGAGAGAGAGAGAGAGAGAGAGAGAGAGAAGAGAAGAGAAGTTACCATGCTCTCAGTCGATCGTCTTCGTGCAGTACCCTCCAGACGTTCCTCTTCTTCGATCGATCTGTTCGTGTTAACTGAAAAAACCCAAATCGGACAAAACCCTAATCAGATTTCGAACGAACCAGAGAGAGAGAGAGAGGAGGAGGAGGAGGAGGAGGAGATACCTTGTTCTTCCTCTTCTTCGATCGTTCGATCTCCAGTCGGGGTTGTTTCGAATCGATTCGTCTTCTTCGTTTCTCTCTCTCTCTCTCTATCTCTTCGCGCGTCTGTGGACGCGTCTGAATGAGGGGAGGGGGGGTTTTGTTTGGCCCGTATTGGATGACCCGAGAACACCTTCACTCGATTCACTCGATCCATGGCTGTTTAAACCCGCGAATTACTCCGCTTTTATCACAGCCGTTGGATGAGATCCAATGGCTCACGGGCGAAGTCCGCATTTTTTGGCTCTGCGAGCGTCCGCAGATGAAGAGCCCTGTATGTGTGTGTACACACACTAGAAATGTAGTTGAACCAAAAGCCCCTTAGCTCTCGATTATAAATTCTTAGAATTTTGAGTTTTAAAAAAAAAATGAAAAGAGAGAGAAACGTAGGAGTGTGAGTGTGAGAGGGAGAGGGAGACTTAGGAAAAAATATTCTACGCCTGGTCTCGTCACGTGGTACTTCAAATTCATTAAATATAGAATCGAAAAAATATAACTCTAAATTCATTAAATACAGAACCGAAAAAATATTAAACTATACACGGGGTCGAAAAAAAAAAAACCAATGTTATTTTTTTTATTCAATGCATTGAACGGGTACAGTGTTTGTTTTCTTACAAATTAATTTGATTTAATTTTTTTTGAAATAATTTAATTTAATTTAATATTTGTTCAATGCACGAGACCAAATAAATCATATCAAATTCAGGTTCCTAACGTTTGGCTACGAATCTGATCTTCTTGGTTTCACAAACTGAAACTTGCAGATTCTGCAAACAATTCAACTGCATTGTTAGTTGTTACCGCTTCGGTTTGCTTAGGAGCACGGGCAGGCGATGGAGACAAAGCACCTAACACATATTTCTATAGTGAATTGCGTCCTTGGATGCATGCGACAAATAACAATTTTTGTATGAGTTCGATATCTATCAATTAATATCCTCCTGTAGAAATTGTGTTTAGGCAGTGGAGAGGGGGAAAGATTTAAGAAAAATTGAGGAAAAATAATTCAATGCTCTATTGACATTTTTATGTGGTGACTCAACTTATCTTTCCACTGCACGTTTGTGTGGTTCTTACTATAAAATATTGAGTCTATATAAATTGTTTTTTTTTCCGTGCATCGAACGATTACAACGATAGATAATAAAAAAGATAAATTAATGTTTTTTTGGTCCTGTATTTAATACAAGCTTGCATTGGTTTAACTCTATGCACCGAAAGACACGTGCGGTGAAAAATAAATTTACGGTACCATATAATAGCGTCCAGTGCATCCGACGTGCACACAAGCTTTTGAAGTAAAGTAGCGGAGAGGATTTTTTTAGTGATTTTACGCAAGGGAAGTAGACTCTTATCTCTCTCCCTCTCCCTCTCCCTCTCCTATCTATGGCGATTACTATCGCGGCGGCAGCAATTCGGCCACTGAACTCGGACCATTTCTCCTGTTTATCTCCATCTTCTTCAAAGCTTTCTCAGTTGTCTTCTCGACAATTCACTCAGCATCTTGGGCTCATTCAAATCGGAAACAAAGGGCTATCGTCACGTTCCCGGCGTCGAATCCTTCCTCTGGTAATAAGCGCCAATTGTACACCACGTGTTTTCGTTAAATATTTGTTCTTCAATCTTATCTGACTTGGAGTTTAGTATGGTTATTGTATTTTTCGTTCTTGGAGGAGTTTTTTTTTTTTTTTTTCTTAAAGAACAATAAAACAAGAAGAGGGCAGCGAAGTTGTAACCAACCAACCAAACCGAATCAATATCAAAAAAAGAGAATCAAGACGAGGAAGCTCTGTTCTTCTGGAGTACAGCTCTCAATCGAGCAGGGATAGTGAAACACCACCGAATAGAGGTGGCTTTGCTGGACTGACTTTGGCACAAGAGTCCAAGACTTGGTAGAAGACCCAAGTAGAACCATGGGCTTTGGAGGAGCTAAGGAGGTGGAATTTAGCTGAAGCTAAGCTCTAAGCTAAGTGGCAGTTGGCGTGGCCAATCAAGCAGCCAAGCAGTAGTTAACTAAGTTGACTAATTAAGGATTAGTTAGAGAAATTAGTTGAGTTTGTTTGCAGTTGGTTGTAGCCTGGCTTATAAAGATAGAGACAGGTGAGGGAGAAGAGCAATCAATGTGTAACCAGTCCATCAGTAAAATCTATCCCCATTTCATCTTCTTCCCCAATTTCCTTCCATTTCTATCACCAATTGTATCAGATAGACCCAGAATAAGGAGGTAGAAGGAGACCCACCACCCAAGCATCTTGAAGTTAAACGACGTGCTCCTTGCTTGGCTTAAGATTCTTGGATTCGAGTTGTGGGTAAACTTGATGATTGAAGAATTGATGCACAATTAGTGGGTTTAGTATTCGTAGGATTAACGATAGTTTTTAGTTTGTCTGAAATTCAGATGAGTTTCTTAACGGCAGCCCTTTTTCCTGTGAAAAGAAGATTTTACCATGACAAAGTAGAAGTGTTTGAGGCAGCAAGTGATTGTACTGTTACTGTGACCTGGAAGAGGCCTCTATAGGTTAGGTGATAGGGCTTTCCTCATGTGATTGTTAGGTTTTTAGGGTTTAAGAAGTTATTGGTAGGCCAAACTTTGGACGCCTGAGTTTCAGATGTTGAATTAGGTGAGGAGAGGAAAGTTAGGTCAGGAGACGTTAAAGAATTGTGACCTTGGCATCTAGAGAAACATTGTTTTGCTATGTGATAAGCTATATGCTGATGTACACCGTTAAAGAATTGCGACCTTGGCATCTAGAGAAACATTGTTTTGCTATGTGATAAGCTATATGCTGATGTACACCATTGCAGCATATGAATCCTATAGGTAGTTCAGAGTACATCTTGCTGTTAGCAAATATGTATTCCATAATTTTTTATGTTAAATACATGGGGAAAAAATGATTCAGGTGTTCAAATGGTAGCACGATAACCTGTGCAATGAATGATCGTTCAAATCTGCAAATGTAGAGATGTTTCTTAGTAAACCAATTAAGAATGCACTGCTGGATGGGTTTGGTTTTCTTTATGACAAGCCATAGTGCACTTTTGCAACTCTCAGTTATGGTGCAACTGTTGTCACCAGACCGCCATGGAACTCAGGAAGCCTTTGGTTTGGGGCTCGACTCCCACGCACGTGTTATTAATTAATGTGTTCGGCCATCTATATGGGGCAGCTTTAATTGGAACTGCTGCTAGTGGATTGTGGATTAGTGCCCAGAAGAGTTAGTCCATTAAGCCAGATACTGAGTTATTAAACAAACAAAAAAAAAAAAATGAAAACAAGTTGTGCACTATGGCATTTGCAAGATCTTTACTTGTTGTGTGTTGAAAATGGCAGTCGCTTACTTTGAGCAGGTTTTCTTGCCATTATGTCCATGGTTTGGGATTGCATTTTATCTTGCAGCTCAAAGAGGAGATTGGAGCTTGAATGGCTCCATAGGGTTGTACTTGTGCTATGAAGCTAGTGTCCATTGTGGTGGGGTTTTTTGATTAATTACCGTTGGGGTGGTAAGATCGGTTGATCCAAGGAAAATTGCCAATAAATGGCAGTCAGTCCAAATATTCACCAATACATAGTGTGAAGTTTAAAAGTCCCAATACAAGGCATCTACAATAATATTGACCAAGACATGGTAACCACAACTTTGGCATTTGCAAGATCTTTACTTGTTGTGTGTTGAAAATGACAGTCGCTTACTTTGAGCAGGTTTTCTTGCCACTATGTCCATGGTTTGGGATTGCATTTTATCTTGCAGCTCAAAGAGGAGATTGGAGGCTTGAATGGCTCCATAGTGTTGTACTTGGCTATGAAGCTAGTGTCCATTGTGGTGGGGTTTTTTGATTAATTACCATTGGGGTGGTAAAATTGGTTGATCCGAGTAAAATTGCCAATAAATGGCTATCAGTCCAAATATTCACCAATACATGGTGTGAAGCCCGCTCTCCCTCTCACTGTAATGACCACCTCTTCTTCCAATCTCACCGTTGGCAAACTCCCCCCTCTACCGCCCAGGTCACCATTACCGTTCCCGGTGTCTGAAAACTCTCTCCTTAAACTCCCAGCCAACGATTCACCAGATCTGTCCCCGATCCCACGCGCCAACACATCGAGGATGCGACCCTTAGTTGCAGGAACCTTCAACTATGCCCACGTTTCTTTGACGGAAACGCGTTTCCGCGTTCCCGTCGAAGGAAACTCCAAGAAACCCATCCCAATGACGACGGGAACTCGTTCCTTACCTATACGGGAACTTACACCCAAAAAACGGTTAAGAGACTTACTATTCAAGTTGCAATTGGTACCTTTAAAGTTGTTTTGATCGTGTTAGTGAGCACATCTGATATTAACCTTCTAGAGTCATATTAATGCCCTTAACTTTTACGCCTACTTAATATGCACAAGAGCTCTATTGTGTAATCATGTGCTACAATAAAAATGTTGAAATATAACTAGAAACTTATAATTTTAATAGTAATATTTTATGTGGTAGAATAATATTTTTATATTGACATTTAACAATATAAAATTCCAAAATATATTTTTAATAATTTTTCCTAACCGCTCCCAATGGCGCTCCCACACTTCTGTGATCATCCGCTCCCCCGTCCCCGCCCCCGCTCCCGTCCCCGCTTCGTGTAACTAAGATGCGACCATCGCTGCTAACATTGTGGTGGAGAAGAAGCCACTAGCGTTGCTGGACAATATCGAGTTGTTGAAGTCACACACTCTCTCTCTCCTCCTCCTCTTCTATTAGATTCACTTCATCACCTCTCAATTGCAATCCTGAAGAACTGAATTTCTGATCTCATACCTGGTATTTTGCTGGCTTAAAGATTATGATCTGTGAGTTCTTCATTTTTATCGGTTGAAATATGTGTATTGTCGTTGATTAACGAACCCTTTTT
Source organism: Rhododendron vialii (assembly GCF_030253575.1). Classification (NCBI taxonomy): domain Eukaryota; kingdom Viridiplantae; phylum Streptophyta; class Magnoliopsida; order Ericales; family Ericaceae; genus Rhododendron; species Rhododendron vialii. The sequence goes on along the minus strand of NC_080562.1, from coordinate 20,224,768 downwards.
CTGGGTTCTGTGAATTTTGTGATTTGTGATTTGGGGGTTATGTTGTGATCTTTATTCTGAAATGACTTCGTCCTGATCCATGTTGTAGTTGCTCTATACTCAAAGTTGACTTTGTCCCGACTCATGTTGAGTCTTTTGTGTTCTGATCTATATTCTGGAATGACTTCGTCCCTACACATGTACTTGCTTTATACCCGCCAAAATCAAGTATCATCTTTGTGTTCAGATCTTTCTTGTTGTGATCTTTCATTCTGGAATTACTAGGTCCCGACACATATTGTAGTTGCTCTATACTTAGAGTTTACTCGGTCCCGAGCCATGTCGGGCCTTTTGTGTTTCGCTCTATATTCTACAAAGACTTGGTCCGTACGCATGTTGTAATTTCTCTGTACTCAAGAGTCGTTTGCACCTTTTTTTAGTGGCTAGAACTCAAATTGGGGGATTTAAAATTTAGAACTCATTTTACGGTTTTTAACGGTGAAAATGTTGGTAGAGGTTGAATTTGTCTTTTTTGACTCACTATATGGGTTGGGTTTGTGTAATTTATGTATATGGGACAAGGGCTCAATTTTTTGGAATTATGAATTCATTTGGTTGATTTTGTTCTTGTAAGCCTAGAGAGAGACGTGCTATGGGGAAGAAGGATGAAATCATAAAACCAAGTCAATTTTTGGTCATTAATGCATTGTTTGGATGAGTTTTTGAAAATTTTTGGGTTTGGTTTTTGGGGTAATGAGTGGAGAGAGAAATTAGGGTAATAATTGGAGATAAGGGTGATGAGTGGAGAGAGAGATAGAGAGAATAATGATTGGAGATAGGGGTAATGAGTGCAAAGAGAAATGAGAATAATGATTGGAGGTAGGGGTTATGAGTGTTTTTGGAGTTAGAAAAAAAAATTCCAAGTTATAATAAACCAAACAAGGCATAATTTTTGGGGGAGCCATGTTTTTGGTAATTTCAATAATGGAGACCATCAAAGTGGTAAATTGACTTGGTCAATGCCATGTTTTGGTAAAATTTTCCCATCCATAATTAGAAAGAGTGCAAGCATCATAGATATATTGAGATCTCATGGTGCTTCTTTACTTTGGTGCTGCATTTATGTTTGTCAAGGATGTGCACACAAATGGCATGACACAGACATCGACGAGGTACTTTTAAGAAATGTGAGGCACGTCGTGCATAGGACATGTTGAACATGTATAATGGTTAGGTTTTTTTGTAGTCCTTTATGTTATATCAAATTTGTTCGGAAAATGCAACATAATACTAGTTACATTATAATCCAAATAGAAATTGCGTTCAATTGAGAAGCATGGATACTAGCACGCGGACATGCCAATTTTTTGCAAAACAAGGACACAGACATGTTGCTACGTTGGGAACATGTTGATATGAAAATTATTAGTACAGATCTTATGAGTTCAGATGAAAATATAAAGTATTACTTCTACTGAGGCTGATAAAAATGTTCATACTTCTTCTAAGACCAATCAAAACTGATATATTAAATCATACATCACTTGGGTAAACTTGCTCCATCTATTGGTTCACAGATGGCAGGCATCGTCTAAACAGTAGGTCTAGGGCAAGGGCATAAGTGCAGATTTTCATGGTTCTTTTTTGGTCCTAGTATCACAAGTTATGTTTTGCAAACTAGTTGTTTGACCGTTCAAAGAGTTGCGGTGGTGAAAAAAAGAAGAAGGATGAATGGGACATGATTTAAGGAATCTCGTCGGGTGTCCAGTGCCGACGAGCGTCAATATCTGACACGAACGCCACTTTCTTGGAAGTGTCATTGCTTCTTGGTAGTAACCTAACCAGCAACTTCGTACATGGTTTAAAATCAGTTGGCATGATAGTTGAGAGTCTCGACTCTAAACACAAAAGCCACGTTCTTAGAAGTGTCCCTGCTTCTTGGTAGTAACTACAATAACCAGCAACTTCATTCAGGGGTTTAGATCAGTTGGCATGGAATTTGAGAGTCCTGACCATCTTATTGAAATTCATTGATGAGCTTCTGTTGCTTTATGTCTAGGTCGATCCAATGAAGGCAGCATTGAATAGGTCGGTTGAGATGGAATTTGTCTGATTGTTTTCCTTTTTATAAGTTAATGTTGGACAATTATGTTGAACTGTTGATCATAGATTACTGATGTTAGTTCTCCCATAGTTGTCGAGAGAAACAGAAGCAGGAAAGGAAATGGAAAATGGAAAGTGAAACATGATTTCCGAAATATTTTGGGAAATGGGAATGCTAGGTGATATAAGATTGCATAGAGGGTTCAAGGAAAATTTATAAGAACCTTAGAGCAATACAAAGTGTTGGAATATTTGCAGAATCCACTAAAAATAGCTGTAGACTGTTGTCAACAAATGTATTAGAACTCTTATATTAAAGTTTTTTTCTTGGAAAGTCAATGTGTTAACTTCACCACATTTAAGCTTTTTGAGATCCCATTCCCACCTTTATATGTGAGGACTATGTGTCACAGTTGGGTTTAGGCAAGTCTATAGGAGGACTGGCTCCTGCTTCATGTCATGCATTTCTTGAAAATAAGATTTGAAACATGAATTGATAGTACTCAGTAGCAACTCTGAAATATTGAAGAGACTCTCCTCGTAACTATAGGTCTTGTTTCAAAGAGAAAATAGAAATTAAGAGGAAGGGCAGGTAAGAAAGCCAGGATACTGAGAGGTAGGGTGGAGGATTTGAAAACTTACTTAGAGAAAATGATACTCCCTCCGTTAGTTGTTGGTCGACTATTCTATTTTGGGATGTTCGAAAATGTTGGTCCCTGTTGAAAAGTCAAAAACCCAAAATTGGCAAGTTTCTAGTAATGCAAATGAGTTGAAACAAGGGGTAATTTTGGAAAATGACACCTTAAGATTTGATGTTTTAGAAATCATTACATGTACTTTTTAAAAGCTGGAATCCCCTAGAGGGACCAACAATTACGAACGGAGGGAGTATTGTTTTTTTCTCTATGGGCAATTGGTTGAGTAGGAAGGAAAAATGTATGTTCTTGGTTTTACTAAGGTAACATTATCAAAGGACGCAACCTTTGTTTGAGGGGAAAAAGGAAGAGAAAGAGACTAAGAAAATGGTGAGTAGGATGGAAACTCTCCTTCTAATTTCTTTTCTCATTCTCTTTGGCTGCATATAGCTGGACCTGCTGAAATTGGTTTTTGTTCTAACTGGACATGTTTTCGGTTGATACAGATTATTTGGTTTGGTTACCATTCACTACTTTTCAAATAAACATGTTTTATGAAGAATAGAAAGCTGAACAAAACAAAAATTTATTGCTCTTTTGTATCTATTGGGGTATCCACTTTTAAAAGGCAACAAAACCGAAAGCCTCCCGAAGAAAATAAGAGATTTAACAGGAGACAGGAACACTACCTTTCTGATAAAAAATTGACTTGCCAATATATTTCGAAAGGCTTCAACTCCTCTCAACTATATGTTTGATGAGTTGAGTATCGAAAAGTACGCTACTAGTCCACATTACAAAGACTAAGCTACAAGTGTCTGGTGTGGGAGTAGTGGAGTACATACCAAAGGGTCTATTTGGATAGGTGTGGATTTCAAATAAAGGACCTTTTCTTTATCCACAATCTGAATAGCTCAAATCGGTATTTGATAGTTTAGATGGATTTTGATATTGTGCTTGAGAGCTCTGTTTTGGTGGACTTGAAAGAAATACGTCATCGGAGTGATTTGAAATGTTTCATGTTAAGGACTGGAGGGACACAATAATAGCCCTAAATGACGTCTCTTCTACTTTCAATCCTATGATTAACCTCTTAGATTTTTGTTCACGTTGAACATCAGATCATTTTATTTTATATCCACAACTAGTCAAATATACACAAAGTGTCGTGTTCATCTGATTTTCAGTTCAAGGATTTGGAGACGGGGACACATCCATAACTAGTCATATTCTTTTGTTTTGGGAAATCTCCTTTAATTTCTAAGATAAATTGGTCTTTGAAGGTTCTTGGGGGCATTTTTTTGCGTATTGTAGGAGCTATATGAGTAGTTCATGGTAAATGTGACTTCCAAAATTAGCTTCTTAGGCGAATGTCCAACTCAACATGGCTCTATGGCACATGGAGAGCCTTTACTGTTATAGGAGCGTTGAGTGCCCAACATGGTTTATTTACACATTTTGAGGTTCATGTAACATGGTTAGTAATTAGTATTGCTAGTTTTATGGCAGTTCATGAACTTGAAGGCATTACTTGCTTCTATATGAACATTATGAATTCCTATGGGCATTTCTCCTATTTGCCCTTGGAACCATTGTAAATACAGTCAGTGCTTGATAAGTTCACCTATGGTAGGACAGTTGACTTCATATTTTTGTTTTCTTAGGTTTGCCTGATTACCAGTTCCAAATTTGTCCTAAATTAACAGCCAAATTTGTATTCTTTACTAATTAGGTCAAAGCCAAGAAGCAGACATTTTCTTCCTTTGATGAGTTGCTGGCAAATTCCGACAAACCTGTATTGGTTGATTTTTATGCTACTTGGTAAGTTCTTTTTTGGCTTGTACAACAGTCTTTACCATGATCCCACTGTCTTTGAAACGATGAATCATGAACAAGATGGTATCTGAATACAGGGCAGCCTATATGATTGTCCTAGTTGAGGAACTTTGACATCCCCCTTCGTATTCGAGTTGTACTTCAGGAGAAAGATTGTAGGTACATGGTACCAAATACTAAGGCCTGAAGGAGGCTTGATACCTTCAGGAGCAAAGGCGACCTTCATCCTTGGGCTAAAGGCAGGGCTCGAGGTACTTGGGAGTTGGGACCGAAGGAGGATCATGGAATGGAGGCTAGAGCTTAAGGGGTTGTCTGAAGTATCAAACTCCCTTCAGAAGTTCGGACTTTAGACCTATCTTAGAGAGAGAGGAAGATTTGTTGGCCGAACGACAAGCTCCCTTGAGATTCGTACCTACCTACCCACTGAAACCTCAGACCGAATGTGTCCGCCTCCACCTACCACCTGACGTTTATGCGACCCTCGAGAGGTCGCATGATGCATAAGTCCACCTATCACCAACTTCTGAACCCTGAGACCTCTGAATCTAGATCCTAGACGTCACATGGCCATACCATCCCCTTTTGAGCGGCCAACCACAAGCCTCTGAGCCAGCCAATTCCACCTCAGACAAATTTTGACCTATGACACTTTCTGTCATAGGATTGAAACCTTAGGAGGTAAAGGTGAACCTCCCATTGGATGGCCATTGGGAAGCCGCCATGTGTCCTTCAGAAGGACCCTCCTTCAAGAACACTTCTCCACCTATATAAGCAAACACTTGTACCACCATAAGACATACCATATACCACACCCACTCTCCTAATCTCTTGGTCTGTCACTGCCTCTCTCTCTCTCTCTAGGATTGCCTTGGGCTCTCTCCTCCTCCACCTTCGGGATCTCAAGTCTTTGATCTATTAGTGGTTTCCCCGAATCTCCATTGGAGGTTTGACCGGCTCTCATCCATACTCACAAAGATGTTATCTGTTTGAATGCAGCCTATATAATTAATCGCAGTTCCCCTTCGTTTTGTCCTGGGTCATAATTGGTGTATGTAAAATGTGATCATTGAGGCTATTAAATTTATCAGTTATGTTCCTTAAGAGTAGGTGGAGGTCTTGGTTCAGGAATCTTTGGAGCGTTATACAACATAACATAACAACATAACATAACCCATCTAGTCCCCAATCATTGGGGGTATGGGCGGGGGATGATTGGAGACAGGCCTAACCTTTGGCAATATATGCACAAAGTGGCTGCTCTCAGAATACCACTGAAACAGTGGCCCCCCTAAACCTCCAAGAACCGAGGAGCTACAGGGACGTTTTGTTGTAGAACCATGCCTCCAAATCAAAGCCAAATGGCATCAGAGAGGGCAGGCCTAGAGACCCAAATCAATTTATGTGCACATTACCATGCTTCCTTCATTGATAATCCAGAGCATCGGTATGTGCACATTATCTTTGGAGCGTTATATTCCAAACAAAAAAAACTTCACTGCCAGCAAAGTGCAATTCTGAAAATTTTAACTTGAGATCTTGTTGCAGGTGTGGTCCTTGTCAATTCATGGCTCCTGTTCTGAACGAAGTAAGTGCTGCAATGATTGATAAGATCCAGGTGGTGAAAATTGATACTGAGAAATACCCAAGTATTGCTGATAAGTACAGAATAGAGGCATTGCCTACTTTCATCATATTCAAGGATGGCGAACCCTATGATCGTTTTGTAAGTGGAAATCTCGACTCTTTTTTTTTTCCAATGCTAGTCTCACAGTTGTTACGATTCATTGATTGGTTGTTTGTACTGTATCATTTGACTTGCAGCTTTTTTTTGGGGGGGGGGGCGGGGATTTCAAAGTGACCCCCAAACTTTTGCCCAAATGTCTCGTAAACACCTATACTTCACTTTAATTCAATTAAACACATGTAGTTTACAACTCCCCTTAATTTAGGACCCGCCGTTAGATTCCATCCAATTTCTCATGAAAATGGCTGAGGTGGCACCATTCTCACATGTAGTGGCATTCTTTGACTTTGACTTAGACAATTTTCACATGACATGGCCTGTTTTGACCAAAAAACATGGCACCCTCTTCTTCAAAAAGGTATTTACATTTCCGGAATTCAAAAAGAAAATAAATTAGAAGGAAAAAGGATTTGGAATTTTTTCCCCTACCCCAAAGCCCACATGAATCTAACATTAAAACACAAATTCAAAATCCCTGTAATACAAACTATCATTATCATCATAAAAAATCAAAGGCAAAAGAAAGAACAGAAGAAGAATCAAATCAAATCATGGGATCTGTCACGATGTCTCATGGTTCTCCAAAGTTCCCTTTTTGTGCTTGATCCAAGCCACTCCCCTCTTTCAACGTCGGCAAAGTTCCCCCATTTTATGGTCCCATCTTCTCCCTCCAGTGTTTTTGCACACATCTAGAGGTGTCGAATGGGCCGGGCCGGCACGAGCACGGCATAGGCACGATACATTTAGTGTTGGCACGGCATGGCACAAACACTAAGGTGGGCCAGGCTGGGCCATCTGTTTGGCGCCCACGTCACAGGCATGGTACGTCACGGGGCACGACACAACACTGTACTGACACGTATAAGGGCACAACACAAAAGTGATTTTTTTTAATTTAAAAAAATACTAGTAAGAAACATCCAACAAAAAAAATTATGCCAATTGTGAATTGTATACCATGTAAATATTAGTATATTAGTGGAAAAGTAGTGTATTCATTTTGTATTTTTTCTTTATTTCAAGAAATGCAAATGATTGATAGTTTAGTATGTGCCAACCTAGTTGGGATGTATCAATGATTGAAAAAGCTAGTTGCGGCGAGGCGTTAGGCAACCCTGTCTCGCCTTAGAGGTTCCAGACGAGGCAAGGTTGCATGAGGCGACTGACTAGGCGAGGCGTGAGGCGACCCTGTCTCGCATGAGGTGAGACGTGAGGCGACCTTTTCTTCTCTTCTTTCCTCGCCTCAGAGGTTCGTCTTCTCCTCTTCTTTTTCTTCTCTTCTTTCCCTCTGATTATCTTTAATTATAGGTTCTTGTCAGGAAGAGAGGGACGTGGAATGGGAACCCAAAGTTTAGGGTTATTTTCTCATAGAAGAAAATGATTACAACGTGAGATAGTTATACAACACTCTAGACTAATTACACTATGGTCCTAGAGAATGAACTAGTTACACAATAGAACAACTAATAAATTAATTACAATAGAACAACTAATAAATTAATTACAATAGAACAACTAATAAATTAATTACAAATAAACCCATAATAATTTAACACTCCCCCCTCAAGTTTGTCCGAATATATCAATCAAGCTCAACTTGAATACAATGTGGTGGAAACTCTTGCGACCAAGTCCTTTTGTGAATATGTCAGCTAATTGATCTTCGGATCTCACAAAAGACATACATATCAAACCCTCGCTCAGCTTCTTCTTGATGAAGTGCCTGTCAATCTTTATATGCTTTGTTCTGTCATGTTGAACATGATTATGAGCAATGTTTATGGCAGCTTTGTTGTCACAGTAGAGTTTCATAGGACCACTATCAGAAATTCCCAAATCACGTAGCACTGTTTTGAGCCATAAGAGCTCACAAACTCGATGTACCATAGCTCTATATTCAGCTTTTGCACTAGACCTGGCAACCACTGATTGCTTCTTACTTCGTCAAGTAATCAAATTCCCCCCAAGTACAGTAGCCAGAAGTAGATCATCCACAGAACCAGCCAAGTCAGCATCAGTAAATGCCTCCAACCGCAGGTGACTATGATTAGAAAACAGAATTCCTCTCCCTAGACCAGACTTGAGATACCTCAAGATATGGTAAACTGCATCCAGATGTGAAGTACGAGAATCATGCATAAATTGACTAACAACACCTACTGCATAAGTAACATCCGGTCGGGTGTGCGCTAAGTATATCAGTCGACTCACAAGTCATTCCTCTCATTGTCAGTGCGCTCCCCCACATCTTTGCTAAGATGATGATTCGCCCCAATAGGAGAATCTGCAGGTCTATAGCCCAACATACATGTTTCTTCCAAAAGATCAAGTATATACTTCCGTTGGGGGATAAAAATACCTCTATCAGACCTTGCCACTTCCATTCCAAGAAAATATCTTAGTGGTCCCAAATTCTTAATCTCAAATTTTTGAGCCAGACTGGACTTAAGATTGAGAATCTCATCCACATCATTGCCTGTCATTATCATATCAACATAAACAATAAGGACAACAATCTTACCAACACCTCCTTTGATGAACATAGTATGATCTGATTGGCTCTGTTTGTGACCAAACCACAACATAGCCTTTGAAAATCTACCAAACCATGCTTGAGGTGATTGCTTCAACCCATAAAGAGCTTTCTTCAATCTACACACCTTTCCCTCAGTCTCTGAAGAAGAAAAAGAAAAACCTGGTGGTATGTCCATATACACCTCCTCTAACTCACCATGAAGGAATGCATTTTTCACATCAAACTGGTGAAGAGGCCAATGCTGCACACAAAATCAGAGCCCGCACAGTATTCATCTTCGCTACTGGAGCAAATGTCTCCTCGTAGTCAATGCCATAGGTTTGAGTAAAACCCTTGGCTACAAGTCTCGCCTCGTATCTCTCAAATGTACCATCAGCATCAGCATTCTGCTTAACAATCAAAACCCACTTGCATCCCACTGATCTTTTTCCTCCTGGAAGTTATACCAACTTTCAAGTGCCATTCTTTTTCCAAACTGTCGTCTCCTCTATCATAGCTCCAACACCTGCACTTTAATCGGATCATATTCCACATCAAGACCAGCAAGAAAGTCATAAACACGCTCTTTTTGTATCCTCTTCAGCCAATTAGCAGCATCGACAGCACAAACAGCCTGAAACCCTGATAATAATCAAATTTCTGCCATGCTCCGCTCAAGTCAACAAAGTACACATCAACAGATCGATGATTTTGTTCCAATGTACGAAGTCTCTTCCTCAACTCAAAACGTTGTGCATCATTACCTTGATGCGAATAGGTTTAGGTTATAGTAGTCCAAATCTGATGTGGAGTATCAAGAAGTAGGAAAGTATGGCGAATATCAGCTTTATAGAGTTAAACAACCAGGTCATGACCAACGACTTCTGAGATTTAAACTTCTTGAGTTCAACCGCCTCAACAGGTGGAGTAACAGGACCTTCAATGAACTCTGACATCCATTTGGCCTCAATGGCCAAAGTAAAAGTACGAGACCAAATCAAATAGTTGGTACCATCCAACTTAATGGGGTAAATATCCAGAGAATGGTTATCCATAGTCCCTACATGACTCAACTCATCCTTTGTACTAGTGGAAGCCTTTTGTTTATCCTCTGACATTTCAACGGACCAATAACAACCCCAAGTAAGTGATACCCAATCAACTCCGTCAAACTAGAGATTTTAAACCCAAAAAATAAGAACTCTTTACGCAACAGATGTAGAAAAAATTACCCAGACCCAAAAAAAGGAATCTGACCCAGTCAACTCGGTGGTAGCCGCGTCAAAAATAAACCTGACCCAGTTGATCGACAAGGCTGGTGAGGCTGGGCGAGGTTTGGCGAAAGTTCGGTGAGGTTTGACGAGGCTGGGCCAGGCTGTCTAAGGTTCGGCGATGGTCGACGTTGATCGTCGGTGGCCAGAAACAGCAAGAACAGTGGTGCCGATGTGTTGCAGCGGTGCTACTACAATAGAAACAAGATCTGGTCGAATAGGTGCGGATAAGGACAGGTCCTGTCGTATGACCTTCCAATCAACACAAGAAGGTTCGTTGGATCTTTAACAGTCCTTGAATCAGCAAGCTAGGGTTCGAATCAGGAGCTTGATTGCCCTAGGTAACATACCGCTCTGTACCATGTAAGATTGTAAGGAAGAGAGAGACGTGGAATGGGAACCCAAAGTTTAGGGTTATTTTCTCATAGAAGAAAATGATTACAACGTGAGATGGTTATACAACACTCTAGACTAATTACACTATGGTTCTAAAGAATGAATTAGTTACACAATAGAACAATTAATAAACTAATTACAAATAAACCCATACTAATCTTTCATATATACATATATATAGGGGCTTGCTGAAAGTTTTATCTCCTTTATTTTTGTATATATTGTAGATGTCGAAAAGAAGCGATCTGGCTTGGAAGTTATGAGTTTGTTATTATGCAATATGGTTATTATCCAATATGGTAATGTTAATTCTAGTTTTGATGTTATGAGTGAATATTGCTCATCTATGTAGTTTATCTTTCTTATTTTTACCTCGCCTCGCGCCTCGTCACCTAGGCTTTACTGGCTTTGTCGTTTCACCTTGGCCTCACGCTTTTCTATCACTGGGATTGTATTCAAATGATAATGATGCATTTCTTATTTATAATTTTAGTCATTTTATTCAAATAATAATGATGTGACCCATAGGATCCAAGTAAGGTGGTTCAAGTGGAGGAGCGTTACTGGTGTACTTTGGAGGAGGGCAAGAGTAATTCCACATATCAACTCACCTAGGCAATTGCTGACTAGGGAGAGGCATAATGGATCCTTTAAACACACACACACAATACCCAAACTCCCGATGTGGGAGCTAGCCCAGCTGATGTAGGCCCAAGAGTCTCGCCACTAAAGAGTGGCACCACGACAGAGGGCCCAAGGGGCTTGCACCAGAGGTCAAGCACCCAAACCACAATGGGTGGGCGAGACTTGGTTGCTTTGGAGGATGGCAAGAGAGTAATTCCACATACCAACTCACCTAGGCAATTGTTGACTAGGGAGAGGCATAATAGACCCTTTAAACACATACACACAATACCCAAACTCTCAATGTGGGAGCCAGATGTACTATATGACAAGAGGGTACCCACAAAATTGAAGGAAAAATTCTATGGAACTGCCATCAGACCAGCGATTCTTTATGGGACAAAATGTTGGCCTATTTAGAAACAACAGGTGAGCAAGATGAGTGTAGCGGAAATGAGAATGTTGAGGTGCATGTGTGGTAAGACTAGATGAGACTGGATTAGAAATGAGATGGTAGGAGTAGCACCTATAGAAGAGAAGTTGAGGGAAAATAAGCTAAGGTGGTTTGGGCATGTCTACCATAGACCAGGAGATGCAGTAATTACGAGAGCGGATAGGATAGTTTTGGGTAGCAATGCTACGGAGAGGGGTAGACCTAAATTGATATTAGATGCTGTGGTGCGCAAAAATATGAGTATAATGAGTTTGTTTGAACAAGTGGCCCTTGACAGAGTTCAATGGAAGAGAAAGATTCATGTAGCCGACCCCAAGTGATTGGGACATAAGGCTCTATTTGAGTCATTGTATTACAAAATTTAATTAGCAATAAAATATTTTGTATTTTTTGAATTACATGAGTTAATATAATTGTAATTATTTTGGCATTTCTTTTTTTTCTTTTCAATTTAAAAAAGTGATGGTACTTTTTGTAGAAGTATTTTTTAGCTTCACAAGGTACAAATGTGCATGGACATGGGAATTGGCAAGGCACGACATGACACAGCATAGCATATGCACGACACGGGTTGTGGTGCCGTGGGCCAGGCTGGGCCGAGGATATTCTAAAATATCACGAAACGACATGATTATTAAATTGGCTGGCATGGGATGGCACGAAGCAAGCTAGGCCCAGGCCGGCATAGCCCATTCGACACCTCTACACACATCTCACAACTACTACTACCGCCACCACAACTCGAACAATTACTTTTGAAAGATGAAGCTCGGGATGGCACGAAGCAAGCTAGGCCCAGGCTGGCATAGCCCATTCGACACCTCTACACACATCTCACAACTACTACTACCGCCACCACAACTCGAACAATTACTTTTGAAAGATGAAGCTCTACTTGAAATCGGAGTCGCCAAAAATGTGGGTTTCTCTTGCTCGACCATTATCACTAGGATTTTCTTCTCCATTACCGGGGTAATTTGGGATGTTCATCGAAATTTGTATCTCCGAGCTCCAAGTCTCTATAGCCGGAGTTGCTATTGCCGCCATTGATTTCAAGGTAGCAGGAGAGCTTCATGTAGGTACAAGAGAGGATTAGGAGGGTGAACAAGATGAGACCCAGCATTGCCGCTAAGCCGTCGAATAGGTAGAGAAGCAACTAGTGTCACGATGACATCTGTACGGGCAACACTGTCGAAACGTTTCAAACCTTCTTGCATGCTCATCATTTTTATCCGTGAAGCTACGGATCTGAGCCATGGTTTTTTTGAAGTGATTGCTAAGAGAAGGAGAATTGAGATTTTCAAGGTTTGTGTCGTGGAGAGAGAGAGAGAATACTCCTCATGGTGGAGTATTCACCACCCACATGCACCCATCAACTGGGCACTCATTACAGCCTTGATAGGTGGCAGTTAACGGAAGAGAGTTCAAATGTTCAAATTCAAATAACAATATCAAAAGTGCTACACACAACGGTTGTGTAAAACACAACACACAACCAATCTCTAGCCATCCATTGTTGTAACAAAATGGCCAGGATTTGCTCAAACTCTTTCCCGGATTAGTTAAACTTTTCCCTGGAAGAGTTTTTTTAAAATCTAGATCGTCCAAATACATCTGAACGGTTAGAATTACGCGCACAACCAACACAACGATTGTGCGCGTAGAATTTTTGTAACAGTATACAATGAATCTATTTTATATATTTATATATTTATACATATTATATGTGTGTGTGTGTCATATATATATATATATATATATACTGGGCTTGCGAGCCAACTTGAGCCGAGCTTTCGATAACTTGAGCTCGGCTCATTTACGAAATGAGCCAAAAGCCTTAGCTCGAGCTCGTTCGTTTACATCACGAACCGAGCCTATCCCAGCTATTATTGAGCTGAGCCTCGAGCCGCTCACGAACGGTTTAGTTCGTTTTCAGCCCTATTTGTGTGTGCTACAAAAGATGATGCCAAGGACGTTCCCTTTGTTTCTCCCAAAAAATGCCATCTCAGTGTATCTTTTGCCATCTCAGCGTCTACACTGCCATCGCAATGTCTTAGGAGGCTAGGTGTGCCTTTCCCGTTAAAAAATGGATGGAATCTAACGGCGGGTGCCAAAATTAAGGGGAGTTGTAAACTATAGGTGCTTAACTGAAATAAAGTGAAGTATTGATATACGAGATATTTGAGTGAAAGTTCAGGGGGCATTTTGACATTTTTCCTTCTTTTTTTTTTCCCTCACATGCCTGGGGAAGGGAGAAGTGCTGTGTAACATGAGTGCACGCTTTGTAAGCCCGCTTGGTTGAATAGCTTATTTCTTAACCGTATGTTGGTTCATTTTTTTGTTTAATAAGCACTCAGCAAACAAGCTTATTGACTTTTAATAACCAATAAGCTGGTGAACAAATAGGCTCCTGAATGTTTCACCTTTGCTGTCTGCTGAGATGACAAAATTGGCATGATCCACCTTTTGGGCCACTCTACGTGCAATATTAATTTTATTGTAATTTCATCTAATTGAAAATGACTCAGTAGTCGGTCCCGTATATATCTAGGAAGGTTACTCCCCAAAAAAGTAGCATATAGGTTTGCAATGTGTATTAAACGCGATAGTAAACAGTATCAGCAATTGACCTCATCCTCTGATGAGGAACCACTATCTTCTACAACAACAATAATAACAATAATATAACTCATCTAGTCTCCAATCATTTGGGGTATGATTGGAGACGGACCTAACTTTTGGTAATATTTGCACCAAGTGGCTGCTCTTTGGATACCACTAAAACTGTCCCCCTCTACCATCAAGAACCGAGGAGCTAAGGGTCCGTTTGATTAGCGAGAAAAATATAATGGAAAGTGAAAGTGAAGTAAAAGAAAAGAAAAAGAAAATATATTTTTCTTTCTTGCATCCTTTTGATTAAGATGAAAGTTTTGCAAGAAAATACGAAAGTTAGAGTAATAAATGTTCAATTCTTCCAAGAAAATAAAATTTTCCTGCACTTTTTATGAGAAAAAGTAAATCACGCTTCCTAACTTTAGAGGGTTGTACGGAAAAGTTTATTTTCTATCATTTTTTAGGATATTCTTGCTAAGTGAACACCAAAAAAGTATATTTTTTTTCTGTTTCTTGCACTTTCTACCATTATCTCACTAACCAAACGGACCCTAAAGAAATGTTTTGCTGTGGAACCATGCCCTCAAATCATAGCCGAAAGGCATCAGAGAGAGCAGGTTTAGAGATCCAAATCAATATATGTACACATTACCATGCTTTCTTCATTCATAATCCAGAGCATCGGAAAGCACAAAGGAGCCTCTATTTTCTAGCCCTTGATATTTTTCTTTATTTTTGGATGGGAGATTCTAAGTCACACTTATGTGTAATCCTGTATTTTCAGGAAGGGGCTCTGACAGTTAACCAGCTCATGGAACGCATCGAGTCTGCTTTAAAGGTTAAGCAGTAGTTTTTACAGTAAGGATTTCTCTGGCATTCGTGTTGCTGATACTTGAAGGCATTGTACCCCTTGAGCAGCTCTGTTTTACATCTTCCTCTACTCAGGTTCGTCAAGTTGGGAAACAATAGTGTGATAAAGCAGGTTCAATGGGAATGCTAGCTGCTAAAAGTAGAACAAATCCGTCCTCTCTCTTCCCTCCTCATGGAAACAGCAGGCTTTGTGCCGTTTAGATGCGATAGTACTGGTTCATGATCTGATGCATTAAGCTGAACGGCATAAAAAACAGATTGTTTTCAGAGGGTTTTATTTGCATGTCCATTTAATGTGTCGAAACAAGAAGTTACAAGGACGGCCTTATTTTACATGTAATTGGGATCAGCGGGTTTTATCCTAGCTGTAATTTTTGTTTCAAAGATGTGTGTTTGTGGCACTTGCGGATTGTAATTACTTGTTCACTTCTGTTTTAAAAAAAGGACGAAGCGATAGTTAGAGAGAGAAAGTAATTAGGGTTTCCAAACCCACTGCCCCCCTCCTCTCCTCTATCACTAGTTCTTGTTGATATGGATAGAAACTCTCTCCTTGTGAGATGAGATCTCTCCAATTCGTTGCATTTTTAGATTGACCACTACCAACGTGGTGGATCGATCGATTGAGAGAGAGAGAGAGGATTCTCCGATCCAAGAAGAAGAAGAAACGGCGTGGTGGTCTCAGGTTTGTGAAATTCGCGGAGAGAGAGATGGGAAAGTCTGTGAGTACAAAACCCCTCGCATCCCCTTCAGCCCATTACGCCACTAACCCAAAAGCACAAAATCCCGCAATTTTGCCCATCGGCCAAGAACAACAGACCAACAATTGAGGGGCACAATTGTCCAAATTAGCCTAAAATTGGCAAGCGAAAATCTGCCCCAACTGGTTCTTATTATAGAGGGGAAGGAAAATGGTTGTATGAGTTCATATGACCTTATTTATGAGTTTTTGCGGCTTTGTATACAAAACATTTCACATCATATTGGCACTCAATTTTGCTTCTTCAATCAAACAGACTTGTTCCTTTTATTACATTTTATTGCACTTTTTATAAAACGGATTGCTCCTTGGTTATTTAACATTTTTTATAGCTTATTTTTTGTTGGGACCTAATTATATTCAAGTATTATTATTATTGTGTTTTAATTAATTATCATATTCTAAATATTGTGTGGCATGCCAAGTAAGTATTAATTATTGTGTTCTAATGTCACGCCCCACCCCAGAACGACACCCGAAGTGGGCCCGAACCGACACGACCACGTGGCATTCCACACAAAATAACAACTAAACGACAAACCATACACGAAACAGAGTAAAATCCCAGCGGAAGACTTAACATTAATATAAACAAGGTGTCAACAACTTTACGAACTTACATAGTACATAAGTTGCTGCCTCTTATTCCAACACAAGTAATTAAACATTAACAGAGTTCCCCACATAATTATAAATTTGAAGTCATAAAGTACTTGATAACATTAGTCACAAAATGAGTTTAACAAAAATCAGAGTTTGACCCATTACAACCAACTCGACCACAAACACCAACACACGATACTAATCCAAGTGTCCCCAAAACGTTGACCTGTAGTGGACCAACTCTACGACCACCTATGACCTGACAATCCAAAAAGGAAAACCAGAGTGTATGAGATGTAGAATAAATTCAATAAAATAATGTAGAATAAATTCAATAAAATACCACAGAACCCCAAGGAATACCTTACTTGAATGTAAACCACACAAAACTCAACTTAAGTACTCAATTGTATAACCACATGTATAAACACCAACATACATTGGCACATCTGCCACATCCCATGTACCCAAGGTATTGTGTCCCGCACACCACATTCTCATTCACCGTTAATTAGACGGCATGGCCCATGATATGGTGTGACTCACTCCACAATCTTTTAGCGGGTACAATCAACACCCAACAAACACATATCATTAACTAAATCCCAAATAGCATGATATACAATCACCACCATGTAATACCTTATTGAACACAACCATATCAAACATACTCACCTTTGTGTCGACCGAAATATGCCAAATTAAGGTTTCGGCACCTCCCGAATGACCGGCTCTTTACCTAGCCACAAGTTAACTCATATTAGTTACGAATTCAACGAATACTTGGCACAAGGTTATAAAGCTAACAAGAAACTAAAAAATGTCTAACGGATACAAATATGTCCAAGTCAATACCTAGAAGTGTCCCACAATAAGTGTGAAACTCAAACACCACCCAATTCTCCAAAAAGATAACATATTCCACAACCAATCTGTCTTAGAATGATCATAACATTTAATAGGTTTAGAACTAATTCATGAGACCACCACCGTTAGAAAGTACACTTCCGGTACATAAATTTTGATATAAAGTTTGCCATAAACGGAGTCCGGATGACAAAGATATACTAGTTCAATGTTACACAACTAGCTGTACCCAAAATCACAGATTCTGCAGATCAGTCGACTTTGCACACAAAACTGATTTTGCCTATGAAAAATTAGGGTACAAACCTACATATTTAGAAAGATATATGAGTCTAGTTTCCAAATCAAAAACCGGTGCGCAAATCCAATACCCGAGCTAAAAGATATGACTGTTTTTCCCAAGGCGTGTCGGTGCCGCAAATACAAAATCCAGCAGAACAGTCAGTGATCGAACATTCATTAAAAATTAAATACTTAATACTTTTTAGTAATTCCAACGCCAAGACATCACCAACTTATCAATCTTTCAGACTCATAAGGACCCATAATCAGGAGGATCGCTTAACTATAAAAAAATTGATGAAAGACTCAGTTCTGTATGCTGCCCAGATTTCCAGATTACAGAGCAGTTTTCTAAAAGTCACTATAAATTAAATTCTTATCGGTTTCAAATGATTCTAGCGGCAAACAAACAAGCCTCTAGTCTACTTTATTTCATAAGAAGGAACCAAGATTTAATTCTGAGTTTAAGAAGGCGAAAACCCCCAAAAACTGAGACCCTGTTCTGCAGATTTTCTGGGTTTGAACAGCAGCCACAAGACCCACGAAAATCATCCAAAACGCATCTCCAACAACTCAAATCACACCCAAATTAGCCCCAAACTAGTAAAGATTAAAAGCTATCTAAAACATGGAATTCAAGAGAAAATCAAGAACAAATTAGTTACCTCCTTGAACTATGGACCAATCCAAGAGAATTCACCTCTAGCCTTTCCTCCCTCTCTCTCTCTCTCTCTCTACGTAGGATAAGAACGGGGAGAAATATCTCCCCAGGATATTTGTAAACTTATAAAAAGATTATCGTATGCAAGCAAGATCTATTGTTAACTTATGTTCCAATCACAAATCACCCACAAGACTTGTTCCAATCACAAATCACTCACAAGACCCTCGCAAGTTTTATTGTTTACGGTTTTTAACCCCCAAAACATATAGTTCAATTAAAAGTAATTGAAATACCGAATATCCGAGGCAGGTATTACATCTAATGTCTTAAATTCTTTTATTTTTCAAATTTGTAATTTTTTTATTGTGTGGCATGCAATATCCAAATAATTTTTTTAGACTGTTTATATATTAAAAAATATGGTTAAAAATATACTTATTTTCAATTTTCAATCCTTTTGAACCGGTGCGAAGATCATATTTTTATGATCATTTTATCCTGAAAAGTCGTAGTTAAATTTTGTCTCTAGAGCTCTCGTAATTAAGTATCTACTCTTTATTAGGGACCCAATAAAAACAAAAACTTGATTATAAGAGCCCTACAGACAAAATTTAATTATGACTCTTTAGGATAAAATTGTCATAAAAATAAGATCTTTGCACCGATTTAAACAAATTGAAAATTGAAACACTATTTCTTAACTATTTTTTTAATATATAAAACTCTAAAAAAATAGAGTTGCGACTTCAATAAAACATAGTTGCTCCTTACATTACACCATATTGCACTCTCTATGAAACAAATTGCTTCATGGAGGAGGAATGGAGGACGACTGAGAAGTGACGACTCGTCGACTCGGAGTGGGAGGGAAGTAGGTGTGCCCTGTGGGATTGGGATTTTAGGGTTCCTTTTTTTTTTTAATCGTTACTATAGTCTGGTTTTAATGTTTTTTACACTTGTTATTATAGTATGTGTGCCCACATGTCTTAATGTCTCTTTAGAATAAGGGTTGTTCGGCTAATTAAGTCAAATAATTTTTTTTTTGTCTTTATTCAATATTTTTTCGCATTTGTTAGTTTTTTGTCAACTTTTTATGAATTATTGCTTCGTCATCACAGAAGAAATCTAAAAAGTATAAAATTATGATCGAAACCCAAATTATTTTGAATAAACACGAAGAAATTGGCTTATTGGCTTATATTTGTCTTTATTCAAAAAATTTAGGTTTCGATTGTTATTTTTCACTTTTTAGATTCCTCTCGTCAAGAAGAATAATCCACAAAAAGTTGTCGGAAAACTAACAAATATGAAAAAATATTGAATAAGGGTAAAAAATAAACCATTTGGTTTATTTAGACAAGAAACCCTTAATATGATGAGAATAATAATATCTTCGCACTTATTTAAACGGATTAAAAATTAAAGTACTTAGTTTTTAAAGATTTTTTATATGTTAAAAATATGGTTAACAAATTAAGTACTTCAATTTTAATTCCATTTCAATCAGTGCGAAGATCTTATTATTCTGATCCTATAGTTCTAAAGGTACATAATTAAATTTTGACTCTAGGCTGAACGCTCATAATCACGTTTCTGCTCCATAGGATCGCAAATAAAATGGGTAAGGTTTTTTTTTTTTTTTTTCCGGGGCAGCAAAGTCACGCCCCATTGAGCCAAAACTACTTTTTTTACAATTGTGGCCTTATTTATGAGTTATTGTGGGTTTGTATACCACCATCTTATGGTTCACTACGAGCCAAAACCACCAAAAAGCCTACTAAAGGCTATGCGAAAAACGCCAACCAAGTAAAAAACCCTGTGGGAGTAGGCTTTATAGGTTTTTCTTCCTCTCTTTATGAGTTTTTTGGTTCAATTTATGGGTTCTAATGGTCTCAAAATTCATATTAGTATATATGGACCTGATTATGAGATTTTGTGGTTACGGATACGCAAAGACCTCATATGAGAATTTTTTTATGAGATCTACTGGTCTACTTCACTTGTATTGGCTCTAAATATGATATTTTGTGGTGTCAAATTACTGATTTGTTAACTACTACTTTTAAGTTTACGACTTGTGACTAATTTTTGTGGCTTATTTTATGAGATTTTGTTGCTATATATTATTTTATTAGGGTGACTTGTTAAGTGACCGGTTCAACCGGTCACTTTTTGACTAGGTAGTA
Source organism: Rhododendron vialii (assembly GCF_030253575.1). NCBI lineage: Eukaryota > Viridiplantae > Streptophyta > Magnoliopsida > Ericales > Ericaceae > Rhododendron > Rhododendron vialii. The sequence goes on along the minus strand of NC_080562.1, from coordinate 20,204,369 downwards.
GAGGTGTGCACGGGTCGGACGGGTCGGGTTCAGCCCCGAACCCGAACCGGACGAGTAGGAATAAACGTCCGCGTGCCCTCTTTTTTTTTTTGGTCGGGTCGGGTCGGACCAAAACCGAAGTAATCTATATGGATTGGTCATCTTTTGGTCGGGTCGGGTAAGAAAATCAGTGCCCCGAACCAAAAACTGATTTTTTTCAAAAAATGGACCCGTACCCAACCGAACCACATGTTCGTCTCCGCCGGAAACCCTTCGGGTCGGGTCGGGTCGGGTCGGCCCACGGGTTTTTGCATGCCCCTACTAGGTAGCGCGATCTAGACCATTGATTTGGTCAACCGAGCATACCATGCCCACATTCATAGGAGCAGCCAAGTAACCTAATAAAAAGAGCCACAAAATCTCATATAAAGGGCCACAAGATCTGTAGAGACCCGTAAATTTTCTTTATATAATTTTAATGTTTTATAAATGGATAAATGATGGATTAATAAAAAATTATAGTTGTGGGTTAAATGTGTAATGGTTTGGAAATTATTGGTTGTTGGTGTGATTAGTGCATGTGTGTATATGTGTGTGTATCAGGGAAAATTATTTCCCATTTACTCATCTCATTCTCTCTCCCGTTCTTCTCCCTCTCTCTCCTTCTTGCTCTCAAATTACACCTCCAAACTCAAAACCCAAAAGATTGACCTTCATTCCACCCTTCGTACGTGATTTTGAGCTTGTATCTAGTTGGATTTAGCTCGGGGAGGAGTATTCAGTTGATTTTGAGGTTCCGAAAGCTAGGGCTCGTTCAAAACGCTTGGGTTTCGCCTTTCGACTCAAGGTAGGGAATTCTACCTCTTTATATGTTATTTGAGTGTTCTTGTGTCATTTTTGAGCTTGTATTGGTTGTTATTGAGATTGGATTGAAATCTAAAAATTCTGTCAAAAATCGCCTGAAAAACACTCTTCCTACCGGTAGGAACTTTTCACCTACCGGTAAGACAGGTATGCAATTTTTCCTCAACCAGCTCAAACGTACTACAATAGCTCAAAAGCAGCTCAACGTATTCATCCACCTACCCGAAGGAACTTCCCACCTACCGGTAGGTCAGGTACAAAGTTGTTTCATGAAAATCATTGGCCTCTCTGTTTTCAATTTCTAATCATTGGCCTCTCTGTTTACAATTTCTACCAGTAGGACAAGTGCGGAAATTAGCCTACCGGTAGGACAAGTGTAGAATTTCCCTCTTCTACCGGTAGAACTCGTTCACCTACCGGTAGGTAATTGAGCTGCTACAATGTCTTTCAGCTACCAGTAGGTACAAAGTTGTTTCATGAAAATCATTGTTTCCAATTTCTAATCATTGGCCTGTCTGTTTCCAATTTCTATCGGTAGGAACTTTCACCTACCGGTAGGACAAGTGCAGAATTTCCCTCTTCTACCGGTAGAACTCGTTCACCTACCGATAGGTAATTGAGCTGCTACAGTGTCTTTCAGCAGCTTTTCCTACATTTTTCCAAATCACTTGTTGAAGCTTCTCGTCGACTCCAATGGGTTTGTTCATGCATTCTTTCAAGTGTTTTGGAGAGTGTTACTTGTTTCACACTAGAGTGGCATCCGATGGACTTAAATGAACTTGTTGAGTTAAGAAATGTGAAATGTAAGTTGTTGCACGTTAAAATACAAACAATACATTTGAGTAGGTGAACGACGTGCGAACACTCGGGGCCCATCGTGGGTGGGTGCCTGGCAGGGGATATCGGGGTCCCATAATCAGCCTAGCAGGAGCTAATGCTTATATTGAACACTCAAGGCCTAACCTACAAGGTGGGCGCTTGGCAGGGGATATCGGGGTCCCATAATCAGCCTGGCAGGAGCTTCGGCTCAGACACACTGATGATACGAGTTTTTGAGACACGAATGGAATGAATCGGATATAAGAGTATGTCGAGATGAAGGATTGGTGACAGTTGGACACTTCGTCCATGATAGGTTGTGCTTACATTCGTTGTCGTTTGATTTCCTTCATTTGTTCATCCGTGTTGCTCATTTGCATATAGAGTTTGCGTAGACTTTTCTACTGGGTTAGTGTAGCTCAAGCCTTGTATTATTTTCAGGTGCTAACCCGGATCACTAGCTTGCATGACTAGAGTGCTTGAAGTGTGGACATACTTATTTTGAAAGCTAACCAAAAGAGTTACCAATTCATCTTTGTAAACCTCTTTTGAAAGATGCATTTGTAACTAAAATTGTAATTCTTTTGATTTGGAATATTGTTACCCTTAATCCTCTTTTGAAATGATACTTATGATAATTTGGGGCCGTCGAGCCTGTGTTGTAATATTTTGGAAACCTTGTGAGCTTGAAAGGATTGTTATGGGAATGAGAATACAGCAATCTTTTGGGTAACGTACGGATATTTGTGAGGATTTTTATTATTAAAATATTTTATAATTACGCTGAAAATTGAGGACGTGACAATATCTCATATACAAGGTTGTGTACAGTAGATTTTTCCTTTTTTGTATCCATTGTGGACCATTTGTTAGTTTCAGCCTCTTCTTCTATTTGTTTTTTGACTGCAGGTAAAGAGGTGCAGAGAAGTACATGAGAAAAGAGAAGTGTTTCAGCATCGTCTTTCCCTTCTTCTTCAAGTACTCTCGAGATACAGTCATCTAAACGCACCTATAGGAAAAAAACAAAAAGACATCTCAGTTCATCATAGATGTGAAAAAAACTAAGATGCACATAATTTTTTCAACTATTCTCGTAGCAAAATTAACAAACCACAACACATGACCAAAACACTAAAAATTTAACTTGTCATGGTGCTTCTCAAGAGCTATATATTTTCAAAAACCACTACATACTTTCCAGTAAAGATGTTATTAAAGCATTAATTGGGCCTTACAAAAAGTTGTGAAAAAGCACACCATATTCGAACTAAAACCAAAGCCATTTTCGGCCTCCATATTCGAACTTGTTGTAAGTGAAACACGTCGTAATTAAACATCCAAGTAGAAGCCATCTACCGGCCACCGACGATACCTATCTGCGAAGATCGGCATAAAGCGACAAAAACAAACCCGTAGATCAGAGCATAACCGAAACAAATCGAACAAAATCAAAGGAGACAGAACATAAATATAAATCAAACGTAATCAATACATACTACTATTGTATATTGATAAACACTACTGCATTCCACTACGCTCCTCCCTAAAATTCTGCTTGCAAATTTTCCGGAGTAGTTCAAAATTCAAATACAAGAATAAAAATGGAAATATGGTGCCTAATTTTTTTTTATCTGTACAAACTACGTTAATTGATAGGAGATTACTTTGCGTACTAAAATAAAAAATTTCAAGAAGTGAGTAATTAAAATGTATTTTTCTCTAGTGCATCAAAACGTGATTTCTTGTTGAAAACTTCCAAAATGAGCACCATATTTCCATTTCTCAAATATACTTTCTGCTCTCGTTAATAATTTCTCAAAAGAAATATTTATCTGTTAAAGAATTTCTTACTTTCTCATATACTTTATTGTTCTATCATACGTGAACTGTTCTTAATTAAAATTCTTGATGCATTTGTCTAATTCAAAAAAAAAAAAATCTATTTGAGAATTACTCGTATTCTCATTCTCCAAGTTTCCATTTCACAAATTCCTATGAAGAGAGACCTTATCTGCACACACACACTACTGAATAGGAAATCAAATCTTTTGAAAACACATAAACGGAAAGTTTCCTTATCTTTCTGTTGCCGTTTGGAACCTAAACAATTGGATATATATGGTAACCACATATATAACAAGTATATATGATATTGGAGAATGAAAGGTGGAGATTTATGAGGGGATAAATCTAGACCGTTGGTTATCTAAGGGATTCAAAAATTGTCCTCCCTTATTATATTACTAGAAATTGCCCGTGCCTGAAGGCACGGCTCGAAATCGGTATTCAACTCATAATCAATTTTGAAGGCCAAGGCCCCATTTGCAAAATTCTAACTATGCAAAAAACTAAAAACAATAGCTCAAGTATATCCACTAGTTAAGTTGAATCAACATATAAACAAACTAATAGTTGTAGTGCCCATACCTGAAGGCACTTATCGCCAGCCATTTAAATTCACAGCCAGTTTGACCACACTACAAACTGCGGATCACAACTGGAAAAATCCAATTGTAATCACAAAATCCACTTTATGCGCTTAAAAAAATCAAGGCTTCAGATAAGAATACAAAACCAGTAATTAAACTTAATGATAATATAGCAACATCTAGCTTTTATTCATCAAGTTCTCTAAAATTAAGAAGAAAATACACAACATAATCAGCCCTTCAATTGAATATGAAACTGTAATTCCACTTCTACTGAATCACTGATAACGAAGTTGTAGACTTTCTAAGCTTCAAGCTCCTACTCGATATATGTCACTGGTTAGCCAATGTTACTGGTTAGCCAGCGAATACCCTCTTGTAAAAGTTAAATAGTAACTCAAATAAGTTACCTTAGTCATTGATCTTGTCTATTAGTCCGAACACTATTGTGGTACGATCATTTCTTTTGTAGATGTACTTGTAAATATATTTAACACATCTCATTCCAACAAAAACTTCCACTTTGATTTGGAGATTGAATAGTCTAGCAAGATATGCATTGTAAGGCACCACATCCTTGTTATCAGCTGATTGACCCCTCACAAAGTACACCTAAAGAGTATATCACTATTTAACCTTTATACCAAAAAATAACAATGAAAAAATGCAAATAAAAATGTATACATAATTACGGATTAAGCATGGAATTGAGTAAGTTGTTCTTACAGTTTTCTCGAAGGCCTCGTTGAGCTGCATAAGAAAATAAAGAATTCAATGAAAGACATATGAAACAAATACTAATTTGATAACCTGCGACCAAGGAATAAAAGGAAATGGATCAACTCTCATGGAGATATCTGAAATCTAAAACGGATCAAAATTTAATTGAGCCTTTCAATGACTTTGTTGCATTGTTTACAAAGAATTAAGTACGAATAAAAATAATGAGAGAAGAACAAAAGCAACCTATAAATAATGTTGAGAATATTATCCCACTTGGAGTGCAACTGTTTCTTCTTCAGCATTTTCTTTTCTTTTACTTGTGAAGAATGTAGTTTCCTTTCCTTTCACATTTGCCTTAGCACAAATTATGAGATTAAGTAAATAACAATATTTGGAATAGAATTGAAAAATAAAAGAAATTTTCCTCGAAAATTCTTATCACAAAAATCTTAACCTTCGTACAAAAAATTGAAAAATGAAAGAATTTTTCCTCAAAAAAACTTAACCTTTGTACAAAAAACTGAAAAATTAAAGAATTCAAAGAAGAATCGATATAGTTGATCTTACAGTTTTCTTCAAGTCAGGATCGAGCTGCATAAGAAAATGAAGAATTAAAAAAATTACATTTGAAACAAATACTTCGATAACCTATGACCATGGTATAAAATGAAACGGATTGACTCACATGCCCATAGATGATCAATTTTTCCATGTCTAAAAGTCTTAAGAAGTTATCTGAAACGGAACAACATCAAAATATATTACATCCATCAAGATTCAAATGAAATCCAACATCATCTCAATTCCGATTTATTTAACCACTAATCAACCATTTAAAAGCCTAATAACATGAATTTTTTTTAAAAAAACATGCTTTGAAAGTGCAATACACAAATCTTTTTCAAAATTGACTAAGAACATAGTCACGAAATAAGTGACTAAGAAAAGACGGAATTTTCTTTTTTGGAAGAGAGAAAAGATGAAATGAGTCTAAGAAGGCCCGAGCCCAAAATTAGGTGATGACTTTTCAAATTATTTATGTTGTAAATCCTTTTTATTATTGCAGAACGTTTCCTCGATATTGAAATTGTTTATTCTGAGTATGTTACTGCCACTCTCTAAGGCACATGACATGCAAATGACTCCTCAAGTATTACACTCGGAAACTATTATTGTTTGCCACACTTAGGATTGAATCCAAATTAGCCATACTCCAAATTTTTTTAGATTGAATATTGGTTGCACATGACAGTCGTCACTCCAATTTGAACCAAGCGTAATCCACGAATTTTGGAGTTAGACTGAACAATGAGAACTATACAAAAAAAAACGTGAAGAACTGAGAAAAAAAAAAAGAAGAAGAGAATTTACCGTGGATGGAGAACGAGGAACTAAAGTGCCATACGTGTGGAGAGAGAACCGGAGAGAGGGCGAGAGTCAGGGAGACAAGAAAGATAACTGGAAAGAAAAAGTTTAGGGAGAGAGAGAGAGAGAGAGAGAATAAATCATTTAGCATTCATTACCGAAAATAAATTTTGATGTAACCAAAAATCCCTCCCACATTTACTTGTTCAAACTTACCAAAAATGCATTTAGCAAATGTGGCAATCATTCATTACAAAAAATCTGTCATTTAAAAAAATCAAGCTTCCTGTAAATTAAGACTTTGCCAATCAAGTCTTTGTATATGCATTTGCCGTGAATGCTTTTCAATTGGGTATCACTTTTTACCTTTCCTTTGCCTTCTAAAATTTGAATTCAAAGAATCAATTAAAAGCATAAGTTTTCTTATCTTTCCTTTGCCGTTTAGAAGCTAAACATGCAATTGAATATATATGGTAACAATATTGAATATATAACATGTATAGATGATATTGAAGAATGAAGAGTGGAGATTTATGCAGAAGGTGGGGATAAATTTGGAGCGTTGGTTATGTTAGGAATTCAAAAGCAGCTCTGTTTTATTATATAGATTATATAGATAGGAAACATTTTGTATCTCATCTAGTTGCATGTAGCCATGTTAATTTTGTTGGATCGAAAACTCGTAAATCACATAAGACTTACACGTACTATTGAAGTGCAGCGGAATTGAATTGCTTCAACCTTTTCACAATCTGAGGCCCGCTCTACAAGCACCGATTACGTTCACGAACACCGTCTTCTTTTCACGTCGGGTAGAAGAGACTACTAGAGTCTGCTCTTAATATCCACACCGCAAATCCTAGGGTTCTTAGATGGAAACCCTAGAAAGAGAAGATATTCCGCAGGAGAGTATTTTCTGGAGGAGGAGAGATAGAACTCTAACTCTGTGTATTGTATATCTCTCCAAATATCTGCAGGACTATATTTATAGATAAAAGTCCTAGAGTTCAAAGTCTCTTAATAGATGTAGGTGATCTATCTTTGAACTCTCCTAACAGATAGAGATTAGGAGTCTGTCTCATCCTTCTAACCAACTCAATCACATAACCCATGTGGACGACCCATGTGGGTTGGGTCTGGTCTGAACCGACCCATTTTTCTAACATCTCCCACTCATACACATTGGGCTTTAAGGAAAACATCTCATCCATGTCAATCTTATCAATTCTCTCTTCATACAAGAAATGAGGTGTGCAACCGACGAGAAAGAAACAAGCAAAATAGGAGTACCATATTAAGCTTCCATCAAACTAACATGGCACATCACTCCACAATGTCACGCCCTCGATTTTTAACATAAGTTAACAATACCATTTGAAATACAAAGTCCTCACAATCGTACGTACATAACCCCAAAATACAATACAGTTTCCAAATATCCACAAACTGGCCTACAATTACAACTTTTCGAAATAGGAGTTTCATAACAAGCGGTTTGTTTTACAAGGAATATAAAGTACTCTCCAAAAAATAGCTTTACTTGATAACGCCAACATGCACTTCAAGCATTCCATTACCTCCTGCAATGAACCTGAAATGGTAGTTTGAGCAAACACGTGCTCAGTAGAGAATTCTATGCTCAAATTATATGGAAATTTGATGAATCATGCACCATGAATGAGTGAATAATGACAGATATGCCCATAGTACTAGTGACTACCAACAAGCTACAAGCTATAGTCTAAGGGTCCTAAACTCCACATAAATGTCACTAACCGTTTACTCATCGGACTAGATACATTAGTGAACCCACGTCCATCCACCTTAGTCTACAACCCATTTAAATCATTTTATTATTCTTCATACGATATTACAATCTTTCTCGTGTCTACAGCCATCATCAAATCCCTTCATTACATAATCTTCCTTTCAATCAGATATTTCCATCAAGAGTCACTAGGGTCACCTCGGGTCTAGTTCCCTTGAGCGCAGGGTCACCCCGAGTCTATTCCCTCAATAGCAATAATCAGTTGGGTCATCTCGGGTCTAGTTCCCTCGAGCGCAGGGTCACCCCGAGTCTTTTCCCTCAATAACGACCACTTGGGTCACTGTTCACATTTTTCATAATCGTCATCGTTTCATAATCAATTTCATCATCACTCTGCCAAGTGTACCACAAAACTTTAATCAACCCTTGCATAGCTCCACAAATGTGCAGGTTCATACATTTTCATTAGTTTACCCATTCAGACATAGCGTATTAAGCCTATATATATATAATCCTACAATACTCTATCCATTAGTTTCTACACTTGAACCTCAGAGGACGGGTGCCAAAAGAATTGAAAGACTTGACGAGTCGTGAGGACACCAGTTATTATATCATCTCAACAGTTGTTTCACAATGTCGATTTTCACTTCAAGCATTCTAAACAATCTACCAATCCACCACACTTCCTCACCGTACGTCTAAGTACACCCCCCATACTTTCACATACCACATATCAGCCCACGTCTAGACTCTGCGATGCCCGGTCTTCTAGTTTCTATACTTGTAGTCCGTAAAGCATATACTAAAGGAATCTAAAGAATACTAAGAGTCGAGAGAAAACGGATTGCAAGACTACTCATCGGGGCCCTAGACATGTTCAAGTGTATCGTTCGGGTATTTCAATGTGTAATAACGTCCATTTCTTATTTCTTAACACAACGAGTTCATTTATGACCATCGGACACCGCTCTAGTGTGAAACAAGTAACACGCTTCAAAACACTAGAAAGAATGCATAACCAAACCCATTGGAGTCGACGAGAAGTTTCAAAATATGATTTGGAAGAAATAGGAAAGCAGCTGAAAAATACTGCAGCAGCTCAATCTCCTACCGGTAGGTGAACGAGTCCTACCGGTAGAACTTGACCTACCGGTAGGTTAAAGCTCCTACCGGTAGAAACTGGAAACTGGAAACTAGAAACTGGAAGGCCAACATTTGAACAAAAACTTGACCTACCGGTAGAAACTGGAAACTAGAAACAGGAAGGCCAACATTTGAACAAAAACTTGACCTACCGGTAGGTTAAGAGCGGCTTGACCTACCGGTAGGTCAAGAATTCCTACCGATAGTAGGTGAATGAGTCCTACCGGTAGAATTGAATACGTTGAGTAAGAGCAGCTTGACCTACCAGTAGTAGGTGAACTAGTCCTACCGGTAGAACTGAATACTTTGAGCAGCTTTTGAGCTGCTGCTGTACGTTTGATCTAGTTGAGGAAAAATTTCATACTTGTCCTATCGGTAGGTAAGAAGCTCCTACCGGTAGGGAGAGAGTTTTTCTAATGATTTTGACAGGATATTCAAATTCCGATCCAATCTAAATAATAACCAATACAAGCTCGAGAAATGCATAGAAACACTCAAATAACATATAAAGAGAGGTAGAATTCCCTACCTCAAGGGTTTGAGCAAAACCCGACCCTTTGGCCAAGTCAACCATAGCTCCACGAGGTCCGATCACGAATTTTCTTGGATATTCAGAAAGCCCGTGCTCCGCATAGCAACTTTAATTCTCGGACCTTGTCCGGAATCTCACCCTAGGTAGATGAAATCGAAGAGAGAAGAGAGGAAGGAGTTTTTGGACCGAGAAGAGAAGAGAGAGAGTGAGGGAGAGAAAAATGGGAGTATTATTCTCTCCCTGGGAAATAAAAGAGGTGGGGGACGAATCCCCTGCTTCTCGCACCATCCCCTCACACGTGCACCTTTCGCACAATCACCCTTATATCCTTCCACGAATACGTCACACTGAATATCTGTACCATCTATCTCAATGGGCCGTACGATATTAACAAAAGAAAAATAAATAAATAAATAAAATACGGCCTAAAAATACGGGTCTCTACACACAAGATCTCGTCATTTCCCTAGACAAAACTAGCCACATTGGATCGAGCATCTCCAATCCCTCTTGAGTCTCAGCTTAGAGCTATGCTCAACCCCCTTGCGTTGGTGTGCTTCCAATTTCAAATTTATTTTTCATTTTGATCTACTATATATAAAAGGATAATAACTTGTGCCGGCACAAAGCACAACCAACCGCATAAACGAATGTGATACCAGAAAGTCTTCCTTGAGTCCTCATGTCATTCCATGTTAACCTTGCTGCTTTCCCAGTCATGCTCCATGGGACCCTGACATTTCGTGGCCTTAGGTAGTCAAGCTAGAGTGGCAACACAACGTCTCTACTTCATGACATAGTCTCAAGTCAAGTAAGGGCAATGTGTGGTCATATAAATGACTCTTACAGCTCACATAGTGATAGGAAAGGGATCCACGCTATCACTCCTCTAAATATGGTCGACAACTGCACATGTGGCATGATTCACATGCTACGGTGGAGTAATCCATAAAGATTGTGTCACTCTCAAAAAACACCATACAGACATAAGTACAGTCGCTACTAAAAGCGCCTTACTCGAGACTCTCAAATTTGTCGCATGCACTACGCCCTATCTAGGTCTCTACCTGGCTCAACCAAAGGCTACACAGACTCTGTGTTTGGTCAAGAGTGACCTCATCTTGGTCCAACCAAGGCGACAATACTCTAAATTCAGCATCATATAAAGAGTATAATTATGTCTCATCTCGCTCGCCCATCAGCGCCAAGGTAGGTTACCGTGTGAGATGGTCAACCCTTTGCCTTTTGACACACAATTGTAAGTGCATAACAATTTAAATGCAACATGATTTTTATTATCACAATCAACTCGAATATAAAAATCAATGCATAAAGAATAAATATCCGAAGGTGTCTCAATAAAGCATAAACAACTCAAATCCTACGAAGACCCAGACTACTAACATGGCTCTGAAAGACATCCCTCGCTATAGGCTTAGTCAAGAGATCAGCAACCATACTGGTCATAGATATATGCTTTAGGACCACCTCTTCTTGCGCAACCATGTCTCGAATGTAGTGAAACCGGATATCAATGTGTTTGGATTTTCCATGATATTTGGGATCCTTAGTATAAGCAAGGGTCGCCGTACTATCACAATATAGAGTCACAGGCCCACTAGACTTAGGCCTTGTGTCAAGGCGCTATAAGAATCTCCGCAACCAAACAGCCTCTTGGACCGCTGAAGAACAGGCTATGTACTCAGATTCCATTGTGGACAATGCGATACAAGTCTGTTTCTTACTGCACCAGGAAATTGCTCCACCAGCAAGCAAGAATGCATATCCTGAGGTAGATTTGCGCTCATCAATGTCACTACCCCAGTCTGCATCACTGTATCCTCGTAAGCATCCGTCTCCACCTTGATAGCATAGCATGTAATCTGCAGTGCCTCACAAGTATCTAAGTATTCTTTTCACAGCCTTCCAGTGAGCAAGTCCAGGGTTACTCTGAAACCGACTGACCAACCCTACTGCAAAAGAGATATTTGGTCGAGTACACAACATAGCGTACATCAGACTCCCAACCGCCCTTGCATAGGGGACTTGAGCCATTGCCTTCTTTTCTTGATTAGATTGAGGGCATAAAGCAAGACTCAAGGTGTGTCCCTTCTCGATTGGAGTGTCAATGGGTTTGGAATTTTGCATTCAGAAACGCTCAAGAACTTTTTTGATATAGGTTTCTTGACTCAAACCAAGAACCCTTTTTGAGCGATCTCTAGTGATCTTAATTCCAAGTACAAAATCAGCCTCACCCATGTCCTTCATCTCAAAGTTTGAAGACAGTCACTCTTTAGTGGCAGCAATCATCTCCATATCATTCCCAGCTAAAAGAATGTCGTCAACATACAAAGAGAGGATAAGAAAAGTTTTCTTGGACTCTTTAACATAAACACAATGGTCTTCTTCAATCATCGTAAACCCATTAGAAATAATGGGTCGATGGAATCTCAAATACCATTGTCTAGATGACTGCTTCAGGCCATAAATGGAACGTTTCAGCTTGTAAACTTTGCGCTCACGTCCCTCAACTTTAAAGCCAACCGGTTGATCCATATAGATCTCCTCATCTAGTTCTCCATTGAGAAATGCAGTTTTAACATCCATTTGAAAAAGTTCCAAATCCAAGAATGCGACAATAGCTAGAATGAGGCGAACAGAGACTATTCTCACCACCGGGGAGAAAGTCTCATCATAGTCTATACCCGCTTTTTGGGTAAAACCCTTCGCCACAAGACGAGCTTTATACTTGTCGATTGATCCATCTGCCTTGCGCTTAATCTTTAAGACCCATTTATTACCAATGGTCTTGCGCCCAAGCGGAAGATCTACCAACTCCCACACTTGATTTTTGCCCATAGAACTAATCTCATCCTTCATAGCAGCTAGCCATTCCTTACATGCAGGTGAAGACAAAGCCTCATTGTACGAACTAGGCTCATCTTCCTCTTCAGGAGCACACATGAAAGATTCCCCTTCAACCTCAAAACGACGATGAGGAATACTTTCACGATGACTCCTACGTAGCGGAGGATCTTAAGAATCAATGGTCTTGTAACGCCCCGAATTTTGGGTACGTTAAGAAGACAATTTTATTGATAAAATCTATAACGCCCTGAATTTTGGGTACGTTAAAAGGACATTTTATTCATAAAATCAAATGGAGTCTGGCTTTTATTACAACAAAACTCCTACAAGAGTTCAATATTTACATAAACGGAGGGGGATTCTAGGGTTCCTAACTACAGCTCCTCAGCTCCTCCATTCTTGCCAGCTCCTCAGCTCCAAAGCCTCCACGGTGATCTGCTTACCTTGATCATCTACAAAGTCTGACACATTATACCAGCGTCGCCACCGATATAATATGTCAGGGTCACCAAAAGGCAACACCGTGAGCTACAAAGCTCAGCAGAGTAATCCCATACCCGCTAACCCATAACTTAAAACAACTGGAAATAATAACACATCGATTTCCACATGATACATATATACGCAGCTTAACAATGACACATCCACATTCGTTAATCAACTATCGTTGGTGTCCAAGATTTCAGAGTTTCTCCTACGCGACTCATCGTAGACCGTGTCAACATTTTCATTTACAAAACAACCTTTCAAAAACCATTTGTTTAACACAAAAACATTTGCATTGGCTCCGTACCGCGGATAACCAAGCTACACACCCAACCTTTTAAAATCATTTGCATTGGCTCCGTACCGCGGATAACCAAGCTACACACCCAACCTTGGTTCCGCCGCGCCGGGTTCCCAAGTATCCTCACAATGGTTCCGCCGCGCCGGGTTCCCATTGGCACACAAAAATATTTGCATTGGCTCCGTACCGCGGATAACCAAGCTACACACCCAACCTTGGTTCCGCCGCGCCGGGTTCCCAAGTATCCTCACAATGGTTCCGCCGCGCCGGGTTCCCATTGGCACACAAAAATATTTGCATTGGCTCCGTACCGCGGATAACCAAGCTACACACCCAACCTTGGTTCCGCCGCGCCGGGTTCCCAAGTATCCTCACAATGGTTCCGCCGCGCCGGGTTCCCATTGGCACACAACCTCACAATGGTTCCGTTTTTCCCGGATCCCATTGGAACACACACAAAAACACCCATCACACAATGGGCTACCACGTCCGGCCACATTGTGGTTTTCACAATCCACGCAATGGGCTACCAAGTCCGGCCACGTTGCGGTTTTCAAAACAGTTCAACCTTTTCAAACGTTTCTTTTACACACGCACACGACTCACATAATGTCTCCCAAAATCGGTCATTATGTAGTTTCAAAATATTTCCTTCCTCGGAAAACATTTCTTTTAATTAACCACACCCTAGGTGTCATGTTTTACTTTCTCGGTTCTCGTGTCTCGTTTGCATACAAAGACTCCGCGGTAGGACAAACGTAAGCAAGAATCATCTTAATAAGATCATCCAATTCTATATTACTTATCACGCTCAATTACTACTCATAGCATAACGCCACATGTACGGACGCCTTTGGAGTGTATCACTTATGCTTTATTCAAAGCACAACGCCACATGTACGGACGTCTTTGGAGTGAAATCACTTATGCTTTATCACATACCACAAGTAATACAAGCAACTCATATACGCATATTCATAACTATCTTAAAGATCAAAATACGAATACTTCTAATCAAACGATAAGTACGTAAATAAAGATAACCTACTTTGTATTTGAGTAAGTAAATACATAGGGAGTAAGTAAGGATTTCCATACCGTTCTAACATACGGTTCTATACGTAGAGTTAGGGTCAAGGGGTTCTACCTTACTTCTTGGCGGTAGTCGGCTACGGAAGGTTAGTCGGCTACGGAAAGTACGTCGGTGGTCGGACAGAGTAACTTCCTACGGTAGTCTCCGGTAGCTTCGAAAGAGAAAGGTTTCTCTCGAAACTTCAACTTGACTAACACTACTCTACTTTATGGATCGAGGGGTGGTCGAGTGGCGGTCTAGTGGCGGCTTTAGGATGAGTTTCTTGAAGAACTCAAGAACTACTCAAGAACATGAAGAACAAAAAGAAAGAACAAAGAAAGAACACAATTTTTCTAGAGAGAGAAGTTGCTAGGTGAAGGTGTGAGTTCAATGCTTGGAATGGGGTCCTATTTATAGGAAAAATCTTGGCTCCTTCTCCCTCTCTAATGGCCAGCCCTCTCTCTCTCTAAATCCTCCATGGATTTGCTCCATCAACTCACATCAAAGCATGTCAAGTTTGATTGAAAGCTTGATGGGTTAGGGTATTAGGCTTGCATGGCTAAGAATTGTACCAAAGATTGGATTTTGGGAGATTTGTTGGTAACAAGGAGACAAGGGTACAAGATTTGGTCATAAAACAAATATGGGAGTACAAATGGGGAGTTAAGTTTGGTTAGGGGAAAGATTCTCCCATGGACTTGAAAGATGTAGGAAGATATGAAAGATCAAGAAAGTACAATCCCATCTTCTTCTCTCTCTCTCTCTCTCTCTCTCTCTCTCTCTCTCTCTCCCTAGTACACACACACACACACACACACACACACACACACACACACACACATATATATATATATATATACATAAACAAGAAAGAATAAATAAAAAGTACCAAGTACAAGATTTTCCAAATCAAAATCCTATTAAAGAAATCTAATAAGGCACATGTCACTTTAAATAAATAAACTAGGGTACTTTGTAATCTAGGTAGATCACACCTCCCATTAAACAAATCCAATTGGGTACAAAACCCCAATACAAAATAATAAAAAGGTACTTAAGAAAATCTTTAGGCTTTAAAGGCTACATAATAAAATATGGGTACTTTCAAATTAAAATATTGGTACATCATCACATGGGGTTTAAGAAAATATTAGTTTAATGAACCCATGTACTAGGTGAAAGAATAACTCTATTACCCAATGGATAATAAACCCCCTAACATTTATTGTCCAATGGTTAATAGCTACAAGGAAACTTTTTATAGTAAAATAATCAAAAAGGTACCTTAAAGTAATTTTATAAAAGTCTATAATAGTACTTTGTCCAAATCTTTCTTTAAACCCATTTAATATAAAGAATTGGGTTTCTATTATCCAATGGATAATAGTTCCCTTAACTTTTATTGTCCAAAGGACAAAGAATAAAACCAAATTAATAAAAAGAAATAAATAAGTAATTTCTAGGGTTTGAAAAGGTTGACTAGTCACATCAACTTTATTGAAAGGTTCCCTAGTCACATCGGTACTTTATTTGGTCAAAAGACTCTATTATCCAAGGGTCACTAACTTCCCTAACGGTTTTTACCCAATGGATAATAATTCTCCTTGCGGTTAATAACCTTTGGACAAAAGAGTACAAGTACCATTTATTTTAAAATAAGATTTTGAAAGACTACATGTACTTTTCAAATAAAAAGTTTATTATCCAATAGACAAAAATTACCCTAACCATTATGGACCAATGGGTAAAGACAAAGGTTCAAGAGTTTCAAAAGGTCCAAAAGGTTCATCTAGCAACTAGGTGAGTTGGTTGCTCGGTTCCTCCAAGTAGTCGGTTAGAATTTAATTCGATTGGCCAAGTAAGGTTTCTAGTTGAGAGTTTAACCAATGACCAAAAAATCTAACTACGACGGAAATTAATAAGCAATCATATAGTCACACAAGAGAAAAATAAGTAATTCAAATAAAATTCAAATATTTAACAAAATTTTTATTGACCAAAATTCAGGGTCGTTACAGGTCTCTAGTGGAGTACTCCCACTAGGAGGCAAGCTACTCCCACTGTTCTCGACGACCATAGGATAAGGATTTAAACTCCCACCCTCGCTAAGAACAGGTGTAACTTCCTCTGATTCACACAACTCATAAAGATTAAGATCTCCCCTCACATCACCTCTGCTTGGAAACTCATGTTCAATGAAATTCACATCTCTGGACTCAATTTCAGTCAATCCACCATCAGGTTGTTGGCATATCATAACATACCCTTTAGAGTGTTCAGGATACCTTACAAAGATACCCTTTTTGCCTCTCGGATCTAATTTTCCAAGCTGCTGTGAAGGAATGCGCACATAACCTGCTAACCCCCAGGGTCTCAAATGATCAAGAACTGGCTTCCTGCCTGTCCACAACTCATATGGTGTAGAAGAGATTGATTTACTTGGCACACGGTTAAGGATGTACGCCGCACTCAATAGAGCATCTCCCCAAAAACTAATTGGAAGATTAACATGTGCCATCATCGACCTAACCATATCTAACAGTGTACAATTTCGTCTCTCTGCAACACCATTTTGTTGCGGAGTACCTGAAATTGTTAACTGTCGTTGGATACCTTTATCTTCACAGAGCCCTTTAAATTGCTCAGATAAGTATTCGCGTCCGCGATCTGTCCTTAGAACTTTTAGGGTTCTTTCTTTTTTATTCTCAACTTCGTTAACAAATCGAATGAAGTAGTCCAATGCTTCCGATTTATGAGAGATCAAATAGACATATCCATATCGTGAATAATCATCTATAAATGTGATGAAGTAGGTACCACCATGTCATGCCCTAACATTCATGGGTCCACAAATGTCTGAATGAACTAGCTCTAGTGGACTTGTAGCTCGCACTGCTTTACCCAATGGTTTTCTTATCGCTTTTCCTGCCATGCAAGGCTCACACATTGGTAGGTTGACTTTAGCGAGTGGACCTAAAAAGCTCTCTCTAGCTAACCTAGTCATCCTATCTTGGCCAATATGACCTAACCTGGCATGCCATTTCACAGAACTAGAAACAACGTTATCATTGTGAAAAGCCATAAATGCATTATTATTCAAACCATCCAAATCCAAAACATAGAAACCACCAGAAATAGATCCATGCCCAAACGGCTTATTACCTAAGTAGATGGAAAAACCATCTTTGCTGAAATTAAAGGAAAATCCTAACGCAACTAAAGCTATAACTGTTATCAAGTTATGTCGAACTCCAAGGCATAAAGTACATCATAGAGAATAAGTGTGCGACCACTTTGCAACTTCAGCTGATAAGTGCCAACTCCTAGCACATCTTCGGCTGAACTATTCCCCATAAAGACACTCTGGCTGCCAATAGGAATCCGGCGATACTCGATAAATCCTCCTTGATCTCGTGCTACATGTTTTGTCGCTCCTGTGTCAACAATCCAATTAGGATCAGTATGAGCAACCAATACATGAGAGCAAACTAAGCAATCTATGCGAGAAATACGATAAGATGGTACCTTCTTCGGCTCAGTGCAATCACAAGCGAAGTGTCCAATCTTCTGACAGTTGTAGCAAGTCACTTTAGATTTATCCTTCTTGCCTCCTCTCTTGCCTCTGCGGCACTTAACATGTTCTTTTGGCGCATTATCTCTAGCTGGTCCTTGCTTAGCCTTGCCATCTTGCCTTTTGCGCTTAGACCCAATTGCATGTCTTGCACTGGCTAGGTTCAACCACAAGAACCTCATTGCCTCGCTTAGCATCTTGACGCTTGGCTTCAAGCTCAAGATGTCACTTCAAATCATTAAAGGTTTTAACCATTTCATTGTGTCATTGTGAGCTTGAAATGGTCCCATGTCTTATCAGGCAAAGATCTACGCATAGTGAGAATCTGCTGCTCATCAGTCAGAACGTTACCGGCAGTCCTAAGGTTGCGTATCATAGTCGACATAACCCTCAAATGTTCAGGCATGGAATGTTGGGGGTTCATTTTATAACTGTCGAACTTCAATGTTAATGTGCGCAACCTAGTTGCCGTTGTGCCACCAAAAACAATTTTCTGCTGGTTCCACATTTCTTGGGCCGTAGCACAGTTTTCAAACTCGCCAATGAGATCATTGTGCATGCTAGCTAACATAGTAAAGCGCGCACAGCGATCTTTCTTGACCCAATTTTGATAAGTTTCCATGTTTCAGCGGTCTTGGGCAGTGGTCCCCTCTTCGAGGACAGTCATCGTATTGGTCAAGGTTTCAAGTACTTCTTGCTCATTCAGGAGATACTGGATTTTCTTGTGCCACATGTCATAGTTTTTCCCATCCAGTTTCTCTCCCTTAACAAGATCAGCAACAATAGTCTTCGAGGCCATTTCACTACATTTATTTGCGCATTGGAAATATTTAGTACATTACAATAAGTTTATCATAAAACCCTATTAAGCAAATAATGATTATAACCATGGATAGAGATCGAAAATCTGCAATGCTCGTAGTCATCACTCCAATACATGGTGTAAATCATTATTTCTTAATCGATTTTTAGACAAAATTTCCAATGAATCAATATAACAGTAAGAGGATGGGACTAGTTATTTTAAGTCCCTAATTAATATTTTATGCAAGAATGGGAGCAAAAATATTATACAAACATAAGTGCAAAAATTCACCCCCTTACAAATAAAAACAAATGAGGGTGTTGCACTTATTCCATATAATAAGTTTGTCTCCGGTCCATATCATCAATGAGAGCCCATCTCCAAACGCATACAAATATTAATTCCTTCAATTAACCATCCATGTCAACATGCAACAACACATAATAGGTATAGGCATGGATGGTTCCACCACACTCTCCCTCTAAGAAGATGGGTAAAGTCCAACAACTTAGGGTACAATAACTTGCGCCGTAAGGTAGCAAAAACAATCCATACATGATAAACTGAATTCATCGAATTATTTACTATCATGAGAAAAACCAGATGCAATAGGATATAGATTCGAACCTATATCAATCCAAAAAGACGAGAACATAAATTTAATTTGTGCAGTCTACCATCTAGATTGGCTTCTTCAAATCACATTGATTTGGGGTGTCACGGTCCAGAAATTAGTCGCAAACGCCAAGTTTTTTATTTATTTATATATACTATAAAAACTGACCAATAGTTGTTTAGTTTTTAATCCATCTTCTATCCAGAAAACTTGTCAAAAAATAACTCACGACAATGCTCCTTATTAGTTTACTACTAGAAAACAGAACATTAATCCATCTGTTTGAAAAGAAACAGAGCCCAATCTCTATTGTTCAAAAAAAAAATATTTGTTCTACTGGGCTCTCAAGTCACATGAAAAAACAAATATTGGTCAAACCCTCACTTGGCACTAGACTTGTCAACACAAAAACGTGAGATTTATTATGAGCACCCAGTGCTCCAGCCTCATGCGTGCCCATACCGCCCCAAATCCAGTGCACCCGCAACCGATTAATCTAACTATTCACTGGACCCACTCAATAATCATCACAGAAGCCAAGACCAATTAGATGTTCTCACTACTGCATGATCTGCATCTGTCATTCTTTTCTTTTGAATGAAACAGAACATCACGTATTTGTATCCGAAATTTAAAAACGGAAACAAGCCTAAGTGTTTCATGCGAGAGCGAGCCCTAATGAGCTCTGATACCAATGTTAATTTTGTTGTATCGAAAACTCGTAAATCACATAAGACTTATACGTACGATTGAAGCGCAGTAGAATTGAATTGCTTCAAGCTTTTCACGATCTGAGGCCCGCTCTATAAGCACTGATTACGTTCACGAACACCGCCTTCTTTTCACGTCGGGTAGAGGAGACTACTAGAGTCTGCTCTTAATATCCACACCCCAAATCCTAGGGTTCTTAGATGGAAACCCTAGAGAGAGAAGATATTTCGCAGGAGAGTATTTTCTGGGGAGAAGGAGAGATAGAACTCTAACTCTGTGTATTGTATATCTCTCCAAATATCTGCAGGACTATATTTATAGATAAAAGTCCTAGAGTTCAAAGTCTCCTAATAGATGTAGGTGATCTATTATCTTTGAACTCTCCTAACAGATAGAGATTAGGAGTCTGTCTCATCCTTCTAACCAACTCAATCACATAACTCATGTGGACGACCCATGTGGGTTGGGTCCGGTCTGAACCGACCCATTTTTCTAACAAGCCATTTAGCATAGGCAATCCTAATTTTCTTTTCTTTTCCTCCTCAAGTATGCCTCTTATAAGTTGTATATTCTGTGAGCCTCTTCTTCTTTTTTTCTATTTCAAGTTGATTTACCCAGAGAGAGAGAGAGAGAGAGAGAGAGAGAGGTGGAGAGGGAGATGTGAATACTTTGTGATTATTTTATAACTTTTTTAAAAAAAATGGAGTAGTGCCAAGTTGACTACAAACATAGCTCAAAATATTCACATCTCCCTTGGGTATGTAAGCTGTGTATTAGGTTAGCCTTTTTTCTATGGAGGCTGTTAATACCACAAGAACATTAGTTCCTGCCACGGTCATTGATTACCAAATGTGCTAGAATGACCCAATTGCCCTCCCATGCAATCAAAATTCTTTTGACTTCCTTATCATTTACTCCATAGCTTTTCCTATACCCCTCACCGGGGAAAAAAATTCAGTGCCGAGCGGGTACCACGTGGTGCTCGCTGGGTGCATCCGAGCCATCCATTGCATTTTTGGACGGCTCGAATTTGGAGAGAGAAAGTGTTGGGGTGAGAGGAGAGAGAGGGTTTCAATCCGAGCCGTCCAAAAGTGTATTGGACAGTTCAAATGTACCGAGCAGGTACCACGTAGGATATACCCACTCGGCACCGAAAAAATTTCTCACTAACCAGACTTTTTGTGCACTGATCGAATACCTATTTTATTTTGTCCATTCCAAATGCAATTTGATGCTCCTAGCAGCCAACAAAGAATAGCTACTCTGCCTTCCAACTTGAGAAAAAAACTTTCACAATCCACTTTTTTAGGGCAGGTACATCTTGTGGTCATCTTACATACCTAGAGTCTGCAAAGCCAAGATTTGAATCAACATGTAGCGCTCTTCGATACTAAGACAGAATGAAAAGTCATATAATTGGCCTTTGTCCTGATCTTTGTTTTTTGATAGAGAAGAATAAAGGTCTCGTCCAACTCTCTTGCGTTCTTTAAATAAAAGCCATCGAGTTAATATTTTCCTGATCCGAACCATATAATTTACAAATTGCAACTTCTACATCAATTGTGTAAAAAATGAAGTTATTTGGATACCCGTAAATGCCTAATCAACTTACATGCATGCACTAAAACAAGGGTTTGAAATTAGGAGTGTGGGTAGTGTCACACCCTCGATTTTCAACATAAATAAAGATAACTTTTCATAAATAAAACTCCTCACATTATCTTACATAATACCCCCAAAAAAGTTATTAAATTACAGATCCATCTCCAAGAGTTTGAACATATTACATCATTAAAAGAAATAGAGTTAAGGTTCTATTACATTCCCAAAACATGTTTCACCAAAATGTCCATGAGTCTCCTTTACCACATCTTCCAAAAATTTGCACTAGAATGCATGCACTTCATTCCACGGTACTGCTCCGAAATCACACCTGAAAGATGATAGGTTGAGCTACACTAGCCCAATAGAGAAATCTACACAACCATTATATGAAAATGAGATGACAGGTAGAATGAATAACTGAAACAGGGTACGGTATTTCAAAGGAGAAACAAAACACTACAAGTAATTGTCCCAAAGTCGATGACATAAATGAAATACCATGACTACACAACAAGACTCTAGTTTGACCACGAGAACTTACTATCTATATGATTTTCTCATGGCTGCCACTGCCCCTCATCTTATTTCAAATCACCAATCCGATATCTTGACTTATGAAATTATCATAATCAAAGAATCGCAACACCAATGTCTTTCATATCACTCACACTTTCACAATGATAGCCCCTTTTCATTCACATTGTGTCACAATTTCCTTATCGTTCTGTGTCATGAGCAAAAGCTCCTGCCAGGCCATGTAAGGGATCCCGATACCCTCCACCAGACATCTTACCCATTGGTTGGTCCTAAATATATTATGCATTTGCTCCTGTCGGGCCATTTACGAAGTCCCGTTACTCCCCACTAGTACCTCTATCACTGATGGAGCTAATTCAACTCAAACATCATAGGTCACCATACCACAATTCCTCCGATACACTTTACAAGTCAGTCATTCATCTCAATCACATATAGTAAACTCACAACGAATACTTATTCACATAGAAGTAGTACGGATAAATTCCACTTCAGTCAACTCACTATCATTACACCATTAATTTCTCATATCACCATTTAAGCTTGTACATATTATACATCAAAGGGCACTTACTCACAACGATTTATAGATTTCATCCTAGCAACTCTTTAAACCGTATAAGCTACGCAAGAGATGTACCACAAATCAATCATGAGGGAAATGTCTCTCGTATTTACACCTAGCGTTGTTTAACTTAGCGGAGTGTTCTACATGTTCGTCTTTCACATTGCATGTCAGCACACACAATCTTCGCCCACCTATATTCATTATGTTCTCTAAACTCACGTTTCGGTATCAATAGGCTCCTACAGAACCCAACAACCACTATAAAACCTTAAGTATACCACTAGCCTCATCTAATCATTCAATTATGTACTCAGACGAACCTAAGAATATCCGTGTTTCACTCAACAATTCTAAGGAAAAGGGAATGCCCAACGTATACAAACATGTCTATCTTATTTTGGCTACCAAACCTTATCAGTTAAGAATTAGGAGATAAGACCACCACCATTGGAAAGAATATTTCTGGTACATGAATTTTGATATAAAATTTGTTCAAAACGGAGTTCGAATGAAAAAGTTATGCCCCTTCGAAGTTTTGCCAAAAATGCAGATTTTTCATTTCCTACTGGTAGGACACAACCTCGTACCGGTAGGAGACCAGAATTTCATCAAAAGACACTACTGGACAGCCTTTCTACCGATAGGGCAAAAAATCCTACCAGTAGGACCTGGATTTTCAGTGCACGATTTTCAGATTTCACAAGAATAATTTCAACAACGAAACCAACGATCTAGGGCACGATTCAAACACCAAATCAACACATAAACACATAGTAGATGTGAGAAATCCCTACCTCAAAATCAAAGAACGGAACCCAAGCTCAATCAAGCAAGTCCTAGCTCCGAAAATCTTGAATCAACCGAATACTCTTCTCCGAGCTCTAGAACACTTGAATGCAAAAATCTTGCTGCAGATCGTAGTGGGTTTGAAGTATTTTGGGGTGTTGGAGTGTGAGAGTTTGAGAGAGAGAGAGAGAGAGAGAGAGAGAGAGAGAGAGATAGCCGAGAGAGTAGAGAGAGTTCGGATAGAGAGAGAGGGAGGGGTGGATTGTGTGGTTCTTACACCCACACCTATATATACTCCATGATCTTTGCTTTACACTAACGACCCTCAACTCCAAGTTCTCGCACATTCGCTCCAAATCTCATATTCACACAACCTTTCACATTATCCCGATTTTCTAATTTTCATTTAAGCACCTAAATTATCGAATTTAAAACACAGGTCTTTACATTCTACCCTCCTGAAAGAAATTTCGTCCCGGAATTTAAGCAAGACAACGAAGACACATCATCAAAGAATTCTAGTCCAAAAACCTTGTCCACTACACGACGCTCCGTATCCACCAACTTCCGTGTTCAAAACGCAAGAAGACTCTATAATATAACGACTAGCCAGTATAGTTTCCTATCGAGATACTCGCCAAGTTCCAATGTTAGCACACATCAAATCACAACATCATTGTATCCGCATGAACCGTAATCATGATTTCAACCAATTCCGGTCCCATAAACCGTATCCATTCACATTACTTCCTACTAAATGAAATGTCGGGATGATCATAAGGTAGAAACAAGAACAAGACCACAAGATAAGCAACAACCGTGGTTCAATGATCCAATGTTCATAATTCAAAGTTTACCGTACATCTCGATAGATAACCATTTTCATTCCTCCATGTGTTCGACATCTTTTCATTTTTTTTTTTGTCATGAGCCAAAGCTCCTGCTAGGCCAATTTGGGATATCCCGATATCCCCTGCTAGGCATCATACCCATCAGTAGGTCCTGAAGTCCAAACACATAGGGGGGGATTGTGTGGTTCTCACACCCACACCCGCTCCTATATATACTCCATCTTTGCGTTACACTAACTCCCCTCACCTCCAAGTTCTCGCACATTCGCCCCAAATCTCATATTCACACGACTTTTCACATTATCCCAATTTTCTAATTTTCATTTAAGCACCTAAATTATCGAATTTAAAACACGGGTCTCTACAGGTGGCACCTACCCGACCCCCACCACACGGCTCTGCCACTGCCTAGGGTACATTTTATTGTTTTACTTATTGTGTTAGGATTTATTTTTTTCACCGCTACGTAGTTTTAGAGATCTATTTTAGTTTTCGCGACTTCATTATCAAGTTAAACTTTTTCTCATGTTGATTTGATAGTTTACAGAACTTATGGATATTGAACAATAAATTCAAAAGTATCAATGGAATTTCAAGTAATCAAATTGAACAAGAATGGATCACTGTAGAAGGTCAATAAAATGAAGAAAATGGCAGTATCAAATTAGATTATCATTGTGTTGTTCATAAAAAATAAGATTATCAATGACAAAGATGCGAAGAGATGTTTCTGTCCTAGAAGGGGTAGTTTAGAAAAGTTAATTAATGAAGGAAAAGTAAAAAAAGCTTGGATTGCTTGGAGGGCAATTGGGTCATTCTAGCACCCTGGGTAATCAATGGACATGGCAGGACAAATCGTTCTCGTGGTAACAGCCTCCTTTTTCTATCTCAAGCTGATTTACCCAAGTAGAGAGAGAGAGAGAGAGAGAGAGAGAGAGAGAAGAGAGAAGAGAGAAGAGAGAAGTGGAGTGGGAGATGTGAATATTTTGTGATTGTTTTCCAACTTTTTTTAAAAATGGAGTGGTGCCAAGTCGACTACAAACATAGCTCA
Organism: Rhododendron vialii; assembly: GCF_030253575.1. Taxonomy (NCBI): domain Eukaryota; kingdom Viridiplantae; phylum Streptophyta; class Magnoliopsida; order Ericales; family Ericaceae; genus Rhododendron; species Rhododendron vialii. The sequence goes on along the minus strand of NC_080562.1, from coordinate 20,178,916 downwards.
GTAGTGCCATGATAAAATTCGTGAAACACCAGACAAATCCTGTCATTGATGACATATGGTCAAGAATTAAACAGAGGATTCCGAAAGGGTTCTCATTCATTTCACTAGCTATACACCTCACGTACAACAGGAAAGCAAGCCTTCTTTCTAATAGAAGGAACTTGCACAAAAAACACTCATAAGAAACAAAGGTAGAATTTCCTACAAGATAAGACACTGAATCAAAGAAAAGGCGAACCCTCGTGGTTAGACAAGATTCCAAAAGTCTCCATTTTGTTGCAATCTCGTCCTCAAACAATCTCTCAACTCAAAATCCAAGTAGTAGAAGATTAGAAATTTAGAACCAATTTGAAACATTGAAGTCCCTAAGCTTGCTCAGATGCCTCTCCAGATCTTGTCTACTTTTCTCCCAATCTTCCCTCGCTATCACGGTGGTGGCATCTACTCTTTCACTCTGTTAAACCATACATTATGGAATTGTATTATCCCATTAAATAAAGCGGAAAAAAATAAAGTAAAAAATTTTGGATTAGAAATAATCACCGCAGGAATAATTTTGAAGGAGGTTCCATTTTCACGTACAACAAGCAAGTCTGATTTTCTATTCCTATTCCGTCCACCTGGAACTGTCACCTGTTTCCAGATTGTATAACAAAGAGTGAAACAGAAAATACTCAGAAACTGACAATACGGCACATGAAAATTAAGATAATAACAAGCAAACAATTTAGAGAGACATAAGAAGAGAACTGAACAAGATGCACCAACCATATCATGGAGCAAGCGACTCAATTTCTCAACCTATTAAAAGTGAATACAATTTTCATCACGGAATTACAAAAACCTCCACAAATCCTGTCTGGGTTTAAGTATTTATCTCAGTCTCTGTAACATCTGCTGCCAAGTTCTAATCGAAGCATTAGAACGTAGGCTTCACTGCCAGCCCCATCTGATTTTTAAGTCAAAGGACTCCAAAAGTCTGTCCGTCTCCTTTTTCTTCTCATTCTCTCTAGTTGTCTCCTAAGAAGCACGGACACGTTACCGGCCTCACGTATCCGTGTCCGACACATGTTGAACACGGACATGACAAGTTTCTCCCGGACAATTGTTGGACACGCCTAAATACATGTCTAATTTTTTACTACATTTTTTGCCCGTACACGTTTGTGCACTTTAGGGACACTCTTGGAACGCGTTAAGGATAGTAGGGATACACCTTTAAAACTTGTCCCAGAGTCAAAATTCTATGGATATTTAGTTCGTGAACACTTAAGTCATAGTTGATATGTATGTTAATAACAATAATACTATTAGAGGTACTATTAGGGTAGTGATAATACCAAAACTGTTTTTGTTAGTGCCAAAATTCTAGTGCATTAAAGCCTTGTACCATGTGCATGGTACAATACTTTTGTGCACTAAATTTTGGCACCAACAAAAATAGTTTTGGCATTATCGTTTCCCTTTGAAAGAACTAATATTTTTCATCTTCAATAGGAATTCGTAGGGTAAATATATAATTCATAGACATACACCCTTTGTTCCATACTGCTTGTCCTGTACGAAAAACTCAACCTTTTAAGGGGACAAGGGGACCATGCAATTCATGCATGTCTCCTTAGAAATTCGTAATTCCCATCATTAACCCTTGTTCAATTCATTAAAACGACTTATAATCATTTCTGAGGGTTAGTTTGTAGAAATTTACAAACTTTCTCCTTAGATTTTTCAAAGTGGACAAGCGTTTTGGGACATCTCAAAATAGAATACTTGACAAGCAATAGGGGACGGATCGAGTATATTTTACTCAACATGTCCAAAATGTCTAGTGTCCTAAATTTTGAAGGAATGACATGACTACATATATGTCTCGTGCCCGTGACCCCATGTCCCAGTGATTAAAAAATCGCGCCTAGGCGAGGCGAGCGACGAGGCGAGGCTGGGTTGCCTCGCGGTTGTGAGGCAAGGTGAGAATGGCTGAGGTGACCGCCTAGTCAGTAAAGTGGCGCCTAGGCGCGAGGCGTGAGGCGAAGGAGAAAGGGGGCCTAGGCGTCGTCCAGGTCACAAAGGAAATATAAGGGCAAAATAAGACTTAACACACAAACACACCTGATCGATCGAAGCTGCCTCACTCCTGGGTGATCCGAAGCCCTCTCTCGGTCTCTCCTCTGTGATCGACCTCAACATCGAAGACCTCTCTCTCAACTCTCCTCTCGATCGTCGACGACTCCGGTAAGTTCTCTACTCTCGATCTCTCTATTCTCTGCTCTCTGTCTCTCTCGACTGATGCTCTGCTTTCTCTCTCTTTCTCTCTTCTGATCTCTCTCTCTCGTCTCTGCTGATCTCTCTCTCTCTCTCTTCTGATGATCTCTCTCTCTCTTTCTCTCTTCTGATCTCTCTCTCTCTCTCGTCTCTGCTTTCTCTCTGTCTTGAACTGCATGTGCAGCTCTTTCTCTCTTCTGATCTCTCTCTCTCGTCTCTGCTGTCTCTCTCTCTTGAACTGCATGTGCAGCTGTCTACTTGTCAATCTGCAGGGAGTGCACTGGGAAGTTTTTTAGGAGTATTTGTGTTGTATATGTTTACTTTACTGGACTTTATAGTCAGTTAGTGGGTGTATTATATTCTCTCAATTAGTGGGTGTATATATATTATATATAGAATCATAGATATTGTTTACTGGACTGCATTTTGTAAATTTTGTGAATTATGTTTTATGTCCTTTGTTTGTATAGATATTGTAGATGTCGAATAGAACGGATCCTGCTTGGAAGTATTCAAAGAGACATGAAGATAATAAGTTCAAATTCACATGTAATTTTTGTAACAAAGTGGTTACTAGGAGTGTTTACCGAGTGAAGCAACATCTTGCTGGAGGATACCCTGATGTGAATTCATGTCCTAATTTCCCAGAACCAGTTAAAGAGGAGATTAGGGCATTTATCTATAAGAAAAAGGAGACGGCATCTATCATAACTCCACATCCAGATTTTGATGAAATGGGCAATGAGGAGGACATTGATGAGGATGAGTTTTATGTACAATCAAAGCCCCCTCCTAAGAGGCCTGCTGCCACTGCTACCTCTGGCTCCAAGTTCCAACTTAAGAAGCCCAAGACCAAATGGCCTATGGATACTTACTTCACCCCTGACCCAGAGATCGAGGTAGAGAATAGGAGAAGTGGTAAACAACCTAAAGTTGACGATAATACGCCGCAAAAGAAGTTATTGAAAGAGCGGGCTCATCAAGCTATTGCGAGATGGATTTACGATGCTGGAATACCCCTCAATGTTGTCAATGCGGAGTCCTTTGAACTGATGATTGAGGCTATTGGGTAATATGGCCCTAGTTTAACACCGCCGACTTATTATCAAGTGCGTGTCCCTCTTCTTAAAAAAGAGGTGGAAAATGTGAACAAACAAATGGAGGACCACAAGAAGGAGAGAGAGGAAAATGGATGCAATCTTATGTGTGATGGATGGACGGATCGAAAGAATAGGTCATTGATAAATTTTTTGGTTAATTGTCCTAAAGGTAGCATGTTTATTGAATCGGTTGATGCATCGAGTCGTGCCACAACCGGGGACAGCATGTATAGGTTGCTTGATGAGTATGTGGAGCGAATCGGAGAAGCTCAAGTGGTCCAAGTTGTCACGGATGGTGCCGCATACAATAAGATGGTAGGTAACAATGAATTGACATATGTTAGTTACTAGTTACTGCTCAAAGTCTCAAATGTATCATTTCTTACTTTATTACTTACTCTTAGAATCTTATTGTACTTGTTCTAACTTATGATAGGGAAGTTGTTAATGGCAAAAAGACCACATTTGTATTGGACTCCATGTGCTGCCCATTGTTTGGATTTAATGTTAGAAGACATTTTCAAGCTGCCATATTTGAAGAGGACATGGGAAAGGGCGATCAAGGTACATGGTTATATCTATAACCGTCCGACATTGTTGAACATGATGAGACACTTTACCCAAAGAAAAGAATTGATTAAGCCAGCAAAGACTCGTTTTGCAACAGCTTGTTTGACTTTACAAAGGGTTCATCAACAAAAGAATAACCTAAGAAAGATGTTCACATCAGAGGCTTGGAGTAAGAGCAAGTGGGCAAAGGAGGCGGATGGTAAAAAGGTAGCAGAAATAATGTTGTCGCCGTCATTTTGGAACAATGTCTCGTTGGCCCTAAGATTTGCATGTCCTCTTGTTAAAGTACTTCATTTGGTAGATGGTGAAGAAAAACCCGCAATGGGATACATCTATGAGGCCATGGATAGGGCCAAAGAAACTATTATAAACACGTTTGGCGGAGATGAAGACAAGTATAAAACTGTGTTTGAAATCATTGATACGAGGTGGGAAGTGCAGGATACATTGCATCTTGCTGGAAGCGGTGATACGTCCAATATTTCTGTGCAAGCTCCAGTCATCATCGGGTCTGCTTGATTCATGCATTTGTCCCTGCGTTTTTTTACAAGGATGGTGCAAGGATGAAAGCTGATAAAGAGGTATGGAAGGGTTTGGTGGATTGTATTGAAAGGCTGGTACCAACTGAGAGGATGCAAGATGAAATTCTTCATCAGATAGCATTATATGAGGAGGAGGGAATCTTCAAAAAGGACATGGCAATTAGGGAAAGAATTACAATGTCACCAAGTGATCACAATTTTTACTCTTTGTGCTTAAAAGCCTTAAATACTACCACTTTATTCTTTATCCTTTGCGACAATATAACTAATTGGCAATGTGCAGTTGAGTGGTGGAAGTTATTTGGTCTTGAAACTCCTGAATTGCAAAAATTTGCCGTCAAGATCCTTAGCCTTACTTGCAGTTCATCCAGATGCGAGAGAAATTGGAGTGTGTTCGAACATGTGAGTATTACATTAAGGGATTTCTAATCGTTTTGAAGGTGTGAATCGTGTGATATGAACTTAAATCCCTTTTAACTTTATTTTGCAGCTTCACACCAAAAAAGAAATAAGCTAGATCAAAAGAGCCTCAACGACTTGGTGTTTGCTAAGTACAATAGAGCATTGAGGTGTCGATATATGAACCGCGGCAAATTTGACCCGATTTCCTTGAAGAACATTGATGAGAGCAATGAATGGTTGATTGGGAAATTGGAGGATGAGATTGTATTTGACGGTGAAGATTTGGATTGGAATGTTGTTGCGGAGGCTAGGGGGGTTGAACAACCTAGCAAAGTAACTAGGTCTACTCATAAACCAACAAGTTCAAAGAAGCATTCAAAAGCATCAAGTTTTTGTGCAGATGATTGGGAAGAAGAAGAATTTGATGACACTGTTTCAGATGTGGATGGATATCAGTCAAATGATGATGAAGAAGATGAAGATATTGGTGATGAGTGATGAAAGGATGACTGATGATGTCTTGTTTGGAATATCTGGATTGTTAGTTTGTTACATTTTATGAGCGTATTTTACTAGTAATTTGTATGTTGGATTGTTGGTTATTATGCAATACGGTGATGTTTGTTCTTGTTTTGATGGTAGGAGTGAATATTGGTCGTTTATATAGTTTATATTACTTTTTTTTTTAAAACGCTCGCCTCGCTTCAATGAGGCGCTCGCCTCGCCTCGCCTCGCCTCGCTCCGATGAGGGCTTTGTCACCTCGCGTACGCCTCGCGTATTTAAATCACTGCCGCATGTCCATATATGTGCTTCTAGCTTGCCTCTACCACTCTACAAAACCACCACACAGTATACATGACCAAACAAGCCTATCTTTCTCGTCTCTCTTTCTCCCTGCCTTGAATCCCTCCCCCACTTCTCCTTTTTCGGTGAGAAAGTTGCACAATGAATACACAAACGCAATATTCCTGCCCAAAATCAATTACAAGGAGTAGGGATGTTTTTAAAAGCTGGAAAACCAGCCCAATTTTTTGGTAGAACCGGTCCGGTTTGAAATAATTCAAAATTTTTATTTCGGTTAGATTCCCAATTTTGGGGAGTTATAGACCGGACCGGTTCTATACTTTCATATAAAAATTGTAAGGAGTGGGGCTTAGACTCGAGACCTCACGTTTAACACAACCTCACCTTACCGCGGAACTACCCAACCTATTGTGCTTTTTAGATTGGATTTTTATATTAATTACATATATAAGTGAGATTTACAACTACGAACCCTAAAATCTAAATCATATTGGATCCCTCATTTTTCACATCCACCGACTTCAGTCTCTCTCTCCTCACAGCGATGGCGACTGTGAGTGACTCTCTCTCTACAACAGCCACAGGTGAGATTGTGACTGTGAACAACCACCAGTCACCATCGTGAACCACTCACCACTATGAGTGACTCTCTCTGCGACAATGAAGTAGTTCACACCAGAAGGTGCAAAACCACCGCGAACTCACCGACAGTGAATTAGTGCTTGACTGCTTGTTTCTTGTGAGGCTCAAACCGTTGTGAGTCTTCTCTCTCAAATTAGGACTTATAGTTGGTGTCTCAAATTAAAACTTATTGTTTGACTGCTAAATTTGTTGTTGTTGAATCTATTGTTGTTGGGACTGCCTTTTTGTTTTTTTGTAGATGGATGATTTGGGTTAATTGTTATTGGGTCTAACAACGTTGATTATGCGTCTGAACCCATCATAGTGGATGATAATGAATCCAATGAGAAAAAGAAACGGAGTCCAAAACGTAATACGAGGTCTAATCAATCTATAGTGTGGGATCATTTTGAAAAATTGGAGAGGAAAGCGGGTGAAAAGCAAAAGACTGCTTGTATGTCTCGTGCCATTCAAGAGAGCATGGGATACTTGGGAGAACTAACTTACCACCAAGCCAACACATCAAACTTATCACCAACAATTTTAGCATCTTCACATGCCTCCAACAAATACCTCTCTAACTCTGATTTGCTCACCAAATTATTTTCGTCTTGCATGTGTTGCTCAAATTCCGAATCCATTACCTCACAAAATCCATAGACCCATTTGCATTCTTCTCCTTGTTTCTAAAGGACTCAATAACATTTTGTGCTTCCCCAAGGTCAATACTCCTCTTCCCATACCAATTAAAAAGACTTGTCATCCCATCCTTCAACTTAAGAACCTTGGTTTCAACTTTTGGTTTATTATAGTGTTTGTTCAAGCTCCATCTTATATATTCAAATTTGTAACGGGGATCAAGAACATTAGCATGGATAAAAAATTTGTTTATGCGATCAAAGTTACCCCAATATTTGTCATACTTCTTGCTTATGTTCTCAGCCAACTTCACCAACTTAAAATCTTCACTATTTTCCAATGTGGCAATTGCATTTTTTATGGTCATGACCTCTTTGAAAAATGTATTGCATCTCACATACAAAGAACCCGAAAATCTCTCGGTTACGGTGAAGAACACTTTAAGAACTTTACAATACATTTCCACAACATCCCAATTATCACTAGTAGGAGTACCAACACATTTCCCTCTCTTTTTCCCTTGCCCACCATCTACTTCCGTTTCCAAAAAAAATTTGAGAGTCATTCTCATGGTCTACAAACTCTACACCAACCTCATCCTCTCTAACCCCAATTTGAAGTGTGAGATTATCTTCCTCTTCCAATCTCTCAAAAGGTTTTTGATACGAGAAAGCTCGTTCCAACATAAAGTATGTTGAGTTCCAACGAGTAGCTACATCTAAACATAGCACAAGTTTAGAAGTAACTTGATCTCTATCGCAACATGATCTAAACTTGGCATACCTCTGCGGTGAGGATCTCACATACTTCACAATATTGCGCACCCTTGCAATTGACACATCTACATCCTTCAACCCATCATCGACAATCAAATTCAATACATGAGCACAACACCTAACATGTAAAAACTTGTGGTCTAGAATAGTGGAGTCCCTTTTTGAGGTCTTCTTCAAGAACTCGATTATCCAATTATTGGAGTTTGCATTATCAATTGTGATTGCCATGATTTTGCCAATCCCCCATTCCACCAAACATTGTTCTACCACCTTACCAAGTGTCTCGCCCTTGTGATTTGGAACTAAACAAAAGTTAAGAATTTTTTTGTGAAGCTTCCAATCACAATCAATGAAATGGGCCGTAAGACATTTATAGTTCAGATTTTGAAGAGAAATCCAAGTGTCCGTGGTAAGGCAAACTCATTGGTCCTTAAGTGCTTTCTTCAAAGATTTCTTCCTATCTTGGTAGATAATCATACAATCTTTTGCACCCAATAATCTACCTTGGGAATTGCCCCACTTTGGTTGCCCCACTTTTATGAATTGTTTAAAACCTTGACCCTCAACAAAACGAAAGGGTAATTCATCAAGGATAATCATTTCTGCCAAGGCCTTTCTATATGCCTCCAAACTAAAGCTAACAGCGGTAAGCTTTGGAACTGTGCCTCATACACTCACGGTATCAAACACTAGGGTTTTTTGCTTCTTATCTGGGTTCTTCTTCAAATTGTACTAGATGAACTCATAAACTCTACATTAGAAGTTAATATGGGGTTTCATTGTAGATGTCCCATTAGAATTGGTATCACAACAATAAAACTTAGTCACAATGTTTACAAGCAGCCTTTTACTTTTCACCCGCGTTCTTCTCAAATTTTTCAAAATGATCCCACACTTTAGATCGATTAGACCTCGTATTACGTTTTGGACTCCATTTCCTTTTCTCATTGGGTTCATTATCGTCCACTATGATGGGTTCAAATACATCATCAACCTTGTTAGACCCAATAACAGTTAACCCAGAATCATCCATCTACAAACAAACAAAAAAGCAGCTCCAACAACAACAGATTCAGCAGTCAAACAATAAGCCCTAATTTGAGACACCAACTAATAGTCGACACCAACAATAAGTCAGTCTTAATTTGAGAGAGAGAGAGAGAGAGAAGACTCACAACGATTTGAGCCGCACAAGACACAAGCAGTCAAGCACTAATTCAATGTGTGAGTTCGCGGTGGTTCTGGACCTTCTGGTGTGAACTACTTCACTGTCGCAGAGAGAGAGTGTCACTCACAGTGGTGACCGTTTCACGGTGGTGACTGGTGGCTGTTCACAGTCACGATCTCACCTGTGGCTGTTGTAGAGAGAGAGAGTCACTCACAGTCGTCATCGCTGTGAGGAGAGAGATTGAAGTTAGTGGATGTGAAAAATGAGGGATCCAATCTGATTTAGATTTTTGGGTTTGTAGTTATAAATCTCACTTATATATGTAATAAATATAAAAATCCAATGTAAAAAGCACAACAGGTTGGGTGGTTCAGCAGTAAGGTGAGGTTGTGTTAGATGCGAAGTCTTGAGTTAGGGTCCCACTCCTTACAATTTTTATATAGAAGTATAGAACCAGTCCGATCCGGTCTATAACTCCCCAAAACCAGGAACCAAACCGAAATAAAAAATTTGAATTATTTCAAACCGGACCGGAGCCAAAAAATCGAAAAATTGGGCTAGTTTGGTCCGGTTTTTAAAAACACCCTTGGGTAAATAACTCAACTACTACATTTAAATGCCTTATTCCTTTTAAAGTTTTTAGCATTTTATTATCTCTAATTTCTTCCTTTTGTAACCTAATTTAGGGGCTTGCTTGAAATGAAATGGGGTTGAACTTTGAAGGAGGATGAAATGGCTTGCTGGAAATCTGTAAATGAAGCTTGCTGCAAATGGCAATGGCAGAAAATCTGGACATGTTTCGAACTTGTTAGTTCTTAGTTTTTGGCTGTAATAGTTAGTTAATAGGCTTTAGACATGTAATGGGCTAAATTGTAGTTTTATAGGTTGGTTTGATGTAATCGGCCTGAAGGAATTTTTTTTACTGGGCTTGGCCCAATATGTAGCCCACAATGGCTAACCGATCAAACTGGACCGACACCGGCTAAACCGATTGAAACCAGACCACATTATTTAGACCGGTTCCAGTTTCTATTAAATCCAAACCGAACTACCGGCTCAGTCCCAAAAATTGGTGAAAATCAGATCAAACCGTCCGAATCACCCCAAACAAAGAGAGAAGCTCTCTCTCTCTCTCTCTCTCTCGATCGACAATTACCTCAAAGCGGTTCTGTTCAATACACACAAAGTGTTCTAGCACAATGAGTTGAAACATGTATCGTTCCCCATAGTCAAGACAAACCTACTAAAACATTGTACTACAGTCCTAACAATGGTGTGTCTAGTTCCACCTAAGACCGTGAACCATATCCTATACTCCACAAGAACCAATGATCCGATCTTCCGTGTGTAAGCCAAACTTTATACACAGGATCATCTACTACGTAAAATAAGACACACATGCTCAACATATAATAATATTATGCAAACATTGCCCATAAAGATTCTCATAAAAAAGGGATAAACTAATTTATAAATAACAAGTTAAATAACAAATCAATTACTTAAAAGCATTGCTTTTAGTATAAACTCCTAACAATAACATCCCTACTAAAGAAGGGTACCCTTTTTTTGTTGGAATATAAATGTCATTTGCGATCACAAAGGGAGGGTCGTGTGAGGATAAGGGGTAATGAAAAGGTCTGGAAACCTACCTTCTGTGGTAAACTAGAAATAAAACTAGAGTGGAACAATATTACGGTAACTATATAAATAATACTCCCTCCGTCCAACTTATTAGGGAGACATCATCATTACATCTTCCACATCAACTTTTACCTCCACTTTCCCTACTTACCCTCTATGGAAACATCATCATTACACTTTTGCTTACTAACTTTTCAAAATGGAATCTACTTTTAGGGGCAAAATGGAAAATGCACCAACTTTCACCCATCACCCACTAACTTTACAAAATTGACACTTATTAAGGAACAACCCGGAATGGAATACTGGACTTAAAAAAAGGGATAAGAGGAAGTACAAAAACTGGAAATAGAACTACAAGTGTGATTCTGACATGATATGTGCCCCTGGTACAACATAAAAGCATACATTCATACCTCTACTGCTAAGATTAAGTTCCAAGGGTTAGAGGTCCTAAGTCAACTTCAATATTTGAAGAGGTCAAAGAACAGAAATGGTTTGCGAACAGTTCATCTAGCTTCCTTTGAATGGTCTCTTTCCTCTTTGGCAGTTCTTCTTCGCGAGGTCCTAAGAATAGATTCCTGTAAGCAGAGCCCTTCCAATTTACTGTAGACTAGTGTCACATTTCATGCTCCGCACTATTATTGTTTCCATTTGAGTTTCAATAAGTTGTCTGAAATGGTATAGATGTTACATATGTAGATAGTGTAAAGGAAATGAAGCAAGCTACAGTGAAGAGAGAGGATAAGTTATACTGGCAAATACAAAAAAGATAAAGTTATATCGCCAATTCTACACATGAACAAGGATTTCCATATCCATCTGCCACCACTTACAACCAGGTACTATAGGACCCATGAGAACATTAAGATAGGGAAGCCACCATGATTGTAAGAAGTCAAAACAATCACATATTCAAAACCTATACAATGAGAAGAGTTTTTCCTCAAGTAAAACATGGATAGCTTCAATATAAACATTTTCTCATCGACAAATCCTTTTAGGTCAATGTAAATTTATCAAATCACATACTTTTTTACTTCCACAAAATACGTTTAACGTACTTCCAATAATTATGTTTAACTCTTTCTTTTTTGTAGTAGTAAATATAAATATGCAATAAAACTCTCTTTTTTTACTATTTATCAAAAATTACTTTAACCCCATTTTTTACTATTTACTCTCTCTCTCTCTCTCTCTCTCTCTCTCTCTCTCCACGTGATTTAGTGTTTGAATGTCAGGGAAATCCAAAATTCCTTTATCAATTGGTTGTGGGTTTGAATTTCTAATAAAAAAAAAGAGGAAATGAGGGAGGGAAAGGTAAAATTTGAAAGTAAAAAAAGAGGAAGGGGTGGAAAGAGGTGAAAGTAATTTTTGAAAAATAGTAAGAAAAAAAAGAACTTTATTGCATATTTATTGATCACTAAAAAAAAAAAAGACTTAAAAGTAATTTTTGAAAGTGAAAAGTAAAAAATAAAACGAAGGTTAAAAAAAGGAAGTAATTTCGAAATTCTAAAATTAGGGCTAGGGCTTCGGCGGTTGGTTGTGGGCTTGATTTGTGGTGTAGGGTCGAATTTCTAAAAAAACAAAAGAGGGAGAGGGTGGGAAAGGTAAAATTTGAAAGTAAAAAAAAGGGGGAGTTAAAGTTACTTTTGTAAATAGTAAAAAAATGGGGTTAAAGTAATTTTTGATAAATAGCAAGAAAAAAAAAAGAACTTTACTGCACATTTATTTACTACTAAAAAAAGAAAGTTAAAAGTAATTTTTGAAAGTAAAAGTGAAAAGAAAAAAAGGGGAAGGTTAACGCCTTCTGTTAGCTCCATTCGTTGCACATTGATGGAATGGGATGGCAGGGGCCTAATTGTTAACGGAATGGTAAGTTCAAGTGTCTTTTCCTTATTAGTTAAAGTCCATGTGTTTTTTGGTAAAGTTCCTGAAAGTTCGGAGGCATTTTGAAATTTTCCCCAACAAAGAGTAAAAAGGAATCTCACCACCACACGATTTAACCGAAAGCCCTCTAACCCAGCAGAATTAAAGAACAAAATAGTGTGTAAAAAAGAGGATACGGAGGGAAAACATCAAAGTCTGAAAACCCGTTAAAGTAATCTGCAAATAGCCCAAATAGTGGCTATGGCCCACCACCTAAGAGCGTGAAATTACTGGAATGCCTAGAACCAAGAAGAGTTGGATTGAGCCCCCTAGTTTCCAAACTAAGGGGCATTTTCGTCTAGCCATGCCATAGTGTAAGCCACAATTTGGAAAGGTATTCCTTTATAGGCGTTTGTGGATTAACTAATTAAACCACACTTTTAAAACTTTATTGCATATTTATTTATTACAAAGAAAAGAAAGAGATAAAAGTAATATTTGAAAGTAAAAAGTAAACAATAAAATGAAGGTTAAAAAAAGAAGTTAGAAGAAATTTTGAGATTCTAAAATTAGGGCTAGGGCTTCAGCGGTTGGTTATAGGGTTGATTGGTGGTGTGAGGTCGAATTTCTAAAAAATAAAAAAAAAGGGAGAGAGTGTGGGAAAGATAAAATTTGAAAGTAAAAAAAGGGAGGGGGGTTAAAGTTATTTTTGGTAAATTGTAAAAATGCGGTTAAAGTAATTTTAATAAATAGTAAGAGGGAAAAAAAAAAAAGAGAACCAAATTGCACATTTATTTACTACTAAAAAAAAGATTTAAAAGTATTTTTTGAAAGTAAAAGTAAAAAAAAGGAAGGTTAACGCCTTCCGTTAGCTCCATTCATTACACATTAACGGAATGGAACGGCGGGGGCCTAATTGTTAACCAGATGGTAAGTTCATGTGTCTTTTCGTTATTAGTTAAAGTCCATGGGTTTTTTATGTGTTTTTTTTTTTGTAAAGTTCCTGAAAGTTCAGTGGCTTTTTTGAAATTTTCCCCAACCAAAAGTCAAAAGGAATCTCATCACCACACAATTTTACCGAAAAGCCCTCTCCACGAGCGAGAAGCTGTAGAGGCATGGCCATTGGTAGTGTGTGGCATCAGTTGGTGTCAGGTGGGGAGGCGGCAGTGGCGGAGGGAGGTGTTGGAGGCGGTGAGAGTGGTCCTATAGGGGTAGGGTTTCTTTGGGATATCTGGCTGGTGTGGGCCGGCATTGGGGTTTGTTTCTTGGCTCAATGGGTGTTTGATAAGGCTGTTTGAGCTTTGAGATGAGGTGCTTTGGATGGGTCAAGCATTTATCTTAGGGGTTTGTAGTTGCCTTCTTGTCAACTTTTGTGTATTTTCTGTTTTGTCGTTCTTTTAAAAAAAATGTGGGGTGAGATGTAGTGATAGGTTGAGCTTGACTTTCATAGTATGACGCTCCCATTTGGTTGAGCTTGTCCTCTTTGTTTGACGCTCCCTAGTGTGTTACTACAGGGTTGCTTTTGGTATCATTAGTATTTATTAATGATAGGGTAACCTTTTTTTGCCGACCAAAAAAAAAAACCAGTAGCACTAACAGCTCGTTTGGAACGGGGGATTTCGAGAGAAAAGAAAGGGGACGGAGGGAGAAGTGATTCTCTCCCTCGTTTGGAAGGCCCAGAAGGCGAGAGAGGGTGAGAGAAGGAGGGAGACGGGAACCCCCTCACACCCCAGTTCCGTTTTGCACCAAAAGTGGCGAGATTCCATGAGAAAGGGAGAGAGTGAGGCGAGTGAGGCGTGTGGGTGAGAGTAGATCTCACTCGTGCAACTTCCGGTAGCCCGTGTGGTCCACCCTCTCGTCGGATCATCGTCGTGCTTGCACCGTTGTCTTCGTCTCGTCAAGAAGAAGCTACTTCTGTGATCAAAACTGAGTTTTGAAAGCTTTGATTTCAGACTAGTCGCCGAAGATGATGTTTGGTCGCCGGAGAAGAGAGAAACAGAGATGATGCTTGGTCGCTAGAGCAAAGAGAAACAGAGAGTTTCAGGTTACCGGAGATGGAGATGAGGTCGCCGAAGATGGAGTTGAAGTCGCCGGAGATGTGGAGAGAGTTTGATTTCTCACGATTGTTTGGATGGGTGGGTGAGAAACCACAACCCTTTCTTCTCTTCTCTTTTCTCACCTCCATTGCCAAGGGGGCTATAAAGGACAAATTAGTGTGTAAAAAAGAGGACATAGAGAGAAAACATCAAAAGTCCAAAAACCCGTTAAAGTAATCTGTAAATAGCCTAAATAGTGGCTATGGCCCACCACCTAAGAGCGTGAAATTACTGGAACGCCCAGAACCAAGAAGAGTTGGATTGAGCCCCCTAATTTCCAAACTAAGGGGCATTTTCGTCCGCCCATGCCAAAGTGTAAGCCACAACTTGGAAAGGTATTCCTTTAGGCGTTTGTGGAATACATATAGCAAGGACCTGGTGGATCACCTATTGTCGACTACATACTGGGCTATCACTTTTGTTGTACTTGAAACAGACTATTAGAGTTGTGCAAAAGATGCAAGGGGGCTTCATTAAAGATGGGCAGCACACCCAAATCTCTCTCTTGTTGTGGTGCTCCACTCCCAGAATTTAAGCTATTTTTTTATGTTTACTTTTTCACAAGCTTAACGACAGGGCAGCCTAACTGCCAGGGACATTCTTGCTTCCTCTAGAGTATCAGAATCATTTCTTGCTTCAATGGTTCATACAATGCATTTAACAAAATCCAGAAGCGTCCTAGCAATACCAACCCCAGGGTTGGACTTCTTTATTCCCCTTTAAGCACTTGCGATTTCTACTTAGTAGAGAGACTAGAAAAGATTAATTCGGATGCATAGAGTATAAGTGCCATTCGAGAGCAGAAATCAACTCAGTATTTGAAACAGAATTATAAGTATTTGATTCAATTACCACAATTCCTTACCAAAACTCTTGCTCTGGTAATCGACTTTGTTTTTGAATCGATAACATAAATCTCCTCAAAATCTAGCACAAATTCAGGGTCACCCAGTCTCCGGTTCTTGTAGTGCTTTGTTAAGAAAACCTGCAACAACAGACAATTAGCTTAGTTTTTTCCCAAAAGGTGATCCTGATACATATTTCCATATCAAATATTTTTTAGCTCATTAATTCCGCCAAAGAATGAACCCTTTGAAATCTCTACACGAGAGACGAGGATGATCAAATATCAATAGGTCGCAACTGAAATACCACCAAAAAAATTCTTATGAGCCCAGGCCCCAGCCCCTAAACCAGTTATTTGTATGGAATGCCACAAAAATATGACCTAAGCACAACTATGAACCATGTTCTCTCTACTTGCATCCATAAGACCACTTGGGACCACTCGGGATTCCCTAAGGATCAAAAGCCATGCCAAAGAGTGCAATTGTGGAAGGGATTCCCAATACCCACACAGGTGCATGGGCCCCTTCTCTCTCCCTCTTACGTGCAGATAGTTCAGTATCTTCAAAATCCTCACCAATTGCTGCTAAAGAATGGGCGATGTGGATAAGTATATAACAAGATAGACTTCAGGCATAAAATGGTGAATACCCTTGACTTACCTAATAAAATTCCAGGATGTTAGTTCCATATAGCACCAACACCATATCATATCAACAAAATGTCTGCACTACATTATAATTATAGACACAATAGGCTCAAGGAATCTATTTTCTGTATTTTGATACATAAAACCCTGGGCGTAAGTAATAACTGTCTTCATAACAGTGGTTAACTCATAACATGCCAGAACAGTGGTGACTGATACGCAGAAAAATTCCAAAAAACGTGTCACATGATTCATTTTTGATGGGGGACGACACCTTGACCTCTAGCAATGGCCAGATGACAACGGTCCAAGAATTCTTGTAGGTTTTTAACCTGCAGTTATAGATCATGGTCTCATGACTTCCATATTATTTTCTTTCACTGATGAAGTAGAAACATTTGTTCTTACTTGTTTCATGAATGAACTTATATGATGGAAAAGTTGGATTAAAAGCAAATCAAACTAGTCAAAATAAGCTGCTTCGTCAATGATGGAATATTGATGTATTATTCAACATATTGCAGAGTGAAAGTTTTCAAATTATCAGTTGGCCTATTCCATTTGGGACTTCAAGAGATCTCCCACTTTAAAAGCATATAAGTAAACTGGTATTAAAGCCAATAAAGAAATCCACTAACACTGGTCTCACAACTATAACATACACCTTGACCTATTTAAGACCTTTCTATTCCACAAATTCCTCTAAAAGACCAACTCATGACATACTTGTCGAAGTTATATTACTTTTGATCCTTTGGTGCGGACAAAACTTCACTGTTCGCTTCAATTCAGGGAAAATGGTTAGTCATTAACGCATCTGTCAAAAACCAAAAAAGACCTGGAACTGATAGATGAAACGCCTTAACATAGTACTTATAAACCTTTTAAGCCTTATGGGTTGAGCTGTTGACATACACATTCTTTTCTAAGCCGTATGGGTTGAGCTGTTGGCATACACATTCTTTTCTAAGCCTTATGGGTTGAGATGTTGCATACTCATATTCTTTTCATATACTTTTTTCCTTCTGCGTCTTCAAATGAATAACAGAAATAAAGAGAAATGCAGTGTTGTGCGCCAATAATTCACACTTACCTTCAAAACCTCATAGTCAGATTTATACAAAGGATCTCGAGGTGCATCAATGGGAGGTTCAGTTAGGTCATAGCGTCCATAATCACTCTGTACACATCGAATGTGCTGCAATTTCCAAGCGTTTAGCACAAAAGATTAATCAAAACAATCAGGAAAATATAAACTAATTTCTATTTCCGTTTGACCAAAAAATAATAAATAAATAAATAAATAAACTAATTTTCAATTTCTTTCTTTATCAGCAACAAAAGTTTCAAGTTTGAGCAGCTTCATTAAGATGATCCTACATAACTTGTTCACACCTCAGATGACGATAATTGACAAAAATGACGTTCAACCCTTACCCTTTTTAAAACCCAGAATCTAGCTTTGAGTAAAAAACCCTAAATCCAAATCGACTTTTACTCAAATTTTTAATCAAATAAGGGAGACAACTTTTACCCAAATTTATGCTTAGATTTGAACTTGCCCAATGGGGAACTTCATACAAAATGAAATGAAGCTTTTACTCAAATTTGGGTAAAATTTTGATTATGAGGGCTGGAGATGATGTAAGTAAAAATGTACTAACAAATTGGGACGGATAAGCATGAGATACCTTTCTAGGCATTGGCGCAAGGACCTCAGGAATATAGTAAACATCAGTATCTGGAGGTGTAACGTACATCTCTCCGAAGTCATAGACATCGTTATCAGGGTCCGGAGGCTTCCTTATAAAGAAATCACAATGGAGCAAGCTAAACTTGTGAAACTCATCCTCGTTGATCCTGTAATCTACCACAGACTCCGAACCCCACTCCTCACTTGACTCGAAAAAGCTCTTACTATTACTACCACCGTGCACCATCAAGATGTCGTCCGAGACACCACCAGCGAGGGGGTGCTCCTCGTAGTCCACGTCGTAGTCCTTCCTGTTGTCAAACTCCTCGGCATCGAACTCGTCCAGCTCGTATTCATCGATGCCTCCGCCATCTCCGTCGTCGGCGTGGACTGTGAAATCGGGCCGAAATCGACGACGCCTGGTGAAGGTGAGGCGTGGAATCAGGTTCAGGTGAAGTGAAGGATGGGATGAGGCAAGTGTGGGGAGCTTTGAAGTGAGGAACGGCGGTAGGGGTTGTGTAGAGAGAAGCAGCGTCGCCTTCATGGTAACAAACTCACTTTGTACTACCCTAACAAACTCACTTTGTACTACGGGACCCTACAAAGGAAAATGATCAGAGAAAACCAGATTTTTGGGCTGCGAAAGATAAGCTGGCAATCCAAGCAGCAAACGCCAGTTTCACTAACAAATTATTTTTTACCCAATAAGAATTCATGTTCCACTAAACTTTTTACCTTTTAATTTTGCCTTCTTATTTTTACATTTCAAAATTTATGTCAATATTTGATCACTTATATCTTTTAATTTAAAATGAATTTCATGACTTTGCGAACTTTGTATAATAGAACTAATTGAGATCTATCAAACAAGATCCATATTGCATATTATCATTTATTCTTATTGAAATATTTAAATAATCAAAAATAACACACCAAATAAGTATTTATTTCTTAAGAACTCTTAATGGAACAAGGGTTCTTATTTTTCCTTTCAAAAATCTAAAATAAATACTTATTTGAGTCAGGATCTTAGCGGAATGAGGCCAAGTAAGTTTAGTTGTTAGAGTATCTCCAATCCTAAACTATTTTTCCCTCAAATTTGAGTCAAATTTTGAGAAACACCCAATTAAACCATTTCCACACAACCCCCCCCCCCCCCTCCCCCCCAAAATAAAAAATAAAAAAATTGAGTCAAATTTTGAGAAATACCCAATTTGGCTAGAGCATCTCTAATGTCGAAACACAATTTGTACCCAAATTTATTATTTTTAAAATATCCAATGGTATTAATGTAAATAAGAGAGAGAGAGAGAGAGAGAGAGAGAGAGAGAGAGAGAGAATCTCATTTGGTTGAGAGAGAGAGAGAGAGAGAGAGAGAATCTCATTCGGTTCCCATCTTCGCCGGAGCATCTCTCCCTCCTCCTCCTCCTGCAACTTGGCTCAACCTATAATCTCGTCCAACACCCCCATTCGAAATCCTAACCACCACCTCTATCAATCAGATCCACCGCCGAAACCACCAGTCACCACCTGAAACCATCGACTACCACCACCATCTCCAACGAAACTGATAAGCACCCGTTAATGCAATGGAGGGTGCGCTAGTATCTAGTTTTAGTTAATTTCATCGCTTAATTGGTTGCTTCTTGATTGCGTTTACTCATAAGGTATGTTTTTAGTGCTTTCAGGTAAATCGTGTGAATAAGGCATATTTTGACATCATTCATAGCCCGAGTGCGTCCAAGTACCCGAGGAACCAATGAAGACCCTGTCGGCCCCTGAAAATCTGTCTAAGTATGGAAAAATCACTTTTCGAAAAAATATCGATTTTCGAGATAAAAAATGGCGGTAACTGATCCTTGAATTTTTCTAAGAGCAACTTCAAAATTGCAAGGTTTTATTCAAAGATTAAGGTCATGTTTTGAGCCATTTATTCGATAGAAAAATGTGATGTTTTCTGTTTTACACTAAAAGCTGGGGGTCAACATTTTGATTGGATTGAAATCTCAAAATTCTGGTAATGCCATTGTTTCCAAATGGGGGGTACTTCCTTATTTTCATTAAATAAATTAAAGTAAAGAAAAGGTAATAGAAATGTTTAAAATGCAATCTTTACTTAAGTTTAGAGAATGAAAATAAGATGCTGTGGAGATTTGCCCGAGCAGAACCTGTCATTGCCCGAGCAGAAGCTGGATGGCCAAGGCAGAAGATGATTTGCCCGAGCAGAACCTGTCATTGCCCGAGCAAGAGGAAGGCAGCCAAGGCAGAATTCTGAGCTATTGAGCTCGGCATCGATGGGATGCCATTTGTTACATCGATGCCGAGCCCCTTAGTGGTCCAGTCTCTTATCCATCTCGGCATCGATGGGATAAAACTCTTTACATCGATGCCGAGCCCCTTAGTGAAGCACTCTAAGGCCGTTGCCATCAATGCCGAAGGGCTTAAGGGCGAATTTTCAGAGCATCTAGGAAATATTCCAGGCGCGGATCTTAGAAGTATAAAAGCTTATTTCATTGTTTTGTAGATAAAAAGTGTAGACTTAGATTTGCTTACCTAATTTTAGATCTAGATCTAGATTCAAATTGTTCTTGAGTGTTCTTGTTGTTCTTCATTTTTCCAGCACTTATATTTCAATTTCTGCCCTTAATTGTTACTTTTTGTTATTGTTGCCTTTATTAAAGTTGTTTATCTTCTCCCGGTCTATCTTAATCTCTAATTTTCTTCTAGACTTGTTATTTCAATTATGCTAAGTAGTTTTTCACTTGCTTTTATCTCTCTAGATATGAGTGAGTAGTTTTAAGGGTTAGGTCATGGGGTGATTAGCACCTCATGGCTCGGGCGAAAATTGCATTTTGCACCCAATAAAGCTTTAAACTTTGATTTGAAAATTGATGTGGGGTTCGGGTTTGTTTGTCAAATCACCGAGGTGTTAACCTCTTTGATCATGTGTAGGTGGGAGCTTTGCCTACCCACCACACATGATGCTTAGAGCTCTTTCGCACGAGGTATTTGCCAAATGAATTTTAGAGCTAGCTTGGTTCTCAAATCATTTTATTTTCCGATTTGAGAACTTTAACCGAGTATCTTAAATTGTGTAATTGGGTGACAAGTGTGATTTAGCTCGAGTCTTGGGTGTTAATAATTCCTAGACCTAGCCTATCTTTTCTCTAGTTAATTCCTTTTTAATTTAGCCCTTTTATTACCACCGTTAAAGTAAAACAAAGTTGGCTGTCTTAAAGCCGAAAGCCCGTACTTCCATCTACAAATCCGAGCAAGCCATATAATTATTCCCTTGGGTACGATCCCGGATTTCCGGTTTATTATGCTTCAAACGACGTGTTAAACCCTACGCTTGGGGTATTATTCCGCATTATTATTATCATCGGAGCGAACGAAGCAGAAACTCAGTAGCTCCAGCGAGGTCCCATCTCTCTCTCAAAAGAGTCGTTGGAAAAATGGGTAAATGGTTTGGTTTGTCCCAGATTTGGGCAAAAAAATGGGTAAAATCCAAAATGAGGAAGGGGGTTTGGGTCATGCATTGGAGATGGTTTTTGAGATTTTTGACCAAATTTTGAATTTGGGTCATAAAATGGGTAACAATTGGAGATGGTCTCGTTAACCCCAAAAAATAGGGGGCATTTCGGTGGTAGAAGGGTTAAACAATTATAGAGTTATGGTCAAGTTTTTCTAGAATTGCCGTCGCATGAGAATGAGAAAAGGAATTGGAAATACATGGAAACTCAATATGAAAAGACGTATGTACGCTCCACAGAATACTAGGTAGTGTTTCGGTTTACCCTCTTAAAAAATAAGTACTTATTTGCAATTTTCAAGCTTAAAAATAATAGATTTACTGAAATCAAAAAATATGCAATATGGATCTTATTTGATTTTATTTTGGTTTTTAATTTGTATTTGGTATATCGCGACGCGGTAATTTCGAACTCTTAGACGTATTCTATAAAATACGATCAGTTCTTTTGACTAGTTTTTTCCTACATTTTATTTACATGATTCTATACTTTTCAAAAATGTAATGGAAATAATAAGTCAGTGAAAGGATCTCCTAGACCTAGGAAAACAAGCACGAAAGACAGATCAGAAAAGAACGCCTAAGATCTATCAAACCCTACAAAAATAATTAAAAAATAATTTTCATAAACCCATTATTTTCAAGCTTGAAAATAGGTCCTTATTTTTTAACTACTTATTTTGGAATGTGGAACTAGACCTACAGTTATTATATGAAGAAGTCCAAAAATTTTCCAACCTCCCCTTGTCAGTTCCACAATTCCTCTCCTTCTCTTCCCCTTATTGACTCCACACCCACCATTAGGAGAAAATCCTAACAATGAACTGTTGGAACCAGAATTCGTTTATTACTGGAAAAATAGATTGCAACACACCAAAATAAATTTAAGATCGAAAACTTATTGGACCAATTTCAAGCATCCAAAAATTGGCAATCGAGGCTAGTATTACTATATTACTATCCTTAAGGCAAATTTGTCCCCCACATAGGTGCTTTTGTGTCTCTCGAACGATTACCTCTCAGGATTACCCAATTTTTGAAGAACAGATGTAGCACTTCAATCTATTCGACAGGCGAACTAGAGAACCATGTAGAACTCTCTAAAGGAGGAATCAGGTCCAATTTACAGATAAATAGGCACTCACTCATAAAAGACAACGGCGATTGTTCGGAACCGAACAAATACCGAATGCATCTGATCAGAATAGAACAGGTAAGGGGTGCATCCGTTGGTCGCTGAACTTGTTCGTTGAATAGACACATTAAGGAAAGGGAAAAATAAAACGTAAGGGAGAGGAAATAAAATAGGTATTGGGCCAAACTTAATTTCTGTAAAAAGAATTAACCGAATTGGGCCAAGCCAATTTTATCTTTTGACCCGACCTGGTTTGGATGGGCAGCGGCAGCATGCGCGCATGTGGTAAATGAGTTAAATCCAAAGCCCACTTTATCTATGCCCTCTCCTCCTACAAAACTTGGGTGCCCCAAGGCCCCAAGCCCTTATGTCATTGGGGTAGAAATACCCAAGTATTCTTAGTTGCCACACCAATGTGTTCATTGTTAATGTAGTCATTTTTATGGTTAATTTCTCATTCACCATTAATTGATTTTAGCCAACCAAGTGTTCATTGTTAATCTCTTTACGAAGACGAACACAATGGAAAGTGGGTCCAACCACATGGACATGTGGGACCCACTCAACAACAAAGTTCAAACTAGGCTAAGAATCAATTTTCTCCAACAATCCCTCACATGAAATGAAATTGACAAGATAGCAAATGTCTCGAGAGTTCAATAGGAAATCACCTGTATAGAGTAAGGTAGCTTTTGGTTTTGAACCTCCCCTTTTGAGTAACTATCAAATTTATTAGCGAAGTAGTGAACGTGATGTCTTGAGCTGTTCAGTCATTTGTTGCTTCATTCGTTGATATATTAAATAAGATCGCCCCAAGTGTAGGGCTTAAGCGTCCAATTGAAGCATAATAATCCGGAAGACCGGGATCGTACCCACGGGAATAATTAGTATGGCTTGGTTGGATTTGTAGAAGTAAGCACGGGTTTTCGGCTTTTAGGCAGCCAACTTTGTTTTACGTTTGCGGTGGAAAGTAAAAAGGCTAAATTAAAAGCGAATAAACTAGGATAAAAAGCAGGTTAGGTCTCGGAATAAATTAACACCCATGGCTCAAGTTAAATCACATTTTCACCCAATTACGTGGTTCAAGATACTCAATTGAGGTTCCTAAACCGGAAGATAAGATGGTTCAATTACCAAGCTAGCTCTAGAATTTATTTAGCAAATGCCTCGTGCGACAGAGCTCCAATCATCATGTGTGGTAAGTAGGCGATGCTCTTACCTACACATGATCAAGGAAATTAACACCTTAGCAATTTAACAAATAAACCCGAGCCCCACATTGATTTTCAAACAAAAAATTCGAACTTTATTGGTGAAAAATGCAATTTTTACTCGAGTCATGGGGTGCTATTCACCCCATGACCTAAACTTGGAAAACTACTCATTCATATCTATGAAGATAAGAGCAAGCAAAAATCTACTAAGCATAGTGAAATAACAACACTAGAAGAAAATTAGATTAAACGATAGATTGGAGTAGCGGCTACAACTTTAATGAAGAGAACAATAGCAAAAACTAATTAACTAAAGCAGGAAATTAAAATTAAGGTGCTGGAAATGAAGAACAATTCAAAAGGCAATTAAATCTAGGCTAGATCTAAATTATGCAATACTAAAGTTGTTTGTACAATGTGACATCACTCCTATTTATATCTCCAAGATTCGCGCACGAAATATCCCAAAAGATGCTCCAGAGATCTCATCCTAAAGTCCTCTGCATCGATGGGAAAGGCCTTACGCTGCAGTGATAAAGGTCTCGGTACCGATGGGACATATTTCTTCCTACCGATACCGAAGGGGATAGGGGCTATCACTGGATAGCTCGGTACCGATTGGTGCTGGCTTGGTCCATCGATGCCAAGATGATTAACTCCTGCTGCTGAATGGGTCGGTATCGATGGGATGAATTCCCTTCAACCAATGCCGAGATGATTATGGCCAGCACTTGGTCTTTTTTAATGCCTTGGCCATGCCTCGCCTTGGCGAGCTGTCGGGTCGCCTACGGGCCTTGAATGCCTTTGGTACGCCTTGAGTTTTAAAACTCCTTTATTTGGTGATTTTCCTACAAAACAGAACTAGCATTCTCTACGAGCAAAAGTAATTAAAAACAGCTAATTAGATAGTTAACTTAAATTGATCTAGAGATTTAGCGCACCCTACATTACATTATCGGGTATTTATCATTTGTGTAAACCAAGATAATAGTCGTTGCACAGGATCTTTCCAAACGCAGTTGATTGTTACTGTTGTGCTCATTATGGTCCTAAGACACTCATAGTATTCATGAATGTTTGTAGATAATTCAGCCCGTCAAATTCTCATAGAAGAGGCCCTTTCACATTCATATAGGTGATTCTCAGTAATAGTATCCTGCTATACTCTACTTAGAATTTCCACTGTATAAAAATCATTAAAAGTATAGCGTAACCTGATACGCTGCAGGAATCATTGTATTCTTCACAGTGTTCCTCCTAAGTCTCATACAGTGTTCCTCCTAAGTCTCATACAACTCGATTGTCCCGTTAAACCTAGATCTTGGAATCTTCAGTCAGCTAGGTTAGGTTGCCATTACAAAGACTTTTAATTTGTGGGCTTTAGCCCAATTCTCCTCAATGAACGTACAACTAACTCTGTTGTTAACCCTTTAGTTAGCGGATCCGCGATATTATCATTTGACTTTATATAGTCAATAGTTATAACCCATTAGAGAGAGTTG